>NC_056628.2:100306784-100989909 GCF_002870075.4 Lactuca sativa
GATCCAAAACGACACAACAAAATCTCTAATGCAAGTATTAGCAAAACTAACAAAGATGATACCATCTTAAACTTGAAAAACCAAAATGCCTATTCAATCTGATGTTTAGTGCCATAATAAGAAAGAATATTACAGGTTGTTTACTGGTAACTAGGAATAAGACATAAAGTGGATACTAAAATTATCCACTTAAAATGCATTGATAACCTGAAGATCGATGGTTGGCGGATGCTTGATGTATAATGTGAGATCTTCATTCCAAGTTGGTTCCTTTGTCCTGACAAAAAAAAAATATTTAAAACAAAGACTAATTCACTACTCAAGTTACATGTATGTAGTATGCTTTGACAAGTTAAGAGTAAAAAGTACATTTATTTGTCTTCCATCACAGAAAACACAAGCCAGATACAAGGAGAATGAGACCACATTAAATATACTCACCCCCATTTAACATTGCTTTTCACAATCTGACTATCCAATTGCAAAACCACATAAGGATCACTTGTTCCCTGAAAGCAGAAACTGGGAAACACATGAGAACACTTAAAACATGGATTTTCTAATCCCTAAAAAGTGACCAAATGCTGCTACATATATAGATGTAAATGTATAAACATTTCATCTAAATGAAAGATATGCAGAAGAGAGGTTACCCATGGATCCATGGCAGGAAAATCATAACCTTTCTTAAGCTTTATAAACACCTGGCCATCATAAATCTCACGAAGAAATGACCTGACAAAAGAAGTCAAGGCTCTAGTTAAATTAAAGCAACTCCCAAAAAAAAAATCACTCAATTCAACAGGAAAAATGAAATGAAATCCATTTTGTGGTTCTTTATATATGAGGGAAAAAGCAGATCATAGCATACTCTGAAAGAATCACAGTCTGACAACCAGCTGCATCCACCTCGCTCTTTCCAATATTTTCCTGATAAACAAGAAAGAAATTAAAAAAAAAAAAAAAAAAGATCAATATTCAATGCTTTCTTTATTATGATTCCCTCACAAGTAAACAATCTTGCAACTCTTGGTATAAACTGCAAGTGAAAAATACACGCGAATCCCTAAATGATTGGATAAAGATTGATTTGTGGCAAAAGGTCGAACAACTTACTGTAGGAGTTGTATAAGCTTCAAACGCAAACCCAGCGAGAATGACTGCACGATTAATATCAAATGGAGGCCGTTCAATCTCTTCACGCAACAAACCGGTTTCCATATCGGTGTTTGATTTGGTGGCGTAAACAAGCGAGCATAATCCATTTCGACTTCTAGTATTCGGAATTGAAAACCTGAGCTTCAGAGAAAAGGGGGAGATGACATTAGGGTTTCGAATGAAGGGAAATCTTGGTAGATTGAAATTGGCAGTGGAGCAATAGAGAAAGTGAAATTGTGTTTTGTAAGATTGAACATTGGTAGCCATGGATAAGAACAAAGAAACGAAGTGAGTGTGTGCTCAGGAACAACTGTATAAAGTGTTGAGAACAAAGAATGAGAAGTCTAGATGTATCCACAACGGCGGTTATCGTAACGTTAAAACATTGGCGCCAAGTGACGTAACGGTCAATTACTAAATTAGAGACACTTCATTCTTCAACGTTATGGAAATCCGAACACACGTTTGTCTCCAATGTATGTGGATTGGTCGAGGTCGACGATATTCACAATCATGATACCAACCAAGACAACCAAAATTCCCCTGAAACAAAAACTGTAATAAGTTTTAGCTTTTTATTTATATATAAAAATTAGAATTCAAAAAATGTCTATATTTTGAACCAACATAAAACTTACCTAAAAGGATCCTAGTCTTACATCCTTTATTCCTTTAGCATGATTTGGTTAAAGCGAAAACAAATATGTTTGTGTCTATGCTTGGACAGATATATTATTTATTTTTTTTTAACATTTTTTTATGTTTTTTTAAAAAGGTTGGCTAAAAAGACACTTCATTTTATCATATAGACACCCTAATTTAATTTTGAAATATTTTTATTGGTTGAAATTGCATTGTTTTCCGAAAAAGCTGATTATAAGTAGTTAATTATAGGTTGACTTTTAAAAAAATGATCAATAGGGTGTCCAAGGGTTATCTTATTAGCAACACCTTTTTTTAAAATGTCTAACTTATATGTGTAATCTTACCATCATACAGTGTTCTTTATAAAAATACCTTAAGTAAATTAAATGAATGATCCTTATGGTTTTGAGTAATTTGCACGTTTGGTTCCTGAATTATTTTTTTAACACGGAAGGTCCTTACTGTTTATTTTTGTTACGCGTTTGGTCCATATCTTACCTAAAAAGACTATTTTCCCTTGACTTTTCAACTTATTTAAAATAAACACACCCCAACCCCACCCCCTGTTCACTTTACCTTACTTACCCTATCATTTTTCCCTATTTAAATAATAGTCTTTTTAGGTAAGACAGAGACCAAACGAGTAACAAAAACAAACAGTAGGGACCAAACGTGTAACAAAAACAATCAGGAGGCGAGTAACCCCTGAGGTTTAGTACCAGTACGAGTATGTTTCTGAGTAATCCAAGAGAAAGAGAATGGTCTTTCGTAAACTTCATAACGTTAATTCCTCTAAGTGAGCTGTCATAACCATACTAAATAATGACAATTTCGTCTGTCTTGACGTTGTTAAACGCTGACGGAAAATAGAATAAGGTTTTTGTCACCCTAGATTGATTTAGTCTAACTGTAGCGAACAGCTCAGGTGTGGGGTGTCATCCCCGTATAGATCTATACATAAATCCCCGCTCTCCCTCCAAGAGACTCTGGTTATAACTACATGCTACGATCGTACACTTAATAGGTGTCAACCGATAAAACTCACTAGATCCTTAATCGAATTTACGCGAAGAAAAAGTATAAACTCATTCCAGGCCCAGTGAACCATGTAAGTGAACCACTAAGGCATCGCTAAACATGTAAGTAATCTCAAGGCCCAATAGGAATGAGATTATATAACATGGGCCCAAAATATATGTAAAAGGACAACTAAGGCCCAATTCACATGTAAGGTATTTACAGGCTCAAATAGCACGCAAATAGTATCCAAGGTCCGTCACACATGTTAATGGGTCAATGAGGCCCAATAATCATACAAATAGTATTTAGGACCCATCAAACATATAAATGGGCCACTAAGGCCCAATAACATGAAAAAGGAAAAAGTTAGCCCGTTTATTATTGTATTGCTAGTTTTAGCCAAATTATTTACCAAAATAGCACAAATAGCCCATTTTTTGTAGAAATGACCTTCTTGGCCCAATAAGCCAAAAATTTACAGTTAAGGTCCAATCTTAGTAAAATAACATTTTAGTCCCCATTTTGTTCAAAGCTTGTATTGATGGCTAGTTTTTGGTAAAATAACATTTTTAACCCATTTTTGTCAAAAATATCATTTTTTGGCTTGATTTATGTGAAAATACACATTTTTCTGGTTTTTGACTTTCTGAACTATAACACCCCAAAAATACCGGTTAAAATTTTCATTTTTAAATTAGATTAATACGTAAAAACATCATTTCAAAACATTCATAATAATACTCCGTGTATGAAAACTGGTAATATCATAATAATATTTTAGAGTACATCCTAGAAAATCCATAGTGCGGAAAAACAAGAGTGTGTGTGATATGCTGCTACCGCGCCGACTCCTTTCCCTTAGCTGAAGAGGTACCTGAAACCAAAACTGAAAACTATAAGCACGAAGCTTAGTGAGTTCCCCCACTGTACCACATACCATATAATCACATAACATACATATATTATCAGGCATATCTGGGTGCCCGACCTACCCCTTTGGCCCTCTCGACCGGATATTGCCTAACATATCTGGGTGCTGGCCTCCCCTTCGGTCCTCTCGACCGGATACTGCCTAGCATATCTGGGTGCCGGCCTCCCCTTCGGTCCTCTCGACCGGATACTGGGGAACTATTTCTCCTCTCTACTACTACTACATAACATGTATCACAATATCAGAATCTATCTAACATGGCTGGGTATGACTACCCCTTCGGTCCTACCGACCGGATATCTCGGGGGCTATCTCCCCCTACTGTCACTAGCACATAGCATCATATCATACTAGCACATAAACACATCACAGGTAGTAGTAATCCCTAGATGAATATCACAGAGACAATCATCTACATACAACTCCTATTGGTGGGCCGGCATTGTGGCCGTAGACCCACCGCTACTGGATGGTAACTCACCTCGAAGTAGTTGCTGATCTAATCGGGAACTGACTGTCTAATGCTGCTGCTGCTGCTCCGGAAATCCTCCGGCTGAAATTCCCACAACATACTCAATCAAACACTGCTAACTGACCTTTGGGTAAAATGACCATTTTACCCCTGATCATGCCCTAAGTCAAAGTCAGAGTCAACTTTCAGTTGACCCGACTCGCCGAGTTGGCTTTCCAACTCGTCGAGTCCCTACCCAAACGATTGACCTAAATCCCGTTTCTACTCGTCGAGTTAGGCGACGACTCGACGAGTTCTCCTTCTAAACTGATATTCAAGTCCTTCATCCTACTCGTCGGGTTGTATGAACAACTCGTCGAGTTCAGCTTCATCCGAAGAACACTTATGCTAAGACTCGTCGAGTTGTATGAACAGCTCGTCGAGTCTGTTCTTGATCTAAGGAGATTGTCTTGAACTCGCCGAGTCAGGGCATTGACTCACCGAGTTCCTCCATAGATGAGTTCAGCTTCCGACTCACTTGAGTCACACCCCGTGACTCACTGTTCACTCGACCTTACGAAAAGGGGATAAACTTGGAGACTCGCGAACAGACTCGCCGAGTCACATGAACGACTCGCCGAGTCATTGCCATGCACCCACTAAATACACAGATTTGCTCGATTCCAGTCCATGCCATTCACAGATCTGGACTCCTAGAACACGAATCACACGTAACGTTTCCAACTTTACATGTAGATATTCACCCATAAGGGTTTTAGGGTTCAAAATGCACCCAAAAGGGTAGATCTAGGGTCTTCATGCAATGAGGGTCCATAAAGGCAACATATCTGAGCTCCTGGAGCTCAACCATGCCTAGATCTAAGGGCCAATCAACTTATTACGAAATAATTTGCACATACAAGCTTGGGGATTGGCTCAAGAATGACTTAAATGAAGTAATAAGCATAGAAACAGGGGGAAAACAGGTTATACCTCAAAGGAACTGCTGAGAGAGCACAAAGATGCTTGGATTCCTTCCCTTCCTCTTGATCTACTCCTCGTTTTGCCTCAAAACCTTCAAGATCACACAACAATTGCTTCAAACTCTAAATGAACAACTTAGAACGAGGGTTGGAAGCTCTGGGGGTGAATGGGGGCTGGCTTGGGGCGGATATGTTGTTTAAATAGGGTGCAAACCCCTGAAACTTAGGGTTTCATCCAACAGCTGTGACTCGCCGAGTCCAGGATATGGACTCGCCGAGTCGACAACTTAAACGCGTCCCGGGTCCCGCATCTACTTGGCGAGTCGGACCTGTGACTCGCCGAGTCCAAGGCTAAAAGAAGAGAAATACTCAAATAGGATTTACGTACCAGGAACCGGGTGCTACAAATCTCCCCCACTTATTTTAGACTTCGTCCTCGAAGTCTGCTGCTCGATCCTGAAACAACTCAGGATAATGCTCCATCATCTCGTCCACCGGCTCCCAAGTCCATTCCGAACCCTTGTGGTGCTGCCATTGCACCTTCACTAGCTCCACCCTCTTGTTCCTCAAATCCTTCGACTTCCTGTCAAGGATTGCGACTGGGCGCTCAATGTAATTCAGGCTGTCATCAACCTGAATATCCTCCAAAGGCACTACTGTTGTATCATCCACTAGGCATTTCCGCAGCTGGGAAACATGGAAAGTGATGTGGATTTGGCTGAGCTCAACTGGCAGATCCAGTCTATACGCCACCTTGCCCACCCGGGCCATGACTCGGAATGGTCCGATGAACCTCGGACCTAACTTGCCTCGCTTCCTGAATCGATTGACGCCCTTCCAAGGCGACACCTTCAGGAGAACCATATCCCCGACTTGGAATTCCAATTCGGATCGATGCTTGTCGGCATAACTTTTCTGCCGACTCTGAGCAGTCAGAAGCCTGCTCCGGACCTGCTGGATCCTCTCGGTCGTCTTGAGCACCACTTCGGTGCTCCCCATGACTCTCTGGCCAACCTCACCCCAGCATATCGGGGTCCTGCACCTCCGTCCGTACAACATCTTGAAGGGAGGGCGGTCGATACTCGCGTGGTAGCTGTTGTTGTGGGAGAACTCGGCCAGGGGAAGATAGGTATCCCAACTACCACCGAAATCCAACACGCATGCCCGCAACATATCCTCCAAAGTCTGGATGGTCCGCTCGTTTTGACCATCCGTCTGCGGGTGAAAGGCGGTGCTAAAATGCAAACGAGTGCCCAACTCGTCATGAAATCTCTTCCAAAATCTGGAAGTAAAACGCACATCCCTGTCCGAGATCACCGATACTGGCACCCCGTGTCGCGCCACGATCTCCCTGATATAGATGTCGGCCAATTTCTCAGCCGATATGCTCTCCTGAATCGGAATAAAGTGAGCACTCTTGGTCAATCGATCCACGATGACCCAAATCGAATCCACTCCACGCGCGGTCCTGGGAAGCTTCGTGATAAAATACATCGTGATATCTTCCCATTTCCACAGTGGAATGTCCAACGGCTGCATCTTGCCATGCGGTCTCTGATGTTCGGCCTTGACCTTCCTGCAGGTCAAGCACCGCTCAACGTACCATGCCACATCCCGCTTCATGCAGGGCCACCAATAATCCAGACGAAGATCCCTATACATCTTCGTCGCCCCGGGATGAATGAAAAATCAGGACTTGTGCGCCTCCTCCATCAAAATCTGGCGCACGCCTCCGAGATGCGGCACCTACACCCTACGGTGTAGTGTCAAAAGTCCTCAGCTATCATAATCAAAGGAGGAAACCTGACCCACCACACGCTCGCTCTTCCGATGTTCCTCCTTGATAGCCTCCTGTTGGGCCTCCCGAATCTGCTCCAACAAGGGAGTCACTACGGTCATCCTCATGCACATATCCCTGATCGGCGCCGCCTTGCGGCTAAGCGCATCGGCCACCACGTTGGCCTTCCCTGGGTGGTAAAGGATCTCACAATCATAATCCTTTACCACGTCCAACCACCGATGCTGCCTCATGTTCAGATTTGGCTGATCCATGAGGTACCTCAAACTCTTGTGGTCCATGTAGATGGTACATCAAACCCCGTAGAGGTAATGCCGCCAAATCTTGAGGGCAAAAACCACCGCCCCCAACTCCAAATCATGCGTCGGGTAGTTAGCCTCGTGAGGCTTGAGCTGCCTCGAAGCGTAGGTAATGACATGCCCCTTCTGCATCAGTACCGCGCCCAACCCTGAAATGGACGCGTCGCAATATACCACAAAATCCTCTACGCCCTCTGGCAGGGCTAAGATCGGCGCCTCGCACAGTTTCTGTCTCAGCGTCTCAAATGTAGCCTGCTGCTCGGGTCCCCACCGAAAGACCACGACTTTCTTCGTCAGCCGCGTCAGGGGTACGGCTATCTTGGAGAAATCCTGAATAAATCTCTGATAGTAGCCTGCTAATCCCAGGAAACTCCGAATCTCAGATGGAGACTTCGGAACCTCCCATCTCATCACGGCCTCGACTTTGGCCGGATCGACCAGAATCCCGTTCTGGTTGACAAGGTGTCCGAGAAATTGCACCTCACGCAACCAAAACTCACACTTGGAGAACTTGGCATACAAGTCTCCCTCCTCAGGGTCTCCAACACCTCTCTCAGATGCTCCTCCTGAGTCTTGGAATAAACCAAGATGTCATCGATAAAGACTATCACAGACCGATCCAGCATCGGTCTGCATACGCGATTCATGAGGTCCATGAACGCGGCAGGAGCATTGGTGAGCCCAAACGGCATCACCACAAACTCATAGCGGCCATAGCGCGTCCGAAACGCAGTCTTCTGCGTATCCTCCTCCCTGACCCTCATCTGATGATAGCCCGAACGCAAATCAATCTTGGAGAACCAAGATGCTCCCTGAAGCTGATTAAAGAGGTCATCAATCCTCGGAAGCGGGTAACGTGATGAGATTTAAAACAATCTTTAATCTATGAAGATCGATTAGATCTTGAACAAGTATGTAAATATAAAACTGTAAGAACGCAATAATAAGGACAAGACAAGATAGAATCAAACGAGTCGAATGATTAAACAAAATCCTCAGAAGAGCTCGATTAAGAACATCAACTGTAGAGGATTGGTAGGTTACAAGAACAATTAAAGAAACCTGTTGTGCTCTAGATGAATCGCTATTTTGTTAAACTCTAAAATCGTTAACCTAATATGCATGCAAGCGTAAACTTATATACAAAACATAAAAGGCTATCGGTTGGACAGGCCCAAACCGGAATACAAAATAACTTATACAATCGAGCCCAAAAGACGCAATCTTCAAAATAATCTTCAGCCCAACAATCTCCCCCTTTGCGTCAATTTGGAGCGAGACCTTCACTTGTTACTTGGGTCAGCAGCTGAAGCAGGTACCTTCTTCTTCACGGTGCTAAACAGACATTTGGTGATGGAGAGAATGGTCTGTCTAAACCGGATGTACCAATTGATCATGTCGTTGAAGTACTTGATGTCATCAGCCGAGTTCTCTTTACACCGTTTGATAATCGATAACACATGCTCCAAACAAGCTGTGGTGTAAAGGTGTTTGTCAGCTAAAGCGAAGAGACATTTCTGTCCTTCCGCTCTAGTAAACATAACCGAGTTGCGCCTCGGGTCGATCCTGCCCATTTGCATTTGGTTGAGATCACTGGCCGATCCCACAGGAGCAATCTTCGGTTTCTTCTTGAAGACTGTGGCGACCTCCTGATCCATTAGGGCAACCTCCATGATGTAGCAGGCTAACATCCTTTTGACATGGTCTATAATGGGACCATATTCGGCTTCATTGGTCAAAAGGATATTATACAGGACAATCCAATCATGAGGATTTAGATTCGGTAGATCTGCCAGGGAGATAAGATGAGCAGTTCTTGCAGATCCCCGAATCAACTTGAACCGAACGTTTATAAAACAACCTTCGGTGTAAGGTTTCAGTACCCGAACGTTTACAATCTTCTGGGCGCTCCAAGTGAGGTATTGAGGACGAGCAGCCGCCATATAAAAGTCAATGAGCTCCCTGTCAAGCTCAGCATTCGGGTGAGGGACTTCAAATATGTCAGAGAAGGCGTGGAAGATGAACGCCTTTCGAGTCAGCGGCATGTGGAACTGCGAATCGACAATGTTGTTGCAGTCGAACGAGATAACCGGCTCGAGCCATAATATGCTGGGAGTTTCTATGGCCTCTTTAACCATACGCTCCCTGGTCCAGGCAGGGAAGAGAGTCTTCCGGCTCTCAAGGAGATCGTGGGCTTCCTTTTGCTTGCGTTCGGCTTCTTCAGCCTCTCGCGCCACACGACTGGCATCATCGTCAGCATTGCGACTGTTCTTCCGTTTTAACATGTCAGCAATGGTCTCCTTGTCTTCATCTTCATCTTCTTCCTCAGCTAAGTTTTTGCCTTTGTTCTTCACACCCGAACCTGAAGCTTGACCAGTCGGAGGTGGTTCGGTCGTGTGAGTAGCTTTGGAGGAAGGAGGTGGTTTCGATCCAGTCTTCTCATCTTCCCCTTGTTTAGGAATGGACACGAAACTCGGTAGGCCTTCGATTTTGCTGAGAAGGTCCATGACCGGAGAGAGCTTTTCAGCGAGGGTACGCCTCACCGAATGGTTAAGAATGGGATCGTGTGCTTCCAGATGTTGGATAATGCTGCGTGGACATCCGAAACACACGTTTTGATCACCTCCCTTTCGGATCGAAGAGCTTCCAGTTGTTGTTGGGAGTTGGAGAGTTGCGTGCTCTTGACCTTGAGGGCGGTTGTTTTGCTCGCCAGAACGTCCATCAAAGAATTCTCAGCTGCAAGATCCTCTTGTAGCTTAGCGAGGCGAGCATCGATGGAGGCACGAAGTGCCGAGTTGTCGTCGCTGATATTTTGTCGTAGTGTAGCGAACGAAGTCAACTCCATTGAGACGAACTTGGCCAATTGCTGAACAATTGGTTCCAAAATTGTCTTGGTGGCGTCGGCGCTTTCCTGCAAGGACTTCAGCAGGACGGAAGCGTCGGAGAATTGTTTATCGACTTTTTCGGTTGCAGCCTCATAGGCTCTGGTGGAGGCGTCAATCGCAGCAGTTGTTGAGGCCACCGAATCATGTTGAGCCCTGGAGAAGGCGTCAACAATTTTCTGAAGGGCAGCTTCAGAGAGAGAGAGGACTGCTGGTTGGAAGAGGAGGCGAGAAGTAGGTCAACCTTCTCGTTAAGCTCTTTGAGATGCTTCTTCGTCACTGGAGCATCATCCTCCTCGTCACTCTGAACTTGAAACGGACTGTAGTAGACCGAATCAAAGTTCATGTTTTCACCACCAAGGTAAGGGTTTTCGCCATCAGAGGCATTTTCAGGAGATGGAGGGGGTGGTGAAGTTGGGGGTGTGGTGGGTTTGGTAGGTTCAGGTTGAGTGGGTGTTGGGTTAAATTTGGGTGGTGGTTGAGTATGGGTAGTTTCGGTTGTATGGGTTTCAGGTTGTGGTGGTTCGGTTACTGGTGGTGTCTCGGTTGCAGTGGTGAAAATGGGTGGAGGTATAGGGAAAGATGTTGGGGGAATAGTGGGGTTTATGGTCGGAATGGAAGTAGGAATGGTTGGTGGAGGTGAAGGAACTGGGGAATTATGAAGTTCCATCTCTGGGGTAGGGGACCGAGGTGGTGTGTTGCCTCATTGAGGAGATTCGTCTCCTTGAGAGCCGTCAGAACCCGAACTCTCACCCTCAGAGTCACTGGAAGAAGAGGGGATTACAAGCTTTCGCTTCTGTTGAGTCTTTCTCCTCTTCGGCTGTGGGGACTGTGCAGCCTTCGGTTGTTTCCTCTTTTTGGGAGAAGGTCCCTTTGGAGCTTTGGACGCTTGCTTCCCTTTTTCTGCCTTTTTGCCCCTGCCCACCGGTTTATCTGCATCGTGAATCGACCTGAGCATATCCGGTGTCAGTTCCCTAGGACCAGTTGGCCTAAACTCCTTGATCGTCCGAATTAGTCTGCTGTCAGATGGCACGTCGCCATACATTGACTCCGGGATGGAGCCAATGAAGGAAAATTTGGATGCATTTGAGACGATGATCTTCTTGGTATGGAACGTACCAACAAAAGACATCGATGCACTGTCAGCAGTGGGAACATCAAATTTATCCATGGCCCATCTTGTAATCAAGATCCAGAACCGGGCCAACGACACCTCAGAGTGTCGGGATGATGAAGAGAGGCTCTGGATGAGCTGTTGCCATAGGACAAACCCATAGTCCAGGTTAAGCCCGTTGTATACCCCGTACATTATTGACAGGAAGAGACGACTTGCACCGTCGGATCCTGAGCTCCTTTCCGACAAGCCCTTGAAAAGGACTGTAAATAGGCCATTCCACTGTGGCGGTAGGCAAGACTTCTTAAACTTAGCGACAGAGGTGAGAACCTCTGTGTATCCCATGTTGTAAAACATGTTATACAGATGACCAACCGGAATCGTCTCCGGATGAACTCTTGAAGGGTCAACGGCAAACCCCAGCATGGTGCAGAACCTTTGGCGAGAGACTGAGGTCTTGTGTTCTGCAAGCTCGAAAAACACCCTGTCGACGGCCTTGTCGTAGTAGGCAGTCGCGTAAACCTGCGATAGGGCCACCATTGGCACAGATTCAATTCTTGAGAGAGCCGGAGCAAGTTGGGAGTACTTCAAACATTCTATGACCGGCGACATGTAGGAGTCGTACGCCAGTGGGTTAAGATCAATAACCAGACATTGTTGTGGGCGGATAGGGAGGATCTGTGAAGTAGCATGAACGGAAGAGGATTCAGCCATTTTTGCAGGTATGAAGAAGATGATGAACAGGAAACTTTTTGGGAGTATTTGCTCTTTGGAAATTTGGAGGTAGTAAAGAGGTAAAAGGTGGTGGAGACGGCTTTGTATAGTGGGTGATAGGAGAGAAAAAAAATCGTTTCAAATCTCTTATGGAAATACGAAACGGGTTCTTGAGTGACAGATGGATGACAGTTGAGGCGTGCGATGATCACGTAGGAGAGAGAGTGTCAAGTTCCTAGGATCACGCCGCCCAACAAGCGCCGTTTCAGAGAGAAAAATCGTTTCCATTTCCACACGCGCCTTTAATGCCAGTATGATGACGCTTGGATTTCGCACACGCGTCCATAAGTGTCAGTAAGAGCACGGCCGTTTCAAATTCACACGCGCCCACTTTTACTGTCGTTTGAATTTCAATCCTTTTAACTCCCGCCGAGTCAGCAACCTTTTGTCTTATCCTTTTAAACGGCATTTTTTTGAATTAATTAGCCACGTGGATTGTTTTTGACCACAACTTCATAATTAACCACCAAGTAATAATACAGCCTGTAAATAATTAGCAACGGAATTTAGGAAAATCAAAGATTTTCGTGCAAAGAGTGTAAAAGAAAAAGAAATAAAGCAACTCTTTTAAGGATATTATGTGATGTCAATAATGACACGAAACTAATGATCCCGGGCATGAATCTCTTCCTTCAAGGTCAAGAGAGACCTTAAAGTGTTAGTGTGGATTCCCGTTGAATTACGATCAAACACTTTTTAGTAAATGTTGAAAGGCTTCTTTTAATTAAGCTAAATAAGGGTGGCTTTCGCTTTGATTCAGCAATTCTAGTCTTGAAATAAGAAAGAAAGTGAACAAAGTACTTGTGAGACCGGTGTAGCCTATTGAACAAGTAGGAAGGAATTCAGTTTAAATTGGCTTGGACAAATATAAAATCTAAAAAAAATTAAAAACTGGATCCCAAGGGAAAAAATGTTATGGTGTATAACAATTTCATAGCAATCACACAAAAGAAAATTTGAGATTTCATTAGGGTACATTCGTCAATCCTTTAGTGAAAACATGAGCAATTTAATTGTTCACCGTCAATTCATTAGGTGTTGAATTTTGGGTTTCACTCAGCTCGTAGTGACACGAAACTAAGATCATAAACACAGATGTTGTGTAACCATAAACCTCAGTGGTAATTTCTGAGAGTCTCAAGGGTTACGTTGATGAAACGAATGTAGTGGAGAAGAGTTATGGAGATGGTGTAAGAAGAGATAGTACCTCTGCTGTGAAAATAAGGACCAAGCAGGAAACTCTTAACTCATGTGAGAAAAGAGTGAGGTAGCTCACGATGAGAATAAATGTGTTAGCCTTATTGGGAAGACAAGGTTTGTGTGTACCAGGTCATGAAGGCTATTATTCAAAATCTTATGAGGCTTGGGACACATACAGCAGCATGCTTCTAGGGACACTTAAGTAATTCGTCAGATGTATCCCCATAAACGAACGAACACACACACAAGAAATTAAAAAAAAATAAAAAAAATATTTTTGGAGTTTTTGAGATTCTTAAAAAAAAGAAATAAAAGAAAATTAAAAAGAAAAAAAATAAGTAAGAAGAAAAGAAAAAGAATATGACTTAAAAAAAAACTTTGGAAAGAATATGAAAAATCGAACCCGAACGTTCGTTTGGTTTCGGTTGGGAAAAAGTTGAAAAACCGAACCCGAGCGTTCGTTTGGTTTCGGTTCTAGAAAATTTTGAAAAACCGAACCCGAACCTTCGGTTGGTTTCGGTTTAGGAAAATTTTGAAAAACCGAACCCGAACCTTCGGTTGGTTTCGGTTCAACAAAATTTTGAAAAACCGAACCCGAACCTTCGGTAGGTTTTTGGTTTTGAAAAGTTTTGAGAAACCAAGGAATTTAGACATGCAAGTGAAAAATATTTTTAACACAAAGAAAAACTCAATTGTACAAGAAATATACAATAGAGAAAAACTACCTTTGAAGTAATGAGCGAGTCAGATGGTTGAACCGAACCCGAACGTTCGGTTGGTTTCGCTTCTTACGTTTGAGGTTGAGAGGTAGTGTGAGGTACTGACTCTGATTCCATCATACCTAGCCCTTGCAATATTTTATTGAATGATGCTTCAGGAAGAGCTTTGGTAAAGACGTCAGCCAGTTGATCAGTGGTTCTTACGAAGTGAACTTCGACGTTTCCATCTTCCACGTGATCTTTGATGAAGTGATACCTCAGTGCTATGTGTTTGGTTTTAGAATGTTGCACTGGGTTATGACAGATCCTAATTGCACTTTCAGGGTCACAATATAGTGGGATCTTCTTCATATTGAGTCCATAGTCTCGAAGTTGACTCTGGATCCAAATCACTTGTGATGTGCAGGATGCAGCGGCAATGTATTCCGCTTCGGCAGTAGACAACGACACACACGTTTGTTTCTTGGATTGCCAGCTGACCAACTTCCCGTCAAGGAATTGACAGCCACCAGTTGTGCTTTTACGGTCGAGTCCACATCCTCCAAGGTCAGCATCAGAATAGGCTTGAACGAAGAAGCCTGAGTTGGATGGATACCATAGACCTAAGGAGGTGGTTCGCTTGAGATAGCGTAAGATGTTCTTCACTGCAAGCATGTGAGGTTCGCGTGGGTTTGCCTGAAATCGAGCACAATAACACACAGAAAACATGATATCAGGTCTGCTAGCAGTTAGATACATCAGTGAGCCTATCATTTGACGATAGAGCGTGATATCGACAGCCGGTTTGTCTAGAGATGGGGTAAGCTTGGTGCCGAATGCCATTGGGACTTTGACTTTTGAGTCTCCCATCATGCCAAACTTTGCTAAGAGAGTCTTCGGGTAAGCTTCCTGATTAATAAAGATGTCTTCGGGTCCCTGTCTTATGTTTAAACCAAGGAAAAAGTTAATAGGACCCATTGAGCTCATTTCAAACTTAGTCTCCATCAGCTTTCTGAATTCAGCTGTTAAGCTGGAATTCGTGGAGCCAAACATGATGTCATCGACATAAATTTGAACTATCATAAGGTGGTTACCTTCCTTTTTACGAAAGAAGGTTGGGTCAACCGAACCTTGTTTGAGTTTAGACATCTTTAAAAATTTAGTTAGCGTTTCATACCAGGCTCTCGGAGCTTGTTTGAGGCCGTACACAGCTTTATCCAGAATATAGCAGTGATTAGGATACTTTTCGTTCACGAACCCAGGAGGTTGCTCCACATACACAGTTTCTTCGAGTTCTCCATTGAGAAATGCACACTTGACGTCCATTTGGAAAACTTCAAAGTTTTTGTGAGCAGCATAAGCCAGAAATATTCTAACAGATTCTAGCCTAGCTACTGGAGCGAAAGTCTCTTCATAATCTATCCCTTCCTCTTGACAGTATCCCTTTACCACCAGACGAGCCTTGTTCCTTATAACATTGCCTTCCTTGTCCATTTTGTTCCTAAAAACCCATTTGAGACCAACAACCGAAGCATCTGGAGGAGTTGGAATGAGGCGCCAGACTTTGTTCCTTTCAAACTCATTTAGTTCGTCTTGCATTGCTTGAACCCAATCAGAGTGATCGAGGGCAGTGTTGACTGTCTTCGGTTCAACTTTTGATATGAATGAGTTAAACATACAAAACTCAACCTTTGAAAATAAGGATGTCTGTTTTGCCTTCAGTTGTGATCAGGTCAGAACCTTTTCAGATACATCACCAACTATTTGAGAGATAGGATGATCTCTGGTCCATTTGGTAAGAGGAGGATAGTTCGGATCAAAGGTTGGATCTAGTTCAGCATTGATCATTTCTTCTGGCTCAGATTGGCTATCATAATCAAGCGTCATATCATCATGCTCCCCCTTGATTGATGAGGTTTGAGAAACTTGAGGTTCAGGGGTTTTTTGAGGTGCTGAGCTTTCAGGCGTTGAAGCAACTTCGTTTGGAGAGGCATCTTCGGTTGGAGAAGCACCTTCGGTTGGTGAAGGACCTTCGGTTGAAGTTGTAGAACTTGGCTCCCCCTGGACTTGTGAGCTTGGCTCCCCCTCGACATTTGAGCTTGGCTCCGCCTCGATTGAAGCATTGTTGGATGGAGAGTCATCAGTGGTCGATCCTCCTTCATGCATTCTTCTTGCAGCATCTTCGACAATCCGCTTTATATGATCAACTTTGTTGTCTGCTGCACCTGCTTCGGAGAGTGAAGCTTTCTCCGGTTCGTCAAAGAGCTCCAGAAATTTCTCGTATAAATTGGCAATCGAGACTGTGACTTGGCCAGTTTGAGGAAAGATTTCCCCAGCGGTGTCTTCTTTGGCCTGTAGCTTCTTGACATAGCTATCGTCAAAGGTCACATAGTATGTCTCTTCAATCCTTCTCGAACGCTTGTTTAGGACCCTGTACGCCTTGGATGTGAGCGAGTAACCCAGAAAAATTCCCTCGTCGGCTTTGACATCAAACTTGTTGCGGTGTTCTTTAGAGTTAAAGATGAAACACCTTGAGCCGAACACATGGAAAAATTTCACATTGGGCTTTCTGTTGTTTAGTATCTCATATGGTGTGAGCGTGAATCGCTTGTTGAGATAGGACCTGTTCTGTGTAAAACAAGCAGCAGAAATAGCATCAGCCCAAAAATAAAGAGGTTAGGAGGCGAAACTTAGCATAGTTCGGGCAGCTTCACACAAAGATCGGTTTCGTCTTGCGACTATTCCGTTCTGTTGTGGTGTGTAGGGAGCTAAGAAATTGTGACTAATTCCCTTTTCTGCAAGAAACTCTTCAAACTCCCTGTTCTTGAATTCAAGACCATTGTCGCTCCTGATGTTGCGAACAACTTTCTTGAGTTGTACTTCAATTTGCTTGATAAACACTTTCAGTTTTTGAGTCGCATCAGATTTGAGCTTTAGAAAGAACACCCATGTAAATCGTGAAAAGTCATCAACAATAACAAGAATATACTTGCTACCACCGATGCTTTCGATAGATGAAGGACCACACAAATCGATATGAAATAATTCGAGTGGTTCAACAACTTTTGTGTTGATTACAGATGGATGACTTTGACGACTCTGCTTCCCCATTTCGCATGCAGCACACAAATGCTCTCTGTCGAACTTGAGCAATGGAAGACCCCTAACATGACCTCCAGTGACAAGTCGGTTGATATCTTTAAAGTTGAGATGAGAGAGTCTTCGGTGCCACAACCAGCTTTCGTCGGATTGAGCTTTTGATAACAAGCATATAGCTGGGTTTCCTTTGATGGGTTTAAGGTTTAAGGGAAACATTTCACCCTTTCGCTCTGACTTGAGAATTACTTTCTTTGTCTTTTTCTCTATGATTTCAGAACCTTCATCATCGAATGAGACTTTGAGACCTGTACCTCCAACAAGCTGAGATACACTGATGAGGTTGTGTTGGAGTCCTTCCACATAAGCCACCTTCCTTATAGTAAAGTCCCCATTTGTTATCATCCCGTATCCCTTTATGGTGCCGAAAGAATTATTTCCAAACTTGACGTTGCCACCATTTGCAAGAGATCTGTATTCCCTGAGCTCCTCTTTCCTCCCTGTCATGTGACGTGAGCAGCCACTATCGATGTACCATTCTTCGTCGAACTGCTCGTCACTTATAACCTGCAAAAATTAAGCAGATTTAGGAACCCAAAGTTTCTTGGGTCCATGTGAGCTTTTCATGGGAACAGGAATAGTAAGAGAGATGTCAACTAGATATGTTCGTTTTATAAGAGTTGTTTCATCTTTCTTTTTAATGGTAAAAACTTTTATTTTGTTAGGATTGGGTGTGTTCGGTTTGGACTGTGGTTTGGATTCATTGACCTTCTGCTTTCCCTTTTGTTCAGCTGACGAATGAGATTTTTGAGAACAAGCGAAATTAGCTTTAGAGCAAGATTGAGATGAATCGGTGGAAGTAGAGGAATTAGAAGAACGAGAAGAATTAGAATGAGAGGGTTTGGATTGAGAGGACTTCCTGGCTGGAGACTCTAGGTGACCCTTTTGCTTTTGATCATTGGAGGGACTGACCTTAGAGTCTTGTTCTCTTTTGACTTCAGAACCGAAACTTTGCGTTCGGTTGGAGCTGTTCTTGGAACTGAACCTTTGGTTTCGATTGAAGTCTTTTTCAGAACCGAACCTTTGCCTTCGGTTGGTATTTTCTCGTGAACCGAACCTTGGCTTTCGGTTGTTGTGACTTTCAGGCTTTCCTACAGGATTGTTTTCATACTTCAGATTCTTGTCTTGGTGTGAGAAGTATGCATTCTGGGATTGCCAGAATTGTTTCCTTTCAGAAAGGTTCTTCATGTATCTTTGGTTCCTTTCTCTCTACCTATTCCTCATCTGCTTAGGTTGATGATGAACATTCGCTTTCGTTTTCGGTGTCTCCTTGGCTGGTTCCTTTTGAACTGTAGGAGTTTTACTTTGAGCCGAGGGAGCAGAGGGAATATATGAAGAAGTTCCACTTTGAGCTGAGGGAGAGGGAATGTCTCCTTTTGCCGAACGATCATCCCCCTGAGGAATATCTTTCGTACCACTGGTGCTTGGCTCATCGAAATTATCTGGCTTATTCAAGGGTTCAGGTATGTATCTTCCTTTACTCATCCAGGAGGTTCTTTCAGATAAGCCAACAGTTTCGTTTGCATTATCTATTGGAGCTTCCCAGAAGTACTCATCGCAGCCATCAGCATTGTCTTCGTTTACAATAGCTGTGAGTTCGGCTGTTTGATGTTCGGTTACTCCAGTCACCTTGTATACTTGATTCGGAGTGGTCCTGACCTTTTGATACACAACTGCTTTCTCAACTAATATCGGGGACTTTTGTTGGGACAATCGAGCGAACTCCACTGAATTTTTAGAAATAAGATTCTTGTGGTTTTCAGGTTCACTTTTAATAAATTCTGAGCAGTCAACCGTGTCCTCTACAGAAATTTCACTCATGTTTTCGTCCTCGTTAAGCTCAGATGCATTTTCAACATCAATTTTGTTTTCTAAGCTTACGTTGGCGTTTAAAGAGTCAAATTTTTGCATGGTTTCGGTTCTCAGTTTAAGTCTGTCATTTTCACCCAAAAGATTTTTAAGCATGTCCTTGTGGTCCTTGGATTTAATGAAGGACTCAATTTTGTCCAGTCCATACATGTAGGTCGGATTGACATCATCAGACGATATCACACTCTCACAATTGTAGGCTTCGACATCGATTTCATCCTCCTTAAACTCTAGGAAGGGCAAAATCATGCGATGGATCTTTTGGCCTATTTCACAATCCAAGTGAAGCTGAGTAATATTAGAATATAAACGTTTAGCAATTAAACAAAAAACATTCCGCTGTTTCAACAATTTTAAATTGTCTCTTTGCAAATAAATGTTTTCGTCTTTAACTTTAACTAATTCCGACTCCTTTAACTCGATCCACATTCTCCGCTCCTCACTCTTCGACGCTACCCTGCTTAATTGATCAGTTAGGTTAGAATTGGTGACTCGAGTTTGAGTTAAGCTACTATCTAGATGAGAAATTCTTGTATTAACGTTTTTTAGTTCTTTCTCATATGAGGATGGTGGTACTTTAGATGAAATAAAAACCGATTGTACCTTCTTTATCAGTTCATCGAGCTCATTGAACTGCTGGCTGGGTGGTTTGGCCGTAAAGCACATGTCCTCCTGCACCTTCGGTCCATCGCTTCCACCATCGGTGTTGTATCCCCTCATTTGAGATACGTTAGTCACCATGAAGCATCTTCCTCCACTGCTTTCCTCCTTGGCCACATAAGCCTTTCCATGGGTAGGCTTCCTCACTTCATCGTCTTCTGAGTCGGTAGACCAAACTTCCGTGCTACCGAACTCGTCATCATTAACCGAACCCTGCACAATAAGAGCATTAATAGAAGGGTTAGCTGTAGACTTCTTCTTTCTCAACTCATCCAATCTTTTCTGCAACACAGCTTCCTCATCATTTCCATCATCCTTTTCAGCCATCTTCTTAAGGACACAGTCCTTAACATAGTGGTTTTTCCCACCACAGTAGAAACAACTTACTCCGGAATCGCCATCCACCTTCGGTTCCTTCTTGGGCTCCTCAGCCTTTGGTTCATTGTTCACCTTTTCAGAGCTGTAACTCCCCTGCCAGTTTCGGTTTTTGTTGCTGGGGAATCTCTTCTTTATGAACCTCTTGGGATTGGACACCATCATGGCATAATCCTCAGACGTGAGGTCATATTCCTCCAAGTTGAGGTCTTCATCCTCCATTACAGCTTTACTTTTAGATAGGAGGGCCAACGAACCAAGACTAGAAACGACGTTCTTCTTTTGCAGCACAATCTTCTCTTGGGACTTGAGAATGCCCACCAGTTTCGCCAAAGAGTATGATTTAAACTGCTCATGGGCTTTGACTGTGGAAACCACTGCTCTCCATTCAGACCTCAGTCCATTCAAGAAAGTAACCTTCTGTTCGATAAGCTTCCTTTCAATATCGTGTTTGATCATCTTGCTGAGAAGATGATTGAAGCGATCGAACGTCTGGGTCACCGTTTCTTCGGCCCCTTGTCTGAATTCTCCAAACTCAGATAAAAGCAAAGTTTGTATAGAATGTTCAAGATCCTCGTCTGTAGAATACAGTTCACGAAGTCTATCCCAAACTTCCTTTGCCGTCGTGCATGAGTTGACCAACCTGAATGTGTCGGACTGAAGGGCGAATCTGATCAACCTTAACGCCTTAATATTGCACTGGAATTTGTCCTTTTCATCTTGTGCAATATCCTTCACATCCTTTAGCAGATCATTGTACTCCTTTTGTGTCTTAATAATCCTGGACGTTGCAGAATGAGAAAACGGTCCATTGGTGATGGCTTCCCATATGAGGTACCCATTATCCTCCGATCCAATCACGTAGTCTTCAAAGTGATGCGCCCATACTTCATAGTCATGGGTGTATAAGATTGGAATCTTTGTTGTCGAACCGATGTTGTTGGAAATATTAATAGGTTTTGATTGCGTCGCGTCCATTATGATCGTAAAAACCTGTTCAAAGATCAGACTTGTAATAAAGCAGATTAGGGCAAAACAATAAATATCAAGATACGTCAATAAAGAGATGACGGCTCAATAAATATCGATAGTTGCAGAAAAACCCTAATGGAAATCTTTTTCACAGAAAAGATGTGTATCGATTACACAGCCTCCTGCTCTGATACCAATTGATGAGATTTAAAACAATCTTTAATCTATGAAGATCGATTAGATCTTGAACAAGTATGTAAATATAAAACTGTAAGAACGCAATAATAAGGACAAGACAAGATAGAATCAAACGAGTCGAATGATTAAACAAAATCCTCAGAAGAGCTCGATTAAGAACATCAACTGTAGAGGATTGGTAGGTTACAAGAACGATTAAAGAAACCTGTTGTGCTCTAGATGAATCGCTATTTTGTTAAACTCTAAAATCGTTAACCTAATATGCATGCAAGCGTAAACTTATATACAAAACATAAAAGGCTATCAGTTGGACAGGCCCAAACCGGAATACAAAATAACTTATACAATCGAGCCCAAAAGACGCAATCTTCAAAATAATCTTCAGCCCAACATAACGGTTCTTCACCGTTACCTTATTCAGCTCCCGGTAATCTATACACATCCGATGCGACCCGTCCTTCTTTTTCACAAACAGAATCGGGGCTCCCCAGGGTGAACTGCTCGGACAAATAAATCCCTTGTCTAGCAGCTCCTGCAGCTGCGTAGACAACTCCTGCATCTTGGGAGGAGCCAACCGATACGGTGCCTTGGCTATCGGAGCCGCACCAGGAACAAGGTCAATCCTAAACTCCACCTGTCGCTCCGGAGGTATCCCAGGTAACTCCTCTGGGAAAACATCTGCAAAATCTCGAACCACCGGAACCTCGCTCACTGTCGCCTTACCCGCCTCCCGGGTATCCATCACATACGCGACATATCCTGTGCATCCCTGCTGAAGATAGCGCTTAGCCCTCGCTGGTGAACATACAGTGGGTCCACATTGCGGCCTCTCGCCATGAATCACTAACTCTCCCCCGCTTGGGGTCCTGACTCGCACTAGCTGCTGCGCGCAATCTATCACCGCCCCATTAGGGCTTAACCAATCCATGCCTATAATCACCTTGTTCCCGCGCAACGGAATGGGAACCAAGTCTACCAAGTAGCGCTCCTCAAACAAACGCAGCACGCAATCTCGAAATACCATCGATGCTCGCACCGATCGATCATCAGCAATCTCCACCTCCAAAGGGCAGTCTAACTCGCCCGATGACTCATGAAACTTCTTGCTAAGCGCAAGAGAAACAAATGATCGGGACGCATCCGAGTCGAACAACACCTGAACTGGAAGGCCGTTCACATGGAATGATCCTAATGCATACATATACATACAGAGCACATATCAATAACATAACATCATAAGAATAAGATAGAGGGAAAGAATCATACCCGTCACCACATCGGGTGCGGCGCGTGCATCCTCGGTAGTCAGCTGAAATGCTCGGCTCCTCACCACTGGAACCTCTGCCTTGCCCTGCCGGCCATCCGTGATCCGCAGGGTCGCTGGAGCTAGCGCCTTCACCGGTGCTGAAACTGTCAACTGGGGGCAATTGGCCTTCTTGTGGCCCCTCTGGTTGCAGTGGAAACACAACAACTCTGATGTGACAACCCGATATTTCGAGGCAATATGATGAAACGCAAGTCAAATTTGGGTCAAAATTTAACTTTCATAAAATCTTATTTGGGTTAAATAAAGTAGTAGGAATCGTATCAAGGTTTTCATACATATAAAGAACCCTAAAATCCGAGTTATAACGAAGAAGTTATGACCAACCGAAGATTCTCGGCAAAAACCGGCAACACTGATAGACGTAAAACGCGAAGTTTCAATACAATAGTTTTTGGCCTTAGATATCTAAAAATTTTTTAGATATCATCAAACCGTAAACGTACATAAAAAGAACGTCCAAATCTGACTTCGTATGAGGAAGTTGTGATTTTTCTAAGTTACAGATATAACAATAGACAGCTAAAAACTCGAATCGGAGATCGAGCGACTTTTGGCCGGAATGACCTAAACGAGAATTGAAGGTCTCGTCAATGGTAGTTCAGCGGTAAAAAGTCTGACAAAAACCGACGTCAGATAAAGAAGTTATGAATTTTTAAAGAAATTCCTTAATCACGTCATTTTAATAAATAAATAATAACAATTATTTCATAATTTACCAACGGAATCTAAACGAAAGTTATAGATCTTAGTCTCACCTACGCGTGGATATAAAGAACGTCGAAAACGGAGTTCATATGAAGGAGATATGAATTTTAGAAGTTTATTTAAAATAAATATAAATTTAAATATAAATTCTTGGTAATATCCGAAGGGGAGTCAGCAGATAGGACCGGAGTACGCCCTGCGTACACTCGTACGCCCCGCGTACCCTCGTACGCCCCGCGTACTCGAATCAAGGGCATCGGATCGTCCACGTCGCCCCTATGCAAAGCTATCCGACCCGCCGTCCCATCCGACCCGCCCCATCCGAAGTACGTAAGCGATGACGTCTCGTACGTGCTGCGTACCCTCGTTCGCCCAGTGTACCTAGGCGGTTCAGCACCTCTATAAAAGGGATGCGAGGCTTTCTGGAAATTTTGCTCATTCTCTCTCTTTCTCTCACGATCTTGCCTCGATTTCCGTGCCCGTTCAAACCCGAAGCTCTGGTCTTTTTGCTCAAGTCCCGAGGGTCGATTTTACTCCCGAGATTCCCGAGAAAAATCCGTTTCCCGAGACGAAACTCTGCCCGGTTTTCCATCTCGCTATCTTCAAACTTTCAAGTGAGTTCATACCCCTTAACTAATGTTTTAAACTACTTTTAAATGTTTTATGGGGGGGGGGAATACAAGTAGAATCATGCTAGTATTATATCAATCACATACGATTAATGAGTAGAATTACACTAGTTATTACATCAATCCAGTGTTCTAAAAGGCGCGCCATGGCGTGAGGCGTGGCTTCGCCGTTACGAAAAGCTTCATAACGTTGCTGTTAGGCGTAACGCGTGGCAAGGCGTGATATGGCGCGTTATGGCGTGTTATGGCGCGTGTTTTTTCGTTTGAGACACAGTTTTTTTCTCTTCGTTATGTCTTTTCGAATCGGAGATACAAGTATTGTGGTTTTTGTTAACTTTTTGTTATTAGTTATTGATCTAACACTTCTAATAAGTAGTTATATTTAATATAAATTTATATTTATGTGGTAATATAATTTTAAATTAATACAAAATCGCCGCCTTACATCACGCCTTGAAAAACGCCGTGGCTCGCCATGGCGCGTTAAGCTTGAGGCTTGGCCATGCCGCCACGCCACGCCTCACGCCATTTAGAACCTTGCATCAATCACATGTGATTAATATACAACATTCAAAAGATTTGGCTACTCATTAGCCGTTTTACCAAACAGTTTCCTTCAAATGATTTTTATAAACATTTTATATGTTTTAAACTACTTATTACACTGTACATCTTACTCGGTACATTACCTTTCAAACTTATTTACAATTGTGTTTCAATCAAATGTTTCCTTATACTCAAAACTGTTTTATCATACTTATGCCTCCAAATTTTTTTATAGATCGACATCAAGTCGATCTTTTCTTAAAATAATATTTATGTTTCAAATGTCTTACAAAATTTATTTATGCTTTTATATTATAAATTGCATGCCTCTATATGCATAGTTATATAAGAAATGTTTAAAAGACTTAGGAAGGCTATCCACCCTATTTCCTTTTCACGCCTTGAGATGTGGTCTGGTGGGATATTGGGTATTCGTCCGAAAGTCGTTTAAATATTAGTTATATATCATGTGTACATATATAGTCATAAAAGGTCTTTCCAGTTCATCCCATGCCCTTAGTTAGTAAGGGTATAAATCCATGACCATACGTACCAGTTAGACTGCTAGTAAACTACCATATGGGTAGTTTAGGAAGATATTAGAACCGTTACTAGAACGCGATATCATACGATGAGTCAGTTCATTCATGAGTCAATACTTTCTAGAACATTACATATACAACTATACTAGGAAGAGAACATATACAACTATACTAGAACGAGAAACATTACCCTTACATTAATACGTTAACAATTGTGATCCACTGTATCGGAGCATGCCTTAAATGTCATGGCCCGAGTTGTAGCCAACATTCTCTTGGAGGGAGAGCGTTGAGTTTGCGTATAGATCTATACTGGATTGACCATCCTACACCTTGTTGCTAGCTACAGCCGGACCTGCAGGTCTGCGGGTGCCAAACGTCATTCCGTTATTACGACCGTTCCTTATGTCGTTGTTATCAGTCGATAGTATGGCGCAATTATCACATTATACCTTAATATAAATCCGGTTTAAGGTAGTTAGTACAGCAGTAGTTCCTATAATACAAAACTACAGTACTACAATGATTTACCCATTACATTTTTAGTGATAACCTCACTTAAACTTTAATGTACAAACTATATTTTGTTAAAAGATAGTTACACTTGGGAAATTACACACTTTTACATCAAACGAGCATACAAAACAGTTAAGCCTTGGTAGAAGGCTACTTTAATAGAAAATATAGGTTTTTCTGAGAGATTCAAACTTTTTCAAACACTTACAATTCATATACACTTTCAAATTCTTACAATACATAGACTTACAAATTCTTACATACAAATTAAGACACTAAATACTTATGATCTCACCAGCTTCAAAGCTGATACTCGCTTTCAAAATTACTTGTATCCTCAGGTCATCATAGATAGGTACCGATGCAAGGAGAAAGGAAGATGGAGCTTGTTCAAGACTTATCTTTCATTTTGATTTATGCTTTAGTGTTTATAAAAATTTGACAGAATACAATTGTATAATAATTATTTTATTAATGCAATGGATGATGTTGTTGCTTGTTTACTACTTTACATTGTTGTTGATATTATACATGACGTCCTCCGCCCAAGAACGTTTCCGCCGTTCTCGGTTTTGGGGTGTGAAATCTGATGTCTGAATAAGTGTTGCCGGAGTAGTGCAATCCCTGCTGATGTGCCCAGACTTGCCGCACTTGTAGCAGCCTGATGATCCCAACCTGCACGCCCCCTCGTGCGTCTTGCCGCATTTCCTGCAGCGTCCCCGTCCCTGCTGGCCTTTCGGCCCCGCATCTGATCCCTTGGGCTTCTTCCCCGAAGCCCCTACTGACTGACCCTCTTCTGCCTTTCGTTTCCAGATGTGTTCCAAATCTATCTCCCTCTCCCTCGCCCTGGCAATCATGGAGTCCAGGGTAGGGCAAGCCGAAAAGCTAACATGCTCCCGGATGTCAGCTCGTAGCATATCATGATAACGGGTCCTCCTCATATCCTCGTCACTAGCATACTGGGGCACCAACAAAGCCCTCTCCTGGAACTTGGCGGTGATCTCCGCCACAGTCTCCGTCGTCTGTCTCATGTCTAGAAACTCCCTGGCCAGCTGCTGAAGCTCAACAGTCGGCGCAAACTCTGCCCGGAACCTGGTCACAAAGTCCGACCAGGTCATAGCCTCGATAGCTGAGGCTCCCAATGAGTCACCCACTGACTCCCACCAATCAGGAGCTCGGTCTCGCAAGCACCCTACAGCATACCTCACCTTTGACCCCTCGGGGCAGAAGCTAGTCAACTGTGCAGACTCGATGTCTGCAATCCATCGCCTGGCAGCAATGGGGTCTTTCACCCCATGGAAATTTGGCGCACCACTGCCCCTGAAGTCCTTAAAGGACAGTGTGCGAGGACCCGACTGACCCAATGCCATGTCGCTCCTGAATGCCCTGAGGCGATCCTCCATCAACTCGATGATCCCTTCCTTGATCGACCCGAAGATAATGGGAGTCGACTCAAGGATACCCCTGGTGATCTCTGATGTGATGAACTCGCGTAGTCCCTCATCTACCTGCTCCGAACCTGACCCCTCTCCTGAACCGCCATCTACTGGCCTCGATCGAAGTACCACCATTCTGCAATACATCACAACAATCATTAGTGATACTGATACTTCCTGAGGGATCACAACTACTTACAAGTTCATTGGTCTTATCTTGGCCTTCCTTGGTTCGGGTACGGATCCTCTACTTTCAGTAGTACGGGCCCATACTACCTTCCACATCTATCCGTACCTTCTTCAAGGACTGCCTCGACTCCACCAGATCCCTTTCACTATGGTTGATCACTACTATACTCATCCTAGGCTTGCCCTAGGGGAATCTCCGACTCTACTCAATCCAGTCCTCAGCTGCTGCAGACCTCCTTGTAATGCCAATTAGCCATTACCCGAATACCATCACACATGACGAGGCTCAGATAATCCTTCGAGTACCCGACTCATCCCTACTACGGTTGGACTCAAACAAGAGCTGAGCAGTAGGATCAAATCCGGTACTCTAAGATTATTCAACCCTGATCACATGTGATGCGACGTATTCGCCTAGTGGCTAATTCCCATTATTCAGAGTCCCACATAGCACGAAGCAAGCAGCTTTCAGACAAGAGAAACGACCTCAAGCAACTCCGCTCTCACAAAGGGAAAACTTAACTAGCACACAGCGCTAAACTCGCACTATCAGGCATAACCTAAATAGGCTACCCTACTGCTGCCTACTCGATACTAGCGTGCAATTCTCATACAACTGAAACACATAAAGCAAGCACATAAGGCATCACTCCTAGATCCTTAGTCCTATCCTAGCATGTTGTTCTACTAAAGCTGATAAACATAACATAAACTAGTGTGGGTACTTTGGGGAATACTTACTTGAGCTCGGCCGGTCGCGCACATCACACACTCCGTTCTTTCTCGAAACTCTTTTCTCAATTTTTAGAAAACACTTTCTTTTATAAAATCATTTAATCCCTCGGTTTGAGTTCAGACACCCCCGAAGGTGTGTCCGAATCCCTCAAACCAGGGCTCTGATACCAACTTGTAACACCCCAAAAATACCGGTTAAAAATTTCATTTTTAAATTAGATTAATACGTAAAAACATCATTTCAAAACATTCATAATAATACTTCGTGTCTGAAAACCGGTAATATCATAATAATATTTCAGAGTACATCCTAGAAAATTCATAGTGCGGAAAAACAAGAGTGTGTGTGATATGCTGCTACCGTGTCGGCTCCTTTCCCTTAGCTGAAGAGGTACCTGAAACCAAAACTAAAAACTGTAAGCACGAAGCTTAGTGAGTTCCCCCACTGTACCACATACCATATAATCACATAACATACATATATTGTAAGGCATATCTGGGTGCCCGACCTACCCCTTCGGCCCTCTCGACCGGATATTGCCTAGCATATCTGGGTGCTGGCCTCCCCTTCGGTCCTCTCGACCGGATACTGCCTAGCATATCTGGGTGCCGGCCTCCCCTTCGGTCCTCTCGACCGGATACTGGGGAACTATTTCTCCCCTCTACTACTAATACATAACACGTATCACAATATCAGAATCTATCTAACATGGCTGGGTATGACTACCCCTTCGGTCCTACCGACCGGATATCTCGGGGGCTATCTCCCCCTACTGTCACTAGCACATAGCATCATATCATACTAGCACATAAACACATCACAGGTAGTAGTAATCCCTAGATGAATATCACAGAGACAATCATCTACATACAACTCCTATTGGTGGGCCGGCATTGTGGCCGTAGACCCACCGCTACTGGAAGGTAACTCACCTCGAAGTAGCTGCTGATCTGATCGGGAACTGACTGTCTAATGCTGCTGCTGCTGCTGCTCCGGAAATCCTCCGGCTGAAATTCCCACAACATACTCAATCAAACATTGCTAACTGACCTTTGGGTAAAATGACCATTTTACCCCTAATCATGCCCTAAGTCAAAGTCAGAGTCAACTTTCAGTTGACCCGAATCGCCGAGTTGGCTTTCCAACTCGTCGAGTCCCTACCCAAACGATTGACCTAAATCCCGTTTCTACTCGTCGAGTTAGGCGACGACTCGACGAGTTCTCCTTCTAAACTGATATTCAAGTCCTTCATCCTACTCGTCGGGTTGTATGAACAACTCGTCGAGTTCCGCTTCATCCGAAGAACACTTATGCTAAGACTCGTCGAGTTGTATGAACAGCTCGCCGAGTCTGTTCTTGATCTAAGGAGATTGCCTTGAACTCACCGAGTCAGGGCATTGACTCACCGAGTTCCTCCATAGATGAGTTCAGCTTCCGACTCACTGAGTCACACCCCGTGACTCACTGTTCACTCGACCTTACGAAAAGGGGATAAACTTGGAGACTCGCGAACAGACTCGCCGAGTCACATGAACGACTCGCCGAGTCATTGCCATGCACCCACTAAATACACAGATTTGCTCGATTCCAGTCCATGCCATTCACAGATCTGGACTCCTAGAACACGAATCACACGTAACGTTTCCAACTTTACATGTAGATATTCACCCATAAGGGTTTTAGGGTTCAAAATGCACCCAAAAGGGTAGATCTATGGTCTTCATGCAATGAGGGTCCATAAAGGCAACAGATCTGAGCTCCTGGAGCTCAACCATGCCTAGATCTAAGGGCCAATCAACTTATTACGAAATAATTTGCACATACAAGCTTGGGGATTGGCTGAAGAATGACTTAAATGAAGTAATAAGCATAGAAACAGGGGAAAACGGGTTATACCTCAAAGGAACTGTTGAGAGAGCACAAAGATGCTTGGTTTCCTTCCCTTCCTCTTGATCTACTCCCCGTTTTGCCTCAAAACCTTCAAGATCACACAACAATTGCTTCAAACTCTAAATGAACAACTTAGAACGAGGGTTGGAAGCTCTGGGGGTGAATGGGGTCTGGCTTGGGGCGGATATGTTGTTTAAATAGGGTGCAAACCCCTGAAACTTAGGGTTTCATCCAACAGCTGTGACTCGCCGAGTCCAGGATATGGACTCGCCGAGTCGACAACTTAAACGCGTCCCGGGTCCCGCATCTACTCGGCGAGTCAGACCTGTGACTCGCCGAGTCCAAGGCTAAAAGAAGAGAAATACTCAAATAGGATTTACGTACCAGGAACCGGGTGCTACATGAACCATTTATTGGAAAATTTGTAGAAAATTCATTGTAAATTGAAACTTGGATCCGTAAACTCTGGAAGTTTGTAAATTTTGTCTACTTTGCTCACAATGTTTCTCATAATTTTTGATGGCCTCAAACTAGTGTGAAATTGCTCACCTTCACAGGTTGGTCCGAAATTATTTCAAATATGATAGACAGTTTTGTAAAATTCGCCAAAAATTGTAGAAAAATCGTATGAAAACGTGAGAGTAGTCATTTTAAAGGTATAAAACTGAACTTTGAGCATGTAAAACAGTTTTGAAAAATATTGCCATTAAGATGGTCAAAAAAGTTCGAGATTGGACTAAAACTTTTCTGTCAAAGGCTGATTTTTGAGTGTAAGTTATCCATGTTTGTTCACAACACTTGTTTTTGCTATTTTAGATGTATGAATCACAAATCTACAAGTTTACATGTATTATATGTGATAGCACATATTTTTCTCAAGGTTTTTATGAAGATCCAAGTGATAAACTTCATGTTCTTAACATATTCTTAGGTTTATGAAGTAAATAACACATAATCACCCAATGGTTCAAGAAAACACACATAATCATGCATATACACATAGATCTACACATAAGAATTGTATTCTCCCCCCAAAAACAAGTAAAAACCAAAAACAAAGGGGTATGAACTCACCTTTGCTTTGATGTTTCGGTTTTGAAGAAGAAATGAAGAGATTTTTGGTCCTAGCAACACCTTGAAGTAGTTTTTGGACTTAGATGGGTTCTAGGGAGTATGATCACGAAATTAAGGTTGTAAGAGGAGATAATGAGTTTAAATAGAAAGTATGTTACTTAGGTTTGTGAGATCTTACCACTTTGTGAAGATTTGAAATGGATTTCTTGGTGTTCTTCCTTATGCTCACGGTTTTCTTGAGGAAAATGGGTGGAGAAGTATATTTGAGTTTGGAAGAGATTTGTTGGAGAAATAAGAGAGAGTGGCTAAGAGATAGAGTGAGGGAGTGAGAGACATAGAGTTTGAATTATGGTGGTGTGATAGGTGCATGGATACATGCACTCTTACATGGATATCCATCATATAAAAATTAGGTGTCATTTGTTGGATATTTCTTCATTTCCATTTTTTTCTTGGTCGAGAATGGGCCTAATGGAGTGAAGGAAAATGATGTTGGGCTCACTCTCTTGACTTTATTAGAATTTCCTAGGTCCAATAATGTTTTTCGGCCCATTATGGTATAAATAAATTGTTTTATGGTCCATTAGGGATAATTAATTTATTTATGGCCCAATAAGGCCCATTAGAGGTAAGATGAACCATTTTAGGCCCATATGGCCCAAAATGTTGAGTTTTATGAATATTGGTCCAATTAAAGCCCATTTAAGGGTCCTAAGCCCAAAATATTCAAATTGGAAGCTTATTGGTCCATTAGGCCCAATGGACTTAAATCGGGATTCTTGGGGTTTCCAATCCTTAGTTGACTATTTGAAGTGTTTTGTATATAGTTTTGATCTTTACTTGGTGATTCCATACTGTATTTGTTGTTATTGAATGAACATCATACACATTATCATATTAGGGTTACAATTGTTATCATAGATAATGTTTATAAAAGCATAGAATTTCCTAGCTAAAATTGCTAGTTGTGACAAGATATATGGTGGCGACGAAGTTTAGGGTTTTCAGATCCGACGATGTAAAGCTTGGTGATGACGAAGATCTGGAGTTTTTCATGGTGAGTCGTCTGTAGCTTCCGATGATTTAGCTATCCGGTTTTCTAGATCTGAACTCTGGCGAATAGAAATCTCATATGCAAACCATATCTTGATGGTGGTAGTCAACGAACCGAGAGAGAGAATGGAGGGATAGAGTTTAGGAAGGAGTGGTTTTCGGTGGTGGTGGCGGTTTTTGGCGGTGCCGGTGGTGTTTTCCAGTAGTGGTGGTTTCCGACCGTGGTGATTTCTGGTGAAACAAAGGAACAGATCATCTAAGAAGGAACAGATCATCTAAGAAGGGAATGGATCGTCTGAAAAAAGGAACGAATCAAGTGCCAGAGAAACGGATCATCTAAAAGTGGGTTTGTAGCAATTGGATTCCAACTGATTCTCGACCTCGTGCTTAAACTCTTTAAATCTTTTCAAAAGTTTCCAAAGTAGATATACCCATATCTACCATAATCATCAGTAAAATTCATGTAGTATCGATTTGCATCCCTTGTGGCAGATCTGAAGGCCCAACATACATCAGCGTGGATAAGGTCTAACAATCCTTCACTTCTTTCACATGTTATGATGAAAGGTGATTTTGTCATTTTGTCCAAATGACAAGACTTGTACTCATCATTTGACCTTAAGTCAAATGATTCCAACATTCCATCCTTTTGGAGTTGGGCGATGCGTTTCTTGTTGATGTGCCCAAGACAAAAATGCCACTAGCATTCTTTGTCTACACCATTAAACGAATCAATGTGAAATACTAGTGCCTAAGTTATCAACACAAATCGCAGTTTCATATACACCATTACAAAGTAAAGCTTTAAACATAAAAACATCATTTTTATAAGCCAAATCTAACCATTTACATTACAAACGAATATCGAAAACCTTGTCTGAACAATGCATGAAAAGAAATAATATTTATTGTCATTTCTGACAAATAACAACAAGTAATCAAATCTATCCTAACATCACCACCAAGCACTTGACCATAAGTTCCAATCTTGGTAATAGGTGAAGATCACATATTCTCCATGATCATATTTATTCTTCCATTCTCCATTTCTTCACTTCTCTTAGCCGCTGCAAATCAGAACAAATGTGTTAACCACATCCCGTGTCAAAGAGCCAAGAACGAGTAAGTTGTGAGTTATTTACTTGAATAGTGTACATACATGCCGAAGATGGCTTGTCCTTGCCATCCTTCAAGTCCTATAAGTATTTTGGGCAACTTCATTTCCAATGCTCTGTGTTGTTATAGTAGTAGCAAGTGGTCTCATTTCCCTTCCATTTTGATTGAGGATTAGCATTCCTCTTTTTTCCTATGTTCTGTCTAATGGCCAGGACAGGAACACCTGTCATAAAAGTGACCTGATTTTTCTTCATCCATGATTCAACAGTTTGCAACAAGTTGTGGAGTTGGGTCAATGTGGTATGTGTGTTGTTCAAATGATAAGTCAAAATGAACTGATCATAACTGGGAGGCAAAGAGTTAAGGACCATGTCTATGGCTAACTCTTTATCAAAAGACACATTGATCTTTTCCAAGCGCTCCACATATCTTTGCGTTCTTTGCACATGGTTGCACATAGATTCTCTTTCCTTCAACTTGCATGCCATTAATGACTTGACGACCTCATACCTTTTTTGTTATGCTTTCTTGTGAAACTTTTTCAACAAGATCCAAGCACATCTAGTATTGACAATAGTCCTCATAGAACTTCTGCAACTTAGGTACCATGGTTGCAACCATTATGTAAGCGACATTTTGTTGCCTTGTCATAATGTTGTTTGTAAGTGGCAACATCCTCTAAAGTAGCAATTGACTCATCGACTTCAAAAAGAGTTTTTTCAAGAACATACTCTTTGTTCTCGTATTTAAGAGTCATTTTGAGTTTTCACATCCAATCAATGTCATTTGGACCAGCCTGTTTCTTGTTCAATAAAATCGATAAAAGAGTGAAGTTGGAGTTGTTGGTGGATGCTTGAGCAACAGTAGCATCACCAGAAGAAGACATCTATATTAAGAGATACAGTTTCAATTAGTTGACACAGATCCTTAATATTTTAATCCAAAATAAATATTTAAGTCTAGGATCCAAAATAAAATTCACAATCAATAAGAGGGATGACGTAGTCTTATTGCGAATTTATAAAGGTAGGTAAAACAATTCATCAATTTCAACCTAATATGAAATTCCTAAATCTTTTGGGATTCATTTAATTTTATCAATGACATGTTTAATCTTGGATTTTGTTCTTCTATTTGTGATTGGGACTGAGGATCAAAAACAAGATGTGAATAACCATGCAAGCCCACTTGACAACCTCGATGTCATTTATCATCTCAAATTGATGTGTCGGTAAGCCAAACATCCTCCATCAACAATTATAATTTTTGGGTTGTACCACCATTCAACTTTATAATCCCAAATTAGTGTGTCGGTTAACCACACACGCTTCACTAACGACTAGTATAACGAATGATGTGCGTTTTCATGGATTAACATACTTTTCACATTTTTTTCTAAAGTAACTAGAGTGGGAATTAAAAAGGTTCTAGTACTTTTATAGATTATACTTTTAATGTAATTATGTCATATCAAACTTGTTCAACTAACGAACCTCCACCACACAGGAGAGCGATGAGTGAAAAATACACCCATTCAACAATCATTTTATAAGTTGTTTCCTTATACCCTCTTTATAGCATGACTTCGTGAATGAGGCTTACTATTGATTCACCTGATTTTATCTTATACATATAGTAATTAAACTTTTAATAATATATAAGATGTATTTTAAATCTTTTTCAAAATACTAGGTTTAAATATTAGTTATCTAAATTAAACTTTTAATTAATTAATATTAAACCAATTATGATTTATCTTTTATCTTTTAATTAAACAATTAGTTAAACTAAATTAAATCATTTAGGGATTAAATATTTATTTTCAATTTAACAATTAACAAAATAATTCAAATTTAATCCTAATCCAAAACCCTTATAATTTTCGAAAATAAGGTTTAGGGTTATCAAGTTTTAATTATTCAAAATTTAAGGCAATTAAAAGAATAATTAAGGAAACTAGGAAACCCTAAGAGAACCCTATAATTTTTGAAAATAGGGCTAGGAGGCTGGGGTTTTAAGAAACCATAGCAAATTCGAAATCCTCAAGGCAAAGGGTTTATTTTCGATAAACCTGAATTTTATCCATTCAATTTTATACACAATCAATAGAAAACAATGACTCTGATATCACTGATGGGTTTTATAGATTATAACAAAAAAGCGGAAAAGCTTAACTCTTAACTGCACATACAACCTATAAAGGATCTATATGTTTCTCTAATTGATTGTAATAAACTATGAACATCAAGAAACCTAATTTAAAACTATTGAAATGAAAATTCATAGGTTAGTGTTTACATACCTTTGATTATTATTGTAAATATATCCCTAATCTGATTCTTGATTTCTTCAGAAAGCCTAACACAAAAAGCTTAGTGCCTCTAATGATTTGTACCCAAACCCTAGCAATTAGAAGACTTGAGGATAGACATGAAATCAATTATTCTCTTGGGAAGAAGGAGTGAATGAAAAAGAGGCACCCAAGGGGTTCTATTTATAGTTGATAGGAAAACCATGGAAACCCTAATCTTGAATAAAATAATAATATTTCAGATTCAAGATATTATCTAGTATCCTTATCCTCACGAGGCTCCCAGAAACCCTAATTGGGCTCCTCTAAAACCGTCCACCTATGGACGGTTCTTGAATCCTCCTTTGTTCAACTTTTGAACACAACTTAAGTCCTTGCACCCTTTATTAATTGAAGTAATCCCAAGATTAATTCCAATTAACTTTTGATTAATTATTAATTAGTTACTATTATTTTAAATTAATATATTAACAAATCATTTATTACAATTTATAAATCATATATTAAATAAATAAATCAACCTCTCTCTCCATCTTTCATTCTACACAATTACTAGTTATGAGGGCAACCCAAAAATGACTTTGCTTCTAATTCAAGTGTATACCAATTTAGTTATAATCTTATACAACTTAATCCAACAGTAGAAACCTATCGTGTTCTATGATAGGTTATGTTGGATTAGTATCTAAGTCCATAACTATTTTGGTATGTACTTGACCCGATGGTGCATGGTCCTTTTGGGTTGCCTTCACCAAAGCAACTTGATAGGATGAATTATGGAAAGAAAGGATTAAATATGATTTATTAATATATTATGAGAATAATATATTAAAGGAGAAATCATATTGTTTAATTAATATTAGTCAATAATTAATTGGTAATTAGTTTTGTGACTAAGAGAGATTAATTAAACTTAAGGGACTGGAATTGTAATTATAAGATAATTGCAATTTGGGCTATGGATTGCCTTATATTATAAGGTGGACGAATTCTATGGGGAAACCCATTAAAAATCGTCCAAGGCCTTAAATAAAGGAGTCCATGGGTTGCTTAGGGCTTAAGCATCCAAATTAGGGTTTCCTTGTTAGATAACCCTAATAGCCTCACTATATAAAGAACCCTTAAAGCTCAAATACGTGGGGGAACTTCTCTTCTAGGGTTAGAAGATGTTTTGGGCAGCCTCCATCCTCTCTCCTCTTCATCCTCTTGCTTATGGTGTTTGTGAACCATTAGAGGAGTGACATTTGTGACTCTAAGCTTTCTAAGGTCAATACAAGGAGGAATTGGGATTGTTATTGTTATATAACAATCAAGGTAACATCTTAAACCCATTCTTATGCTAATATGATTACTTGAATGCTATAATTAGGGTTTATAGTCATGGATAACTTGCATGTACAATAGAGAAACCTAGATCCAAGCATTAGGGTTTGTATGAGCACATAGGATGTTCTTATGACCAAAACCCGTCAGTGGTATCCGAGCCTTGATTGGTTTCTATTGTATTGATGCCTTGTTAATTTGTTCATGCTTGAAAAAATCGTTTTTTGCCTCCTGCCTGATGTACTCGGCGAGTCCCATTGTGGACTCGGCGAGTAGGCCCCTACTCGGCGAGTCCATAAGGGGACTCGGCGAGTTTAGCTGTCAGACAGGCAGATTTTCAGGATTTTTACCTATTTTGACTTAGGATAATTGCCATAATTGTTTAAACTTAATAAAATTCGAATTTTGTTAATCCCTTATGATTATCCTTGTCAAAATAAAAGATTTTGGTCATTTAATTAGATAATTGTTACCTTATTTGATATATGTTAAGTTATGGAAATTAATTGATCATTATCTTGCAAGAATTTGAATTAGATCTAATTAGACAACCACCAATTATAGATAATTGCCTTATTTGAATTATGTGATCTAGAATATTCTTGACAAAGTTTGGAATAGTTTCAAATTAATCCCTTTAGGTTTTATAGTTTAAATTAGAACTCAAAAGTTTAGTTTTGAAATTTAAATAGTTGAAACCCTAATGTTTTGAAAAGGTTTCAAAACTTGCCCTCAAGTTTTGGAATTTAAATTTTGATTAATAGTTTAATTTTGATGTATATTTAAATTCTAAACCCTAAGTTTTTGAAATGTTTCAAAACTTGCCCTCAAGTTTTGGAATTTAAAAGTTGATTAAAAGTTTAATTTAGGAATGTTAAATTCTAAAACCCTAGTATTGTTTTGAAAAAGTTCAAATCACACCCTTATGGTTTTATTAATTAATTAAGGTGTATAATTAAAAGAGGTTTAATAAATCCATAAAAAGTTTTGATTTACAATTTAATTGAATTAAAGGTATAATTATTAAATTTGACCACCTAATATTTTAAAAGTGTAAAATACACCCTATACTATATATAACATTAAAAGTCTAACATTATATATATGTATGAGTAAAAGTCAGTCTTACCGTTAGTAGGCCTCTTTCACGAAGCTGGTCTATAAGGGGTGTTTAAGGAAATTGCCTATAAAATGGCGATTGAATGGGTATCCACTCTTACCCACCGCACTCTTGACTAGTGGAGGGTCGTTAGCCGAACGGGTAGGATAGGACGAAACCTTCCATTATAAGTATAATGAAGTATAAAAGTAACTAAATGTTTTCATAAAATTCCCAATCGTAGTTACTTAGGCAAAAGTGAATTGATGCAATTCCATGAAATTACACTTTGTGCCCTTGCGAAGACATTAGTGGAGCGTGTGTGGTTTACCGGCACACTAAATGGTTCTAAGCAAAGGTAGCAAAGGGTGACTCAATGTTTGTCATAGTTCGGTGGAGCGTGTGTGGTTTACCGGAACATCTAATAGATGACTGTAACATGTGAGGGCACCATGTAAGTTTGCATAGTTATTCACACCCGCTTTGTGATCCTCGGCATCCCAGTCACAAACTAGAGGGGCATATCGAGATTTAAACATGCCATTGAAAGTTCAATGAATCTCAAAGGATCTAGGAGTTTTCATAGATTTAAAACTTAAATTTCTTTTTCGTTTTTCGTGGTGGAAATTAGTGAATCGTCATTCACTTACCTTCAAATATTCTGCAATTAGGGTTACGGCATCCCTCTCCTGAGTTATGGAATATTGTGTTGGGTCCTAGCCTTAGTATTTCATTTGGGTGATTTACTAAGGACTCAATCAATCAACTAACTTGAGTTTGTTTTCTCCCATTTTGTAGATGTAAAAGTTCGACAACTATGGTCTTCCCAAATCTAATGGAACAAGCATTCCACATGAAGATGATATTCCACGATTCGATCGAGGAACAAGAAATCATGCTTCACTTCCTCCACCTCCTCCAATTATTCTCCCTAACCCACAAGTTCAAAGGCTTGAAAAGTTCAAGATCACTCAAGCCCTTTTGGCAAGTAAACATAAAGAAGGAAAGTCGGTGTGTGCACACGTCCTAGGGATGAAGTCACACATTGATAGGTTAAGAATGTTAGGATCAGTTCTCTGTGAGGAAATGGCTGTTGATTGGGTTCTTCAGTCACTTCCTAACTCATATAGTGAGTTCGTAAGAGAGTACTATATGATGAACCGCGATGTGACCCTTATAGATCTCACCTATATGCTTATTGCTGCTGAATCAGCAATGGTTTGGCGCAATAGAAAAGCAAAGTTGATTGGTGAATCTGCTTTCAAGACCTCTATGGATATAGACAATGGCAACGAAAGACATGCTATGATCGAAAAGTTTGATCATAAGAGAAAGGCAATGTCTGAAGTAGTTCCATGTCATGTTCCAAAAGAGTCAATTTGCTTTTATTGCCAAGAGAAAGGGCATTGGAGACGAAGCTGCCCCATTTACCTAAGAGATCTAAGAGATGGGAGAGTCGAAACGTATGGCTCTAATATAGGTAAAATCCATTAACTAACTCTTTTAAGCTTCTATTCTAGATTCTTAATACATAATGTGATAAGATTACATTTGATGTTTTGTAGGATCGAAGAAAAGAAAGGAAGCTTAAGGGAAGAAGTGAGCAGAATCTAGCCGTGAAGGAATGGATTTTGATCGCATTTCTCGAAGATTAGATTCTTGAGCTACTACTTAGATTTAGAATTAGATTGCTAAGAAAGATGTGTTAGCATAGTTTTTCAATGAATTGCATTGTAAGGACAAATTTTTTCCGCAATAAAATAAATTTTGATTTTATATTATTTATTTATCCTTGCAATGGCGTATATGAAAAATTGATGTTTGAATGTTTCTATTATTAGCAATAATGGATTTGGTTCTTATTATGTTATTTGTGGAAAAGTCGAAGAATTTACCAAATAAGGAAAGTTTCTCATCACCGAAGTTTCAATTGGACAGAAACTTGGAATCATGCAACTTGGTTGCACGATGAATGAGGAATTTCATATTTGGAAATTAGAATAATTCATTGATAAAGTGTCAAGTGAAAAACTAGGAGATCGAATACACAAAGTTGCGTGTTGATCAAGTCCACCATAAGAGTAACAAAGATATTCGTCATGATTTACTAAAGGTTTAGTAAATATGATTATACTTATAAGATTAAGTGTAATTCTGAATTGATTAAAAGGGTTTAAATCAATAGCAAAACGAATAAGAAGAATCAAGTAGGCAGAAAGTTAAAAGTTTCTCCATTCTAAGAAGAAGGGAGAGTAGCTTTTATGCTTTATTATAGGTCTTAATGATTAAGAACCATATCTCAATTGATCCTCTAAGTGAGTCTTAGTACAATTGTATGTCTAAGAAGAGGAATCAAGAATTGAAGAAATGGTTAAATCAAGAAGTAAATCATACTTCGTTCCAAAACAAGTCTTAGAGTTAAGACTGTGACATTGAGTGGATAAGTATTAAGAAGGTTTATAACATTCATCAAATGTGGAAAGTTGCGATGTCTTGGATAAGACAAAGACTAACTAGGACCAATTTATGAAATGTTTTGATAAAAGCTACACTAACTCTTGAATATTTGTTTGTCAAGAAATGTTTGTTGACAAGAGAATCTTATATGTCAAGGAGTCAGTGGGAGTCTTAATGGTCTTGAAAGGTTTCAAGAACAAATCAAATAAACCTTGTCGATCATCACTAGCACACAAGTTGAGGTTTACAACCTATCGTGATGACATTATTTTGTTTCTGTGCCAATCCAATCGAGTTAATTATGCATGTGAGTCCTATGAGTTCTCATTTGAATGCATAAAAGGCAAGGACCTTGATCAATGGAAAGTACATTGATAAGAAAAAGGTGAGCTGCTTAACTACTTGGAATACATGGTGGGCAGCTGTGCTACCATAAGGCAAGAAATCAAGATTAAGAAAGTTCAATCCATATGAGTTTGAATTTGTCGTAAACTTTGGTTTTAACAAATTCACATGGATAGGAACACATACACCGTTTAAATCTAAGTGTCATAAGATTTCCTCCTTCATGAAAATGATTGTGAGGAAATGCTTTCACTAAGAAAGATTTTAAGAAGATAGTGATTGTAAAATTGCATTCTCGAATTCAATCATGGTTACGGTATCCCTTTCCATAATTTGAATTGTGAGGTTTGACAATTAGTCTTAATTGTTTAGACACACATATGAGCTATCTAAGGCAAAGGTGTATAAGTTTAAGAGGCCTTGATAAAAGATTATCAAAGCATTAAGTATTAGAAACATGGACTTAAGAAATTCAATAGGTATTGTTTTTCTGAAAGTTAAGATGTTTATGAATACATGTCGAAGCTAGTGGGAGCATAAGTGTTATGTTTTTTATAATAATCATCATGATAGTGGGAGCATAAATGTTATGATTGTATGATTATTAAGGCACGTATTGCAAGTTGGCAATATTAATTATAGAAAACAAGAGTTATACCTTGCAAAGTCGTAAGGGTTGTAAAGTTGTTTTGCTATAATTAAGGGAGAGAATATTATGCTTCATTTCAAATCTAAAGGCTTAGGTTGTGGAATGTTAATAACTTAGTCAAAGAAACATAGTGTGTTCTTAAAATTTCGATTATGATTACGGCATTCCTCTTCACAATTCGAATTTTGAGAACATAGCAAATAAAATATTATGGCAGAAGATTGATGAAGTATCAAATCTTTATGCATTGTGTCCCATACGCTTCGGGTATAGGATCGATTGCATAGGCTATAATATTTGACCATTCTAAAATTTTCCAAATGTCTAGCGTATTTAGAGGGAAAAAGGACAAGAATTGGTTTTGACTAAAACAATTAAACAACTATCAAAGGACAATCCAAAGTTCGACGAGGATTGGTTGCTTGTGAGTAGTTGGAAGCATGGTATTGGATGGACCATATCGACATCATTACGAATAGATAAGATTCTATTAAGAATGAGTTGTCATATGGAAAATATGAAAGCGTGTCCATATTGGGAATTGAATATGGAAAATCTATGTCTAGATTAGAAACTTTTATGCAAAAGGATGTTCAAAGGAATGTACTTTGAGTGAGAGACATCATATCTAAGGAATTGTCTTGTAATAATCTCCGATAGAGGACTTTGTAATATCATTGGCAATAGTCTTTGTGACTTTGGTGCAGTGACATTACGAAAGTATCATTGCATAAAAAAATGTTAGAATCTAGCATATTCTATAAGTAGCAAGAATTTGATATTCTTTCACTTATGAAAAGGATTTGGTGTTGTGAAATGAGAATGATTGGAAATGTGTTCAATTTGATCGATTTCAAAAAGTAAGAACCATAGGTAAACATTGTGTGCATGCTAGGAGCATGGGACAAGTGTAATAATTCAAGTAAGAAGTTGATTACCCGAAACGACAAATAATGAGTAATCGATATGGTGATAAATAAAAGGTATTTTATTTATACTCAAAGGTTTGAGGCCATATGGGATTATTATTATTCTTGTGTTTCACATTTGCATGTTTTGACTTCCTGAATAATTTAATTGGTTAAGAACAGTCAAATTATTCGAACGGGCCACAGTCGTTCATATGTTGGAAGTAGGTATGAATAAAGACTGTCATGAATTGGTGTGTGGATTGTCTAAAGAGTATTAGACATAAGCAAATGTTTGTTGCAATGTTCATGAGTGATTATGAATATGATTTGAGCATTGAATTAAACCCACGCTCACTTGGATCACTCCATGTAACACCGTGATTTCCAAAAAACAAAATTTTTATTTAATTAATCAATTTAAAATTAAAGCACTTGTTTAAAATCTTATTCACATTCGAATTACAAAACATAGTTTCATTTTCTTTATAATAGAAGACCAGGATCCTCCAAAAACACAACTCTTGCTTCGGTGTGTACAATCGAACCGTTGCCATTCCGCGTGACTGTAAGAACCTGAAACAACATAACATAAACAACGTAAGCACGAAGCTTAGTGAGTTCCCCAATATACCTTACGCACATACGCCTTCCGGCCCAGACCTTTCGGTCCACATAACATTGCCTTCCGGCCCGGATCTTTCGATCCACATAACATTGCCTTCCGGCCCGGATCTTTCGATCCACATAACATTGCCTTCCGGCCCGGATCTTTCGATCCACATAACATTGCCTTCCGGCCCGGATCTTTCGATCCACATAATATATATCGCCTTCCGGCCCATACACATGTATAACACATAATACAATTACTCTAACACATAAAGCACATATATCATATATCATACCTGACCTTTCTGTCATACAATACCTTGCCTTCCGGCCCATATATAAACATGTATATCACGCGTAGCAGCTAACTTTCCATTTATAGCATATAAACATAACACATAACATACTTGACCTCCCGGTCACACAATCAAACCCTTCCGGGTGAAGTATAGTGAGAAGACTCACCTCGCGGTCACTAGAAGATAGCAACTCCTAAAATCCCTTGCACTTGATCCTCCGAGCTACAAGCTCCCTGTAACATCATATATCCCTTATTTAATACTTCTATCTTCCACGTTAACTGACCCTAAGAAATCACACCAGTCAACTCTGGTCAACAGTCCATTGTCAGCTCGACTGGACTCGGCGAGTTCCCTGGCGACTCGGCGAGTCTGGTCGTCCTTCAATCCTCTAAGATTCCCCTTCTACTCGTCGAGTATCCTCTTTGACTCGACGAGTCACTCCTGGAAGAATCGCGGGGCCACCCCGACTCCACTCGCCGAGTCTGAAGAACAACTCGGCGAGTCCCAGTGAATCTTCAAGCTACTCGCCGAGTCTGATCATCCGACTCGGCGAGTCCACGCCATGCAGTCGATCGAACTGCTTCCTGAGACACATATATTCCCGAAAAACACACTCATGGGACTTCTGGACCTCTAATCATCCTATTACCAGGGTATAAACTTTTGTATAACAACATAACAATCCATCTAGACTCCAAATGGGTTTCACAAACCCTAAATCCATACACACATTCACATAACAGGAAATAATCCGAAAGATTACCTGAATCATGCACTCTCAGTGTCCCCAAGCCTCAAAACGTGATTCCCTTGCTGTCCCATTAGCCAAAACCTTGTCCTTCTTGGACAATAACTTCCTCAAATCACCAATGATCTTCAATCCTTGTTCTGGATGCCCACAACCGATTTAGGACCCTTCTCAGTCGGCCAAAAGGCGAACAATGGAGGCATAGGATCCCTTATATACTTCCCAACTGAACGGCTAGGGTTTTCCACTGAACAGCGTCGACTCGCCGAGTCCATACCTGGACTCGTCGAGTCCAGTCGCGAACCCGCGACCAAATCTGCGACCCTACTCGGCGAGTCTTGCTCCAACTCGCCGAGTCTCCCCTTTAAAACACCCCAAAATGCAATTTAACAATACTTGAGATTCTGGACTGTTACAATTCTCCCCCACTAGAATTAGACTTCGCCCTCGAAGTCTCACTCTGAAAATAGCTCTGGCCGTTGCTCCCGCATCTCACGTTTCGGCTTCCTAGACACTACCGATCTCTCCCGAGACCGCTACTGAACCAATACCAGAGGTACCTCCTTGTTCCTCAGAACCCTGATCTTCCGATCTCCGACGGTCCCTGGCCCCTCGGCGTAACACAGGCTCGCATCCACCTAATCGTTCTCTAGTAGAACCACTGCTGACTCATCCGCTATACACCTCTTCAATTGCGACACATACCAGTGTCATGGATCCGTCCCAATTCCGTTGACAGCTCCAAACGATAGGCCACCCTTCCTACCTTCGCACCTTCACGAAAAGACCCGACATACCGGGGCCCCCCATTTACCCCTCTTCCTACATCGAAGCACCCCGTCAGAAATACAAGTCGCTGACCTGAATCACATGCTCGTAACGGCGTCTGCCTGCATAACTTTCCTGTTAACTCTAGCCGATCACTAACTCTCTTTAACCTGCTGAGTCTGCTTTGTCAACTAAAGTACGAACTCTGAACTGCCCATCACTCTCTGCAATCGGAAATTACCCACGATGCACTCTGCTCCAAATCTCAACGATCACTCAACCCATAAGGGTTAGGAAAACCCTGAACCACCGGATCCCCGATCCAAAGCCCACTTTGCCCATTCCGGACCGTCTGAGAGATCCGTCCTCCCTCTCAGATCAACTCTCACAAGTTCCCTCTTGCCATCACTTACACCTACTGAACTAGTCCCAACACCCGCAGGTGGAAAGACCCGATACACTGATGATATCCTCGAACATCTCCCAAGGTGAACCACTACATCCACCCTACACTCTGATCAGATTCACACTGAGAATTTAAAATTTTCTCTCTCCATGCATCCCTTCTGAGCCTCAACAAACATCCCAACCGGATGGGTTCCTACTCCACTGCCGCAAACACGATGCTCGAAACCATACTTGAAATACTCTAACCATAACTCTGCTCTGCAGCTTCCACTTTCGTGAACTTGCACCCCTTCGGAGTTACACCTTCCTCTTTTCCTTTTTCCAAGGAACCCTCTTGGCCATAATGCCACTCCACCCGGTGCCACGGTGCTCGCCCCAAGCGACACCACCCTTTTCGCGTAACCGCTATCCACATACTCTGGTTCCCATTGCAGGGGCTCTCAATCCCATACACTCTCTCCACTCATCAGAATCACTGTCTCAGCTAAACAAGATCACTAACCCGGGGCCAGACCTTCCAATGCAATCACACTGCACATACGCGATCCGCAAATCTCAAACTAATCCAGCAATACCAACAGAGTCTCCAGTATGACTGGGCCGACTCTCACAACACATACTAGCCACTCGAGGCTATATCTCTGTGGGTCCGTACACCCAACTCTGCGAACCCTTAGGTTCTGACTCTGGGAACCTTCCGGTTCCAGCTCTAGAAACATGCACAACATAATCCCGTGGGATTAATGCAGTACAACCCATCTCGTACCTCAATCGTACCGATACTCTGATCGCAAAATTCCGATTACTTACTCAAGCTTGATCCCGACCTCCTCTCAGGCCTCCACAATCAAATGCCCTAGGTCTGTATCTCGCCCCGCATACCCAACACTCGCTCTCGTCGGCCTATACTTTGCGCTGACAACACTGCTGAATCCCAACAGCTAAGCACCCTTACATACTCATCGATCTCCCGGAGAATTTTACAATTCTCCCCCACTAAAGCACTGACTAACTGCCACCGATCATCATTAACGACCTTTCAGAACCATCCTGCACAAAGAGAACATTTACCCACTGACTGCTTCCCACAAGCGTAAGCAACCCTCAGCAAAACACATCTCCTCCCTGATCAATCCGCTCAAAAGAATCCGATCTTTCAATTTTCCACTCCACAACTGCAGATGCTACCCGTCATTCAACCCAGTGCCGCATCTCCACTATCAACCCTCACGAACGATGCCCAACGGAATTCCCAAGCAAAAACCCATAACCAAACCCACAACCTGCCAAAGGTTGAATATCGCATCGAAAACCGCACAAGGCTACCGGTATCAAAACGCCAAACCATAATCATACTAAACCATCAGGGAACAACGAATGCCAAGCGAAAACCTGAAGCACCAATCCATAACCATGCCAAACCCGCGAAACAACGAATACCGCATCGAAATCCACACCAGACACCAGCACAAACGATACGCCACAATCAACGCAAGCTACTCAAGACATCAAGGGAGCATCATACCCGCAGCTGCCTCCGGCACTGCTTCGTCTCCCTCTGCCGCAAGCCGATAAGCACGACCCTGAGCTCTTGGGCTCTGCTCCATCCTGTCCTCCTCCTGAACTCCTCAAGGTGACCGATGCTAGAGCCTGCACCGGTCCTGCAGGAAACTGAGGACGGTTGACCCTCAAATGTCCAACCTACCGACACTGATAACAAATCCTGAAATCCCGAATTGGCACTGACTGCCGACAATCCCGTGCACCATGCCCCTCCTTTCCGCACTTGCGGCATGCACCACTGGGCCAACAAGCTCCGGTGCCATCTCTCTCACACTTCCCACAAGTGTGACCGCTCCGATCCCCCATTCTAACGTCTACGGTCATGGACCGTTTCGGCGCCGACTGCGACTGCATCGGGGCCTGCCTCATCTCACGCTACTGCAACTCAACCTCTAACTCACGCCACATGGCGGCCTCCTGCGATACCAACACGGTCTCGCGTCTCTGCGCAGACACGAACTGTCTGATACCCCCCCCCCCCCTCTTGAGCATACTCGGATTTCGGGACATCTGAGCCTGCTCCGAAGCGAACTCAGGGCAAAACATCGCCCTCTCAATAAACATCCCGGTGCTCTCAGTCACCGACTCCAAATCCTGCCTCAGCTTAAAGAACTTCCGAGCCAATTTCTCCTTTTCATCCCGCGGAACATAGCGAGTACTGAACATCCCTCTGAATTGATCCCATGAAACCGCAGCCCTCTGCGCATCGGAAAATGACCTCGTGGTCAATCTCCACCAATCCTTCGCCCCTAGCCTCAACAGGTTCAGAGCACACCCCACCCTCTGATCAGCAGGGCATAAACTCGTGGAGAAACACCCCTCCATGTCTGATAACCATCTCATAGCAACAATCGAGTCCTGAACTCCATCGAATGTGGGAGGCTTCGCATAATAGAAGTCCCGATACTAAAAACCCCGACTAGCCCCTTTCTTTGCCGTTGCTACAGCCGCTGTAACCGCCGCGGCAGCCGTCTCTGCGAAAGCCGCATATCGCTCATCAAACTACTTCAATCATAGTGGTCCTGATCGACCCAAACAATTCTGGCGACTCAGCCCGCAACAATGCAGCAACCCCATTACGCCGGATCTCGCGAATCCTCGCATCCCGCTCGCTCGTGCTCGTCCGATCGATAACCGGATAACAAGATAGCCACAAGCATCATCCACTACGAACCCTGGTACTCATCCCATGACATCCCTCCTCAACATGCTTCGGTGTATGGTACCTGAACCATAGCACCACTCCTCAATCTGCTCCAATGTATAGCACTCGAATCACAACATCTATCTCAACTGTTCTGATGTATGGTGCCCTGACCATAACATCACTCTGTATCCGCTCCGATGTATGGTATTCGAACCATAACATCACTCCTCAATCTGTTCCTTAGGACCTTCAGAATGCCCCCTGTGTCAAGTATGGGTCCTCTGCTTTCAGTAGTACGGGCCCATACTACCTGCCACATCTACCCATACTTTCCACACGGACCATCCCAGAGTTCCTAAGTAGCTGATAAACCTGCTCTTTCACCCATCTCATCGCGCGTGTTCGCTTTCCAGCGAAATCCTCTACTCTACCAGCGCACTCATTTGGCTAGGTTTACTCCCTCGTCCCTTCCGCCGTCCTCCCACTTCTTTGCTATCAGCTGCTGAAGAGTTCCTAATGATGCCAGCCCTCTACCTCCTGAGTATCGTCATACTCACTTAGTAGCTGACTCCCATCATCGACAACTCCACAAAGCACAAAGCAAGCAGCATTCGAGCATTGAAGCATACATAGGACTCCCCATCTGTGGTAGTTCCACCTTCTCGGCTCATCCTCGGAAGTACCTCTGTACCCCGCAGCTTTACCCCTTGCGCGTTCCAACTAGATACTCTCACTCATCACATACACACAAAAGCATAACGCACATATAACAGCAACCCTAGACTAAGGCATCACAAATTAGGCCACTCTAGTCCTAAGATATGAAATACCTAGTCTGTCTCTAGCATGCAATAATGTCTCATAAAGTGCATAATAGATATTTCATAATACAAAAGTAAGAGTATTTTGGGAAATCACCGTTTGGCTCTGGCTGATTGTACACACTGCTCTTTCTTGCTTTCTCTTTGAACTCTTATTCACTTTTAGAAAACCATTTATTTGGAAAACGTTTTCTTACTTCCTCAGTTTGAGTCCAGATTTACCCGTAGGCGCGTCCGAATCCCTCAAACCAAGGCTCTGATACCAATTTGTAACACCGTGATTTCCAAAAAACAAAATTTTTATTTAATTAATCAATTTAAAATTAAAGCACTTGTTTAAAATCTTATTCACATTCGAATTACAAAACATAGTTTCATTTTCTTTATAATAGAAGACCAGGATCCTCCAAAAACACAACTCTTGCTTCGGTGTGTACAATCGAACCGTTGCCATTCCGCGTGACTGTAAGAACCTGAAACAACATAACATAAACAACGTAAGCACGAAGCTTAGTGAGTTCCCCAATATACCTTACGCACATACGCCTTCCGGCCCAGACCTTTCGGTCCACATAACATTGCCTTCCGGCCCGGATCTTTCGATCCACATAACATTGCCTTCCGGCCCGGATCTTTCGATCCACATAACATTGCCTTCCGGCCCGGATCTTTCGATCCACATAATATATATCGCCTTCCGGCCCATACACATGTATAACACATAATACAATTACTCTAACACATAAAGCACATATATCATATATCATACCTGACCTTTCTGTCATACAATACCTTGCCTTCCGGCCCATATATAAACATGTATATCACGCGTAGCAGCTAACTTTCCATTTATAGCATATAAACATAACACATAACATACTTGACCTCCCGGTCACACAATCAAACCCTTCCGGGTGAAGTATAGTGAGAAGACTCACCTCGCGGTCACTAGAAGATAGCAACTCCTAAAATCCCTTGCACTTGATCCTCCGAGCTACAAGCTCCCTGTAACATCATATATCCCTTATTTAATACTTCTATCTTCCACGTTAACTGACCCTAAGAAATCACACCAGTCAACTCTGGTCAACAGTCCATTGTCAGCTCGACTGGACTCGGCGAGTTCCCTGGCGACTCGGCGAGTCTGGTCGTCCTTCAATCCTCTAAGATTCCCCTTCTACTCGTCGAGTATCCTCTTTGACTCGACGAGTCACTCCTGGAAGAATCGCGGGGCCACCCCGACTCCACTCGCCGAGTCTGAAGAACAACTCGGCGAGTCCCAGTGAATCTTCAAGCTACTCGCCGAGTCTGATCATCCGACTCGGCGAGTCCACGCCATGCAGTCGATCGAACTGCTTCCTGAGACACATATATTCCCGAAAAACACACTCATGGGACTTCTGGACCTCTAATCATCCTATTACCAGGGTATAAACTTTTGTATAACAACATAACAATCCATCTAGACTCCAAATGGGTTTCACAAACCCTAAATCCATACACACATTCACATAACAGGAAATAATCCGAAAGATTACCTGAATCATGCACTCTCAGTGTCCCCAAGCCTCAAAACGTGATTCCCTTGCTGTCCCATTAGCCAAAACCTTGTCCTTCTTGGACAATAACTTCCTCAAATCACCAATGATCTTCAATCCTTGTTCTGGATGCCCACAACCGATTTAGGACCCTTCTCAGTCAGCCAAAAGGCGAACAATGGAGGCATAGGATCCCTTATATACTTCCCAACTGAACGGCTAGGGTTTTCCACTGAACAGCGTCGACTCGCCGAGTCCATACCTGGACTCGTCGAGTCCAGTCGCGAACCCGCGACCAAATCTGCGACCCTACTCGGCGAGTCTTGCTCCAACTCGCCGAGTCTCCCCTTTAAAACACCCCAAAATGCAATTTAACAATACTTGAGATTCTGGACTGTTACACTCCATAGATTGTATCACGAGTGATTGGTGAGACGATAACATATTATATTTTTGAAACTGAGATGTGTGAGTTGTATCTTGCGAGTCGGTTGCATATTGATAATATGTAAACGCACTAGTAACTTGGTGTTATAAAACATATTGTTGTGTGTGATTCGGTGAGTGAGTGCAAGCAAGCATTGTATCAAAGTTTATCCATTCCTTTTATCCAAAGTAGGATAAAAGCGATATCTTTGGGCCCCTCAATGATTTAGTGATGACAAACGTAAATGCTCGGCCGGGCTAGGGCTAATTTGATTTGTTCAATTAGTCAGTCGTCATAAATCGGGAATCGAGATATAGTACAAAGAGAATGATTTGAAATCATATCTCATATGATATCTAGAATGGAGGAATATATGATCCCTTATCTAAAGGACACGCGTATCTGATAGGATCAGGGTTGACAGCGGCTTTCGAAAGCTACGATTGCAGATCAGGATCTGAAGTCATACGCATAATAGTTATTAGACTTATCCAAGTGGGAGACTGTTGGATTAGTGTCTAAGTCCATAACTATTTTGGTATGTACTTGACCCGATGGTGCATGGTCCTTTTGGGTTGCCTTCACCAAAGCAACTTGATAGGATGAATTATGGAAAGAAAGGATTAAATATGATTTATTAATATATTATGAGAATAATATATTAAAGGAGAAATCATATTGTTTAATTAATATTAGTCAATAATTAATTGGTAATTAGTTTTTTGACTAAAAGAGATTAATTAAACTTAAGGGACTGGAATTGTAATTATAATATAATTGCAATTTGGGCTATGGATTGCCTTATATTAGAAGGTGGACGAATTCTATGGGGAAACCCATTAGAAATCGTCCAAGGCCTTAAATAAAGGAGTCCATGGGTTGCTTAGGGCTTAAGCATCCAAATTAGGGTTTCCTTGTTAGATAACCCTAATAGCCTCACTATATAAAGAACCCTTAAGGCTCAAAAACGTGGGGGAACTTCTCTTCTAGGGTTAGAACACGTTTTGGGCATCCTTCATCCTCTTGCTTATGGTGTTTGTGAACCATTAGAGGAGTGACATTTGTGACTCTAAGCTTTCTAAGGTCAATACAAGGAGGAATTGGGATTGTTATTGCTATATAACAATCAAGGTAACATCTTAAACCCATTCTTATGCTAATATGATTACTTGAATGCTAGAATTAGGGTTTATAGTCTTGGATAACTTGCATGTACAATAGAGAAACCTAGATCCAAGCATTAGGGTTTGTATGAGCACATAGGATGTTCTTATGACGAAAACCCATCAGGTTATGCATTCAAAATCCTGGTGCCAGGGAGAATCTGAAAGACATGGTTACAAGGTTGTTACCCAGAGAGAAGTTCAAGCTTTTCTTGGACTTGGTTGATTTTAGTAGGAGGTAAGCCCTTGTAGGGATTGTTGGCAGGAAGGGAGAGGAAGTTCTTGTTTAAGTTGGAGTTCAGAGGATACTCAAGTCAAGTGGAGATTATTAAATGTGATTTGAGCATTTGGAGCATTTTCATGTAGCATTTGGAGCACTTAGAAGTCAATAGAGCACTTAGGGTTTATGGAGCATGTGAGAAAGGAATGGATCATCTGAGAAGGGAATAAATCATATGACAAAGGAACAAATCAAGTGCCAAAGGAATGGATCATTTAAAAGGGGGTTTGGAGCAACTTGGAGCATTTTGAGAAACTTGGGCCAACATGTTGCATCATCCATGTTTGCGACAAGAGGTTGGATGTTACACAATCCATATGCATGTTGCGCCAAATGTAGGGATGTTGCACCATCATGATAGAAGTTGTGCCATGAGGAAGGGTGTTGTGCCATTCAAGTTGAAGTTAGGGAAAGTGGAAGGAAGTTGCGCCATGAAGGTGGATATTGCGCCAGGTAGAAGGATCTTGCACTAAATAGGAAGATGTTGTGCCATCCTGAAAGATCTTGTACCACCTTGGAAGGATGTTTCACCATCCTTACACAAGATGAGCAACATCATACATGTTGTGCCATCTTGGTTCCTTTATAAGCCATGATATCCCTGATGAGCCATGTATGCTATGAAGTCCCCTATGATGCTTAGAAGTTGGTGATTCTCAAGGAATACACCATGTTGTGCCACCATGATGAATGTTGGCTAACTAGTGTTCATGATGCACCACTTGTGCATCATGATGCTCCACGATGGCATAAGGTGCTCTATCATGTATGTTGCTAATACTCATGTGCTATATGTCATGGATTGTAACGAAGTAAATTTCAAAACAATTTTTCACATTTTAAAAACACACTTTCATTCATAATTGTTATAAAAATGTCATTGTATCACATAACAATCCATCACATCACATCCCAAGATCATAATATGTAAAACTCCTCATGTGTGTGTACTGATCAAGCCGGCACCTTCCCGCGATCCTCACTGGTACCTGAAACACATAACACAACACTATAAGCATAAATGCTTAGTGAGTTCCCCAAAATACCACATACAACACATACGCCTTTCCATGCCATAACTCTGTGGAACCTTCCGGTCCAAGTGTCTTAGGGGACTTCCGTCCCAAATCCCGGTAGACCTTCCGGTCCTACCCGTATCGACCTTCTGGTCCATACCTCCTGACCTTCCGGTCCATGTCATCTTGACCTTCCGGTCCATATCATCTTGACCTTCCGGTCCTTATCATACATAGCATACATAACACATACATATCACATATCAACATATAGCACATATATCTCATAGCATATAAGACCTTCCGGTCAGACATCGGTACCCTTCCAGGTACAGTATAGTGATAAGACTCACCTCGGATATCTCGGATCGTCTTGCACTCGAACACACTGGTCTAGCCCCTGCCTAAACACATAACAATACTCTAAAATAAATAATGGCTCTCAAAGGCTAGATTAAATCCACTCTACAAATTCCACAGAAGGGTAAAAGACCATTTTACCCTTCCCTGACCCAAAAGTCCAAAGGTTGAGCAAAACCCTAAAAGTCAACGGAAGTCAACAGGAGGCAGTACGCGGCGCATACCTTCTCCGTATGTGGGGCGTACGCCGGCGAACCACAATCGGAGTCTCAACCCCTTACGTTGCGCATAATGAGAGTTACGCCCATCGTAAGTCTCAGTTTCAGCCTTTCCTTGGATTTTGTTCTTAAACGGTTAAGACACTCCTTCAACTTCTAGATCTGACTCTCCTTAAGCCTCTTATCTGTCACAACTAGGAAATTTTGATGCCTTGTAACTACAAAAATTATGTTAACTATAAACCAACAATGTGAAAGCATGTATGATGCTTATTCAATAACAACAAAACTTCCATCAAACTCTTTATAAGAGCACATCAAATAGTCAACAAAAGTTTGGAAGCCCTAAAAATCTCGGGTTAAGTCCCTTTTGGACTAGGATTTCCTTATTGGATCTAATGGACCAATTAGCTTCCAATTTAATTATCTTGAACATCAAACTCTCAAATGGGCCCTAATTGGACCCATATACATGAAACTTAATATTTTAGGCCTTATAAGCCTAAAATAAACTAGGTTAGCTTTAATGGGCCTTATTGGGTCACAACCAATTTAATTTAGCCCTAATAGGTCATAAAAATCATGCTTTGATTTTTATTGGGCCAAAAATCATCTAAGTAAAGCACAAGATGGGCCTAAGGGAAAAAGCCAAATTTTCTTCCTTTTCCCCTCTCCATTCTCGGCCCAACAACCCAAAGGAGGAAGGGTTGACTTTTCATTTGTCACCTCACTAATATTTGATGGGTTTCCATGCAAAAGATCCCATGCTTCCAAGTAACCATCTTATCAACCATCTCTCTTCTCCTCTCTCTTTTTCTCTCGGCCGAAACAACACAAACACACACACACACATTTCACTCAAACTCTCTCTCAAAGAAACTCTCTCCATCCTTCATAAAAATTTCGAGATTTAGAGCTTGATAAGGAGATTCTTCCACAAAAATCATCATCCAAGGTAAGTTTATGTTTAGATATATGATCTAGCTACTTCATTTCATCAAAAATCTCTTCTAAATCTATTCAAACTTGTGATCTTGCATCTTAGAAGCCTCTAAATTCGAGATCTTCCAAGAAGACTTGCTAGGATCGAAACTTTCTTCATTTCTCTCTTCAAAACCGAAACCACAACTCAAGGTGAGCTTCATACCCCTCTCTTTTCGGTTTTCATGTGTTTTATGGGGGAGAATACAATAAAATGTGTAGATCTATGTGTATGTGTATACTATGTGTGATTTTATGCATGTATGTGTATTTTTATGTGTTTTTGTGATAAACATGTAACTAAAAAGGGGTGATACTCGAGATCTATGATATGAGAAAGGAAACAAACATGATCTAAGTTATTGTACACTAAAAAATTCAAGAATAATAGCTTATGAGATTATGATAAACATATTTCAACTTAAAAACCCATTTTTGGGCTTAAAATGTCAAATATTCAAAACTAGGGTTAAAAATGGCCAAGTCACGGTTTCTTAAGAGCCAAAAGAGTCAAAACAGTTTCCATAATTGTTTTCTGAATAATAAAATTTTCAAAGGACTTGAAATGTAAATTTTTAGCTTAATGGGCTAATTTTGGGCTTTTTGGCCCAATAAGCCCAAAATTGCGAAAAATGACAATTTAAGGGGCTGAAATGAAACTTTCTTCAAAACAGAGGATAAATAGTGTAATAAAACTATTTCAAGGGTTAAAATGCTTTTCACTACCAAAAAGGATAAAAAATGTAAAGTTTTTGGATTTTGGGCCAAAACTGTAAGAGTTGCGAAAAATAGGGTTTTAACCGAGAAATACCATTCTGGAACTGAATCTGTTAACAAAATAAATTTTGAGTTAAGACTATCTTTTCAACAAATTTATGATGCAAAAGTGTCAAGAAAATGTTTTAAGGACTAAAAATGAAATTCTTTTATATAAAGGACTAAAATTATTATTTTTATAAAAAGAAAGGTAGTGAAAAGGTCAAACTTCTACTTTTAAACCAATTAATTCATTAAGTCGAAATACAAAACCACGACTACCGACAACCGGAAAACGAATACATGTTTAACTCCAAATATCGTGATACATGAATCAATCGGTCTCGAATCGATACAAAATAACAAACGTTAAATCAAACCCTTCAATAGATACGCGATACCTACGATGAGAAAACTTACAAACTTTGGGCTTGAGAGTTTCAAATCATGCCTGTTGGATCTTGCAAGTCCATCAAAATGATCTCTGGGCCCAAAGGGATAACGCTTATATGTTATTGGGCCTCCTATGACCCAATTCCGTGTAAAAAGGACTTTCAATAGATTTTATGTGCTATTGGGCCCTAGTGGCCCATTAGTAAGGCTATTAAGGTCAAAGTAATCAAATGCGAGTTGGACCATCATGTCTTTCGCATCCCCAACAGCCTAAGGTACTTACAATAGTAGCAGGACATAGTGCTCCTCTTCTCTTCGTTCGCTAAGGCTTATGAGAAATCAAGTAGACGGAATTAGGACGATATTCAAGGTGGAGTAATCAATATTCATTCGATATGAAAATACAAAAATTAGTAATCATGAATACCTTTCGACATCAGAAAACATCGGGTTTTCCGGGGAATTTAATACTACTTGCTCGAAATTTCTATAACTATAATACAAAATACCCTTCATATATATGTTTTTGAAATCATTCATGCATCAACTTATGGATCTTCACGCTTTGATAAACAAAAGTCTTTTCAAAAAATATCGGATTTTCTGGGTTTTACAAACTACACAAATCATTTTTTCACAACATTGCTTATGAACTCACCAACATTTCATATGTTGATGTTTTTCCAAAATGACTTGTATTCTCAGGTAACAGGTAAGCGGAAGGGTAATATGAAGTAATGTTAGGATGTTATGTTGGTGAAAACACTCAAACAATTTATGTTATGAATGTGTAATGTTAAAACAATGTACTTGATGTGAACAATTCCAGTTGTAATATATTGATGCATGGTGATGTTTATGTTATGGTTCATGTATATTCATTGTGATGATATTCAATTAAAGTCACGCGAGCCCTCAAATGTTTCCGCTGTCTGGTTCGGGGGTGTGACATTATCCCATAAAGTCGGAACCTTTAAGGTTCGGGGGAGTGACATTATCCCATAAACACTCTAACACCTTTCCTTTTTCCTACAAAGGTCTATATCTCATGCATGGCTCAATATGTACGTCCAAGATTGCATTTTTATGAACATACAACTCATATAGTCCTGCCATATGATAGATCTAGGCCAATGGAGACCATTTTCTCATAAAGTCTCCATCTTGGGACCAACAACCCTAGAAATTGGTCCAAGAAGCACACAACACAAAAGACAAGGCAAGTTTTGAGCTTTTTACCTCAGGAAGAAGCTCCAACCTCTGAAAAGCTCGGATCTACTCTTTCCCACAAACTTCTAGCTTCCAAAATGGACTCTTCTTCTCTTTCGCCACCTTGAAATGACACTTAGAAGCTTAGAACACCAACACACTAGCTAGAAATGAAGGAGGACTCTCTATTAGGGTTTCACTCTCTGGAATGGAGGCTGAGGTCAAGGCCATATCATTCCTTATATAGTGCACAAGCCCCAAATTAGGGTTTACACCTGGGCTTGCTACGCCTAGCGTAACCCTAGGTACGCCCAACGTACCCAGGCGAGTCCGCATCCAAATTAAGCGCGCGAGTACGCGCAACGTACTCCTTAGTACGTCCAGCATACTCACTACCCTAACATTTTACTTAAGGGACTTAACTTGACCACTTGGAAAAAGGAGAAGGGTTAAATAGCTTTACGTGAATTTCGGGATGTTACAATTCTCCCCCACTAGAACCAGACTTCGCCCTCGAAGTCTCATGTCGAAAACAACTCCGGATGCTTCTCCCGCATCTCCGACTTCGGCTCCCAAGTCAGCTCGGACCCCCTCTAATGCTGCCACTGGAGCTAAACCAAGGGCACCTCCTTGTTCCTCAGAACCTTGATCTTCCGATCCAAGATTGCGATCGGCCTCTCAACATAATTCAGACTCGCGTCCACCTGGATATCCTCCAACGGTACCACTGCCGACTCATCGGCTATACACTTCCTCAGCTAAGACACGTGGAAGGTATCATGAATCTGGCTCAACTCTGGAGGTAGCTCCAAACGATATGCTACTCTACCCACCCTCGCGATCACCCTAAACGGCTCAATATACCAGGGCCCCAGCTTGCCCCTCTTCCAGAATCGAATCACTCCTTTCCAAGGAGACACTTCCAGGAGTACAAAATCCCCGACCTGAAACTCGAGCTCGGATCGTCGCCTATCCGCGTAACTTTTCTGGCAACTCTGAGCTGTCAACAACCTCTGCCTGACCTGCTGTATCTGCTCTGTCGTCTGAAGCACTATCTCAGTGTTGCCCATCACTCGCTGCCCTACCTCTCCCCAGCAGATGGGAGTCCGACACCTCCTCCCATACAACAACTCAAAGGGAGGCATACCAATGCTCGAATGGTGGCTATTGTTATAAGAAAACTCAGCTCAACTCCCTCCGAAGTCCAACACACATGCCCAAAGCATGTCTTCGAGCGTCTGAATCGTCTGCTCACTCTGTCCGTCCGTCTATGGGTGGTAAGAGGTACTGAAATGCAGCCTCGTGCCTAACTCCTCGTGGAACTTCTTCCAGAACCTGGAAGTAAGACGTACATCCCGATCTAATACAATCGAGATCGACACTCCATGCCACGATACCACCTCCCTCATATACAACTCTGTTAGCCTCTCAGCAGAAGAGCTCTCACCGATAGCAAGAAAGTGAGCACTCTTCGTCAGCCGGTCAACGTTCACCCAAATCACGTCGACACCCCTCGCGGTCCTCGGCAACTTGGTGATGAAATCGATAGAAATATGTTCCCACTTTCCATTGGGGAATCTCAAATGGCTGCAACATGTCATGCGGTCGCTGGTGCTCGGCCTTAACCCTGCAACAGGTTAAGCACCTCTCAACAAACCATGCTACATCCCTCTTCATACATGGCCACCAATACTCCTTCTTCAAATCCAAATACATCTTAGTGGCCCCGAGATGGATAGAAAATCTCGATTTATGTGCTCCATCAAGGTGATGCGCGTCCCGCCTGCATACGACACCCAAATCCGACCCTGAAGGGTCATCAGCCTGCGACTATCGGTAATGAACTCCGGCACCTGCCCAATCACCCGCTCTCTCTTACGGTTCTCTAGTCTCACGGCCTCTGCCTGGGCCTCCTGAATGGTGTCCAACACCGGAGTCATCACTTTCAACCGCATACAAATATCTCGAATCGGGACGCTCTCCGCCCTACGGCTCAGGGCATCAGCTACGACATTAGCCTTGCCTGGGTGGTACAGGATCTCACAATCATAATCCTTTACCACATCCAGCCATCTCCTCCGGCGCATATTCAAATTGGGTTGGTCCATCAAATACTTCAAACTCTTGTGGTCCGTGTAGATGGTACACCGAACCCCATACAAATAGTGACGCCAGATCTTGAGGGCGAACACCACTGCCCCCAACTCCAACTCGTGGGTGGGATACCTCGTCTCATGAGGCTTCAGCTGCCTCGACGCATGCGCTGTCACATGCCCCCTCTGCATAAGTACTGCACCCAACCTCGATATCGATGTGTCACAATACACCACAAAATCCTCCATCCCTTCCGGGAGGGCTAGCACCGGGGCTTCGCACAATCTATGGCGAAGTGTATCAAACGAGGTCTATTGCTCCAGACCCCTTAAAAAAGCAACACCCTTTCGGGTCAACCTGGTGAGAGGCACGACGATCTTGGAGAAATCCCTGATAATCTCTGATAATAGCCGGCCAATCCTAGAAAACTTCTAATCTCGGTGAGTGATCTCGGCACCTCCCATCTCATAACCGCCTCAATCTTGGCCGAATTGACCAATATCCCATCCTGGTTAACGAGGTGTCCCAAGAACTGGACCTCTCGTAACCAAAAATCACACTTAGTGAATTTGGTGAAAAGCCCATCCGATCTTAATACCTCGAGAATCTCTCATAGATGCTCCTCGTGCTGCTCTCTAGATCTCAAGTACACCAAAATATCATCAATGAACACGATCACCGACTGATCCAGCATCGGCCTGCACACCCTGTTCATGAGATCCATGAACGTTGTCGGTGCATTAGTGAGCCCAAAAGGCATCACCACGAACTCGTAATGCCCATAACGAGTTCTGAACGCTGTCTTCTGGATATCTTCATCCCGAACCCTCATCTGATAATATCCTGACCTCAAGTCTATCTTAGAGAACCAAGACGCCCCTTGCAACTGATCGAACATATCATCGATCCTCGGTAACGGATAACGGTTCTTGACCGTCAACTTGTTCAACTCCCGGTAATCAATGCACATCCGGTGTGAACCATCCTTTTTCTTGACAAAAAGGATCGACGCTCCCCAAGGTGAGCTACTCGGTCTAATAAACCCTTTCCTCAGCAGCTCCTATAGCTGCGAGGATAACTCCTGCATCTCTGGAGGCGCAAGGCAATAAGGCGCCTTGGCGATAGGCGCTACCCCAGGAACCAAATTGATACAGAACTTTACTTGCCTCTCGGGAGGCACACTCGGCAATTCCTCAGGAAAAACATTCGGGAACTCGCACACGATCGGAACCTCATCAATAAAACTTGGCCTCTCAGCAGCCACTCGTGTGTCCATCACATAGGCTACGAACCCGCTGTAGCCCTGCTGCAAACTCTGTCTCGCTCTGGCAGCCGAACAAAACGTTGACCCACATCGGGTACCCTCGCCGTACACCATAAGTACTCCCCCACTAGGGTCTCGTATCGTCACCAACTGACGCTCGCAGTCTTTAACAACTCCAAATAGGCTCAACCAATCCATGCCCACTATGACACATACGTCCCCCATCGCAATCGGGACCAGATCTATCGGGAACTCCACACCGAAGATCTCAAGTATACATCCTCGAATCACATCCGTGGCATACACCGCTCGCTTGTCAGCTATAGAAACTCATAGAGGTCGATTCAACGCCTCTCGTCGGATACTGATGTGATGATTAAATGCCAAGGAAACAAATGAGCGACTCGCACCCGAGTCAAATAACACCAAAGAAGGTACATAATTCACAAGAAAAGTACCTACGCATATCATAATATAAGCACAACACCTCAAACTCAACATAAATAAATGAAAGAATACATACCAGCCACGACATCGGGTGCTGCACGGACCTCCTCTGCTGTCAACTGGAAGGCTCTCCCATGAGCCTTCGGTGCCTCGGCCTTCACCAGCCGAACCTCAGAAGCGCGCACGACGGCAGGGGAAGATCGCTGTTGTGCTCCCTGTGCTGTCCCCCGCAGCTGCGGATACTCGGCCTTCTAATGAAAGCAAACCATGAATCCCTTGGGGCAGTCCTTGGCTATATGCCCCTCCTTGCCATATTTGTAGCAAGCACCTGATCGACAAACCCCATCGTGTCCCTTGTCGCACTTTCCGCAAGTGCGGCCCTTCTGGCCTCCAGATCTCGAATCGGTGGGCTTTGCCCGTTTGGCTGCCGGTTGAGACTGTGTCGGCCGCCTATCCATCCCCTGAGACTCGGCCTCCTCCCTGGCCTGAGTCTCCAACTCAATCTCCCTCTTTCGGGTATTTGCCTGAAGCTCAGCAAATGTCCGGTAAGTCGAGTTCGATACGAACTCCCGAATGTCCCTCCTCAGAATGCTCAAATATCGGCTCATGCGTGCTTGCTTGGTAGACACTTGCTCAGGGCAGAACATCACCCTCTCATGAAACTTCCTGGTAATCACAGTAACCGAATCAGTACCCTGCTTGAGGAACAAGAACTCCTGAGCCAACCGCTCCCTCTACACTGGGGGAACATACTCGTCTCTGAACATGGTGGTGAACCTCTTCCAGGTCACATCCGGAATCTCTGCAAGAGTGAAGCTCGCCGTCATGAACTTCTACCAGTCCTTCGCTCTCGAGCGAAGCTGGTTTAGCGCGAACCGTACCCTCAGATGCTCTGGCCATAAGCATCCCTCGATATCAGAAATCCACCTCATCGCAGCGATCGGGTCCTGCGTCCCATCAAACTCTGGTGGCTTCGTGTTGCTGAACTCCCGAAACAACAACAAGTCACCTCCTTGAGGCCTGGCAGCAGCAATAGTTGCAGTAGCTGCAGCAGACACAGCCTCAGTCACTACTGCGTACCGCTCATCAAAGATCTCAATCAATGTGGTCTTAATAGACCCAAACATCTCTTGAATCTCGGCTCGGATAGCAGCAACCACCTCCTCATGAATCAACCTGCGGATCTCCTCCTCGCTAAAACCACTGCTCTCAGGTGTGTGGTGTGTCCCAACCATGATGTCTCTCTGAAACACAACATAAAATATCATATACCCGCTCGATCATACTCGCACTCGATAACACATCCCTACTTGTTCCCTAGTACCCTAAGGATTCTTACTTGGATTGCGCACTAATACGATGTCTTTAGTAGTACGGGCCCTTATACTACCGCCCATACCGCATTAGTATTCACCCCAAGTTCTCCTCCTTGGATCCCAGATCACAAGTACTCTACACTTCGCTAGCATAGACTACCCTTCGGTAGATCTCTCATAAGCTCCTCACTGCTATCTACTCACTCTCAAGCAGTATAAATCTTCCTAGGCTAAGGCATCACAAATTAGGCCACTCTAGTCCAAATATGAATACCTAGCCTACTCTAGCATGCATATCATATCATAACCTATCTCATAACACATAATGTAAGGGTATTTTGGGAAATCACCGTTCGGGTGCTGACTGATCGTACACACTGCTCTGTTCTGCCTTTTCCAAAATCCTTTACTCACTTAGAAAAATTGTTTATTTATGAAAAACTTTCTCAAATCCTCAGTTTGAGTTCAAATACATCCGAAGTTGCACCCGAATCCCTCAAACCAAGGCTCTGATACCAACTTGTAACGACGTAAATTTCAAAACAATTTTTCACATTTTAAAAACACACTTTCATTCATAATTGTTATAAAAATGTCATTGTATCACATAACAATCCATCACATCACATCCCAAGATCATAATATGTAAAACTCCTCATGTGTGTGTACTGATCAAGTTGGCGCCTTCCCGCGATCCTCACTGGTACCTGAAACACATAACACAACACTATAAGCATAAATGCTTAGTGAGTTCCCCAAAATACCACATACAACACATACGCCTTTCCATGCCATAACTCTGTGGAACCTTTCGGTCCAAGTGTCTCAGGGGACTTCTGTCCCGAATCCTGGTAGACCTTCTGGTCCTACCCGTATCGACCTTCCGGTCCATGTCATGTTGACCTTCCGGTCCATATCATCTTGACCTTCCGGTCCTTATCATACATAGCATACATAACACATAAATATCACATATCAACGTATAACACATATATCTCATAGCATATAAGACCTTCCGGTCACACATAGGTACCCTTCCAGGTACAGTATAGTGAGAAGACTCACCTCGGATATCTCGGATCGTCTCGCACTCGAACACACTGGTCTAGCCCCTGCCTAAACACATAACAATACTCTCAAATAAATAATGGCTCTCAAAGGCTAGATTAAATCCACTCTACAAATTCCACAGAAGGGTAAAAGACCATTTTACCCCTCCCTGACCCAAAAGTCCAAAGGTTGACCAAAACTTTAAAAGTCAACGGAAGTCAACAGGAGGCAGTATGTCGCGCGTACCTTCTCTATACGCGGGGCGTACGCCGGTGAACCACAATCGGGGTCTCAACCCCTTACGTTGCGTGTACTAAGAGTTACGCCCAACGTAAGTCTCAGTTTCAGCCTTTCCTTGGATTTTGGTCTTAAAGGGTTAAGACACTCCTTCAACTTCCAGATTTGACTCTCCTTAAGCCTCTTATCCCATAAAGTCGAAACCTTTAAGCCTTTGCATGGCTGTAAAGGTCCCTACACCCTCTAACATTTTTCCTTTTTCCTTCAAAGGTCTAGATCTCATGCATGGCTCAATATTTACGTCCAAGATTGCATTTTTATAAACATACAACTCATATAGTCCTGACATATGATAGATCTAGGCCAATGGAGACCATTTGCTCATAAAGTCTCCATCTTGGGACCAAAAACCCTATAAATTGGTCCAAGAAGCACACAACACAGAATACAAGGCAAGTTTTGAGCTTTTTACCCCAGGAAGAAGCTCCAACCTCTAAAAAGCTTGGATCTACTCTTTCCCACAAACTTCTAGCTTCCAAAATGGCCTCTTCTTCTCTTCCACCACCTTGAAATGACACTTAGAAGCTTAGAACACCAACACACTAGCTAGAAACGAAGGATGACTCTCTATTAGGGTTTCACTCTCTGGAATTGAGGCTGAGGTCAAATCCATATCATTCCTTATATAGTGCACAAGCCCCAAATTAGGGTTTACACATGGGCTCGCTACGCCCAGCGTAACCCTAGGTACGCCCAGCGTACCCAGGCGAGTTCGCGTCCAAATTAAGCATGCAAGTACGCACAACGTACTCCTCAGTATGCCCAACGTACTCACTAGCCTAACATTTTACTTAAGGGACTTAACTTGACAACTTGGGAAAAGGAGAAGGGTTAAATAGCTTTACCTGAATTTCGAGATGTTACATGGATGAATGTTCCAGATTCAACTGCATGACGAAATGTGATTGGTTGTCACCATCATGATAGGTCTAATCCCTCAAGTGTAAATAGGGATTTATGCTAAGTCATTTGGTGTGTCTTGTCTTTGTATCCTTAGTGAGTAGGACGAATCTCTGTTGTTTGTAACTGTAATATCTATTTGCGAACTCTGTGAATTAAGAATACTTCCCTCCTTCCCGTGGACTTAGGTCACATTGACCGTACCACATAAATATTGTGTCTTTGTGTGCTTTTGGTTTTGTGTGTTATCTACATTACTTCCTAACAAGGGTAATTAGAACTTGGCAAGTGGCATCAGATTTGTTCTGAGTCTTGACAAGTATCGTCTGCTTACTATATATATATATATATATATATATATATATATATATAGAGAGAGAGAGAGAGAGAGAGAGAAATAGTCTTGGAAGAGGGATGTGGGTAGGTAGGGTTTGTATTTTGTTCTTACGTTGTATTTTAATTAAATAAATAATAAAGTAAATAAAAAGAAAAGGAAAAAAATAGAAAGGAAAAAAATATCATTTCAAACACATTCAACTATGAAATTGACCAAAAACATAAAAAAAATTATTTTGGACCAATGGTGCAACTCCAAAATATTTTGAACCAAAGTCCCAATTTTTGACAATCCACAAGGACTAAATTTGCAATTTTTTTGTATAACTAATTAAATAAAACATGGTGATATATAGGGTTCTAGATTAAGGAAATTAATAGTAAACTAATTACCAGATATATGGATAATTATCTTATGACTAGATATTTATTTTTTAAGGGTTTAAATCCTTCCCTTCCTAGGCCGAAATTAAGAGAGTTTTTCATAAACCCTAGCCTAAAATTCGGCAGCCTCCTCTCATTCTCGAAACCCTAAGAAAGCCCGTAGGTCGCGACGTGACCATCAGAAGGTCATGACATGACGTTGTTGTTGTTTGGTTTTTCTGCATTGCGTTCATGGTGTTCGTTGATTGGGGTGTTGTTAGAAGTTGTAGATCTACTCCTTAGGTGCGCCTACGAAAGAGGAGTCATATGTAGGGCTCTTAACACTAATTATTCAATCAATTCAAAAAGGTTTTAATCATCTACAAAAGGAATGTTTTGTTTTTCCTTCTCTTTAGTTTAGTTTCTTTAGATTTGTTGAGCATAGATCCAGTGGATGGATTATGAGGTTATTATTATTATGTTTAGTTGCTTCTGCCGTACAACTTTGTGGCCTTCAAGAACCCTCATAAACCAACAACTTTGATCCATGATGTAGTAGTGTTAGTGATTATATGGATGCATTAAAACATGTGTAATTAAGTTTAGCAAGTAACCTAATATTTTAAAACCATTAAAATGGTATTTGAGGTATTAAAAGCACATTTAACCAAGTAGGTTGTTGTTTTTGGCATTTCTGGTTATGAGTCGCCATGTACACGAGTTGTAGAATTTCATTTGTAAATCAAACAGGGTGTGTACTCTTCTGTCTCCAAACCTTAAGAACCCTAATAATTGATTTTTGGGCATTTGGAAGGCATTTAATCACATCTATTGATGCCTTGGGGGTAAGAAATTTATGTTTAAGGATTTTGGAAGAGTTAATTAAGTGTAGTAACCTAATTAGCATATCATTGAGTGGATTTAATTATATGTCTTGTTATTCTTATATAGGTGTTCAACATTGATTATGTATCTTATAATGATGGTAATATAGGTATTCCATATTCCTTATACTTTTCTTGGTGTTGGGGGTTCTAGTGGAGAATATCGAGATGTTGGATCTTCATACGGGGTATAGAGCTACAAAATTCCCTTTTACTTATTTGGAAATGTCGATTGGTCGGACGATGGCTCACCTAGCAAGTTGGGGAAAAGTTGTTGATAATTCAAGAAAAAATTGTCTACTTGGAAGATAAAGATGTTATAGGTTGGTAGTTGTTTTACTCTTATTAAATCTGTTTTGGTTAGTCTACCTACGTATTATATGTCATTATTCAAAATGTGGGTAGTTTTGTGTAGATTTTTGGAATCCACTCGTTCTAGATTTTTTGTTTTGGAAGGGGGAAGATAATCTAAAGAAGATTAGTTGGATCAAGTGGGATAGGGTGATGTCAGTGATGTCTACATTTGAGAATGATGGATTGGGAGTGAGTACTTTTGAAAAAATGAAGATGAATGTTCTTTTCAAATGATATGAATTTGTGGGTCAAGGCTGTCAAAGCTATTCACGGTTCACATGGGTGTTTAGATGTGCCAAAGTCAACGGTTATGGGGACTTGGGTTAATATTATTCAAGATTATATCTGGTTAAATAAAAAGGTATTATTATGCATTTTTTGCAAAAGAGGGTGGGGGATTGTGGTAACACCTATTTTTAGGAAGAGGCTTAGCTAGGAAGTGTGAAAGTGAGGAGTTGGTTTGACAGACTTTATGTGTTGGAATTGGACAAAGATTTTTCGTGCGAGATAGATGGATGTATAGGAGTTGGAGAAGGTCAATCAGATCAGAGGGGATGTTGAACTTAACCGACTAACTACGTTGTAACCTTCTGTAGTTCGGTTGCCAATCCGAATGATGCGGATAAGTGGCTGTGTATATTGGATAATTATGATTGGTTTTGTGTTAGTAGCACTCGACATCATATAGATGAGGTTTTCTTAGAAGTTGGAGTTGTTGAGACGAGATGGATCAAGTGGATACCTACCAAAGTCAATAGTATAGCTTAGAGATTGTGACAACCCAAGTTGTCCCGTTACATTTCCCCGTTACCGTTAACGGAATATTCCAGTTTATAAAAGTTCCGTTAATTAGAGGTCGTCAATTTAATAAACATTCCATTTGTTTACACCTATTATGCCGTTAAGTCATGATAAAAGAAAATAAAAACACATAACACACACTTCCATTTAATTGGAAAAAGTTAGTTTTTATTATTACGACCACTAAATCGGGTGCGACCAAAAGCCCCGTCTAACGACAGTATTGGGTAGAATTCCACTGAGCTCCAACTCCCACCCATATATATAGGGGAGTAAACTCCATTTGGAGCTTTTCCACCCTCTCTCTCTATACTCTCTCTCTAGACTCGTTTTCGCCCCGAATCCGCAACCAAACGTTTCCAAATCGTAAGTCCACTTACCCTAGCTTATTCTAAACATATTGATTCATGTTTATAGCTTAGAAATCGATCATAGAAGCTGTGAAAGAGGAGTTTACGGCCTAAGCTCCTCCTTAGGCCGTAAACCCCTAAATAAAGGCCAAAATGACCCCCAAAAGTCCCTAAAAGCTTGGAAATAAATAGAGGCATTAGCCTAGGAGTGTTTGCACATTTAAAACAATCAAATTTGGGCATAAAAGAGAGTTTATGGCCCAAGCACATGCTTAGGCCGTAAAAACCTCTAAACCTTGTCAAAATGTCTCCAAAACACTCCCAAACCACCCTAGGACTTAATACATAAATTATGGGCTTATCCTTTTGGGCTTAGATCAATTAAACATATGGAATTGGAGGATTAAAAGGAGTTTATGGCCCATACATGTGTCAAGGCCGTAAACTCCCCAAACCAAGCCAAAATGTTGGTTTTTGTCCCCCAAATGGCCTTAGACTATTTTTATAAAATGCTAGGAATGATTTAAGGGCTTAAACTCCAAGAGTTGTGGGTGTATGAGAGTTCACGGCCCAGCCATAGAGCTTACGGCCATAAACTCTCAAAGATTGGTCATTTGGACCATAAACTCTAAAGGAGAGCACTCTTGGAACCCCAAACACCCCTATAGCCTTGAATAAATTACTAGAAGTGATATAAGGGCTTGAAACTTCACAAAACTCAAGGAATGAGAGTTTACGGCCGTAAAATCTCTTAGGAGTTGTCCCTAGTCCGTAAACTCCAATAAGATGCCCTTAAGGACCTTAAACCCACTCATACTATATAGTTTTGGACTTAGAATAATTCCATGAACAAGTTAGAAGCCTTAAAACACACTAAAACCCCTCACCATGAGTTTACGGCCATAAACTCATGGTAAGTAGTCCCTGGGCCGTAAGCTAGGTGATAAGAGTTTACTCTCGGAGATTAAACTCCATTCCTAAGCCATACACACCTTTAGACGCTACCCGGGACACCCCAAACGCTTAACCAAAGTGTTTTCCGCTCCTTTGAGTGCGTATACTTGTTTAATTAGTATTAATATACTAATTGTATGTGAACATATGTTATCATATGTTAAATAGGTCATTGAGTGTGTTCGAGTCCCTACGTGACACCGAACGGCCCAACGACACCTTCGTCGGACCTACTTATACCAGGTGAGTTCATACCCCTGAATGAACCTTTTAAATGTTTTTTTACATGTTTTATAGGGGGGAATACAAGTTAAACATGCCAGTTATCATATCAATCACATGTGATTGATAACCCACATGCACAAGACTTTACCACTGTATATTGTTTTACCGAGTAGGACACTATAAATGGTTTTTTGAAAGGTTTTCACTTGTTTAAGTTCTTACTTTTACTGCTTTATCAAAGTTTCATTTCAAACTGATTTATGAAAGGTTTCCAAAGAATTTCTAAAGGTTTTAAATCAAACTTATTTCACAAAGGAATACCAAGTCGTGATTTTCTTAAAATATAAAGGTTTTCCAAAGTTACGTCTATGTTTTAATACTTCTACTCGATAACGTTTCCACTTCGAGATACACTTATACTTGATAATGTTTCCACTTCATGATACACTTATACCTGATGGACGCTTATACTTATTCACACTCTTACTTAGTGGTACGATTCTACTTCACTTATACTTGATATTGCCTCTACTTCACTTATACTCGATACACTCCTACTTCACTTGATGTCGTCTCTACTTCGTGATACGCTTATACTTGTTCGACACTTCTACTTCACTCGTGACCGCTCCTACTTCACTTGTTAGACACTCCTACTTCACAAGAATCACTTCTACTTGATACACACTCAGTCGTAGTTAGATGTATGTTTGTGCTTATATAGGTACATATAAGTAATAATTGAAATACTTAGGAAGGCTCGTCCGCCCTATTTCCTTTTCTTCGTTGAGATGTGGTCTGGTGGGATCGGATGGCCGTCCAAAGGTCGTTTGATTCATTAGTTATATATTATGTATATGAGTATGGACATACAGGAAGTCTCTAGTCAGTTCAGTTAAGAGTCTCTACCTCTAGTCCACGCTTACATTAGAAACACACTACCCACTATTTGGAAGTCTCTACCCACTATTTGGGATGCATCTTCAGGACACGGCCTTCTCCGTCGTCTAGTTGGTAACCAGAATCTCCTGTAGAGAGAGCGGACATTGTGTGTATAGATCTATACGGGATTGACAACCCCGCACCCAGACTGCTAGCTACAGTCCCAGCCTACCAAGCCAACGGGTGACAAATGTCACATCTTATAGACGCTTGTAGGGCGTCTGGAACTCTAGTCAGTATGGTTACGAGTATCCCGGGTTACCTTATAATTCATGGCTTTAAGGTAACGGTATTTCGCCAACAATTTACACTGTATGCTGGTATCACTTTTTCAGAGTCACACTGTTCTGACCTTGCAAGACGTATCTTTCATTTGATACTGTCTGGGGTCTGTATTCTCTGTTTTGACCTTACAAGACGTATCTTTCATTTGATACTGTCTGGGGTCTGTATTCTCTGTTTTAACCTTACAAGACGTATCTTTCAATTGATACTGTCTGGGGTCTGTATCTCTATTTGTTAGACTGAACCAGGCGTGTCGTTCATTCGATACTTTCCTGGAGTCTATGATTCCTTGCCTTAGTCAACAGTCCTCACTGCTGAGGCATATGTTATTCCCTGATGTCGTTTGCTTTCCTCAATAATCAAATTCGGTATTTTGATAATGATAGCAATTTAGGGAAAATGACTTTTTACCACATAACACTGACCAGTCTTGGTAGAAGGCTGCTTTATTAAAGAAAATATAGGATTTTCTGGAAAGGACTCTAATACACAGTAAACACTTAAACTACTACTTTATAAAGTTATTTGGATAAATGTCACTAAATACTTATGAACTCACCAGCATTTGTAAAAATGCTGATACTCGCTTTTCAAATAACTTGTATTCTCAGGTCAGCAATTAGACAGGTACACCCCCGGAGCTGTTGATGAAGATGGCTTAGTACCTTGTTGTACTTTATATTTATTTGTCTGTATTACTTAATACGTTGTAATGTAAACCATGTAAAATTATTACTATTAATGCAATGTCTTGTTGTATTTTGATTACTATATGCATGTGTTGTGATACTTGACATGACGTCATCCACCCTAGAACGTTTCCGCTGTTCCGGTTTTGGGGTGTGACAGAGATGAATTTTGAATAAACTTCTTACTAACTTTGCTTGCTAGAGACATTGATGTTGAGTTTTCTTTGCACCCCTCTCGCCAATGAGCTGAGGAGAATATGGTTCATTTATTAGTCAAGTGTGAAGTGACGGCTAATACATTGATTGTGATTTTGAGATGGTTAAATTTCCAAATTGTGGTTTCTAATTTTTTAGATTTGATTGCTTTGGTGGATGGTTTGTCGATGTTTAAATGGAAAAGAAAAATGATGGTCACTTTTATCCTTGATATGGGTGCTTTGGTGGTATCGAAACGACACTATCTTTGATCATAATTTATTTCGAATAAGTATGATTCTCATATTAATGATTTAGTAAGTAATAAGCATTACGGGCTTAGAAATAAGTTAGATTGGAACATGAAAACCCCGATTATAAATATCTGTTTTTTTTTTTAAAGTGTTGAATATATTATAAAAAAGCCACATATAGCAAGTAGCTATGAGAAGGCAAAAAAAAAAAAGGAACAAAAACAAAGGGATTTAAGAGGAGAATAAGAAGGCAAAAAAAAGGAACAAAAACAAACAAGTGCAGGGATTTAAGAGGAGAATGGTGAAACTATCCACTCTTCACTGTTACATATGTTACCATTCCTATACATTTCAATTAGAGATACATCGAAGCATGGTTGTCAAAATCGTGATCCTGATTGTAGGATCGTACGATCCTATCTAGGTATGAAAAACGATCTGGATCGTAAAATGATCGTATTTGGGGTAAGATCGCAGGTAGGATCGTAAGATTGTAGGTAAGATCGCAGGATCGAGATCCGATCCGATCCTACCTTCCTTTAATTTTTTTTTTCAAATGAATTTTTTTTACCACTTTATGTCTTTTACTCTTTACCAATCTACCATTTATCATTTTTTATTGTGACTTATGACTGATATTTTGAAGTTTTTATAACTTTTGAACGAAAAATTAAATGTTTGAAATATTTTTCATGATTAAATATTATAAATTAAAATTATATTCTATTTTGTGGGATCTTAGGATCTCGATCTCGATCTTACGATCCCGATCTTGCAAACCCAAAATCGATCCTAGGTAAGATCCCGATCTTGACAACCTTGCATCAAAGTTTGCAAAATCATTCCTAGGTAAGATCCCGATCTTGACAACCTTGCATCGAAGGACTTTATGTTCTCCTCCGCTTTTGAATTTTTTTCTTGCTCTTTGTTCAAAGGGTGGTTGTTGTTGTTGTTTTTTTTAATCGTTCGGCCGTTAAAAAAAATTTAAGAATAAATTTTAAGAATTTCATGGTTTTGGGAACGAACTGATTCCTTCTGCATCTACGAGGCTCTTGATTTAAATTATAGGGATATTTGCCATGTGACAGACACTGAAAGACAACAGAAAACGTATATGGCTTGTATAAAAACCCACCATTTATTTTTACTTACTAATTACACATCCTCTACAACCATAACACCCTAAAACACTAACGTAATTTTAAAGATATCAAATCTTTAAAAATCCATTTTAATGCATAAGAGCAACAGCAGCTTCCTGCACCAATGGCTCCGTCATGTGCACAAAATGCTCCGCCTCCCTCTCAACCTCCTCCCTACACTTGTCAACATCTCTCCCTTCCTTCATCTTCTTCACAAATCCCACAAACTTCCTCCAATTCTCAGGATGAAATAAATCAGGATTCATCCTCAAATACGTAAAAGCACACATCTCATCATTCTCGGACAACGACGCCGCATTCAAGATCTGTTCATGTGCAAACTCATCATATCTAGGCAAAGCATTTTCTCCGGCGAGTTCCACCCCCGCTTCCCTGGTAGCCATAGCCACCTGTTGCACCAACTTTTCCGGCGAACACTGTGCGTCCTGTGGCTGTTCATGGTCACGCATCTCGATGCATGTGAAATTGAAAACCGCGCCATGGCGGCCAAGCATTTTGGCGATCGGGAGGTAGCCGTCTCGGAAACGGGTGTTGTAGTAGCCGGCCGTGAGCTCCGGCGCGTGGGAGCGTGTCCCGTAGTGCCAGTGGATTCCGGCGACTTTGACAGAGATCTTGACACCTAGGTTTTTGAAAATGGAAGTCGCGGAGGAGACTATTCTTTCTCCGTGGTCTAGTAGCATTTGGGAGTACCAGGAGAGGAAGAAGTCGCCGTACTCGGAGTTCCAGCCACCGGATTCTTTTTTAAAGAAGTTGGTGTCCTCCGGCCAGTTGTTGTACTCTCCGGCGTCTGTTGGGCCGGTGCTGCCCCATTCTGGCTTACCATAGCTCTCAGCTGCAGCTTGTAAGCTACTCAGCATATACTGCACCACAAACGTATTGTGTAATTATGTTAACATCGATGTTATTGATAACGAAAATGGCAGCATGTATATGCATCACTATATGTACCTTGTCGTAACACTGAAAGGCTCCGATTCCCGGGAACCTCCATACTCCGTCTTTCTCCGGGTAAGATGGGTATCGAAGCTCTCCGGCTGGACCCATTCCAACTTGAATTTCCTACATGGATTCCAACATTTGGGTACTTCAAAATTTATTTAATAAAATTACTGCCATAAAGCGTTGAGATCACAAATTGGGATATGAATAGATAAGAACAATTACCACGATGGTGTCACCAAGAAGATGACTGAATTTGTCTTTGAAAGCACGCATGTAATCCGAGTAGCACTGAATTGGAGTCCTGCCTTTGAGGCAGGGGATGGTGTCGCAACCAAGGGAAAGATATTCATTGTTTCTTCTTCCCCATTGATCTGTGTACGCAAGATCAGGGTCATTGTTGATCTCCTCTAACACCCACTTTGGAAGAGGAATCCTGAAGAAAAATTCATCAATAATCAGTTTACAATTTCAAAACAAGCAAACACAGTTTCCAATTGGCTTTTTTGTTTAGATAAGTAATGGTTACTGACGTGAACGTTACTACCACGTGTAGCGTATGAGAAATGAAAGAAAGCAACGAAAGGAAGGAGAGAAAATGGACTTACGTGCAGGAATCACCGACGTTTCCGCCGCATTGATGGAAGGACATGACCGCCTGTACCTTTAGCCCATGCTTTTTGGCCATCTCTAACAGCTCCGCATAACCGCCCCAATTATACTCTCCGGGCGCCTCCCTCTCCACCAATCCCCACCACACATCCATCATTATCCCTTCAACTCCGGCGCTCTTCAACGCCTGTAAACTCGCATTCATCGCCTTCCTCCTATTCACTCCGTTCCCCATCGTAACACTATCTAACGGCATCATTACATAAACCGGAACCCCCTTCCCTTTACCTCCAACGCCACCACTTCGATGCTCTCTCACCACCACCTCCTCCGTCGGAGCTTCCATTAACGCTTGGCACGCCACCGACAGATCCGCTCTCATTCCGCCTCTCACCGGACTCATCGGTGGAGACGGCGACAACCTGTCCATCTCCGCCCCTTGTTTCTGTACCGATACACGGATATTCGCCGGTTGAGATCTCCATACAGCGGACGCACTGACTGCAGCTGTTGTTGACTCTCCTCCCGCCGTGTGACCTGAATCGGTTGAGATTGGAGTCCCAGACAAAGCTCCGATCTGATTTAAACTCATCGCCATTAAATATATCGTTGAGTTTCCACAATAGTTGCGAAATCAGAGTCGAAAAACAAAATAAACCTTCGATTATGTTAAAAGATGCTTATAATTATACAAGTAAACCTTATAATGGCAATAATTTCTCCAAATTGTTACTAGTAATGAGACTTTTGTGAGAGATTCGATGAAAAGGGGAAGTGCCGGAGTTAAGCGTTATATATAGGGCGACTTCGAGATTCAACAAGAATTACGTGAATAAAGTTTTACGATTAAAAAAAGATAAACAGATAATCTTTGATAAGCCTTTAAGTATGTGACACGTGTAAAGGAAAAACACGTGGAAATGTATGGGCCACGGCGGGGGCGACGGCTGTGATGGCCTGATCGACTTTTGGAGTCACGTGGAATGGACGGTGAGATGTGTTTCACTTGAAAGTTCCATGTGTACGCACCTTGAATTCACAACAATGTCACGCATCGGGATGGTCGACACGTGGGAGTAAATGAATGGTGGCGATTGAACCATCAAACTGTAGTCGGCAAATGTATATGTGCAGATTTAAAGTATTTTTTCACAAACTAACCTTAGAGACGATTTGATTTTCTTTGGAAGAAATATAACATATCAAGTGACATTATAATATTATTATAATTAAATATAAAATGAATATTTTTCATTAGAAAAAAAATAAGATATATTAATTACAGGAGAATATTATATTTAATAATAATAATATTTTTCTTAATTAACATTAACGTTTCTTTTATATATATATATATATATATATATATATATATATATATATATATATATATATATATATATATATATATATATATATATATAAGGTTAGGTTCATGTTAGACGGTCTAATTTTGTGAGACAGTGAGACGTATTTTTTTATTTATTTTTTTATATATTTTTAGTTAATTCAAGTTCCGAAAATAATATTAAATTTTTTTTTTTGGATTTTTCCATTTATTTTTCATTTTAAAATTATTTTTTAGAATATGTACAGTGTAATATTCTATTAGAATATTTCACGTATTTTTTAGAAAAATAGGATTTTTTATATTTTTTTTTAATTAATTCAAGTTCCGAAAATAATATTTAAAAAAAGATTTTTTCGATTTTTTCATTTATTTTGCATTTTAAAATTATTTTTTAGAATATGTACACGATCTCACAAAATTAGAATGGTCTCAAATGAACCTGAACCTATATATATATATATATATATATATATATATATATATATATATATATATATATATATATATATATATATATATATATATATATATATCCCCTTAAGGCAAATGTTAAAAATCTTTAACATAAAAATATAATATTTGATACTATTAAATTATTAATCCTTGCTAGCTTAATAAAATTCAGGAGTTTCAAAAAAAAGTTTAATATATATTTCTATATTATACATATACACTCACTTCTAGTTTATATATAAATTAATTTTATGTTCCCTTAGGAACACTACCTGACCATGGTAATGTTCCTTAGGTTAGTTAGTGTAACTAGGTTAGAGGCTGTTACTTTGCGTCTTAATTTGAAAATTAAGAGGCAGTTTTTTAAAAATTCAGATTCAGGCCGTTTGGTAGCATATTGTTTTTTGCCCCTTAATTTTGTAAATGCCTCTTAAACTTTCAGATGTAGAACATTGTCTGAAAATTTTAATAAACACGTCTTTCCCCTTTGTACCCCCAAAATTCCAGCGCTTCTTTTCTTCACTTCATACGACCGGCGCCCACTTCTCCTTTTCACTACCTTTCTGAGCTGCTTCCATCCACCAACGATTTCGCCGCCTCCATCTCCGCCGATTGTGCCACCTCCTCTATCTCTGCCGGTAGCGTCGCCTTCCTTCGTCAAATAATCGATTTTCCGATTCCAGGTGAGATTATCATTCTGTTTGCCCTAAAACTCGATAATAAGAGCTGGAGATGTTTTTTTTCCCTAAAACTCGATTATATTCGCTGGAATGGTTGTGATGTTGGTAGAAATGTAAGTCCCTAATTTGCCTATGTCTCAATCAGATCCGTTTGATGGTGCGGAATCTCAATCAAACGGACGATGTCAGATCAAATAGAAGAGAAAGAGAAGAAGAATAATATGAATCTCAATGTATTGATAAATAGAATGATGATCCGGATACAAGAGATTCACACACACTAACACACACCTGTTCTTCTCTCTCTCTAGTCTATGTCTCACACGTTCATCAATCCCTACTCCTCACCCCTAACACCTATATATATACAAGGGGAACATGGGCCGGAGACCATGGGTCGTAAATGGGTTTACGACCGTAAACACAACCGTAAACACGTATACGGCCGTAAACACCAAGTTGTTTACGGTTCAAGACACAAAAATACATTTTCCTAGAAAAGTAAAGTATAAGTCATATTTTTGACCCAACAATCTCCCCCTTGGCTTATAACTTTCTTTTCTAAATGACCCAACAAGCTCCCCCTAAAAAGTAGTTGACTTTTCTTGTTAATCTTCATTGGGAGATTGGCTTCAACGTTTATCTTCAATGAATGACTTCATCTTGAGTACTTAGGCAATTCTTCAAGGTTTGGCATTGAACGCACATTGGGTGAGGAGGCTTGACATACTGATTCTTGAAAGATAGCGCTTTCAGCTTGAGAATCTTCAGAGAAAACGTCAGAGAGAACAAATCTTCTGGATCACTTTAGCAGGTACAACGATAGCAATAGACTGATTGAGGAGGCTTCAATGCAATCCGTTACATAATCTTCAATTTCAGTTTCACCTTGATTCTGGGGTTGAAAGATTGAATTTGAAAGAATAATCTTCATTTCTTGCTCCTTCGAATGAGAATTCTTCGATGCTTACGGATGAAGCATTGGCTCAGAAATCTTCGACACAAACTCCATGAGTCTCATCTACACCTGAATTCACTTTTCAAGACAAAACAAAACTAAAAGAAAAGTTAGCACACAATATTTTTGGGTTTTTCATATTTTCTAAAAAAAATAAAACATAAACAAAAATATTTTTGGATTTTTGATTTTCTTGAACAAGAAATAAAACAGAAATAACACTATTTTTTATTTTGAATTTTCTGATTTTTGTTTGTTTTTTGTTTTTTTTTAAATTTTAATTCTCCCCTAATATTTAAATTAGAAGAAGACTATGAACAAACTTAACAAAAACAAAAATAATAGCTAACTTTAAAAGTGATTTGGGATCAAAGTTGTTGGACAGCCTTATTCCACTTGTCGGTACCCTTATTTTCACGTCTTCGTCTGATCGATCGCCAGTATTGTGGTCCACTTAAACACGAAACATTTGTGACATAATTTTGGACAATTTACCAATAATATGACATTTTTGACCCTTATCCTTAAGTAAATTTCTTAGGGACCATTTAGCCGACGACAACCAGGGATATTGTTGTCCACCTAAATTGAGCAGCAAGATCTACAGACAATATGTATGTGTTCAATTTTAATTGTATTAGAACGTGTTTCCCGTTTCCTGATATGCTCCAGTCATCAAGGACTTTCAGAATACTCCTTACACCGGGTGAGCAGACAATTATTATGAGAGAAGATAGATTTAGAATGCATATGTTGTACATCCAGGTCAGATCTCTTCCAATCACGCAAAGGATGAAACATATGACTAACTGAAGTTTTTAGAGGGATTGAGAAAAGAATGGTGCATATAATGTGTACTAGGTCGGATTTTGAGTCACTCAAAGGAGACAGTATATGGCTAACAGATGGAAATAATTGCATAGATAGAAGATGCAGAGAGATAGAATTGCATATGTTACAGTCCAAGTCGGATCTCTCGATCACGCAGAGGAGGCAACATATGACTAACAGACAGAAAGAAAGAAAATAACCTTCTACAGACCTAATTTATCGGAATTCCCCAGTCACCACATCAAAACCGAAATTAAGGACAGAATCCTCACATCGAGGAAAAGTGAATCCACAGTTCTAGATACGAGTTCATTAGTGTGACCAGTAGATTCCCGTGTATATCTCCCTGCTCAACCTATCCGAGCGTCGTATTGTCAGGGCAAATAGATCTAACTAGTTCAATATTTGTCAAGTCCTTGAATTGCTTAAGTTTTAACTCTTCCAAGTCAAGTCCAATTAAAATCTTTTGTGCCTACCAACGCATCAAGCACAGAGCCCAGACAATTCAACTTAGGTACGTTACGCAGATTCAGATTGCCCGTTATCACATGCTAATTTCATTTCCCGAAACATCTCCTGCAAGCACATTCCATTAACACCATATTTTTGATTTTCTGATTTTCTGATTTTCTAATGTTTTTGGATTTTTTTTTTTAAAAAAAATTGTTTTGTTTTGTTTTTATTTCTCCCATAAATTTGGGCATAGGAGAGAAACGAAAGTAAATGCGCAAATTTAAACTATCCTAAAAACAAAAATTAGTCTTTAAAGCGAATCAGCTTAACAAAAACTCAGGAGTATAGAGAAGAAAACTCAAACCATAATTCACCGATTGAATTTGCATCCAGAAGGTCTGAGAACAGCACGCATAATCTCGGAACAAATCCGAAAATTCTTTACGTTATTAAGCACTAACCCCATGAGTGATCCCTTCCTTTCTTCCCTTCCCGCAAAAGGACACATACTCTCAAGCAAAGGTCAAAATGTTGTACAGTTGAGAGATGCCTCCTATCATGTGCCTGGAATAGCCATTATCAACAAACTGAAATCTTATGATATGCCTCCATAGCTGCTCCAACACAGAGCGGGATCAATTGCTCTTTGGAACCCAGTCCATTTTGAAACTGGGTCGACCTTTGTCATCAACACACGATACTTTCTCCCATGACATGTCCTATTTATCACAAACAAAAGATGTAGAAATATTAGAATCATTTGGAGATTGAGCCTTTGGTACCCATTGGTAGTTGCGTTTAACCCATTTCTTTTTCGATCCGATGGGTGCCTCGGCACTTGATTTGGAACTTGAAGTTGATCTTCAAGATGACTTTGACTTAGCCGGTCTTTGTTTCATTGGAGCATCTCTTGGATTTGGCTTCTTGGCAAGGATTTCCTTCTTGCCATTGGGATTCAGATTCTTTGCCTTGTGGGTTTGATTCTTGGCCTTCTGCGCGTTCCAGTCACCATTGTCTAAACGTGACCTGGAAGGGTTTCTTTTGAAGTATCTCCCACTTGGCACGTTCTGCCACCCTTGTGCATAGTAGGGAACATATGTGCGATTAGGACAATTTCTGGCAACGTGTCCAGGTGTTCCACAGTGAAAACAAGTCTTTTTCTTCACTGTGAAGTTATTTATTCCTGCCCCTAGTGGCATATCCTTGCCTTGACTCTTATTGTTCCCAGATGCACACTTGCAATAGGCACTCTGTTGCGCTGGAATTGGAGGCCTGTATTTCTCAACGGCAGGTTTGTTAGGAGTAACAGAATTCGAAGCAACATATTCTGAGTTCAAGGATTCATTGGTTTGTTCAGTAATGTTCTCCTTGTTCTCATCTTCTGCTACTTTTCCTGCACATGAAGTAGAAACATTAGTATTTTCAACATTAATAACTCCTCCTGACACAAATCCAACTCGTTTGCCATATTGAAGATGTGCCTCCCTGTCAATTTCTTCCTGTGTCATAGGGATGGATGTGCAGTTATGATTGAAAGGTGGAGGAACATTATCATACCCTTGACCCTTGTTTTGATTATCTTTGAATTTTAATTGGGTTTCAAATAAGGACTCGACTGTCTGACTTGATGCAGTATAATTTTTAAAACTAACATCTGTTTTTTCACACTTAATTTTCAAAGTGTCAAGTTCTTCAGTTACAGCAGCAAGTTGTCTCTTAATATAGTCATAATTTTCACACTTGTTGCTATACTCTTCCTGAAGCTTCCTAAAGTCTTTGGTTTTTGCTTCTAATTCATCCTTCAGGGGTTTCTGTCCTTTCCTAAGTTGATATCTTTCGTATTTTAGGTCCTCGACTTCCCTTTTTAGCAAATCATTATGTTCACGAAGAATTTTAATTGTGTCTTTACAAGATGGAGTACATGAAGCTTCATTGACTAGGATGTTTGCAGAACTCATTGCTTCTCCACATTTCAAAGCATCAAGCTCTTCAATTATATCAGCAATACTAAGACGACTGAGATCTTTTGTCTTCTTGATGACAGCTACGTTCATATCCCACGATTTCGGAAGTGAATTCAGTAGCTTTTTGTTTATCTCCAACTTAGTCAAGAAGATCCCAACTATATTCATCTTAGTAGTAAGTGTGGTAAATCGCTGCAACTGAGTTTCGAGGGTTTCTCCAGGGATATAATCGAAAATGTTGAAATTTTGTCTTAATATATCCTGACGACTCTCTATCATGTTTTCAACTCCCTTGTTGGCCTCAAAAGCCATTAAAAGCACAACTCGAAGCTAAAATAAAACTTAAACGTCAAAATAAAATTTAAAAATGCCCTTTGACTATAAACCTCAAAAGTCAACCTTAAATGTCAAATTTAAAAAGTCAAACTCAAAAGTCAAACTTGAACAATCAAACTTAAAAGTCAAACCGAAAAGCTAAATTTCAAATTTTAAAAAATTAAACGAAAAAGTCAAAGTTTAAAGTCAAAGGTCAAACTTGAAAGTCAAAGTCAATTTTTGAAGACAAAAGTCAAAAACTAAAAACTATACGAAAAACTCAAAGATTAAAGTCAAAGGTCAAACTTTAAAGTCAAAGTTAAAAATTTTAAAAAAAAATCGAAATTAAAGGTCAAAAATTAAGAAACCTCCATTTTTTCTTTTATTATTATTATTATTATTATTATTATTATTATTATTATTATTATTATTATTATTATTATTATTTATTTTATTTATTATTTTATTTATTATTATTATTATTATTATTATTATTATTATTATTATTATTATTATTTTATATTTTGGATGAAAAAGGAAAATAAAAATAAAAGAAATTTAATTTTTGGGCTGAAAGTGTCAAATTTCGAAAGTTGGAACCGAAAAAGAGTGTTTTTGAATAAGAATTGCGAAGGAAAGGAACAAAAGTGATGCTAGAGGTGTTGGTTAAGGCACTGGTCGATGAATCAGAGGTCCCGAGTTCGATTCTGGCAGCCCCCAAACTCGTTTCCTATTTTTAATATATGCGAAGCGAGGCGAGGAAGTAGCTGCGAGGCCATGCGATGCGATGCGAGGTGCGAGGATGCTGCTGACCACGAGACCGAACACGCGCGAGCCGTAAACCATCAAGGACCGCAAATCGAGGCCGTAAACTCCGAGCCATAATCTCGGACCGCAAACTCCGGACCGTGAACCTCGGGCCGTGAACTCCGAAACCCTAGCCGCCGGCCGCAAACTCCGCCACCCCCTCGCAGGTTTCGACCAAAAACAATGATTTTTGCCCTTTTTTGCTCCGAAACTCGATCAAAAACCCGTTTTTATGAAAAATGCAAAGAAGAACCCCCCCCCCCCCCCCCAAAATTAATTTTCAGAGATTTATCCAAAAACGCAAAAACCTTTCAAAAATAAGATCAAATATGCTCCAGATCTTACAAAATTGACTGATAGAATCCAAGCTCTGATACCAATTGTAAGTCCCTAATTTGCCTGTGTCTCAATCAGATCCGTTTGATGGTGCGGAATCCCAATCAAACGGATGATGTCAGATCAAATAGAAGAGAATGAGAAGAAGAATAATATGAATCTCAATGTATTGATAAATAGAATGATGATCCGGATACAAGAGATTCACACACACTAACACACACCTGTTCTTCTCTCTCTTTCTCTCTCTCTCTCTCTCTAGTTTATGTCTCACACGTTCATCAATCCCTACTCCTCACCCCTAACACCTATATATATACAAGGGGAACATGGACCGGAGACCATGAGTCGTAAATGGGTTTACGACCGTAAACACCAAGTTGTTTACGGTCCAAGACATAAAAATACATTTTTCTAGAAAAGTAAAGTATAAACCATATTTTTGACACAACAAGAAATCAGATTGTTTGCTTGAAATCATACTCTTTCCTAAATGTTCTTGCTATGGTTGTTCTTTTTTCCAGTCACATGTTGGCATCGTTTTCATCTTTTCCGATTTTGGATTTCTGATTTATGGGTCTTTATCTTCTATTTGATTTTTCGTTCAATAGCCCAAATGTCCTGATGAAGGATTAGATTCAGATTAGGTAATTGTTTTGTTTAAGATTTGGTTATTGCTCTTGTGATTTGCAGGTTTTGTGTGTGGATTGGTGGTGGGTTGAAGCGAAAACGAATGATCTACATTGATAAAAAAAATTTAGCTAATTATGCTCTCAATCATGATGTTCTTGTTTCTGAATTAACTAATGTTGCACTTTGATATAAAAATTTGTTTTTGTACTTTGATAGAAAATTAGTTGAAGCATGAACGAAGTGTTGTTGTCTGGTGCTTATGGAAGCCGATACATTTTTCTGTCAATGTGGTGGTTGTTATTTGATTTTGTGATTTTTGTGAAGTAAATGTATGTTTGATTTTGTGACATTGAAAGTACAATGTTGTAATTGAAAGGAGAATGTTGGTAATTGAAAGAAATGATACAGAAGGGTAAATTTGTCATTTTTATCATTCAGCATAATAATTCAGAGGTTTTAACCAAACAACATGTTAGAAATTCAGATCTTAAAAATTCAGACCCTCTTAGAAATTCAGATCTCTTAAATTTTTAGATCTTAAAAGTTCAGATCCTACCAAACAGCCCCTTAGTTTTATCCCGCAGGTTCACCGTCTCAAATAATCTATTTTCCATCACCGCTTCCATCACCGACTCGATGCTTCTCGATTCTTTACATAAGCTCTCCACCTCTAATTCCTTCTGTAACCTCTAATCAGGTTCTTAGGACTTTTACACCGTCTTCTCTCACTAACTAAAGCAGTGACTTCCCCTTCCTCACAATACCGTATGAACCACCGTCAAACCCTCTCTTTCTCTACATTTCACTGGTTTCCTAAAACTCGTCACCAACACTAATCGATTTCCATTTACCCCACAACAACCGCTTGACGACGATGGATTTCGACACTCTGAAGCCGTCGCCAGTAATATTTGTTACCTGAAGCGTCGATTATTTCTTCAAAGAAGCGATGATTTCTTTGGGGCTTTCTTAAGCTAACCATAAGTGCTTTGAATACCATCTTCTCTCCACCGGTTACGCCTTTGATTTAAGTTCTTCTCCATCTTGGGTTGTCGGCATCTGAATGAATTCTCTAAAGATAAAGATGATTTCAAAACCTACTGCATCGATTTACACAGTTTTGTGGTTCAATTGACTGTAAGGTGCTTTTTTTTACTTTGCATTTGATTACATATGGTGAGTTATTGTGACTGTAATCTTTAATTTCTTTTTTCATTTAGAAAGAAAAGGAATTCGTATCCAAACTCTTCATCTATCAGGTAAGCATTTTTAACCATTCTGATGTTTGATGTTTGCAATAAATGTTCGTTCTTCATGGATTTTTACAGAGAAAGAACTTTCTGGTTTATGTATCTGATTATTCTCATGGATTTTAGTTCAACTTTGGATTTTGGGTCTATAACAATTCAATCGATTCCTCCTTCTGCTACCTTGAACTCTGGTAAAATTTCTATCTCTCTTTATATGCACAAACAATCCAATGTCTTTTGCTTCTTATATGTGTTCATTATATTCCTAATTCATAGTATCTTGATATCAATTATTTGTTGTTTCTGAAAGATTCCAAGGAAAGTACCTTGGTTAGGATTCTTACATCTGGTCATTTAAATGAAACATTATAGGTTGAAATCAACTCCACAATTGCATTTTTTTTATAATTCTACAGCCAACTTCTAATATCTATTAGTTATCTATGTGGTTTGTATTGTTGTTCACATGAACATTTGTAGATGGTCATTGAATTTCATTTGCCCACCAAGTGTTTGACCATTTGTTTGAGTGACTTTTGCAACACCCAATATTAATTTAGAGCAAGTTGTGGTCACATGTCAGCAACTCTTGGTGACTTCAGATGGATTTATGTAACTATGTTTACGTTACTCTAACAGTTAATTATTCGATGCTTACTGATTATTCACTCATGGATTATATTTTATATTTTGTCACAAAAAAACGTTTTCTCTCAAGGCAAAGTATAGAAAAAGCACAACGTATTTTTACTATTATACTTTTTTTACTTCTAAAAAAGATAAAATTTCTGGAAACACTTGTACTTTCACCATTTCATCAATTTACCCACTTGTTATTATGGTATTGTTTTTTTTACACCTGAAATCCTTGAGGACAATCCTCAAATTTCTAAATTGATATTTTTAAGGCATTCTATTGCTATTATATGTAAAAAATATTAGTACATTGCTTTTATGTCTAAAATATAAAGTATATTTCATATCTTGGTAACAAGAGTGAAGTACATTGCTATTTTATTATATGTGATAAATTTATATAAAAGTTTAGAACTTTAAAAAACAAGCATGCTTTCAAATCAGTGACATTTTATAGTCCCATATTTTGGTCTATCTTGAATTTGCATTACACTTAGACGTTAATAATGAAACTTGATCTTGGAATTTGCATTACACTTAGACACTATCCTAAAAACCACAATACCTAAATTAACAACTACATATTATATCTTATGTTTGACAAAATTTAGTCTAAAGTTGAACTGTTATCCATAATCTTTATTTTCTTATTTTTTTTACAAAATATTGATATAACTCACAATAATATTTAGTATCTTTGGGGAAGATGAATCCCCTACCTTTTGCTTTGGTTGAATGTTTTAGGGTAATGCCACTCACTGACTATTGAGTTTGTTTCATGAAGATGAATCCCTCACCTCTTGCTTTGGTTGAACCGCCTAACTCGCCATGTTTTGCTTCCCAGTTAATTGTCTTTGTTGAATGAGAAAAGGGTAACACATTTGTTTTGACTTTTTAAGGTCAGATTAGTTATAATTTGATTTCATAATTGACATGAATTGTTTTTTGGGTGTTTCAGATTGGGCATCTACTAGCCTTTGATGCAACTGCACTTCTTTTTAATAATATGATATTGTTTTCTTGAATATTTAGTAAAGTTAGTTACTTTATTGAATTTGTATTATCTTATAGACGATCTTGATAACCATCTAGTGCAGACTATTTTCAATGGAAAAGAAGAGAATGCCCTCATGTTTGTCCTTGTGTTTTCCCTTAACAAGATCTATTTGACCTGTTGTAATGTGAAAATATTCCTTCTGACCCATACAACGCATGGTCTCTTCTCTAGTTTATATTATATTTCAACAATTTATATATGCTTAATCTCTAATACAACATAACATTTGATAAGGTCATCTGTTATACCCACCACATACCATATATGTGGTTGTAACATCCATAAAATTTACGCTAAATTTAAACTTTTCCAAACACAAATAAAACCAAATGGTATTTGTTTACAAAAATGTTTTCAATCATTATTCATCAGAGTGTCCCAATAACCAGATCATAAGGATGAGGAGAAGTACGGTCACGCCTTCACCCTGCCATGATCTCCCAAAGTACCTAAAACATTAAACTGAAAACTGTAAGCCCAAGGGCTTAGTGAGCTACCCCCAAAATACCAATACCACACCGATAATACCATATCAACAACAGACAAACAACAACATGCATACTGGACCATCAGCCTGACTTGACCACGCTGTAGGGAATACAGTCTATCTGAATCTGTCCCTAGCCTTGGGCATTACTGGACCGCCACGTGGGCCTACAGTCTCCCCAGACCGCTCATAGGGTGTGTTGGCCGTCAGCACAAAGTAGGACCGCCTCAACCCGAACAACAAGGAAATAACCATGTGTGCATAACTAGCATATACTGTCATATACAAACATCAACATATCTATCTCACTGATCATCACTCATAGCAATCTCTCATAACTAGATCATCGACCTAGCAGGTTACTATCATACCAATCCCTACGAATCATAAGAGCATTACATACTGTCTATCCTGATTCCGATCTAACAGATCATAACCATAGGTAGCATACCATAACAATAACAACTAAAGGTCCGACCTTGGTGCCTTAGAACCTATTGATATAGTGAGGATAACTCTGATGGGTTTTGGCCATATGAACATTCCTATGTGCACATGCAAACCCTAATGCTTGGATCTAAGTTTCTCTAATTAAACTTGCTTTGAATCCAAGACTTCTAATGACTAATTAGATATAAGAACAATACAAAATCAGATCTAGAAGTTTACCTTTGAATCTCTTGTTTGATCTTGTTGTCTTGGAGCTCTAGAGTCACAATTATCACTCCTCTAATGGCTTACAAACACCAACTAGAAAGGAGGATGATTTGAGAGAGAGAGGAGAGGGACTAGAAATCGGCCAGGGTTTCTTTGCTTTAGCAGAGGTGTCGATTTCCCTTGCCCTAGGGGTCTATTTATACTTGTAAGGCTCCTAGGGTTTCACCCTTAAACCCTAGTTGGATAATCTTTCTTTAAAGCAATCCTAATCCTTACCAAAGATAAGCCTTGGACGAATTTGAGGCTATCCCAAGCCCTAGAATTCGTCCAACCTTTATCCCTTAAGGATTTACAGCCCAAAGTGTAACTATCAAACAATTGACAGTTTATACCCTCTTATTTAATTAATCTCTTTAAGTCACCAAATTAATACTAATTAATCTATGACTTATATTAATCAAATACCAATTTTATTATTCATTATATTATTCTCATAATATATTAATAATATTTATTCTCTCATAATAAATCATCCTATCAAGTTGCTATGGTGAAGGCAACCCAAAAGGACCATGCACAATCGGGTCAAATAGTTGCCTAATATAGTTGCAGCCTTAGACACTATTCCAGTAGTCTTCCACTTGGATAAGTCTAGTAACTATATGCACAAGTACAATTCGATTTGCAATCGTAGCTCACAAAGACGCTGTCAAAATATGATCAAATCAATCTTGTCCTTTAGATAAGGGATCGTACATGTCACACCCCAAAACCAAGAATGGTGGAAATGTTCTGAGGCGGAGGACGTCATGTATAGTATCACAACACAGTAAATGTAAATAAGTAAACAACATCATCCATTGCATTAAATATGTAATTTTAATACAAGTGTGTTCTGTACAGTTATAGACACCAAAATAATGTAACACAAACTAATATGAGATGAGTCTTGAATGCACTCCATCTTCTCAAAAGCTGGCCTCGGTACCTGTCTACTGATGACCTGAGAATACAAGTTATTTTGAAAGAGTTTATCAGCATTAAGCTGGTGAGTTCATAAGTATTTTAGTGTCAATGTTTGTTGTCAAAAACGTTTGAACCTGTCTCAATGTATAAGTTTCTAAAAGTGTAAGTAAATGTTTGAAAGTGTTTGTAAAAGTTCGAATCTCTCAGAAAATCCTATATTTTCTATAAAAGTAACCTTCTACCAAGGCTAAACTGTTTTGTAAACTCGTCTGTTGTAAAAGTGTGTAATTACCCAAGTATAGCTATCATTTGTTAAAAATATAATTTGTACATTAATGCTTAAGTGAGGTTATCACTAAAATATGTAATGGGTAAATCATTGTAGTACTGTAGCTTTGTATAATAAGACTACTGCTGTACTAAATACTACTACCTTAAACCGGATTTATATTAAGGTATATTGTGATAAATTGCACCATGCTATCGACTGGTAACAACGACATAATGAATGGTCGTAATAAAGAAATGACGTTTGGCACCCGCAGACCTGCAGGTCCGGCTGTAGCTAGCAGCAAGGTGTAGGATAGTCAATCCAGTATAGATCTATACGCAAACTCACGCTCTCCCTTCAAGAGAATTCTGGCTACAACTCGGGCCATGACATTTAAGGCATGCTCCGATACAGTGGATTACAATTGGTAACGTATTCATGTATATGTAATGTTTCTCGTTCTTGTATATCTGTATATGTACTTGTTTCTCGTATATCTGTATATGTACTTGTTTCTCGTATATCTGTATATGTACTTGTTTCTAGTATATCTGTATATGTACTTGTTTCTAGTATATCTGTATATGTACTTGTTTCTAGTATATCTGTATATGTACTTGTGTCTAGTATATCTGTATATGTACTTGTGTTACCTCGATGGTAACCAACTATTGATGTACTGATAAGTATGAATATGGAAGTACTTTTATGTCTATACATGTATATATGATATATAAGTAATATGGAAACGACCTTCGGATGGTCACCCGAAATCCCACCAGACCACATCCAAATCGAGGAAAAGGAAATAGGGCGGATGGCCTTCCTAAGCCCTTTAAACATTATTTATATATCTATACATGTATGGGCATGCAATTGAATATATAAAAGCATAAATAAGTTTTCATAAAACATTTGAAGCATAAATATAACTTCAAGAGAAGATTGACTTGATGTCGATCCATAAAACATTTTGAAGGCATAAGTTGATAAAACAATTTAAGTATAAGAAGCATTTGTTTGAATCACAGTCTATAAGTAAGTTTGGATAGTAAAACAGTTTGTAAAACATTTCAAAGTAAAGCAGTTTGATAAACAGTTTGAACAGTGGTAAAAATCGTTGTTTTCCTAGTTATTAATCACATGTGATTAAATGCAATCACATGTGATTGAAGCAATAACTATAAGTATTTGACTTGTATTCCCCCCCCCATAAAGTATTTAAAACACTTAAAATCATTTCAAAGGTTGATTCAAGGGGTATGAACTCACTTGTGGTGAGTCGTTTGAATTGCAGTGTCGGATACCGTGCTAGGTGGCAAACGGAGACTTGTTTACACGCACGAGCCTAGTTATCATATAATAAGCATATATATAACTAATTAGACAAATAATAACTTAAATAAATAATTTAAGACACTTAGGAACATGTAAACACTTTTATGAGTGTTTAAGGTTCAAATGGTTGCATCTAAGTTGCTACGGGACAAGGCAAAAGGGTTTGAAGCATCAAATGGCCTTGCATAGGAGTTCACCACCCAACAAACACCACACCTTGGAGTTTACGGCCGTAAACTCATGGGTTTATGGCCGTGAACTCCTCAAATGGTGGTTTTGGGTGTTTTGTGGTGCTCTCTTGATCCTAGAACACTCCTAGCTTTGTTGGAATAACACATGAAGTAGTTTAAGGCTCTAGAATACTCCATAGTGGAGTTTACGGCCTAAAGTCCATTCACCCTAGAGTTTACGGCCGTAAACTCCCATGGGGTGATGGCTTTTAATTGTTTTGAGGCTCTTAAACATCAAGGATGGCTTCCATGAATTTATCTAAGGCTAATGGGGACAAGAGGCACACTTTTGTGCCTTCACTTGGAGTTTACAGCCCAAGATATGTTCCTTGGCCGTAAACTCCTTTCAAGGAGTGATTATTATGTGTTCTACTCTCCATTCTAGTCCCAAATATTCAAGGTAAATTGTCTTAAAGCCTAAGGTGTGCTTGGAATGATTTTTACCCTACAAAAAGGGGTTTACGGCCCAAGAGGGGTTCTTGGCCGTAAACTCCTACAAATTTATGATTTTGAAGGGTTTAGATGTCTTAAATAAGCACAAGCATTTGAGGATTAAAGTCTTTAAGCATAAGGGGAAGTTTAGGGCACATTAAGCCCTTGAAAAGGGGTTTACGGCCCAAGGAAGTTCCTTGGCCGTAAACTCCAAGAACTTGTGTTTCTTGGATGCTTTTTAGTCTATAAAGATCATCCACTAACCCCTAAGCAAGGTGTCTAACAAGGAATCGGGACTAGGAAGCCATAAAGTTCCATTTTGGAGTTTACTCCCCAAGAACGTTCTTGGGCGGTAAACTCCCGGATCTTGTAATCTAAACATGTTATTGATGTTAATAAGCATCTAACAAGTATTGAAACACATATAGAAAAGTAGACTCACAATCTGGGATGAAAACCCGAAGATCCGTCAGAGAGAATATGGCTTTTCTCTATTTGGAATTGTGAATAATGAATTAATTTAATTCAGAAAACTATTTATAGTCCTGGAATATTTTGGCAGAAAATATTTTTATTCCTGATATTGGACTGTAACATTATGAAACTTGAAATGCCCAAATTTCACAAAACCAGGAGCATCCACTCTCCTGATATCACCTAAAACATATACCCTAATGTACACAAACTTGTTCGGAAAAGCTTGAAAATCACTGAAACTGAACTAGCTTCTATTGAATAGATGATGTTCGTACAATGGAAATTTCGGGTTGTTACAGTACAGTCCTCTGTTAGATATCATGCTGACTATTCTATGGAATGATTAGTCTAGCATTTTTTGGTTTCTCGATCTCCGATTTATTCGACATAGAACTTAATCGAACACATCAATTCAGTTCTGACCGGGCTCGGCACATAAGTCAAATCAAATCATCGAGCGGCCGAGATATCGCTTTTACCCTCCTGGGATAAAAGTCACAAATAAACTTCAACTTATATGCATTTACTTATTCATTAATCAACTATACACAACAATGCGTTTTATAACACCGAGTTACTGATGTGTTTTCGCATTATCAATGTACAACCAATTAACAAATAACAAACCATATATCTAGGTTTTAAGACTATATGATATTATCGTCTTGCGATCACCCTTTTATATCATATTCCATTAGGTGATTCCAACAAGCGCGGGTTTGTTCCAATGCTCAAAACTAGTTCATAAGCACTCATGAACGTCGTAGCAATCTTTTGCTATGTCTAATACCATTTAGACAATCTACACACCAATTCATGACAATCTCCATTCATATAATACTCTTTTATTTAATCATCAAATGTTAATTACATTTATCTATTACACGTTTCTAATACTATCTAATCTATGCTAATATCATCCTTCAGCCCAATACTCCTAGCATGCTGCAAGTGCTTAACCCTACTTAGCCACTTCGTAAGCGGATCTGCTGGGTTATCTTCTGATGATATCCTCTTCACTACGAGTTGTCCTTCTTCTACACGATGTATAATAAATTGATATTTTCTGTTGATGTGTCGTGATCTACCATGATCTCTCGGTTCCTTGGTCAAGGCAACCGTTCCTTCATTATCACAGAAAATCTCCATGGGCTCCTTTATGGCAGGTACAACTCCAAGGTCACCAATGAAGTTCTTCAGCCATATTGCCTCCTTCGACGCTTCGCTCGCTGCAATGTACTCTGATTCGCACGTTGAATCAACTACGGTTTCCTGCTTGGAACTTTTCCAAGTTACTGCTCCTCCATTCAGGGTAAAGACCCAGCCCGACTGCGAACGGTAGTTGTCCCTGTCGGTCTGAAAGCTGGCGTCACTATACCCTCGCACCTTCAAGTCATCACTCCCTCCGAGTACTAAGAACCATTCCTTCGTCCTCCGAAGGTGCTTAAGTATATTCTTCACCGCAATCCAATGAGCTCTGCCAGGGTTCCCTTGATATCTACTAACCATGCTCAAAGCAAACGCTACATCAGGGCGAGTACAAGTCATAGCGTACATGACTGAGCCAACTGCGGAAGCGTATGGTAGTCGGCTCATTTCTGCTATTTCAGCTTCGGTACTCGGACTTTGAGTCTTACTCAATTTGGCATTACTTTGTATCGGTAATTCTCCCTTCTTCGAGTTTTCCATACTAAAACATTTTAGTACCTTCTCTAAGTAAGTGTTCTGACTAAGTCCTATTAGTTTCTTACTTCTCTCTCTTACTATCCTTATTCCCAAAATATAGGAAGCCTCTCCGAGGTCCTTCATAGCGAAGCACTTCCCGAGCCAGGACTTAACCTCTTGCAGAGTCGGGACGTCGTTTCCTATGAGTAATATGTCATCGACATATAGAACGAGAAAACTAACTATACTCCCACTGGCTTTGACATATACACATGATTCATCTTCGCTTCGTACAAATCCAAACTCTTTGACTTTCTCATCGAAGCAAAGATTCCATCTGCGAGATGCTTGTTTAAGTCTATAAATGGACTTCTCAAGCTTACACACTCTATTCGGATGCTTCGGATCCACAAACCCCTCTGGCTGAGCCATGTAAACATCCTCAGCCAACTTCTCGTTAAGGAAAGCGGTCTTGACATCCATTTGCCAAATCTCATAATCATGAAATGCGGCAATTGCTAGCATCACTCTAATAGATTTTATCTTCGCAACTAATGAGAAGGTCTCATCATAGTCAACTCCGGGAGTTTGAGTAAAGCCCTTCGCGACCAATCGCGCTTTATATGTGTGTACGTTTCCATCCACGTCGGTCTTCTTCTTGAAGATCCATTTGCACCCAACGGTCTTACGTCCGGGCACATTATCAACCAAATTCCAAACTTGGTTATCATATATGGATTGGATCTCGCTATCCATTGCCTCTTTCCATTTCGCAGACTCCGGGCCTACCATGGCTTCCTTATAGCTATTAGGTTCATCAAGGTTTATTAGCGTACCATCACTAATATACGTGTCCCCTTCGGTAGTAATATGAAAACCATAAAACTGGGGTTGAAATCTAACTCTTTCGGAACGTCTAAGAGGTAAGGACTCGTCAATCGGTTCAACCGAAGTTTCCTCCTCGGGTTGAGTGTCAGCGGTAGAGGTTCCTTCATCTATCGACTCTTGAATCTCTTCAAGTTCGATTTGCCTCCCACTGTCTCCTTGGCTTATGAGTTCTCGCTCTCGGAAAACTCCTCTCCTCGTAACGAAGACAACGTTGTCCTTCGGTCTATAGAAGAGATATCCAAAGGATTTCTGCGGGTAGCCGATGAAAATACATCGCTCACTACGAGGTTTGAGCTTGTCGTGAGTATCTCGTCTTACGAAAGCCTCGCAACCCCAAACCTTGATATGTGCCAACGAGGGAGCTTTCCCTGTCCACATCTCGTGAGGTGTTTTGGCAACCTTCTTAGTAGGGAATCGGTTAAGGATATGGGCGGCAGTCTCTAAGGCATACCCCCAAAAAGAGATTGATAGTGAAGCACGACTCATCATAGAGCGAACCATATCCAATAAGGTTCAATTACGCCTTTTTGCCACACCATTCAACTGCGGTGTCCTAGGAGGTGTCAATTGTGAAACTATTCCACACTCCTTGAGATAATTGTGGAATTCAAGACTTAGGTACTCTCCTCCTCGATCGGATCGAAGCATCTTGATTTTCCTGCCCAATTGATTCTCCACTTCATTCTTGAACTCTTTGAACTTTTCAAAAGTTTCTGACTTTTGCTTGATTAAATAGATATACCCATATCTACTATAGTCATTGGTAAAAGTCACGTAGAAGCGGTTCCCATCCTTCGTGGTTGATCTAAATGGTCCACATACATCGGTATGTATTAGGTCCAATAGACCCTCACCCCTTTCGCAAGAACCAATGAAGGGTGACTTAGTCATCTTTCCAAGCAAACAAGACTTGCATGTGTCATCTTCCCTAAGGTCGAATGACTCCAACACTCCATCCTTTTGGAGTTGGGCTATGCGTTTCTTGTTGACATGTCCAAGGCGACAATGCCACAAGGATGCTTTATCCATACTATTGGAAGAATCTATGTTCAAAACATCATTTCCTAAGTTATCAACAATCATAACAGTTTCATAAATTGCATTACACGGTATTGCTTCAAAATAAAAGACACCATTTAGATAAGCCAAAATAGAACCATTCTCGTTATTAAAAGAAAATCTAAAACCTTGTCTAAACAAACCATGAAATGAAATGATGTTTCTAGCCATTTCTGGCGAATAGCAACAATTGTTCAAATCTAAACTTAAACCATTCCTAAGCACTAAAGAATACACTCCAATCTTGGTCACATGCGACGATCTTCTGTTCCCCAAGATTAGATTAATCCTTCCATGCTCCACATCCCTATTTCTTCTTAGTCCCTGCACATTAGAACAAATGTGGTAACCACAACCGGTATCAAGAACCCAAGAAATAGAATGAGATGAATCGTTAGATTTAATTGTATATATACCTGCGAAAGACGGCTTGATCTTTCCTTCCTTGATGGCTTGTAGGTACTCTGGGCAGCTTCTCTTCCAATGTCCTATCTTGTGGCAGTGGTGGCACTCTGCCTCCTTTGGGTTAGGGCAGGGTTTAGCAGGATCAACTTTGGTCCCACTAGAAGAGGCACCATCTCGGGCTTTAACCTTGCGATAGTTCTTAGATGAAGCCTTCCTCTTCTTTCCCTTTCCTTGTCCAATGGCCAAGACAGGAGCAGCGGGCGGATTGGGAGTTGGTGCAACAGACTTGTCCTTGAAGTTGCTCTCAGCGACCCTCAAGAGACCTTGGAGTTTGCTTAGGGTGACCTCCTCTTTGTTCATGTGGTAGGTCATCCTAAATTGATTGTAGCTTGGAGGCAAAGAGTGAAGCACCATGTCGATCGCCAAGTCTTCTCTAAAGTCAACATTCAACTTGCGAAGACGGTTGACATACCTTTGCATCTTTTGCAGGTGCACGGTAAGAGACTCTCCATGACCCATCTTAGCGGAAATCATGTTAGTGAAAATCTCATAACACTCTTGTCTTGCGTTTTGGTGGTATCTCTCCAATAAGTCTTGGTGCATCTCGTACGGGTACATGTCCTCATAGGACTTTTGGAATTCGGCGTTTATAGTGGCTATCATGATGCAATGTACCTTCATTGCATCACGCTCGTGAGTTTCAAAAGCGGTCATCTCAGCCGGAGTAGCGATTTCAGGGTTGATTTTCTCGAGCTTCTCATCGAGGACATACTCTTTGTCCTCATAGCGAGCAATAGTGCGAATGTATCTTATCCATTCGCTAAAGTTCGTCCCATCGAAAGTGACCTTTTGACAAAGGCTCATCAATGTGAAAGAACTAGCAGCAGCGTTGTTTGCGTTCGACATCTACAAATAGAAAGGACAAAGATAGATTAGAATATGAATCCCTAATTATCACCCAATATGAAAAATTAGGGCTAGGATCCTACAACAATATTTACATATTAGAAAAGGGATGTCGTAATCCAACATGCAAATAATATGAAGGTAAGTGAATGATGATTCACTAATTCTCCACAATAAAAACATAACTTTAAGTCCTAAATGTATTGAGAATTCCTAGGTTTGGATGAGATTCATTGAAACTCTTCAATGGCATGTTTAAATCTCGATATGCCCCTCTTGTTTGTGACTGTGATACCGAGGATCACAAAGCGTGTGTGAATTACCATGCAAATTCACATGGTGCCTTCATTGTAACGATCACCTATTCGATGTGCCGGTAAACCACACACACTCCATCGAATTATGATAAACAATGAATCGCCCTTTTCCATCTTTGCTTAGAACCAATTAGTGTGCCGGTAAACCACACACGCTTCACTAACTTCTTAGCAAGGGTGCAAATTGTAATTTCATGGGATTGCATCAATTCACTTTTCCTAAAGTAACTAAGATTGGGAAATTTTAAAAACATGTAGTTACTTTATATTTCTTATTATACTTTTAATGAGAGGATGAGGTTGCCCTATCCTACCCGTTCGGCTAACGACCCTCCACCGATCAAGCAAGCGGTGGGTGTGAGTGTACACCCATTAAGCGCCATTTTATAGGCCGCAACCTTATACCCACCTTATAGATCGGCTTCGTGAATGAGGCCTACTAACGGTAAGACTAGCATTTTATATATATATATATATATATATATATATATATATATATATATATATATATATATATTAATCTTGTAATATTATATTAGTATAGGGTTGTATATTAAACTTGTAAAATTCTAGGGTTTGAAATTTAAATTGTCTAAATTAAACTTGTAATCACAAAACATGAATTTCAAAACTTGAGGGCAAGTTTTAAACATTTAAAACATGGAGGATCAAATAACAAATAATCTTAATTAACAATTAGTTCCATAATTATCCATATTTGATTTATTTAATGATTTCTTGCAAGATAATTACCAATTTAATCAAAATAATTAATTAATTATCACATAAGGAAATTAAATATTTTATTAGTTGATAAATATCTTTAATTAGATCAAGATTATAGTCATATATATCAAAAAATCGGATTAGGGTTGATCTAATATGATAAAGGCAAGTTTCCATAAGATAAATACCAAAAAATCCCGATTTTAGCTCTTCCTGACGCTCGGACTCGCCGAGTGCACCATGGGACTCGCCGAGTCAGGCCAACTCGCCGAGTCCACCATAGGACTCGCCGAGTCCATGACTCAGAAACTCAAAATTCGAAATTTGCAAGCAAGAAACAAACAATCAAGCAACAATTTAATAGAAACCAATCTAGGCTCTGATACCACTGATGGGTTTTGACCATATGAACTTTCCTATGTGCACATGCAAACCCTAATGCTTGGATCTAGGTTTCTCTAATTAAACTTGCTTTGAATTCAAGACTTCTAATGACTAATTAGATAAAAGAACAATACAAAATCAGATCTAGAAGTTTACCTTTGAATCTCTTGTTTGATCTTGTTGTCTTGGAGCTCTAGAGTCACAATTGTCACTCCTCTAATGGCTTACAAACACCAACTAGCAAGGAGGATGATTTGAGAGAGAGGAGAGGGACTAGAAATCGGCCAGGGTTTCTTTGCTTTAGCAGAGGTGTCGATTTCCCTTGCCCTAGGGGTCTATTTATACTTGTAAGGCTCCTAGGGTTTCACTCTTAAACCTTAAGTTGGATAATCTTTCTTTAAAGAAATCCTAATCCTTACCAAAGATAAGCCTTGGATGAATTTGAGGCTATCCCAAGCCCTAGAATTCGTCCAACCTTTATCCCTTAAGGATTTACAGCCCAAAGTGTAACTATCAAACAATTGACAGTTTATACCCTCTTATTTAATTAATCTCTTTAAGTCACCAAATTAATACTAATTAATCTATGACTTATATTAATCAAATAACATTATTATTATTCATTATATTATTCTTATAATATATTAATAATGTTTATTCTCTCATAATAAATCATCCTATCAAGTTGCTATGGTGAAGGCAACCCAAAAGGACCATGCACAATCGGGTCAAATACTTGCCTAATATAGTTGCAGCCTTAGACACTATTCCAACAACCTCACCTTGCAGATGTCGACTTGGTAGATAAACTTCAACCCTCGGATCACCGCCACAAACTCCACCACCTATTACCATAGCATAATCATACCCATAAGTTCCCAACCTTTTAAGGTATCCCATAAGCCAACTAATCAAACCCTGATCAAAGTCAAAGTCATCAGTCAAGGTCAACAGTCCATGTTGACCCTAACTCTCCGAGTACGCTCGGCTACTCGCCAAGTTCCTTGAAGTACTTGCCCACTCGTCGAGTCACCAGAGTTTCTTGTCGAGTTCCTTCGGTTTATGATCGAAACCCTAAGGCCACTCGTCGAGTTTCCTTCTTGCAACTCGACGGTTACACACACATACATAAATTAGGGAAACCTTAACCGACTCGCCGAGTTGTTAATCCAACTGGTCGAGTCTACAGCAATCCTCATCGGACTCGCTGAGTTGTTCATCCAACTCGTTGGGTCCAAGCTCATCTTCATGAGACTCGCCGAGTCAACCTTGCGACTCGCCGAGTTCCTTCAGTCCTTAAGCCATACAAACTCTTTTAAGCCATGTAGCGGCTCCAAATAACAGATCCAAGCTTCTAAGGCATGCTTTTCACGTAAAGTTGCAAACTTTACATGCATGCATAGCTACAAAGGCTCTAAATGTCAAATCCAAGCTCACAATGGGGTTTCATACTCAAGGAGGCTTCATACATGACCAAATTCAGAGCTTTATGACTCTAGAACCCAAGAAGGATCCAGATATGAAGTTACAACTTCAGATCTAGCTCATAGCCCACATTATCATCTCAACCAAACCATAAAAAACCGAAATCTCAACCATAAGAGGTCTAGAAGGAAAATGAAGTAAAGGTGACGACTTGATACCTCCAAATAATGCTATCTGAGGTATATTTCTGATTTCCCACACTTCCTTGCCCCTAGCCTTTTGTCCTCCAAGCTCTTCTTCTCAAAATATCTCCTCTCCAAAGCTTTAGACACACATGAATGAAGCACCACACGAATTAGGGTTTTCTGAGCTCACAATGGAATGCAAAGAGGCCAAAGGAGGCTTATGCTTCCTTAAATAGGGTGCAAAACCCCAGGATTTAGGGTTTCATCTGCCAGCTCCTACTTGTCGAGTCCCTTCATGGACTCGGCGAGTAGGCCACTAAATACGCGTCCCCAACTAAACTAGACTTCTCCCTCGAAGTCTACTAGAATAAACAACGCTGGGTAATGCTCTCGCATTTCCGCCTCCGGCTCCCATGTCCACTTGGATCCTCTCCGATGTTCCCACTGCACTTTCACCAAAGGTATTTCTTTGTTCCGCAAGATCTTCTTCTTCCTATCCAAGATGGCTACAAGCCTCTCCACGTAATTCAGACGCTCATCGACCTAAATATCATCCAGCGATAATACTGCCTCCCGATCCATAATACACTTTCGCAATTGCGAAACATGGAACGTGCTATGAATTCGGATGAGCTCCTCCGGTAGCTCAAGCCTATAAGCCACTTTTCCAACCCTCTCAATGATCCTGAATGACCCAATATAACGGGGACCCAATTTTCCCCTCATCCTGAAGCGGATCACACCCTTCCAGGGCGAGACCTTTAGAAGTACCATGTCACTAACCTGAAACTCTAAATCCGATCGACGTCTATCAGCGTAACTCTTTTGCCGACTCTGAGCGGTCTGCAGCCGCTATCAAATCTGCTGGATCTTTTCGGTAGTCTGCAAGACTACCTCTGTCCGACCCATCACTCTGTGTCCAACCTCGCCCCAACAGATCGGGGTTCTACATCTCCGACCATACAACAACTCAAAAGGCGGGGCGCGAATACTGGAATGATAGTTGTTGTTGTAGGCGAACTCTACAAGCGGTAGGTGGGAATCCCAACTCCCACCGAAGTCAATGACGCACGCCCTCAACATATCTTCGAGGGTCTGAATGGTTCGCTCACTCTGTCCATCGGTTTGCGGATGGAACGCTGTACTGAAGTGCAGCCGCGTACCCAGTTCCTCAAGGAACTTCTACCAAAAAAGGGAAGTAAACCTGACATCCCGATCGGAAACGATGGAGACTGGAACCCCATGGCGAGAGACAATCTCGCTGACGTACATGTCGGCCAATTTCTCGACTGACAAACTCTCCCGTATGGCCAAGAAATGGGCACTCTTGGTCAACCGATCCACTATGACCCATGTAGCATCGAACCCCCTTGCCGTCCTTGGCAACTTCGTAATGAAGTCCATCGTGATCTGTTCCCATTTCCACATTGGAATCTCCAGAGGCTGCAACTTACCACGCGGCCTCTGATGCTCGGCCTTGACCATCCTACAGGTCAAACACCTCTCAACATACCAAGTGATTTCTCGCTTCATACCATGCCACCAGTAACTCAAGCTCAGATCACGGTACATCTTGGTGGCCCCCGGGTGTATAGAAAAGTGAGACTTATGAGCCTCCTCCATCACTGTCTGCCGAACCCCTCCGGACATCGGAACCCAAACCCGACCGTGTCAGGTCAATAATCTGCGACTTTCCTGAACAAACTAGGCGCTCTCGCCCTTAATCCGCTCCAACTTCCAGTTCTTTGGTCTCATGCCCTCAACCTGAGCATCCCTAATCAAGCTCACAAGCGGGGAATCCACTGCTATCCTCATACACCTTGCTCGGGTAGAAGACCCAGCTGACTTGCCGCTCAAAGCGTCTGCAACCACATTCGCTTTACCAGGATGGTAAAGGATCTTACAATCATAGTCCTTGACTACATCCAACCATCTGTTCTGCCTCATATTCAAGCTCATCTACCGACATACTGAACTCTCTACTAAAAGTCTGAGATACAAAGTCGAATAAAACCAAAGCAAGCAAAGAGTTTACTAAAAACGTACCTAAACACAGGTACCACCGATAAGCATAACACAGATACAATAACTGAAATACAAAATAGAAACATACCAGCTACCACATCCGGTGCTACCTTGGCCTCCTCGGCCATGAGCTGGAAGACGCGCTCCTGAGCCTTCGGAGGCTCCACCTTGACTGGCCTCCCATCCCCAATCCTCAAAGTAGCCGGTGTGGATCCCTGCGCCGGCTTGGCGGCGAGCTGCGGGCATTTGGTCTTCACGTGACCAACCTGATGACACTGGTAACAAATCCTCATATCTACTGGAGGGGCGGACTAGAGACAGTCCCTAGCATAGTGCCCCTCCTTGCCACATTTGTGGCAACCACCTCCTGCTCGACAAACCCCAGAATGACCCCTGCCACACTTTCCACAAGTGCGGATTTGCTGACCCCTGGTCCGAGTATTAGCGGTCTTGGACCGCTTAGGTGCCGGCTGAGACTGTGCCGGAACCTGACGCTACTCCTTCAACTGCAGCTCTAACTCCAACTCAGGCCGCCTCGCGGCTTCCTGAAGATCCAAGAGAGTCTCACAACGTTGTGTAGCAACAAACTGTCGAATATCAGTCTTGAGCATACTCAGATAACAAGTCATCTGAGACTGCTCTGAAGCAAACTCCGGGAAAAACATAGCCCTCTCCGTGAACATACGAGTGATCTCCATCACTGACTCCGCATCCTGGCTCAATGTCAAAAACTCTTGAGCAAGCCGATCCCGTTCAATGCGTGGAACGTAGCGGGTGCGGAACATATCCCGTAACTACTCCCAAGTAACAGTGGCTTGCCGATCATCAGTGTACGACCCTGTCGTCAATCTCCACTAGTCCTTTGCCCCAAAGCTCAGCAGGTTCAGGGCACACCTTACGAGAAGGTCAGCAGGACATGAACACGTGAAGAAACAGCCCTCCACGTCAGATAACCACCTCATAGCCCTGATCGCATCTTGTGTACCATCAAATGTTTGGGGCTTCATGTTATCGAAGTCCCTGTACTGGAAAGCCCTGTCGGCTCCTCCTCCAACCCCTGTCGCGGTTACAGCCGAAGTGGCTATAGCGGTAGCTGTCTCTGCTAGAGCTGCATATCGCTCATCAAAGTACTCAACCATCGCGATCTTAATCGACCTAAACATCTCTGACAATTGTGCTCGGAACACTACAACAATCTCATCGTGCAGAATCTCCTGGATCCTGACATCCAACTTCTCTGTCCCTATCTGTACCACGAGCTAAGGTGCTACCGACACCTCCGACCCTCCGTCTCCCGATCCTGATCCTGATCCGGATCCAGAAGTAAAACGTCTCATCACCACCATACTGAAAATATAACCAAGACGTCAGATAAACAACATATATCGGGAGGCCAATTCCCACAACTCTAGGGGTTGTGACTTCCTTGCTACGCATATGGGTCCTGTACTTCCAGTAGTACGTGCCCATACTACCTTCCGCACCTACCCATATTTGTCTCAAGTATCGCCACAACGCCCTAATACTATCACCAACATAATATGCGCCTAACCCTCACTTCTAGGGGAATATCGACTATCTCGCAACTGGTCTCACAGCTTTCCACAACTCACACATTCATGAAACTTTCACCAACCCTGCAGCATTAGTGTATGCTAGCCACACATAACGCTGGACCCGATAGACTTTCGAATATCTAATCCTACACTAAGGTCGAATAAGAAATTCTCAGGCTATAGGATCTTGATTATGCACAGCCGTAATGTATACACTAAATACCTACAGTTATGATGTCAATTCCATATACAAGAAACCCTAGGCTAGTATGTATCATATAATCAGGCAAGTCTATCATGCGATTCCTGAAGATTCCTAGCCTAGCAGTAGCATGCTGTTCTATCATATCATAATATCAAATAACTGTATGGTATTTTGGGGTTTACTTATAGGCTCCGGCTGATCGTACCCTCTGCATCCTCCATCCTTTATTTTGAAAACCATTTTAGAATTTATTCCGAAAATTTCCCTTGATTTGAGACTGGGGGATCACACATGTGTTTCCCCCAATTCACTAAAACCAAAGCTCTGATACCAACTTGTAACATCCATAAATTTTACGCCAAATTTAAACTTTTCCAATCATAAATAAAACCAAATAGTATTTGTTTACAAAAATGTTTTCAATCATGATTCATCAGAGTGTCCCAATAACCAGATCATAAGGATGAGGAGCGGTACGGTCACGCCTTCACCCTGCCATGATCTCCTAAAGTACCTGAAACATTAAACTAAAAACTGTAAGCCCAAGAGCTTAGTGAGCTACCCCCAAAATACCAATACCACACCGATAATACCATATCAACAACAGAGAAACAACAACATGCATACTGGGCCATCAGCCTGACTTGACCGCCCTGTAGGGAATACAGTCTATCTGAATCTGTCCCTAGCCTTTGGCATAACTGGACCGCCACGTGGGCCTACAGTCTCCCCGGACCGCTCATAGGGTGTGTTGGCCGTCAGCACAAAGCAGGACCGCCTCAACCCGAACAACAAGGAAATAACCATGTGCGCATAACTAGCATATACTGCATATACAAACATCAACATATCTATCTCACTGATCATCAATAATAGCAATCTCTCATAACTAGATCATCGACCTAGCAGGTTACTATCATACCAATCCCTACGGATCATAAGAGCATAACATACTGTCTATCCTGATTCCGATCTAACAGATCATAACCATAGGTAGCATACCATAACAATAACAACTAAAGGGCCGACCTTGGTGCCTTAGAACCTATTGATATAGTTAGGATACCTCACCTTGCAGATGTCGACTCGGTAGATAAACATCAACCCTCGGATCACCACTACAAAATCCACCACCTATTACGATAGCATAATCATACACATAAGCTACCAACCTTCTAAGGTATCCCATAAGCCAACTAATCAAACCCTGATCAAAGTCAAAGTCATCAGTCAAGGTCAACAGTCCATGTTGACCCTAACTCGCCGAGTACCCTCGGCTACTCTTCGAGTTCCTTGAAGTACTTGCCCACTCGCCGAGTCACCGGAGTGACTCGTCGAGTTCCTTCGGTTTATGATCGAAACCCTAAGGCTACTCGTCGAGTTTCCTTCTTGCAACTCGACGGTTACAAACGCATACATAAATTGGGGAAACCTCAACCGACTCGCCGAGTTGTTTACCCAACTCGTCGAGTCTACAACAATCTTCATCAGACTCGCTGAGTTGTTCATCCAACTTGTCGGGTCCAGGCTCATCTTCATGAGACTCGCCGAGTCAACCTTGCGACTCACCGAGTTCCTTCAGTCCTTAAGCCATACAAACTCTTTTAAGCCATGCAGCGGCTCCAAATTACAAATCAAGCTTCTAAGGCATGCTTTTAACGTAAAGTTGCAAACTTTACATGCATGCATAGCTATAAAGGCTCTAAATGTCAAATCCAAGCTCGCAATTGGGTTTCATACTCAAAGAGGCTTCATACATGACCAAATTCGGAGCTTTATGACTCTAGAACCCAAGAAGGGTCTAGATCTGAAGTTACAACTTAAGATCTAGCTCATATCCCACATTATCATCTCAACCAAACCATAAAAAACCGAAATCTCAACCATAAGAGGTCTAGAAGGAAAATGAAGTAAAGGTGACGACTTGATACCTCCAAATAATGCTATCTGAGGTATATTTCTGATTTCCCACACTTCCTTGCCCCTAGCCTTTTGTCCTCTAAGCTCTTCTTCTCAAAATATCTCCTCTCCAAAGCTTTAGACACACAAGAATGAAGCACCACACGAATTAGGGTTTTCTGAGCTCACAATGGACTGCAAAGAGGCCAAAGGAGGCTTATGCTTCCTTAAATAGGGTGTAAAACCCCAGGATTTAGGGTTTCATCTGCCAGCTCCTACTTGTCGAGTCCCTTCATGGACTCGGCGAGTAGGCCACTAAATACGCGTCCCCAACCCTCTGCTACTCGGCGAGTAGGACAACCAACTCGTTGAGTAGACCTCAAATCAACGAAATTCATATTTAAATAATACCTGAGAATCAGGACGTTAGAGTGGTGGGTGCCACATCAGCACCACATTCATCTACCACTAACATGGGATACCTACCACTAACACACCACTCCACATCATCATTATTTTTTTAATTAAAAAATAAAATAAAATTACATTTTTAATAATTAAAAAACATTCATTTTTTAACTAGTTTTTCATTAATTATAAAAATAAAATTACAACTTCAAACTACATTACTTAATTAATCTAGAAATTAAAAAAAACATTACATTAATTAAAAAAACAAACAAACATACATATAAAAAAACTAATCTTCGTTCATGTTACGTTGGTACAAATGTTCCGCGACATCTTCTCGAAGATTTAAACACGTTTCACTGTTATGAATTTCAACAACTCGCTCTAAAAACTCATTCGTTCCGGGTACGAACTCCTCAATTGGAATGACAACGTCGTTCGGATCATGCGTGCAAATCGCTCGACCTTCATCTTCAATAATCATATTATGCATTATAATACATGCTAGGACCATCCATTTAATTCTTTCTTTATAGCATCTTTTACTACATGTCATTAAGGAATCCAAATGCCCTCTCGATATCCTTTCTCTCCGATTCCTGTTTTTTTTTGTAAACAACTTTGTGTTTTCACTTCGAGGAACCGAGTATGCCTTCATCAATGTAGAATAATCCGAGTAGTAACCGTATTTGTACACGTGCCCGTTCACCGTGAACGTCATATCAGGTGCTTTGTTGGTCCAAATATCGTTAAAAAGAGGAGACTAGCCAAAAACATTAATGTCGTTGTTAGACCCCGCTACTCCGAAAAAGGCATGTCATATCCACAAATCTTGAGATGCAACAACTTTTAGGATGATAGTTGGTTCACCTATATTTCCTTGAGTGAATTGACCATGCCATGCATTTGGACATTTTCCCAAGCCACATGCGTACAATCTAGACTGCAAAGCATACCTAGAAATACACGCCTCTCTTTATGAGCCAATATAATATCTCAATATCACGTTGAGTAGGTTTGCGCAAATATTGTTCGGGAAAAACCTCATACACACATGTAGAAAACCAATCTACACATTTAACTGCGGTCCTCTTAGATACTTTCAAGTATTCGTCAGATACATCAAACACTATACCGTATCCCGAATACCTAAGAGCAGCCGCACATTTTTGTATACTACCAAAACCCATTCTTCCTCTAGCATCGGGTTTTTGTTTGAAAAATCATAACGAGTTTCTAAAGCATTACTAATACGTAAAAATATAGCCTTATTCAGACGAAAACGATGTTCGACAGAGTCGTCATTATAAAGACAATTATCGGCAATCACGTACCAATAAGTCGTGTGCAGCTTGGTGATCACGATTGACGACCGCCCTTGTACGAGCAACATTCAAACTTTCTTCTTCATGAAGGTGTTGCACAACGTTGAAGAATGTCTCGACGAATTCTACGTCGTCATTCGAGTCAAAAGTTTTTAAGAATTCCATGTGTTTTGTGGAATCCATGTGCATGTGTTTTGTGGAATCCATATGCATGTGTTTTGTGGTTTTAGAGAATGAAGATTAGAATGAAAGTGTAAGTTTTGGTGAAAATAGAAGGTTTTATTTATATGTATTGAATTGAGTTTGAAAAAAAGGCCAAATAGCCGTTCAACGGTCGAGAAAGCAATTACCAATCAACTTACGCGTTTAAAATCGTCGTCAGCAACACGATGCACAACGACCACGCCCGACCATGATTTATTGGGGTGGTGTGCACGAATTTTTCTCGTGGCCACATGGAACACATATGCTCTCATTGAGTGTATACCGTATGGTCTAAATGAAACTAAACTTTAACAAAATTGATTGAATGAAAACATATATAACCGGTTGCGTAGCATTTGTTAAATGTTAAGACTACAACACAACAAAACAAAATATTTAAATTACCAATTTGTCTTTGAGGTTGTTTCAATGTATTTTTATTATATAATAGTTACAATAAGGTTTTGGGCTTTTGTATTCATGATCTCTACACTCAAGCTTGACAACGATGACAATCTCTTCATCTACAAAGATCTAAAAATGTATTCTCTTCCTAACGACCAAACTATTTTTGGACCCATTAACAAACTCCCAGAGTATATTCTATTTTAGATAGGTCTTTTCGACCTTGTTGTAACTGATCACATAGACGCTACTAGCGATATTCCACCTTATTGCTCTACCTTGCCTACCCCACACCGCAGACTGATAGACATATCTCAAATCCTAAGTCTACAAAAATCAAGACCAAATTAATAGCAAAGAAGAGATCTATAACGAAGAAAACTATGAAAAAAGGGTACCGGAGCCCAAAAGAATGCAAATGAGGATACCGCTAACCAAACTGGTTCCGAGGAACCCAAGAAAACTAATGAGCCAGTAGCCACTAAGGAGACAATGCATACCGGAGAGTTTCCAAAAACTGAAGAACCCATACGTACCAATGAGTTTATTGCACTACATTTTTCTTCAGTTTTCACATACATTGAAAACACCTCATGCACCATAGGGTCCGTTTTCAGAGACCCTCACCATAATAGACCGATGCCAAACTTTGTTTCAGACCAAGGAGTTTGAGAAAGTCCTGGAAATCCTATACTGATAACATTACATCCAAGTTGATTAGGCACTGGGAGAACCAATATGCAAGGATCCGTGAACTTGAGGGACACCCCGTTGGTAACGGGTTTCGATGATAAAATTTCAGGTGACAGTTGGACTAACTATCAACAAACAACTAAGGAAGAGAGTAGTAAACTTGAGTTACTAAAAAAGGCGATTCGTGCAAGAAAAGCAACATCCTTGTTAATTTAATAGAAAAAGGAAGAGGAAACTCATCAAATAGCAGTCTATTGAGCAAACTAGATCAACAACTCCAAAACAGTTTACAATCTGGTAATAACTCACACTTGGACTGAAATGATGGAGCAAACAATGAAAAGAGTCAGAGAAGGAACATCGACTTAAGCAAGAGCAACGGGAACTATCAAAAAAACTGAGTCTCAACAAAGATAACGACTCAAATGGCACCAAGGTCGAGATCATCGATGAACTAACCTTTGGTTATGATCTCAGTGAAGGCGAAGTACAAAAGAACCACAACAATGTGGACTTTCCAATGTATATCTCGATAGGTGAATCAAGTGGCTCTCAACACTCCACTTCAAAACCAAAGCAAAAGAAGAAAAGGAAGCATGTAGTCTCAAGGAAAGAATCCCTTGACCTCAAAGGAAAGGTTGACCAAATTCTTGCCGCATTCACTAGCGTTCAACCACCATAGATACCACCTGTCAATCCACTACAAAATATAGAGAAAAAAAATAGACAGAGAGGGAAACATGAGAAAAAATTATTGCGGATAAAATCTTGATACAAGTTCAAAGTTGACTTAAGCATATGGGCATTCGAAGGCAACATGATCATTAGAAGTTCATCAAGAAAGAAGAATAATTCCTTACCTATATCAAGTCTCTCAAAGAAAAACTAACCTTTGAATATGAGGACTGTTTTGGTCAAAATTCAACTAAGTAGAATCTAACCAATTTATATGAGAGACTGTGATGTTCGTGGTAAATCAAGTAAGAAATGATAATCAAGGCGACACAAGTGAGTTACATGGAATGCCCTTGATCCTTGATAGGATCTCTCGCATAAAACCTTGGGAGGTGATAATGATCACCCACATTAATGATTTTGTTGATATAAATCGTTAAGTACAAAGATAAGTGTATGAATGTAAGTATAATTGACGTATATAAGCTAAGTGTGTATCTAGTGTGCTAGTTACATGTGTTATTTATAATCTAAAGCTAATAACAAGATATTCGACTGTCACAACTGGAAATTTCCAAGTCTAGAAACCAAGCCAAAAGAGTCTCGTACATGTGATAGTTGTATCCATGCTATTATTATATCTTGGTAATGTAATGTTTTGAGGATTATGCTACCCTAAAATTCCTATGATCCATGCAAATTAAGGTAATATTGAACTTACGTCAATTATGATCACATAAACAAGCATATTAAAGATCCTATACATCTAGACCATAAACACTTCCCTAGGAAGCACCTTGACCATGAACTACACCTTGTGGAATGGTTTTGGCCGTGAAAAACTTCCAAGGAAGTATAATGGCCGTAAACCACCTTAAGCCTTCAAGCATGGACCATGAACACCTTTCTAGGCCACCTTTAGGCTGTAAACCACCTTGAGTGGATCCCTTTTGTCCATAAACCCCTTAGGGGGATTCCTTTTGAGCGTAAACCCTTGTTCAAGGTCCATCTGGACCGTGAACCCTTCCCTATTTCAAGAATGTTTACAGATTGTGAGCTATTAATTGATTAGTTCCAACACAAATCTCAGTAAACTATGCATTATCTAACAGTAAACCAAGCAAACATCACATCCAATTCTTATCCCCATATTAAGGAGCGTAAACTCCCTTTCTCATTTCACAATTCATTTTGCATACTGTGAACCTCCGTGAACTCTCAGAAAACTCAAGACTTAGTCCCAGAAACCATTTTCTTCATAATTCTTCCTAGCTTTCGGTAAGTAATTCATGCCTTGCAATGGTTCATACGTTTAACTAATGTGAATCTTCTACTCACACATATAAATTTATGTGTTCATAACCTTATGTTAGAAATCCCTGATCAAGAAGTTCATCCAACACTTCAAGTGTTCTAGGCTCCCATTTCTCACCTCATTCCTTTAACTACACTATCTTCTACCCAAGGTGAGCTTCATACCCCTCTTTTTTGATGTTTTCATGGTTTTGAGGGAGGATACAAGTCAAGGTTTTGTTTAAATCTTGATATATTTGCTTGTTATACATGTATGCCAAGTTATATATATGCTAAATCTATGAAAACTTCATATGAAATAGGCCTAGAATTCGAAATTATGTGCAAATTTCAAGTGTTTGAACCGTAGTCTACAAATGATGTATTGAATCTAGAACTAGCATGTTACAATATATGAGTCGTCACAAATTTTTATGAAAAAAACCCTAAGGATTTCTTAAAAACTTTCTTAAAACAAATTGTTGGACAAAATATTTGGAAGTGGTTAGAAAATGGAAATAATGATATATTTGGGGGACCACTTTCGGCCATATAAATATTCAAGGACTATTTCGAATTATGGGATAAATTTGGGAAATTATTGAACATCTCAATTTCTAAAAGATAAAAAATGAAATTTTGGATAAATAAGGGTCTTTTTGAATATTTTCATAAATATAAGTCTAAAATGAATGTTTTAGAAGAAATGGGCAATTTTCAATAATTCACCAAGTTTTGAACCACTTATGACACCTTTTGGCAAATATGGGTCTTATTTGATACTTTATAAAAAGAAGGGTCATTTTTGCCAATACCGATAATATTGGGTCAATTTTGATAATTATGATTCCAAGTGGATTATCCTCAATAAACGAAAACGATAGATCTAGTCAATGAGTACAACTATTGTTATTTATTTAATAAATAATGGATTTTCACGATTTGCTCAAAAACTTGTTAGTATTCTAGTCAGACGCATCTCCAATGTACCTATATATATATATATATATATATATATATATATATATATATATATATATATATATATATATATATATATTAGTGTACGTCTAAAGTCCCGTAAAGAGTTATAATCAGAGTCTCCTGGAGGGAGAGCGGGAATTTGTGTATAGATATATACGGGGTTGACACCCCGCACCTTTGCTGTTCACTACAGCTAGACCAGCCAGTCTAGGGTAACAAATGTCTTTAAACGAACCCGGGCACCTGAGAAACGCCAAGACAGGCCTCCATCATATTAGTATGGTAATAACGACTCACTTAGAATATATAACAGTGAATTGTTTAGAAATAAACATAAGTTACACCTTTCGACTATAACAACGATTGTTTGGATACTTTAAACGAAGTTTTTACCACACAAGTATTAGGCTTTTAATACTACTATTTTACACATCAGAAACTATAGGATTATCTGGGGAAAACGATTGTATACGATTTCGAAAACGATAAACTAACACATAAGCAACTATACTTGATTGAAAATGAGACTTACAACTGTTTTGACAAGAAAACACTGGAATTTTATGGGTTTCTAAACTATCACAAAGTTTTATAAAAAAATGCTTATGAACTCACCAACATATTATATGTTGACGCTTTTCAAAACGACTTGTATTCTCAGGGATCTAGTAAGCAGGTAATCACCACGATCAAGGACGGGCGTCGCTGCATTATGTTATTGCTACTTTTGTTATTTCATGTTTAACTTTTGAACAGAACAAGTATTGTAAAAAATGTAAGTTTATTATCTTAATGTATGATGTTTGGATTTGCTATGTTTCATTTATATACAATTGTTATGATATTGCACAATGAAGTCACCCGCCTCCGGATGTTTCCGCCGTCTGGTCCGGGGGTGTGACAGATTGGTATCAGAGTATTGTTTATGGTGAACTAGTATATCTAGTCATACACAAGATATACAACTTCAAATACAATGAGACTAAAACACTCTTACTAATAGTATACTTTAAAGATATAAGTATTTTATAAAAGTATACATACTTACTAGCATAGTATCATAATGAGAAGAAAACAAAATTAACTAAAGGTTGAACACTACAGTCAAACCTAGGCAGTTATGTAATTATATCTGGCATAAATATAGTCTGATCAACTATATTTACTTGAGATATGACCAACATGTGCTTGGGAGTTATGGTGGTGTTGCAACAAACCTAAAACCTACCAACTATACATGCATGAGAACATAAGAATCAAACATCAAGTTTAAAATACTATAGGATTATTTTAGGATACCATAAACCACCCCCACACCTAAACCATCCCCTGTATTCTTTATACTTCTATTCTCGCACAAACAACATAGTTGAAATTCCTCACAGAGACCTCTACTATCCTGTTGCGGTGACTGGCGGATGGGTCAAGAAGGGACCAAAAGAGGCCCATGAGGAAAACCCAGAGGTGGATCCTAAGGAATACCAAGAGATGAATTATGAAAGGGAGGATTTCGACTAAGAGCCAAGAAAGGATGAAAGCGCCGAGGAAAAACTTAGCGAGCTTTACCCTATTGGGAGTAGGCAAGAGGCCCTTCCACCTCTCTCTTCCCAGGATATGTAAGCATACAATATAAGTACTCCTAGAGTAGACGTACCTAGTAACAGAACAAGACCCACGCAAAGGCAAGCTTAGTGATTAACACCTACCAGGTTCAGGATGCATTCCCACAAAGAAAACCCAACTACCCGCCTATTGGCCAATAATCCACAGTTGATGTGTACCGTGCTCCGATCCCCAACACCCTCACAATCCAAGCACCACCCCATATGGGCCATAGGTGACCCGTCTAGACTCTCAGTTTACGAATCTCCATCGTGAACTAATGGATACCGAAGGCGAAGTTTGATATACGACAATGTAAATCTGACTTCCCCATGAATAATAAGAACACCATTCCAAAGCATTATGGAACCAACAAGTAGAACTAAAGAACCGTATGAGCCGTTTACACTCCAGAAAGGAGGAAGTGACCACCCTGAGACGACACCCGATTTCGACTGAGACTAGGATAGCTTTAGCAGAACAAAGAGCGGAAGGGGCTGCTCATGAAATGAGTAAAATGGTCGAGCACTTTGTGCGCCATTTCGGCATAAGAAAATCACCACACTACTCGCCCTAGGTTTATAATGTCTTAAACCACAACCCGTAGTAGTAAGCCAAGAGAGGTACACCCTCCAATAACCCATGTGATATAAATCCAATCATTGTATAGGTGGCTATACCACATCCCAATAAAACATAACATTCATGCGATGCTTAATTCTGCTCTCAATCGTAAATACATCATAGGGATGTAGGTCGAAACAACGAGAAACGTATAACGAAACCTATGATTTGTATGTGTACATGCATAAGTTCACATCTATAATCATAGATAAGATATGACTAGAAATAACCATAGTTACTCACAAACCTGTTTCCCATCAAGCAACAGAATCATGTCCACTCATGAGGACAACCAACACCCTGACGAAAAACCGGTCCTAAGAATAGACTCCGCCACTTTCCAAACCACTGTAACGATTGTCGTGGCAGCTGTCATGGCATACCTCAATGCCAACAACACCAATTAAAATGGAAGCGGTGTCGATAATTTCAACCGCAATAACTGTTGGATAAGGTGTCTAAGTCCATAACTATTTCTGGTATGTACTTGACCCGACCCGGCATGGTCCATTTGGGTTGCATGGCACCATGCAATTGGATAGACTAAATGAGAGAAATAACACTTGGAGATTATTAATATATTATAAGTTCTAATATATTAATAATATTATTTGATTAGTTTGATCAAGAATTAATTTAGAATTAATTAAGTGATCAAAAGATAACTAATTAAATATATGGGTTGATTATGTAAATCATTCATATCTTGTATAGTGGGCTAAGAGGCTCCATGGATTATCAAGTTGGGTTCTACCCATAGGATGCTCCATGGATGCTCCATGGGAGTTACAAACCCATGGGTCATGGAAATGAAGAGCCATGACACATTAGGGTTTACATGGTGTAACCCTAGATGTGTCAACACTATATAAGAATCCAATTCTCCACAAAATCGGCTACACATGAGAAACTAGAGGGCTAGGCCGATTTGAAGAAGTGTGTATTCTCTCAAAAGACTTTCCAAGAGCATTTGGTGTTGTGTGAAGCATTTGAGGCATCACACTTGGGGTGCTAGGCTCACAAGGTTTCAAGTAACATAAGCAACAACAAGGTAAGTTATTCTATCTTTCATTCTAGTTAAAAATTGTTCCCCATGTATGCTAGATAGGAATATAACCTTGGAATTCAACTTTGCATGATAATTAGACAAACATAGATCCAAGGTTATTAGGGTTGCATGTACACTTAGGAAGTGTTAGAATGCTCAAAACCCATCAGTGGTATCAGAGCCTAGGCTTGTTTGTTTGTTATTTGTGCTTAAAAGTTGAAAAAAGTCGAAAAGCTTGTTGTCTGCCTGATGAACTCGCCGAGTCCATGAGGAGACTCGCCGAGTTCACTTGTATCTTCAACCTACTCGCCGAGTAGGTTCATGCACTCGGCGAGTAGGAGCCACAGAGTGCAGATTTTCGACTTTAGTTGCTGGAAATGGACTAGAAACATTACCCTAAACTGTTTTGGTACTTGAAAACTTGTTTTAGATGGTGTAATGTCTTTGCTAATTCATTTACAACAACTAGTTATCAAAATTACAAAGTTTTAAGTGTAATTTTGATTCATGAAAGTGTTCATATTCATGTTCTTGATCTTATGATGTTTAGATGATCATAGGAATTATTTGTAACCTATGTGGTAGATTAATTCTTAATCATAATGTGTTTTAATGGAGTCCATAACTTGTCCTCAAGTTATGGAAAACCAAAAGTCATTTGGATTAAAAACCATTAAAAGAACACAAGAGTTAGAAAAATGAAGAGTCTTCATTTTATTACTCTATTAAACTCATAAGTTACAAGAAATGAAAAGTTTTGAAAGTTTACAAAACTTGCCCTCAAGTTTTGGAACAAGTAAAGTCATGTTAAAAACTTTAGTTCCAACCCTTAGAATTTTAAAAGTTAAAATTCAACCCTTATACTTATATTATTATGATTTAATAATTATATATATATATATATATATATATATATATATATATATATGTATGTATAAGAACAAAGTTGTCTTACCGCTAGTACGCCTCATTCACGAAGCCGGTCTATAAGGTGGGTATAAGGTTGTTGCCTATAAAATGGCAACTTAATGGGTGTCCACTCTCACCCACCGCTTGCTTGACTGGTGGAGGGTCGTTAGCCGAACGGGTAAGACAAGGACTTATAAATTCTCATTAAAAGTATGATGAATATTATAAAGTAACTAAATGTTTTATTAAATTCCCAATCTTAGTTACTTTAGGAAAAATGTGAATAAGGTGCTAATCCATGAAATTACACTTTACACTTTGTTTAAGTTGTTGGTGGAGCGTGTGTGGTTAACCAGCACACTAACTTGGACTTAACAAGGTAGGTAAAGGGTGACTTAAGGTTTATTATAGTATCGGTGGAGCGTGTGTGGTTTACCGGCACATCAATTGAGTGATAAACTTTAAGGGTACCAAGTGATTTGCATGGTTACTTCACACCTCGTTTTGTGATCCTCGGTATCCCAGTCACAAAACTTGGAGGGCACACCCGAGATTGAAACATGCCTTTGAAAAGTTCATTGAATCTCAAAGAATCTAGGAATTTCTAAGAACCAATCAAAAACCTAATATTTAATATTTCGGTTTTCGTGGTGGAAATTGGTGAATCGTCATTCACCTACCTTTCAAATATGTTATAGCTTGGATTACGGCATACCTCTTCTAAGTTATAATATATTGTGATTGGATCCTAGCCTTAATATTACATTTGGGTGTTTTATTAAGGGCTCTCTTAATATCTAAACTAATCTTGTCCTCTTCTTTCAGATGTCTTCAAAAAATGCTACTTCTGGTTCTAATCATAATGGCTCCTTTACCCTTATGAACTTGTGTGGGAAAGTCACTTTTGATGGATCCAACTTCAATGAGTGGATCAGAAACATCAGAATGATTACCCGCTACGAGGACAAAGAATATGTCCTTGACAAGGAGCTTAAGGAGATTGATGAGACCACTGCAACTCCTTAGGATATCGCTGACTTTCAGGCACATGAAAGGGATGCTACGAAAGTGGCATGCATCATGATGGCCACGATGACAGCGGAACTCCAAAAGTCCTATGAGGATTTCTACCCTTATGAAATGCACCAAGATTTGATGGAAATATACCATCAAAGTGCACGACAAGAGAGGTATGAAATCATCTGCTCCATGATAACAACCATGATGAAGGACAGGGAATCCGTCACGAGCCACATGCAGAAAATGCAAAGGTATGTGGATCGGTTGCTGAAGCTTAATGTGAACTTCCCTGAGGAGCTTGCAATAGATATCATTTTGCACTCCTTACCATCGTGCTATGATCAATTCCGCATGACATATCACATGAATAAGGAAGAGGTCACACTCAGCAAACTTCAGGGACTTCTCAAGACCGTAGAAACAGGTCTTAAGGGGAAGTCGGTTGTTAACACTCCTACTCCAAACTCCACTCCGTTTTTGGCAATCGGGAAAAGTCGAGGGAAGAAGAGAAAGAGATCTTCAAAGGGTACAAAGGATCGAACCCTTGATGGCTCTTCTTCAAGTGGAACCAAGAAAGGTTTCATCACTCCTTCTTCTGACCCAAAAGAGGTTGAATGCTTCTATTGCCATGAAAAATCACATTGGAAGCGGAACTGCCCAAAATACCAGCAAGATGTGAAGGATGGGAAAGTTAAACCCAACCATGCAGGTATTTACACTATCATTTCTAATAACTCACCCCATTCTAAATCTTGGGTCCTTGATACCGGTTGTGGTATTCATATTTGTTGTGACTTGCAGGGACTAAGAAGAAGTGAGAATGTGGAGCAAGGAAGAATAAACTTAATCATGTGGAATAGGAAAGTTACACCTGTCACCAAGATTGGAGTTTATACTTTGTCACTAAGTAGTGGGTTAAATTTAGATTTGAATAAATGTTGTTATTCGCCAAAAATGGTAAGAAATATTATTTCCTTTCATGCATTGTACAAACAAGGGTTTACCTTTTCATTTAATAATGAAGTTGGTTCTATTGATGCTTTCTTTAATAATGTTCTTTATTTTAAAGCATTACCTTGTGATGGTGTGTATGAAGCTGTATCTGTTGTAGATAACTTAGGAAATAATGTTTTGTGTATTGATTCTATTAATAATAATAACTTGGATAAAGCATCATTATGGCATTGTTGTCTTGGACATATAAGCAAGAAACACATAGGCCAACTCCAAAAGGATGGAGTCTTGGAGTCGTTTGACCTAAAGTCGGATGATAGTTGTGAATCATGCTTACTTGGAAAAATGACAAAGTCACCCTTCACAAGCTCGTGTGAGAGGGGTGAAGGTTTGTTGCACCTTGTACACACGGATGGGTGTGGACCATTCAAACATGCCACAAGGGATGCTAATCGTTATTATTTGACTTTTACTGATGATTACAATAGATATGGATATGTCTACTTAATCAAGCATATGTCAGAGACTTTCGAGAGGTTTAAGGAATTTAAACAGGAAGTCGAGAATCAATTGGGCAGGAACATTAAGATGCTTCGATCCGATCGAGGTGGTGAGTATCTTAGTTCAGAGTTCCTCGACTATCTTAGGGAATGTGGGATTGTCTCACAATTGACACCTCCCAGGACACCACAGTTGAATGGTGTGGCTGAGAGGCGTAATCGAACCTTGTTGGATATGGTTCGTTCCATGATGAGTCGAGCTTCGCTACCAATCTCATTCTGGGGGTATGCCTTAGAGACTGCCGCCCATATCCTTAATCTAGTCCCTACAAAGAAAGTTGCCAAAACTCCTCACGAGATGTGGACTGGTAAAGTACCTAAACTAGACCACATCAAGATTTGGGGTTGCGAGGCTTTCGTGAGACGCGAGACTCATGATAAGCTCGAACCTCGAAGCGAGAGGCGTATGTTCATTGGCTACCCACAGCAATCCTTTGGTTACCTCTTTTACAGACTTAGTGAATATGTGGTTTTTGTAGCTAGAAAGGCTTTCTTTAGAGAGAGAGAGTTCATAAGCCAAGGAAACAGTGGGAGGCAAGTTGATCTTGAAGAAATTCAAGAGTCAAGCGGTGAAGGAACTTCAAACCCTAGCACTCAACCTGAGGAGGAAACTCCTGTTGAGCCAATAGACAAGTCTGTACCTCTGAGGCATTCCACAAGGGTTAGGCATGCTCCTGAGCATTACTATGGATTCCATATTACTGCAAAAGGGGATACACTTATCAGTGATGAGACACTGATAGGTCTAGATGAACCTAACAGTTACACGGAAGCCATGGCAGGCCCTGAGTCAGCCAAGTGGAAAGAGGCAATGGACAATAAAATACAGTCCATGTATGACAATCAAGTTTGGAACTTGGTTGAGAATGTACCAGGTCGTAAGACAGTAGGTTGCAAATGGATCTTCAAGAAGAAGACCGACATGGATGGTAAAGTACACACTTATCAGGCTCGACTGGTTGCAAAGGGCTTCTCTCAAATTCCTGGAGTGGACTATGATGAGACCTTTTCTCCAGTAGCCAAAATTAAGTCTATTAGGGTTCTGTTAGCCATAGCTGCATTTCATGACTATGAAATATGGCAAATGGATGTCAAAACCGCTTTCCTTAATGGAAAGTTGGCTGAAGATGTTTACATGAGTCAGCTAGAAGGTTTTGTCAGCAACGAGTATCCTAATAGAGTGTGTAAGCTTGAGAAATCTATTTATGGCTTGAAGCAAGCACCTCGCAGATGGAATCTTTGCTTTGATGAAAAGGTCAAGGAATTTGGCTTTTCTAGGAGTGAAGATGAATCTTGTGTGTATGTCAAGGCTAGTGGGAGTATAGTTAGCTTTTTGGTATTGTATGTGGATGACATACTACTCATAGGAAATGACATCCTAACTCTGCAGGAAGTTAAGTCCTGGCTTGGGAAGTGTTTCTCTATGAAGGACCTAGGAGAAGCTGCTTATATTCTAGGGATAAGGATCTTGAGAGATCGGAGTAAAAGACTAATTGGACTTAGTCAGAGTACCTACTTGGATAAGGTGCTGAAGAGATTCGGCATGCAGGATTCCAAGAAAGGAGAGTTACCCATCCAGAGTAACACCAGATGCAGTAAGACACAAAGCCCTAGCACTGAGGCTGAGATAGCAAAAATGAGTCAAATACCTTATGCTTTGGCTGTAGGATCGATCGTGTATGCTATGACGTGTACTCGACCTGATGTAGCTTTTGCCCTGAGCATGGTTAGCAGGTATCAGGGGAACCCTGGCAAGGCACACTGGACAACGGTAAAGAATATCCTCAAGTACCTACGGAGGACTAAGGACTGGGTCCTTACACTTGGTGGGAGTGATGACTTGAGAGTTGTAGGGTATAGTGATGCTAGCTTCCAGACTGATAGGGATAATTTCTGCTCTCAGTCGGGCTGGGTCTTTACCCTAAACGGAGGAGCAATTTCTTGGAAGAGTTCCAAGCAAGAGACAATGGCTGATTCAACTTGTGAATCAGAGTATATTGCAGCTAGCGAGGCGGAAAAGGAGGCGATATGGCTGAAGAACTTCATTGGAGACCTTGGAGTTGTACCAGCTATTAAAGAGCCAATGGAAATTTTCTGTGATAGTGAAAGCGCTGTTGCCTTAGCCAAGGAACCAAGGGATCACGGGGGATCCAGACACATCGACAGAAAATACCATTTTATCAGACATCGAATAGAAGAAGGACTCCCCGTGGCAAAGAGGGTATCATCGGATGAGAATCTGGCAGATCCCCTCACGAAGGGACTGACTCGGGTTAAGCATCTCCAGCATGCTCGGAGCATAGGGCTGAAGGATGATATTAGACTTAGTAGTTAGATAACCTCGAAATTTGTAAAGTGTAATTGACATAAGATGATGAATAAAAGGTGTTTTATTTATGAGTAAAGTGTTGCTATCTCTTGTCGATCGTTACTATATTTCTTTTGCATGTTTTGACTTCCAGAATAATTTTTGTTTGGTATAACATATTATTCAAACCTCCACAGTCGGTCATATGTCGGAAGTAGGTATGAATCAAGACTGTCATGTTTGGTTGTAGAGGTCTAAGGTGTTGGACAAGGCTACAACAATCATGAGTGCTCATAAGTTCTGAGCATTGGACTCAGCCCACGCTCACTGGAATCACTTCATGGAATTCTATCTCGAGTGATCGTCAGACGGTAATATCATATAAGTCTTCAAACCTAGAGATATGATTTGTTACTTACAAGTTGGTTATGCATTGATTGTACGAAAACGCATTGGTAACTCGATGTTATAAACCGTGCTTTTGTGTGTAATTCAATGAGTGGTAGAACAAACATATGAGTCGAAGTTTATCTGTTCCTTCTTGGATTAGAAGCTGATATCTGGCCCCTCGATGATTTTGTTTTGACCTATGTACCGCGCCCGGTCAGAACTAAGTTGATGTGTTCAACTAAGTTCTTTGTCAAACAAATCGGAAATCGGGAAACAAACTGCTGGACAATAAGTAAGACATTGTTCCATGTATTTGTCCGGCTGATATCTAGAACAGAGGATTATATGATCCCTTATCTTAAATGGCGTACCATCATCTTCTCAGTTCCGAGAGACCTTGAAAGAGCTACGATTGCCGATCGGTTCCTGAAGTCATACTTGCAGTAATAGTTATTAGACTTATCCAAGTGGGAGACTGTTGGATAAGGTGTCTAAGTCCATAAGTATTTTTGGTATGTACTTGACCCGACCCGACATGGTCCATTTGGGTTGCATGGCACCATGCAATTGGATAGACTAAATGAGAGAAATAACACTTGGAGATTATTAATATATTATAAGTTCTAATATATTAATAATATTATTTGATTAGTTTGATCAAGAATTAATTTAGAATTAATTAAGTGATCAAAAGATAACTAATTAAATATATAGGTTGATTATGTAAATCATTCATATCTTGTATAGTGGGCTAAGAGGCTCCATGGATTATCAAGTTGGGTTCTACCCATAGGATGCTCCATGGGAGTTACAAACCCATGGGTCATGGAAATAAAGAGCCATGACACATTAGGGTTTACATGGTGTAACCCTAGATGTGTCAACACTATATAAGAATCCCATTCTCCACAAAATCGGCTACACATGAGAAACTAGAGGGCTAGGCCGATTTGAAGAAGTGTGTATTCTCTCAAAAGACTTTCCAAGAGCATTTGGTGTTGTGTGAAGCATTTGAGGCATCACACTTGGGGTGCTAGGCTCACAAGGTTTCAAGGAACATAAGCAACAACAAGGTAAGTTATTCTATCTTTCATTCTAGTTAAAAATTGTTCCCCATGTATGCTAGATAGGAATATAACCTTGGAATTCAACTTTGCATGATAATTAGAAAAACATAGATCCAAGGTTATTAGGGTTGCATGTACACTTAGGAAGTGTTAGAATGCTCAAAACCCATCAATAACAACCAAAGAAACCAACGAAGGACAACTTACCAAGACATCCCAAACTCCAAACCTAAGGACATGAAGCGAAAGTTCGGGAACGAAGAAGGAGGCAGTTCGACTTAGAGGCTTACCAACGGGCAACAAGCGGGAGCAGTCCTTACCCCACTAACCCTACCCCTCCCACATCAAAAAAAATCATATCTTGGGAAATTTCCACACTGCAAAAAATGCAAATACCATCATCGGGGGTTCTGCTGGGAATTTCTTTGTAGAAGGTGCAACAAGAAAGGGGAACCTCTCCCGCTACTGTAGGGCCCCGACCCCATGCGTCAAAAGTAAGTCCAGTATGTCACAAATGCGGTGCAACATGACATTTCAAGAGAGATTGTCCGACATAGATGAATGACGTAGGAGTTGACAACTAGACAGGAAGAGGCGACAAGGAACCCTAACGATATTTTTGGTACGTTCCCACGATAAACTTTAGGCATCGAATTATCACAAAAAGGTTTTTTCAATTAAATACATAATCAAAAACTATTTCCTCATTCGAGCAAATCGTGTAAATCACGGAGAAACTAGAGATCCTTGTGAATGGACCAGGATGGTTCCATATAAACATTAGCATCATATATCGTTAGGATTCTACAAACTAAGAGTGTGTGATCCTGCCTTATTTTTCTGTTTCTGGTCTGAATGTTGATTAGGGCAGAAGCACGCAGTTGATTATCTTTTAAATCCTAAGTATGTATGATTATCTTTTAAATACTAAGTATCTTTTAAATCCTAAGTATTCTCAGAGCCTTCTGGCGCTCCGGGACTCGCCTCTAGCACTTGGGAAGTGCTAGGTAATGGGAGGGATAAGTTTGGAGTATTGAGAGAGAAAGAAGGGTTGAGGTGTGAAGAAAATGGATGATTTGCGCCTCTATTTATAGGCTGTCTCGGGGCGATTCACGTCGTGAACTTGCATGGGCACCAAGGCTTCGCTTGGTGCTGACACGTGGCGCTGGACGCAGATAAAACAACCAATCATAAAAAAAATCATAACTTTCGCATACGGGATCCATTTTTGATGTTCATTGACAAGATCTATAACTTTCATTTTGACCATATCAGCTTATTCTTGACCTATTTTAAATTTAACAGTCAGAGAAGATTACACTGTTAACGACTGTGTAAAATTCATAACTTCTATATACGGACTCCGTTTTCGACTGTCTTTTTATCGTTGAACTCCTATTAATGAGATATTCAATTCACATTTAGATTAATTTGGCTAAAAATTGGTCGATATGAAATTCGATTTCCGGGCTGTATACTGCTATGCAAAATGTTACAAAAATCATAACTTCCTCAAACGAAGTCAGATTTTGACGTTTTCTATATGCACGCTCTTTGTTTAACGTATACTACGACTTTCGTTTAGATTGCTAAGGCTAAAAAGTATTTCGTCAAAAATTCACTTTTTAGGTTATGCGGAGCCGTGCCAGTTTAATCACAAAACTTCGACGGGTCATAACTTCTTCTTTATAAGTCGAAATTCAACGTTCCTTATATGTACTAAATCATTGTGACATATAATATAACTTTGGTTAAGATTATATATGCTAAATAATCTTCTATCAAAAAGTCATTTTGACGCTTGTTGTCTTTAAATTGACTAGTCTGAATCTGCGGGCGTTACATAGTACATACTCCGACAAGGTTATCTCACCAATGTTTGTAGGAAGTTTTGACACCGAGATAAATCCATGGAAGCAAAGTCAATTTCAGTTACCAATATAATATTTGAAGGGACCTTGCGTAAAAACGCCTTCAAAGAACACCTCCGAAGTGATCAAGCCGCCAAACTTCATGATTATGAGAAACATATAAAAATCATAGGGGGTTACGAAGGATCTTCGTCAAGAATAAATAACTAGTCATTTACATCAGGAACAAAATAAACAAGCATTTTCAACATGAACTAAAAAAACGGTTTTGCCAAAATTTCTTATTACACGTGAAAATGGTTAAAATACTGAGAAAATTGCAATGTGTTAAAATGGTTCTGAAAATATACGAAGTCAATTTCAGTCACCAATACAAAGCGTCAAATATAATATTTGAAGGGACCTAGCGTAAAAACACCTCCAAAGAGATCAAGCCGCCAAACTTCATGATTATGAGAAACATATAAAAATCATAGGGGATTACGAAGGATTTTCGTCAAGAACAAATAACTAGTCATTTACATCACGAACAAAATCAACAAGCATTTTCAACATGAACTAGAAAAACGGTTTTGCCCAAATTTCTTATTACACATGAAAATGGTTAAAATACTAAGAAAATTGCAATGGGTTAAAATGGTTCTGAAAATATACTAAAAGAATGGCGATTTGCAACCCTAAACAAAGCCATAAACTGCTTATGGAATCGTTCTTCTTCCCGATTTATACCAAAAAAAATTGAAATACTTACCGTTGATTTGTTCAGTTTCAGTGCTCCTTCTAGTCGATTAAGGTATATCGTTTGTTTGATTTCAGTGCTTCCTGTGTTCCACACTCCATCGTCCTATTCCCAAGAGAGAAAATATGAACTAGGGTTTTTTACCCTTCGCCCACTAAAAAAGATAAACACTAAAAGCATCCACAATGCAAGTAATATAAGAGTTGAATATGCTGATGATTAGGATTGAATAAGAGTTGAATGGAATGTGGATGATGACATAGAGTAGAATTGAATGAAGGGGTTGAATGATTATTGAATGGTTTAATAAAAACAATATAATAATGATTATGATTGAATATGCGTTTAATGAGTTTTAAGTGGTGTTGTATAGATGTTTAATGAATAATATGACAATTCATTGAAGTCTATAGAGCTCAATGGATTGCAGATGCCCGAAGTTTACCATCTTTATTAGAAAATAACCTACTTAACATCCTATGCCGACTCATTTAGCCACATCAGCCTTCTGATGTGGCTTGTATAAGGAAGAAAACAGATAAACCAGGTATAACCAAGTATACATGGTATTTTAAAAAACTAAATAATTGTTCATTATAAAAAGTTTTTTTTAGTTGGATGTATTTTTAAACACTTTTAAAAATTGGTTACCTTTTTATCACAATAACCCTATTCCAAAATCCCAAAATGTTCAAAACATCAAATAAAAATATAAAATCACTGTTCAAAATACAAATTAAGCAAATACGAATTTTCATTTGATCAATAAGTTTTGATTAAAACAAAATAGTTTTCACCATTAAATGTTATTCCACGTCACATGCGCGGAGGAAAAGACCCACACACCATTTGGTGGGATCACATTCTAAGATCAAACTTTCAAGCGACTGAGTCTTCCTGCAATCATGAAACCCTTGTAAACGACATGCCTCACCACCTTCGATCCACCCCACACATTCTCAAGTTCTTTAACCACACTTTCCGACAGCAAATCAACTCCTCTCTCTTTAGCAGTCACCACCGCCGACCAAGACTTTAGCATCCCCAAAACGCCCTCAAACGCTAACTCTTTCGGTATATCAAGTTTCAATGGGCTCCCTTCAGACCCTAATCCGACGCTCTCAAAAGGGAAAGGCAACGACTGATACCCATCAAATACATAACTGATCTTTTCATTCCAATAAGGAATCGTAGTTTCATGGAAGCGCTTAAGTGCTGCATCAATTTCAGGGGTTATGGCAAAGTCGTTGTACCCCCAAACAGCAAATACACCGTTTGGTTTTCGTAGAACACGATTGATTATGGAGTAGAGTCTCGGGAGGTCGAACCAGTGTACGGCTTGAGCTATGGTTACAAGATCTACAGAATTTTCACCGCCGATTAAGTTAATTAGCTCATCGTCGGACAAAGTCAGCGGAGTGTGAAGGTATCGGACTCGAGGATGGGCCTTGGCGAGTTTCAATTGAGCTTCGCTCACATCGGTACCAATCACTTGATCGTAATGCTCCGCTACCTGGATAACAGTATCAGTTTTAGAATAAACGTTGACCTAATAGGGTTCACAGTTTATGGGATCTAGTGCTAGCTTCTTTCAAGCAAATTGGGAATCATTGACTTGAAAGAGATCATCATAACAAACGAAAAAAGATTGAAGAAATGGGAAGAGATAGAGAAGGGGATGAAGAAAGACTAACACCGATCGCCGCCTGACCGTTGCCGGTTCCGATATCCCAGGCAAGAGAATGAGAGGAAGTCCGATCAGCTAACATGGAGTACCAGTCGGCGGGATAAGTTGGGCGTGCATCTAAATATGCATCTGCTTGCTTGTCGAATAATCCTGCCATTTTTCGATGCTGTAAGTTCTAATGCGATTTCCGCAGATAGTGAATGAGAAGGAATCGAAGTGATAGATGAAGGCCCGCCTGCAAAAATGCAAAAAGACAAGCATTTATCTTTCTAAAAGGAATTTTGTTGTTTAAAAAAAAAAAAAAAAAAAAAAAAAAAAAAAAAAAAAAAAAAAAAAAGACAAAAATGCAAAAATGGTCCTATGGTTTATCATTTTTTGTGGATACGGTCCAAACCTTTTGAAAATTGGATTTTTGGTTCTTATTGAGTGGTTTGTGTGTGGAACAGGTCCCTAGAGTTAATCACCGTTTGTTTTTGGCTGCTAAACCCCTTGCGTGCATTGCACACGAGGGCATAAATGTCTTTTTACTCGAGGGACCATTTTTGCAATTCCTAAACTAATATATGGAGACTTCCCCAACGTTTACGTTGTTCTTCCTTCTCTCTTCTCTCTTTCTTATCGATCGTCTTGCTAGTTAATCACACAATGGTTCTCTGTTTTTGTGGTAAGTTTGATGTTAAATGCTCATGGACACCGAAGAACCTAGGCGGACTTTTTTATGCTTTCCCTCAAAAGGTAAAGAAATCTATTTGCACCCATTTAATTTGTGATGGTTTCTAACCTGATAACATTTGTTTTTTCCCCTTTTTGAAGGATTCTGCTTGTCGCTTTATCGGATGGGTTGATCCCCCCATGTGTAAAAGGTCTAAAGTTATTATAGCTGGAGTACTGAGAAATATGAATCGGATGCAAGCTTAGTACACAGCTTAAAAGATTCTCTTGTTGGCTAGTTAGGTGTTTTTTGTGATTTTGTTCATATGGTCTGTTTAGGTTTAGGTATTAGGGCTATAGGCTGGTTTTTTTTTTTTTTTTTTTTTTTTTTTTTTTTTTTTTTTTTTTTGTTTTTGTTTTTGTTGTTGTTGTTGTTGTTGTTGAAGATTGATAAAAGTGTGGTTTTTCGGTGGATTAATGGTTTTTGGTACTTTGACCTAGGTTCTTTGTAGTTATTTGTAAGGTCAAAGTAAGTTGTTTATATACTAACTGACTTCCTGATATAAATGTGAATTTTATAGAGTTGCTTTACAAGAAAGATTAATGCGAATAATTGACTGCAGTTACATAATAGACTACAAACATATCAACCAAACTGTCAACCATATGGTGCAATTACATTCTCCCAAAATATGCAACCCTATATATGTTCTAATACTTATCATACTAATGAAAACCAAAATAACCATAAGTCATAAGTTTCATAACACTGCCAAAAGTAGAAAATGATATATGCCAAAACAAACACAACCTTGATCCTCAACTTCCACCTAGCTTGGCAACCCAACTTCATCCACCTCTTGGACCTTTGCATGTCCTTGAGTTGTGACCTTTGTTTTTGCATTTTACACATGTTACTCTGACATATTTCCTTGTTAATTTTCGAACTCCATCAGGACCAACATTACAACTTCATCATGACTTACACCATGAGTGCAACTCCAACTTTGACTCTTACTCAATTTTTCATCCTTGCTTTTCTTCTTCTTCTTCGTAGGCCTACCTGGTTGCTTATGATGTATTGAAGGGATAAGTGTGGTCAGACACAAACTTTTAGGCTACATTATTCTTCCTTTTATGGGCTCTACCTTATAGGAATATGCATTCTTCCATGTATCCAACCAGTATACCTTATTGATCCACCTATAAATATTACAAACATCCTCTGAGTTCTTGGTCATTTCATAAAGGGTTGCAATGGCATGTTTACAAGGGATGCCTTTAGCTCCCACTTCTTGCAAGTACATGTGTTGTTCCTAACATGTACAACATGTTGATCTTACCATGCCCTAGTCACTTGGTATTTCTCATCACCATTCTACCTAGCAATGTAATGTGATGCATGAGACTTGTTTACATACAATATGGTTGTTGCAGTGGGTGTTAAAGGCCCTTTTGCCTTGTCCATCATCTTCATAACATTACAGATTTTATTCATCAATATACTCCAAACAACCTATGATAGGATTATCTCTTCCCTTTTTATCTTGCTGTTAAATACCTCACAAAGGTTGTTTAACAGTATAGCAGAGATTGCTTTGCCTGTTACAAAGAACAATATAATGTTTTAAGTACAAGTCCACATTTAACATATAGTAATTAATGGTAAGTTATGTACTTGTGAAATGTGTTGTTGCCCAGTGTTTTGGAGGAATCTTTCTAAGCCATTCACATGCCTCCTTGTCATAGTTGCTAAATTCTCTCATGCAATGTTCAAATTAAGGTATAGTGGTTGTAGTTGCACGTTTCCATAAATGGTCCTTGTACTCTTTCAATTTCCATTTCACCCTCATGTTCTGATGTATGTGCCTGAGACAATAACTGTGCTCAACACATGGGAATAGTTTGGCTATTGCTGGTATTAAACCCTAAAACAGTAACAATGATTAAGTATTTAGTTTATATAATAATAATTAATAAATAAAACAAGTTCGAAAGAGATACCTTTTGTCGATATGTGATAAAGTAAAGTTTGAGTTTGAACCAAGATCCAAGTCTTATCCTAAACATTGCAAGAACCATATACAACTACTTTTGTTCTCTGTCTCAACAATGACATAAGCAAGGGGTAAATGACATTGTTAGAGTCAAACCCAACTGATGTTAGAACCTTCCCAGGGAATGGTCCTTTGAAATACACACCATCGAAACCCGAAAGATCCCTGAGGCCAACCTTAAAATATTTTTTTAGAGGACCCAAGCAAGTGTAGATTCTTTTAAACCTCCTAGTTGGGTTTGATGGGTTATGTTCACTATAACATCAATCTTGACAGTTGTGTCAACATTGGTTCCTTGCAATTTAAAAACAAAGTCCCTCAAGATCTCATATTGTTTCGTATAGTCACCTTTCACAATCTTAGTTGCAATAGCATTGACCCTGAATACTTTGTCAACATAAACACCAACCTTGAAGTCCTTTTGAAGTTGTTTCTACAATGCTCGAAGAGGAATCCCTAGATTCATGTCAATTTGCTCCATGATTCGCTTGGATATGAAAGTAGCAGTGTAAGCTCTAATCTTCCTGATTTAAAGCAAGTGTGGTTGTAATTTAATGTCTTTACAAACCAGGGAGATTCTGTATTTGACCTAGAAGCATGAAGGAACCAACTACATTTTGATTTATCTAAATTTACCTCTTTTCCCTTGCTTTTACGTTTAGTACTATGGCCTACCACCGCACTTGCATTCATGATAAGGACTACTCCTCTACACAATCCCCAAATTCTAAGTTTTTCATTCTTTTTATAATACAAATTCCTCCTAGTTTCTAATGCGTGCATGTCAATTTTTCTTTCAAATTTTTCTTTGATTTAAACTTTTGCCCAACATAAAAACCGGCCTTATGGACATTTCCAAGAATGCATCTTTTCTCCTTAGCCAAATTCTCAAGAACACATCTTCTTTTCCTCTCATCATTTGACCCTTCATCCAAAGAATCCCATCTATCATTGTCAATGACTTCTATGTCCTCATGTTCATCATTCGTCCCAATCCCATTATGAAACCCATCCATTTGAACAAAACCATCATCCCTGTCAAGATTGAGGTTAAATTCAGTCATATCCACCTCCACTTTTGATACATTGTTTTCATCATCAACAAGTTCATCGCATTGTTCTTTTGATTGTTGCCCAAGATCATCTCTGTTAACAGACTTTTCATGTTCAAACTAATGGTCTTCAACATTCTCATCTTCTGGTGGTTGATAATGATCTCCATCAAAAGGATCAAAGTGATCATGATTAAAGTTTTCATAATGAAAGTCATTACAATCAAAGTTAGCATGCTCACCACCTTGATCTTGTACCACAACATACATGTTAACATACTCACCACCTTGATCTTGTACCACATTATGTAAGTTAGGATTCTCAACACCCTGATCTTGTACTACATCATCCAATTTAGCATGATCACTACCTTGATCTTCTACTACATCATCCAATTCAACCAAACGAAGCTTCTTGGCACAAGAACATTGACCAGTTGTTGAGTTCACCCTTCTATTTCTTCTATACTCTGGTGAAACTTGTGGAGGGACTCTGTCAAAGAGTATCAAGGACATATACCCTGCTAACTGTGTTTGATCATTAGCTTCATCTATTCTTAGGGTTTTATCCTTTGCTGGTACTTGAGGTATGTTTGCTTCTTTTGGAAGATCACCATCATAGAGCTCCTTAATAATAACTTTTTGCTTTCCTTTAGGAGACATAAAATAGGTCAGCAAGTTAGTTTGTCCATGTTTTATATACACTTCAATGACCTTGACATCTCTAATTCATTGAGCCAAATTCAAGACATCATTATCATTCCCTACAGCTCTAAGACCAAAATCCAAGTCTTCATGAGGAATCCTAAAATGGTAATATATTACTTGGGGTATGGAGTAACCTTGCGAGCATCATTGCGTCTAGTTCATGAACTAAGAACTCATCAATGTCTACTAAATCAATATATCACACTTCACCTTTAACATATTTCATGTTTGGAAGCTTGGTAAAATTTCCACCATGGTGTAGCTTTATGGTGAACATTTTTGGTACATGCTCTACAAGATACAAAAAAACATTAAATAAAAAATTGTTAGATGTTTTAATTTTTGACTCTGTTCTTCAGATCATCAAGAAACTTAAGAAAATTTCGTAAATAGAGGATAAGTGAAACTAACCATATTCATTTGTGATATCATGCGTCTCGCCTTTTGGCCTAATTGCTGACATTACGAACAACATTTATAGCTGAAAAGCAATAACAAGTAAACACCTTGGACCAGATCTTGATTAGGGTTTTTTGCATTCAAAATGAATGACGAAGAACATGGAAGTGGAAGAGGTAACTAAAATATTTTTTGTGTAATATGACGCTAATACGGTCACAACTGAGTTTACTTCAAGAATTGCAAAAATGGTCCCTCGAGTAGAAAGACATTTATGCCCTCGTGTGCAATGCACGTGGGGGACTTAACAGCCAAAAACAAATGGTGGTTAACTTCAGGGACTTGTTCCACACACAAAACTCTCAGTAAGGACCAAAAATCCAATTTTCAAAAGGTTTGGACCATATCCACAAAAAATGACAAACCACAAGGACCATTTTTGCATTTTTGCCTTTAAAAAAACTTAGCAAATGTACCCCACACATCGCATGTTGCTTTAGGACAGAGGGAATGGTGACAAAACCGCTTTCCCTTCACTCTCACATAAGCGTTACGTCATATTTTACCACAAAGGTGTGGTTCCTTGCTACACCGAAAGAGTTGTGCCAAATATATTTCTTTAATAATTTAATTTAAATAATACTTCATTGTTAATAAAAAAAAAGTAAAATATCATTATTTCAAATAAAAAAAAAGCATTACATTGCATTGCATTACTTAAACTTTTAACATCGCATTAAAAAAATCCTACAAAACTTTAAAGAAAAACACACATGAAGTCGTTCTCTGAGAACTCGTCTTCTGAGTCATCCGGGGGATCTAAATTAAGGTTAATGTGTTGAATCCTATAAATGTGTCCCACCAAGTCCGTACGAAGATTGTGAAATGTTTCAGTGCAACATATCTCTGCTCTCCATTCCATATACTTGTCATCACCAATTTTTATTTGTTATGTCTCGGGGATGTTATCCTGCTTGTCATACTCACATATTTCTCTTCCTTTTCCTTAAATAATCATATTATGCAATATGATACATATATACATGATTTCTTGAAGTTTTTCCTCGCCGAAATAAATTGATATTTTTTCAATATGTACAAATGTTTCTTAAGAGCTCCAAAAGCCCGCTCGATATTTTTCCAAGCTTTTTCTTGAGCTCTCTTGAATTTTTTCCATCTAAAACCATGTGGACACGAAAATGATTTAACAAACACAACATACTCAGGATAGATCCCATCAATAAGATAATAACCATACTTATATGGCGTTCCATGCACTTTAAAGAAGAATATGGTGCAAATATGGCATATATGTTGTTAAATATAGGTGAACGATTAATAACATTGATGTCGTTAATCGAACCGGGAGAACCAAAAAAACATGTCAAATCCACAGATCTTGTGACATCATCGCTTCAAGTAGTGGGTGACCATGACATCGGGTAAATTGATCATGGTGTGAGGTAGGGCAATTTTCCCATGCCTAATGGAGACAATCTAAACTTTCTATCATTCCTGGAAAGCCATGTACGCTAGCATGATGAGCTTGCAATTGTAAGATGTCATTGCGTGTAGGCTTATGTAAATATTTTGGAACATAAAACACAATCACAGTTTTGCAAAAAAAAAATGGAGACTATCTCGTGCGATCCTAGCGGATTTCCTAAAATTCTCGTCCAACGCATCCGATGTGATGTCATATGCTAATTGATGAAGTGTGACTATGTATTTTTGTAAGGGAGTGAAACTGGGTGTACCTATAGCATCGAGACATTGTTGGAAAAAACTACACTCCCCCGTTAACTCTTCGACTATACATTCATATAGACGTTTGAACATTCTCAAACACTTTCGAAAGTAGTACCCTTGAAAAGTGGCATTCTCATGAAAGTAGTTTTGTATCAAGCGTTCGTTGGCTTCTGCATGGTTCATATAAATATATCTTTGCGTTTACCATTGAGAAATTTCATTTGCGTTATTGTATAAAGCGTCATATGTTTGCTCCAACATTTGAGTACAAGCAACAGCAGCATCAAAAACAATTTGAAAATCTTCCAAAGATGAAGATGATGACGTTTTCTTCTAATTTTGAACAAAAAACAATAGAAAGATATAAAAATTTGGATTTGGTTTGAAGAAGGGTGAAAGATTTATTTTATAGGTATATATATATATATATATATATATATATATATATATATATATATATATATATATATATATATATATATATATATATATATATATATATATATATATATAATATTTTGACCATTCAAAAATCATTTTTTACCCACACCCAATCACAAAACACAAGCAAAAGAGGGAGAGGTGTGGCCAAACTGCACCCAAGACCGCATAAGGGGCGGTGTTCCCCTACCTATGTGGTAGTGAGTGCAGCCAAATCGCATACCATTCCGTTGAGTCTTTTGTATTATACTAGGAAGTTTACTTAAGCGTTTCAGCGGGAAGACCGAAATAATTAAGATAAAAAAGGAATTTCTATACCTACCCTCAATGTGAGTGGAATAGTGTCCATGTACCCCATGATGAGGCGATTTATGTGAGTGAGAAGAGGTACGTATAGTAGCACCCTAAAAATAGCAATATATTGTTGTTAATTTGTAGTAAGCCATCATAGTTTTGAAAGTAAAATTATCAAATAATAAAAAGAAGTAAAAGCACAAAGGTTGGATTGTTATTGTATACAATTCCACCAATAGTAGCATTCATTGGAGCTTCGTACTTTACTTAGTTATTTACATTATATAGATGAATGTTAAAGTCATAGATATTGGTTGAAAGATCTTTGGTCTTGCGAAAAATCCCGACTAACTCATAAGAATCATTCAGTATTTGTATCAACAATCGAATAATTTATGAATCTATAGTATGCTTTTCACTTTCATTGAAGAAAGAAAGTTATTGGAAATTTCATGTTTGGTAGCAAATATTTACATGTGTATAAACCAAGGTTTTTCATTAGTAGGTGGAGATAAAGAACCCATCCAATGAAAAATTTGACGTCCAACCCTAAAAACGTATAGATCTAAGCCACAATTGATTGATTTGTCTACATTAACCCCAAAATAAGTCACTACAAACAACGAGTTGTATGCAGAAATATTTTCAATGATGTCGATTAATGGTGTATGGGTATTGGCCATACACAAGAGTGGGCTGGAAAAGCAAATCAAATAACAACAACAACAACAACAACAACAACAACAAAGTCCAAATACCATCACATGCCGATAAGCAAGACTATACATACTTGTCATACTGATCTACATTAAACAATATATAAAATCTTCCATATAGATCTCTGACCAGTATCCCGGTAATCATGGGAAAAGTAAAATGTTTTATTAAAGGGTTTTAACGTTGCAACCTTTGAACAAAAGAAACACCTAGATAGGAATGCAAAAAACTGGACCGACTTCCAACTATAAAAACACTAAGCACTCATCAAATGGGTAAGACAACATTCGAGCAAAAAAACCTTAAGCAATTATGTCACACCCCAAAACTAGGAACGACGGAAACGTTATGGGGCGGAGGACGTCATGTATAATATCAACAACAATGTAAAGTAGTAAACAAGCAACAACATCATCCATTGCATTAATAATATAATTATTATACAAATGTGTTATGTCAAATTTTGATAAACACTAAAGCATAAATCAAAATGAAAGATAAGTCTTGAACAAGCTCCATCTTCCTTTCTCCTTGCATCGGTACCTGTCTATGATAACCTGAGGATACAAGTAATTTTGAAAGCAAGTATCAGCTTTGAAGCTGGTGAGATCATAAGTATTTAGTGTCTTAATTTGTATGAAAGTATTTGTATGTAAGAATTTGTACGTATATGTATTGTAAGTATTTGAAAGTGTATATGAACTGTAAGTGTTTGAAAAACCCTAGAATCCCTATGATTCTTTCTAGTATATGAAGGTGTCTTCTACCAAGACCTAACTGTTTTGAATGTAGTCTTCTACCAAGACCTAACTGTTCTGATTGTAGTCTTCTACCAAGACTTAACTGTGTTACTATTATTATCATTATAAGAAATTGTATCCTTTGGCACTAGGATACTTAAATATAATTCACCTCATTGGTTATGTGAATGAGTCACAAAATAAAGGTAATAATACAATTAACCTGAATATTACCCTTTGGTACTAGGGTAAATAACATTGTTAACTTTAAGACATCCGTAGACGTAGTTTTACCTCTGTTGCTAACAACTGGGTATAGGAATAGTCAGTCCCTTAAAGTATACCTGTAATGGTACCAACCGTTGACATCCGTGGATGTGCTTTTACCTCTGTTGCTAACATAGATTCTAGGAATGGTCAATCCCGCAATGTATCCTTTGGTACTAGGATATTAAATCCAATCTATCTCGTCGATTATGTGATTGTATCACAAGGTAAAGATAAGAACGGGGATTTGATAACAGAGTCGATACATATAAAATGTAATAGGACTCCTCCTGATATATCTATGTAAAAGTATTCCTGTAAGTGTGATCATGTAATAGTATAGTAGAGTACTGAAATGTTCTACGTGTGCTAGCTGTAATGTGTGCTCTCTCTAACTAGCAAGTATAGTATGTACTGTAATGTTCTACGTGTGCTAGCTGTAATGTGTGTTCTCTCTATCTAGCAAGTATAATATGTACTGTAATGTTCTACGTGTGCTAGCTGTAATGTGTGTTCTCTCTATCTAGCAAGTATAATATGTACTGTAATGTTCTACGTGTGCTAGCTGTAATGTGTGTTCTCTCTATCTAGCAAGTATAATATGTACTGTAATGTTCTACGTGTGCTAGCTGTAATGTGTGTTCTCTCTATCTAGCAAGTATAGTATGTACTGTAATGTTCTACATGTGCTAGCTGTAATGTGTGTTCTCTCTATCTAGCAAGTATAGTATGTACTGTAATGTTCTAGAAGGTATTGACTCATGAATGAACTGACTCATTTGTATGATATCGTGTTCTAGTAATTGTTCTAGTATCTTCCTAAACTACCCATATGGTAGTTTACTAGTAATCTATCTGGTAAGTATGGACATGGATGTATACCCTTGCTACTCAAGGGCATATGTTGAACTGGAAGGACCTTTTATGACTATATATGTACACATGATATATAACTAATATTTAAATGACTTTCGGACGAATACCCGATATCCCACCAGACCACATCTCAAGGCGCGAAAAGGAAATAGGGTGGATAGCCTTCCTAAGTCTTTTAAACATTTCTTATATAACTATACATATAGAGGCATGCAATTTATAATATAAAAGCATAAATAAGTTTTGTAAGACATTGGAAACATAAATATTATTTCAAGAAAGATCGACTTGATGTCAATCTATAAAACAATTTGAAGGCATAAGTTTGATAAAGCAGTTTAAGTATAAGGAAATATTTGTTTGAAACACAGTTGTAAATAAGTTTGAAAGGAAATGTACAGTGTAATAAGGAGTTTAAAACATATAAAATGTTTATAAAAGTCATTTGAAGGAAACTGTTTGGTAAAACGGCTAATGAGTAGCCAAATCATTTGAATGCTGTATATTAATCACATGTGATTGATGTAATAAGTAATATAATCCTACTTACTAATCACATGTGATTGATATAATAACTAGCATGGTTCTACTTGTATCCCCCCCCATAAAGCATTTAAAAGTAGTTTAAAACATTAGTTAAGGGGTATGAACTCACCTGCAGTAAGTGACTGGAATTGAACGGACTGTTATCGTACGGAAGGATCGGACAAGTGCTTGGTGTCAAGTGGAGACTTAGACACACACAATGATCCTAATTATATATGAAAACATATGTATATAAATAATTAGTGATTATAACACTAATTATACATGTAATAACATTTAAGCGCGAGGAAAACACTTTTGGACAAGTGCTAGGAGGCTAATGGGTTGCAACTAAGGAGTGCAATGCACCTAATGTGAGTTTAAGGTCTAATGACCATATTCATTGGAGTTTACGGCCCAGGGGAGTAAGCTCCTAGCCGTAATCTCCCAACCAAGGCTTGAAATGGTGCTTAGAATTACTACAACTCTAGTGGGAATTGATTCAAGGCTTATACAAGTGTTTGGGCACCATATTGACTCCTTTGGGGAGTTTATGGCCCAAAGACCCTTTTCCCTTGGAGTTTACGGCCGTAAACTCCCTTGGGAGGGTGATTATGGTGCTTTCAAGTCTCTATAATAACTAGGAACAATTCTAGGCTTTTGTACTTGGCTTTGGAAGAGTTTATGGCACCATTTGGTACCATTTCTTGGAGTTTATGGCCATAGAACCTTTTGGGCCATAAACTCCCTCACTTTTGGAGTTCTAAGTGTTTTAGCTAGTCCATAATACATTTAGGTACATGCCCAAATTGTTTCTTGGCACAAGGAAGGGTTTAGGGTGTCCTTTGACCCCTTTATAGGAGTTTACGGCCCAAGAACCACTCTTGGCCGTAAACTCTTCAATACTTGTGCTTTTCTTATGTTTTCTAGGTTCTAAACACATTATTGTACATGTCTATAATGAAGCCTAAGCCTTTGGGGGAAGTAGGGCACATTTAAGCCCTTGAAATTGGTGTTTACGGTCCAAGAATCTCTTGGGCCGTAAACTCCTTAGGCTAAGTGTTCTTGATTGATTTCTAGTCTCAAATGTTCATACATATCATCCTAAGCTAGTTACCTAACAAGGAAATGGGACTAAATGGCCTTTAAGCTTGATTTTGGAGTTTACTCCCCAAGAACGGTCTTGGGCGGTAAACTCCCGGATCTCATGTATTTGACATACAAACTATTATAATAAGCATAAAACAAGTATTATAACACAACTAGAGAAGTGTACTCACGATTTGGGATGAAAACCCGAAGATCCGTGAGAGAGAATTTGGCTTTTCTCTAATTGAAATTCAACTAATGAACCATTTTGGTTCAGAATTCTATTTATAGTCCTGAGATTTTTGGCAGAAAATATTTCTATTCTCGGAATGAATTCTAATGTCTTAGAGTATTGGATTTATAGTGTTGCACAAAACCCTAGTGCAACCACTCTCCTAGTATCTTCTTAAGTGTAAATCCTGAAAATTGCCAAACTTATACTCGAAATCCGAGTTTTCACTATAACTGGTCTACTTCTATTGGCTTGATATGGTTTGTTCAGAATGGAGATTTCGGGTTGTCACAAATTATTCTTATACCTTAACGTGGCATCTAACTTAGGCATCGAAGAGCAATATCGGGGTCCATCCCTCGGTATAGCTTTATAACCTAGATTTTGTCTATTCTATGCATCATGACTTCTAGAATGTTCATTAGAAGAATTCCCAGTGATAAACAATAAACGTATCTGGAAGCCCAGGTAGCAATGCAAGATAAAAATATACCTCGCAACCTATGTAACGTCCTGAAAATGATAATAAAAATTTTCATTTAAATCTCTATCAAATCCTTCGTTAATTGTTCAAAATCAACACCAAGTCATAATATTCAAAAAATCAAATTACAATTATTTCAAATGTGGAAATCATGAGGGGAGGATGTTGTGCCATCACGTCGGGACCTTCCCTGTTGAACCGGAAGTACCTGAAGGCACAAAGGTTAGTGAGTTCCCCAAAGTACCACATACCAAACATATAATTGGGCTTAACCCTGGGGTATAATCCTACCTAGTACATACATATGGGTCTCACCCTGGGGTGTATTTCAACCTCATCAACGCATATGGGCCCCACCCTGGGGCCTCGCCCTAGGGTCTATTTCAACCTGAACATACTGTAGTGGGCTCCGCCCTAGGGTATATTTCAACCCAAACATACTACAATGGGCCCCGCTCTGGGTATATTTCAACCCAACATACAATCATATATAAACCACATAGTAACTATCATTCTGAGTAACACAATAATGAGCCGACATTGGTGCCTGCGACCCATGGATATAGTGAGAAAACTCACCGCACAGACAGATGAGTAAACTGAATAGCATGCCGCTCCAAGATCAACTCTACCAGTCACCTTAATAAATTCCATGACACCAACTCAACATAAAGATCAAAATACCTAAAATACCCATAGGTCAAACCCTAGTTAAAATCCAGGTCAAAGTCAACTGAGTCAATCGATTTGACTCAGTGACTATATTGGGCGTACTCCTTACGTACGTGAGGCGTACTACATGCAACGTACCCTGTAACACCCCGACTCCTGGATGTGGAACTTGAGGATTTATTGCAAGTGGAAGGGCCTACTCGCTGAGTTGGTTGGCCCTAAAACGTCGTGTAGGAGTTGATCTGGGTGCACGAGTCATGAAGCTTTCTCTTCGAGTTGGAGAGCTGGACTCGATGAGTTAAGACTGTTTATAGAAAAACCCTAATTATTTGGGTTAGCACCCTATTTAAAGGACTTTAACTCCTTTACCCCGCCTCCCTCATCACCCTATCATGTCCAGAGAGAAACCCTAATGAGCTAGCCCATATTTTGAGTGTGTGAAGCCAAAAGTGTGAATTCTTCGAGGAAGCTTGAAGAGTGAAGAGCTTGGAACAAGAAGGAGTCTTTAGATCCAACATTCATACAGTTGTAGCATCTATTTGGAGGTAAAAAGTCCATACCTTGGATTGCCATTTCTTAGATCTCTTCTTATGTGAGTTTATGGGTATTTTGGTGCAAAATGAAGTCCATTTTCGGGTTGAGCTTGTCCATGGGAAGTAGTTGCAGATCTGGACTCCTCTAAGCCCTCATGTACATAAAGTCTTAAGCTTTTTGAAGCTTTGACCCGTCTTCATGTCCTAAACCCTTTTTAGCTTAGTTTTGAGTGTTTTAACCTTGATAGGCGTTGCATGATCGTAAAGTTAGCAACTTTGCATTGTAACTTCATCCTAGGAGGTTCGATCTGGAGTATGGAGCATTGGAATCAACTGGAATGAGTTTATTGTGTTATAGGTGAAGAACTCGACAAGTTGGGCATCCAACTCGACGAGTTGAGTTGAGATTTCCCATTTTTGTATTCAGAGTAAACTCAACGAGTTGGTTGAGCAACTCGACGAGTGGGTAGGGTTTTCCCCGATCTTCTGGACACTGCATGGACTCGAGGAGTTGGCTAGCAACTTGGCGAGTTGACTCGGGTTTTCATAATTTACTAAGTACTAAGGAGCTCGACGAGTTCATGAGTTGCACTCGATGAGTTGGGTCAGATTTGACCGTTGACTTCCATTGAATTTAGGGTTTTGGTCAAGTTGTGCAGTTTGAAGGCCATGGAGGAGCGGAGTCTAGACCAACAATTCGAGTGTGGGATATATATTGCTTTACTCTGCGATGTGAGTCTTCTCACTATAGTTACCTGAGTGGTAATACTGTGCGACCTAAGGGTCTTATACGCTTATATTGAGTATGTAATATCATGCATTTGTCTCTGTGATTTATGTTGCATATTATCCTATGCTTTATTGGTTAGGACCGGAGGGTCTTCACTGAGACACATGACCGGAGGGTCCTTATCGAGATATAGCCACGAGAGGCTAATTATTGTGTGTGGTATTTTGAGGAACTCACTATGCTTCATGCTTACCGTGTTGTGTGATATGTGTTTCAGGTACTTCTCATGATCGCGGGAAGGCACCAGCTTGATTGTACACACCTGTTCGAGATTATGTTGAGGATTCTGGGATATTATCAGTCATTTTGATAAATTGTGTTTTGACAACTGATACATTGTGGTTTTTGAGAAATTTGATATTGAGTTTTATGTGATTTAAAAATGAAAAATCTGTTTTGAAAATTTAGAGCGTTACAAGTTGGTATCAGAGCCTTGGTATGAGGGATTCATATGTACCCTCGAGTATGTCTAGACTCAAACTAAGGATTTGAGAAAATTTTTCTATAAAGAAATGATTTTTCTAAAACTAGTAAGAGTTTTAAAGAGGAAATGAGATGGAGCAGTTTGTACCATTAGCCAGAGCCCGGACGGTGATTTCCCAAAATACCATTACTTGTTTACATTATGAGATATTTACGAGATATTGGAGCTGCATGTTAGAGGATAGGCAAGTTATTTCAGATATTAGGGATAGGGTTGCCTGATTCATGATTCCTTAACCTAGGGGATGCTATTGATTGATATTATCTGCTATTTGCTCTCTGCATGTGCTGAGTAAGAGTACCTAACAGAAATCTTTTAGAGAGAGCTTTGAGTAGAGGAGTAATCTAGGAGAGATACCTAGATGTGTATTTGAGGAATCTATAGAGAGAGTAGTTAGATACCTACGAGAGGTAAGGTTGCCTGAGTTCGGTGATGCCTTTTGATTTGTGGATAGAGTGAGTGAAGTTGTATGCTAGAGTGGCTTTATGTGTGGGTGGAGGTTATTCGATGCCCAAATGTTGCTTGCTTTGTGCTTTGTGGAACTCTTGATGATGGGAGTCAGCTACTAAGTGAATATGAAGATATTCAGGAGGTAGATGGATGGAATCATGAGGAGTTCTTCAGCAGTTGATGGCAGAGAAGTATGAGAACCTAGGAGAGCTTAGGGAGTAATTTTAGCCGATGAGTATGCTATTTAGAGGTGAGCATTCGTTGGGGAGCGAGCATGTGTAAAGGGATCGGTTGATCGAGAAGGTTTAGCAACTACTTAGGAGATCTGGGACAATTCGTATGGAAAGTATGGGTAGATGTGGAAGGTAGTATGGGCCCGTACTACTGAAAGCAGAGGACCCATACACGAAACAGGGAGAATTCAAGAGGTTCTAAGTAGAAGATTGAGGGGAGATAACATGGTTCGGGTACCATGGTTCGTAGTAGAGCGTGCTTCCGTCTTTACCAGTTATTCCGCTGTGGTTGGTCAGACTGAGACTGGACATGGTAGATTGTTGGGCCATAGGGCCATGTCAGTCGGTCTTCAATGGAGTGTACCTTGCAAGGAAAATTGAGTTTAGATCTCGTAGGATTTGACTGGTGAGGCGCCAGTTGGAGTCGCAGGGCTCAAGAAACAGTGGAGATGATGTTTTGTGGAGGTTTGCGGTTTGGATTGGGTGATTGGACAATGGTTGAGATGTCACTTTCTGTGACAATAATTACAATATTTTCGCTTCCCATGTGGATCGAAAGAGATAACAAGATTTCGGTTTCAGAGTTTAGAAGTAAACCCTGTGGGGCGACATATTGTTGCGATATTTTCACCAGAGTATTTTGTAGTATGCCTGCTGCGAGGTATTTCTTATACCATAAGAGAGTCATCAGTGGGGACTGAGATAGATGAGGAAAAAGATATGCCTTAGTTGAGTATTATATGGCATACTTTAGTAGCATTTCCAAGTAATCAATATGAGTATATCAGGGCGGCGACCCTCGTTGTTTACGTTGTATATCGATTGTGAGAGTGAGGTCTCTTGGTTCTATGATAATTCACACGATGGAATGTTGGTTGAGGAATCGGAGATGAGGTGTGTGTGATAGATCATTATTTCAGGTTGAGAGTTGTAACTAATTCGGGATAGTTGGGATGTCCGGTGAAGTGTCAGTATGAGATTTGGGGTGACTAGAGGTAGTCACATTAGGAGGATTCTGAGGTTTTCATATGATATTCAGAATACTTGGAGTTATTGGGTCATTATCTGCAAGGTCATCGAGTGTTGTGTGTACGTTCCATGAGTCAGGAATGATTCATCTGGTGAGGCAGTATGTGGTGTGGGCTGTTAGTATGTCAATGGATGATGGTTCGAACCCTAAGTGGGGGAGGACTGGGTATTTTGTAGGGAGGATCCTCAGTCTGACGTGCTGCAAAAGTTTGGGTTATGGAGATCTGCGGTCCCTAATATATGAGGATGGGGTTATGTGGTAGTCAAGGCAACATACAGAGCGAAAGGATGCATGTTGCATATGCTGTGGAGGGAATAAGTTGTTGGATTAATGTCTAAGTCCATAACTATATTTGGTATGTACTTGACCCGACCCGGCATGGTCCATTTGGGTTGCACTTCACCGACACAATTTATATGGATAGTCTTTTGAGAATAGTATATTTATGATTTATATTAATATATTATAAGTTCTAATATATTAATATGGAAACATATTATTTAATTAGTATTGATCAAGAATTAATTTAGAATTAATTAAGTGATCAAAATGAACTAATTAAATATGGACTCTTAGATATATGTGTGTGTTGGGCTAAGTTCAAATAGGTTGGGCTAAGTTTTCATGGATAGTCCATGAAGTGTTTAACCCATGGATCATATGAAATGAAAGGTCATGGGTTTAACCCTAGTCTCCACACTATATAAAGATGTCCTTGGTTGGTGAAATTGGCACTAGTGTGGGTACACTAAGAGGGTTAGCCGATTTCACTAGAGAGAACCAAAGTATTCTTATTCTCAAAGTCTTCCAAGGTCTTTTGGTGATTTTTGATTCCACTTGAGGCTTCCATACTATTAGGGCTAAGCTCTTAAAGCTTGAAGACATCAAGTTACACCAAAACGTATGTCATCTAACTAGTCTTTGTAGTATAGTTGCCTCATAGTATGCTAGTTAGGATTAAAGCCTTGGAAAGTTCTTATTTGCATGTATGACAGAGAAAACATAGATCCAAGGTTTATAGGGTTGCATGTTCACCATAGGAGTGTTAGAATGCTCAAAACCCAACAATGGTATCAGAGCCTAGGCTTGTTTTCTTGTTACACTTGCAAAAACTGCTGAAAAATCGAAGTTTTTTGCTGTTTGGACAACGGACTCGACGAGTCCATCAGGGGACTCGACGAGTCCATGCCTTAAAAATGTTCAAAACGATCCAACTCGCCGAGTTGGTTCATGCACTCGACGAGTTAGACTCCCAGACAGCATATATTCGACTTTTTTTTTGTTGGAATTGGACTAGAAACATTACCCTAAGATGTTTTTGGACTTATAAACTTGTTTTTGATGTGGTAATGTTCATGCTAATCCAATTTCAAAGATAATTGTCAATAGATTCATGTTTTGTATTAGTTTAGTGATTAGGCTAATTACATGAAAAAGTTTGATTTGAATTATCTTGTTCTTAGGAGTTGCTTAGATTAATAGAAAAGTTAATTGATTATGTGTTTTCAATCTATTTTAATCTAAGAGATGATTCTAAAATGTGTTTGTGTAACTTGTCCTCAAGTAACATGAAAAGTCACATTTAAGTTTCTTAAGACTCATAAAAGTTGTCATAGGTTACAAAATGAAGAATCTTGTTCTTATTAAATGGTTTTATGACTCCATAACTTGTCCTCAAGTTTTGGAGGTTCAAGAGTCTCTTCATTAAATAAAATATGTGTAACCTTAGTTAAACTCATAAAGCTTCCATAAGTTATAAATTATGAAGAGTCACTTTCTTAATTAGTTTAAAGTCTTTCATAACTTGTCATCAAGTTATGGAACTTGAAGAGTTTTTAATTAAAACTACTTTAAACACATAAGTTATGGAATTGAAGAGTTTTGAATAGTTTCAAAACTCGCCCTCAAGTTTTGGAATTTGTAAAGTTTTCTCTTGAATACTTTAGTTCCAAGTTAAGCCCTTAGAATTTTAAAAGTTAAAATTCAACCCTTATACTTTATAATATTATCAGATAATATATATATATATATATATATATATATATATATATATATATATATATATATATATATATATATATATATATGTATGTATGTATAAGAGCAAGTCAGTCTTACCGTTAGTAGGCCTCATTCACGAAACCGGTCTATAAGGGGGTATAAGGTTACTGCCAATAAAATGGCAGTTTAATGGGTGTCATCTCTCACCCACCGCTTCCTTGACTGGTGGAAGGTCGTTAGCCGAACGGATAGGACAAAGACTATAAATTATGCCTTCATTAAAAGTATTAATGATAAATACTAAGTAACTAAACCTTTTATAAATACCCAATCTTGGTTACTTAGGAAAATGTGAATAAGGTGCTAATCCTTGAAATTACACTTTGCACTTTGTTTAAGTCGGTTAGTGGAGCGTGTGTGGTTAACCGACACACTAACTCGTATTTAACAAGGTAGGCAAAGGGTAACTTAATGTTTATCATAGTATCGATGGAGCGTGTGTGGTTAACCGGCACATCGATTGAGGGGTAAACACTTAAGGGTACCAAGTAATTTGCATGGTTACTTCACACCTTATTTTGTGATCCTCGACATCCCAGTCACAAAACATGAAGGGCACACTCGAGATTGAAACATGCCATTGAACAATTCAATGAATCTCAACAAATTTAGGAGTTTCAAATCCAATTAAAAACCTAATAATTTATTTCATTTTTCATGGTGGAAATTGGTGAATCGTCATTCACCTACCTTCAAATATTCTATAGCTTGGATTACGGCATCCCTCTTCCAAGTTATAAAATATTGTGTTGGGTCGTAGCCTTAATATTTCATATTGGGTGTTATATTAAGGACTTTAAATCAACTATCTTGAATATCTCCCAAAAAGATGTCTGGTTCAGACATCTATGATCTTCCCAAGTCTCTTGAAACTTCACTTCCTCCACCTCCTCCAATTATTCTCCTTTACCCACAAGTTCAAGGTCACTCAAGCCCTATTGGCAAGGCAAGTTCTAGGTGTGATCACATCTTGGAGATGAAGTCACATACTGACAAGCCGGGAGAGTTGGGTGTCAAAGTCTTGAGAAAGTTAGTGGTTCAATCACTTTCTAAGTCACATAGTGAGTTCTTTTGGGACTCCTATGAAACAAACTATGACAAGACCCTTAATGATCTTATCTATTTGCTTGGTGATGCTGAATCAGCAATGATTTGGAAGGCTAGTAAAGCAAATTTGATTAGAGTATCGACTTCCCAAAACTTTATGGACATTTAAAATGGTGACATTGGAAATCCAAAAAAAGCATTCTCTTCCCAATGGAAAGGGTTCGGCCATAGTCAACTCTGTTGACCAAATGGTAATGAGAAATGCTAAGTCTTTGATAGTCCCATGTACCACCAAAGCGTCCATATGTTAAATTGCCAAAGGAAGGGCATTGGTTGCGAAGCTGCCAAATTTACCTGAAAGATCATAAGGCTGGTAAAGTCAATAAGTTTGACTCTACTTCAAGTAAAGTCCACTATCAAACTCTATTAAGTTTCTATTCTGAGACTCTTATTACATGATGTGACTGGGTCACATGTTGATGTTTTAAGAATCAAAGGAAAAATGAAGGAAACTTTCAGAAAGAGTATGTTGAATCTGACCGCGAAGATGGATTTCTATCGCTTGATTGAAGATCAGATTCTTGAGATACTTCTTAGGAGTTATGAAAGATTGCTAGGAAACATGTAATAACATAGTTTTCATTTCAAGTTACATTGTAAGGAAAAAGTTTTTTCCACATTTTGATAAATAAATAAAAATTTGTTTTACTTTATTTTATATCTCCTTACAATGGCATTTATGAAAACTTGATGTTTGTATGTTTCAATCAACATTGGAAAAATGAACTTGATTCTTTCATTTGTGGTAGTGTCTAAATTTACCAAGTAAGGAAATATTCTCATCACTTAAGTTTTCAATTGGACCGAAACTTGGAATCATACAAGGTGTTTAGTGTGATGTGTGAAAATTTTCAACTTTGGAAAATTAAGACTAGATCCGTGTTCAGATGTATATGTGACTCAAGAGAAGGACTAAGGGATCAAGTACACTTTCTTGTGCACTTGTCGAAGTCCACCACAAAATATAGATAAGACTATTCATCATGATTTACTAAGGTTTAGTAAATATGATTATATTTACAAGCTTAAGTATAATTCTGAAACATTGAAAAAATTTCAATGTATGACACAACGAATAAGAAGAATCGAATTAGGCAGAAGGATAAAAGGTTCTCAAATCTGAAAAGATGGGAGAGTACTTTAGTATCATGTTTTAAGATCATCTTAATTATTTTGAGACCCTATCACAATTCATCGTCTAAATACATTATGATAGTTAAGAAGAGGAGTTAGGAATTGTTGAAGTGGTTAAATCAAGAAGATGATTCATACTTCGTTCCAAAAAAATTCATAGAGTTATACTCTAAGATTGTAACTTGAGTGACATGTCTTAAAGAAGGTTTAAAACACTTGTCAAATGTAAGAGTAAAAGTTTTCTACTCTTGTACATTTGAAATTGGTAAGTTGTGATGTTTTGGATAAAACAAAGACCAACTAAGGCTAATTGTGTTAAGTGTCTGTCTTGATTAGAATCCGCACTATCTCTTGAATATTTGGCAAGAAAGTCTTATAGCTCAAGGAGACAGTGGGAGTCTAAAAGATCTTGAAAGGGTTTCAAGAAGTAATCAAGAATAAAACCTGTATTTCATCACTAGCACATAATTAGAGGTTTATAACCTATCGTGTTGATATTTCTGTGCCCATTCCGGTTAAGTTGGCTATACATTTGAGCTCTACATGTTCTTAATTGTTTGCATAGCTACTTGGAAGCAATGGTAGGCCCTTGAGTTGCCAGGTGGCAAGAAGTTAAGATTGCACAAGCTCAATCCATATGAGTTAGGATTTGTCACTAACCTAGTCTTGTGATTATGGTTTTGACAAATTCACGAGGATAAGAACACATACAACATAAAATCTAAGTGTCATAAGGTTTCTCTCCAATTCATGAAAATGATGGTGAGGAAATTCTTTCACTAAGAAGATTTTAAGTAGAAAGTAATTGTGATATTTGCAGTTCTCAAAGTCGTTAGTGGAGTGTGCGTGGTTAACCGGCACACTAACATGAACTTATGAGAAATGGAAAAAAGTCTAAACAATTGAGACTATGATTACAACATCCCTTTTCATAGTTCTGAAATTGTTTAGACACACCTGTGAGCTATCTAAGATAAGGTGTATAATTTTGATAAAGCCTTATCAAAGCAATCCAGTATCAAAAATCTGAGCTTTGGTAAGAAAGTCAATAAAGTATTGATTTCTAGAAGTCCATTAGTTTCTGGATACATGTCAAATCCAGTGGGAGCATAAGTGTTATGCTAATAATCATCATGTTAGTGGGTGCATGATAATTATAGAAAACAAAATTTCAATTTGTGAGGTTGTAGGGGTTGAAAAAATTGTTTTGCTATTATTAAGGGAGAGGAAATTATACTTCGTTTCAATTCTAAAAAGCTTAGATTGAGTTTATAATCATTCTAAAGAGCTTATATTTAGATTTTAATCACCTTTAGTCAAGAATATATATATATATATATATATATATATATATATATATATATATATATATATATATATATGAATTTCATGTTGGATTGGTTCAACTTAAGAAAATTCTATATATTGCGTTCTCAAAATTCGATTATGATTACGACATCCCTTTTCATAGTCAAATTTTGAGAGTATGGCAAACAAAAATTATTATGGCAAAAGACTGGTCTAGAACCATGTCTTTATGTGAAACATCATGAATCGTGTCCCATTTACTTTGGGTATAAGATCGATTACTTTGGTGATTTGTGATTCCACTTGAGGCTTCCACACTATTGGGGCTAAGCTCTTGAAGTTTGAAGACATCAAGCCACACCAAAAGGTATGTCATCTAACTAGTCTTTGTAGTATAGTTGCCTCATAGTATACTAGTTAGGTTTAAAGCCTTGGAAAGTTCTTATTTGCATGTATAATAGAGAAAACATAGATCCAAGGTTTATAGGGTTGCATGTACACCATAGGAGTGTGATGCTCAAAACCCAACATAAGTGTCTTCACGGTAGGTGGCCGTTGGACAGGAATCTGATTACGGTCCGTTTTTCCAATCTTCTACGGAACTAACCCATGCAAAACTATACATTCCAAATTATGAAGTTGATTCATAGACCAACGATAGTAGCAATCTATACCCTAAGATGACGAATCCTTTAACAACCAACACTCGACCTGTGCAACTTAACCACCTTTTGACTAGTTCATCGGCATCCCCGAATGGGACCACTGTCTATAATGTGCTCTTTGACCAAATCTTCCTTCCACGAAGAAAACTCATGTATTCCCGAGCACATACATTTGAGGCAACTTGCTCTGCACCCTCGACTCGAACCAAAGAATCACATAGTCGAACTGTTGATCCCTACAACCCATTACTCTAGAACCATGAACTCAAACATATCCGTGATCTTTCAAGTAGCATACCCAGTTCTCCTCCACATGGGTTCGAGCTATAAGCAACTGAAGTTACAAACAAAACACACTTCAAACCAGCTCAACCAGATACATATCGTCCCTGACTCTTGGAATGTATAACACAACGCAAGATAATCTTCTTGATAAGGACCCAGCAACCCCAACAGTCCATTCAAAGCCCAAATTCTCTATCCAAAAACAAATAGGTTACAACACATTTTGCCTCTGAATCCCTAAGCATCACACCACCGTAGGAAACACTTATAAAAAATAGGCATCATCTTCATAGTCGAGTTACAACATAGACAATGAAAGTTGTCGTTTCCGATTCACTTCTCCTGATCACCTGGAACAACCTGCAAGAACACGCTCTAACTGAACTCACAGAAAGCATACCGTTTCCCCATCTTGTACAGTCTCTACGAAAATGAAGATCTTTCCACATATGAAATATCTCGAGGAGATCAAACCACAATAATCTTTTTGTGCATTCCCCCCATGTCACATATATTGCAACCATCTAGTTTTCCCCACTGGTTCACCCTCTAATTTCTGAAATCATATGCTCGCTCTCTCTTTACTTCAACACAGAAAGATGAAAGGACAAAATCCTTGTCATATAAAATGACATCATAAGCCATCGGCTGATCACTCAACCTCACGGCTGAAATGCTCAAGTCGCTCCTCCCAACCGCTCCATCCTTGAGTCCCGCGACTCAGACTGACACTACCTCTAGCAAGGCCCCCAAGACCTCGAAATCAACTACTCATTCAGGACTGCACTATTCATCCCAAACTGACATGACCAGTAAGGCCAAAACAATCACCAGACCCGTCTTCATCCCGGGCAGCCATAACCGAAGAGGTGATAAATACCAAAATGTTGCAACAGATTCATGGTGTCAAACTATGTTCCTACCCTCCACGAGCTCCTTAGAATTTTCGGGACTTTCCTTGATTCGAATATGAATCCTATGATTTCAGTAGTATGGGCCCAATACTACCTTCCACATCTATATGTACTTTCCTTAAGAACGATCCCGAATCCTCTAAGTACCTTCTCAAACTGGTACTCCTAGTACCCTCTAAACAACACATCCAAACCCACTCAAACACTTCCTAGGATCTCCTAAGTTCCTCACCCACCCTGCCATCAGCTGCAGAAGGACCTCTACTAATGTCAGTTAACTACTTCATGAATACAATTACATGCAACAAAGCTTAGATAATCCTTTGACTAAAAGACTCAACCCTACAACAGTTAGCCTCAAACGAGGGTTGCATAATACGGATAAGTCAACGACTCTAATATTATTTAACCCTTACTGCATGTAACTTAACATATTCATGTGATACCTAAATTACATCAATATGAGTCCTAAAAAGCACAAAACACGCAGCATTCGAGCATCAAGAACTAATAGCATCGCATAAACAGGAAGTCCTGTCTCAGAAGCTCCAGAAGATCTCTAGTCACTATCATGCATCACTACCATCTCACATAAAAGGCATAAAGGCATCTCTCTGAATCATGCATCCTACCATGAAACACTGAGTATATCCTTAGCCCTAATCGAGCAGGCAATTCTCGTATACTCATATCAAACATCAATCATAAACACGTATGGGTATTTTGGGAAATACTTATTTAAGCTCGGTTGATTGCACGAATTGCACACTATTGTATTTAAAAAAAAAAACGTTTTTAGAAAATCATTTCTTTTAGAAATTTTTGCCAATTCCTCAGTTTGAGTTCTGGCACACCCGAGAGTATGCCCAAATCCCTCAAACCAAGGCCCTGAAACTAACTTGTAACGTCCCATATTTCAACCCAATTTTTTTTCATTTAAACATAAAGTATTTATTTAATTTACAACAACATAGATCTAGATAACAACATTTAATTCAAACATTTATCAGAGTATTGTTAAAATTTATCATGTGCACAAGTCTCCCATGGACGCGATGCAATCGAGCCGTACTCCTCCTTTATTATAAGAAAACCTGAAACATTTAAACCACAAATCGTAAGCACAAAGCTTAGTGAGTTCCCCAAAATACCACACACAACACATCACAAATAAACAACTATGGGTTATCAGCAACCTTGGATACTACCCGAAGTCTCAGTGGACAAACAACATGCCTCATGGGTTATCAACAACTCTAGAGACTATCTGAAGTCTCAGTGGGAAAACAACAATCCCTGTGGGTTATCAGCAACCCTGGAGACTACTCAAGGTGTAAGTATACACAGTATCACATATAATAGTAACAACAAATAAGACCCAGCTGGTCAGCACATATATACACAGATAATCAAGTAAGAGCCACAAAGATAACAAGCATCCTATATACACAAGTTAGTGCTTCGGCATTGGTTCCTTCGAGCCACAAGCATAGTGAAAAAACTCACCTAAATCGAAGAACTTTGAAACACTACGATACGATCCCTTTTCTGCACTGCTTGCACCTGCGAGTCCACTAACACCAGAAGCAGATAAAATCTTAATTAATAGCCCAAACTCCTCAAGTTTGACACGAGGTCTATGTTGCTCCAAATTCAATGATCAATGGAAGTCAAAGTCAACAAGTGAAGAAGTCCAACTTTAGGCTGAGTAAGCCCAACGTACTCAGCTCATACACATGGGGTACTCACCATCTAGAGACGAGACTCCACACGAGGATTTGCAGCGTACTCCAAGGTACGCCCAACAAACTCAATATGACACTTTTCCATTAAGTTCTTATTCAATTAATTCCTTTCACCCAACACTCAGATGTATACCCCATAACATCATTCTAAGTCTTAAAGTTCCCACCTTTATGGGAGGAATAAAAGGACCAAGATCACATTTTTATGGATCCTAATATATCCATAATAGATAAAGTTTCCAACTTTATCCATTAGAATGGTCCAAATGACCAAGATCTAGTTTTTAAGTCTTAAAGGAACCAAAGAGCATCTCTTTCAACTTAATCCATTAAGTCCAAGTCTCCAAACTTTAGATGAATCAATATGATGTTTAGATGGATTAAGTTTCCAACTTTATCATAACAAGGTCATAAGCTTTCAAGATCTAAACTTTATGCACTAAAGTGACCAAAAGCTCATAACACCCAAAACTAGCTAGATCTAACAAATACATCATCAAGATTCAAGCTTTATACCTCTAGAAGAAAGATCATGGTGAACAAAGTCTGGATCTATAAGCTCCATTGCAACCAAACTTCTTCAATGAGCTCCTTTTTCTTCATGACTTACCAAGCACACTCCAAAGCACTAAAAACACCTTCTTTTTTGCTCATAAGTCTCAAACTAGAGTTAGGGTTTCAAGGGAGGGTGTTGGAGAGGTGGAGGATGAGAATGGAATGGGTTTGGGGAAGTTAAGGAGCTTAAATAGGGCTCAAACCAAAAAATGGGGTTTAGGAAATGATGGCGTACGCCTAACATACTCAGGGATGCCCTAGTACGCCCAATGTACGTGGCTTAACCCAAAATCGTCCTAACTTCAAACGTTCAAAACTTCTCCATTTTAACTCTGATTTCGATGATCTTTATATCCTCAGAAAGGTATTGACGAGCCCTAGATTATTATCTAGATATCTTGGACTAAAAACTTCTAAAAAAAAAAATCCTTTTTTCATGCAATACCTCGACCTATGATTTTCCCTTTTCAACCCTTCGGCCAAAAACCCAATTCAAAGGTTATGATCTTGTAACCAAACTTGTCAACCTTCAATAAGCACTAAAATTTAATTTCTCCAAGCCCCAAAGTCTTCACATAATTGATTCATGGCCCATGATCCTGAATCACAGAATGATCCAAACAGGGTGTTACAAAACGAGCGAAAAGCACTCGGGTCCAATGAGCGAGATCTTTTAACTACTCTACCTCCGTTGCTACCTTATCTACCCGAAAATGTTGCAACTAAGGCAACAGATGCAATCGAACCCTTATATTTATTTCTATGAATCAAAGGCTTACCACCATCCCCATCATCTTCATCATCATTCACCAAAATCAAAGCAGTTACCACATTAGGAGTCTACTCGCTAACATTATCATCATAGGAATCATGAATCCCAAGGGAAGATTTGGATCACGATCGTCTTCTCCATCACTACTATTACTGCCTTCATCCTTATCCTCATTAAAAGTATCATCAATGAAAGGTATCTTAACTTCATAAGACTTTAATTCCCAGGCATAAACTTTTCCCTCAAAAAACATAGACAAGATGAACGACAGCTGATCACCATCTAAAAACAGCTAAGAACAGTCATGCAAAATAGAAGAAGCACTATCATAGAAAACACAAACATGTACTTGGGGCCAAAACAAACAAGGTTAACACCATACCCATACGCAGTCCATGTAGACTTATCCCAACTTTCCCTAGTACAGCTTCACGAAATTTCTTCATAAGAACATTTAGGCGGGAGATCTTATCTGTTTCTCACCTAGGTCAGGGTTCCTATCGATGTTTTTTTTCATTAATGGTCTCGGGAAGATGAAACCTATCAGGATAAGGGAAACAGGATAATTTCAACCAAATAAACTCGTTTTTCAATTTCTTTATAGACTCCAGAAGGCCTTCAATGAAACTCTTCCCCTAGAGCGAAATTAGTACCAAGCACTACTACCACAGATCTGAAAGAAGTACTAAAATAGTACAACAGAAGGAACAAAAAATGTGGCATAAAACAAGAATTCAAAGGAAAGAATTTTCAAAATAGAATTCGACTTCAATTGACAAGTGTGAATATTATATGCCTCGATAATTTTCCCAAAGAAAAGGGAAGGAGGAACTCGTAACCTAGCCTCAAAATAGTAAAGGTAGAAGTCGATCTTACCTGGAAGAGGAAGATCAATAATAGTTGTGGCATCAGGAATAATGGCACAATCATCAACTATAAGATGCTACTTTAAGGAAATCAGATTTAGGCGCTCATGTGTCACAGAAGAAACAAGAGGAGGCCGGTCCTGGAAAATAAAATATTCTTAAAGTCCCAGGACGAACAAGAAAAAAGGGCTCATATCTTTATTATAATTTTTTTATCTTTAAATAAAAATATATAATAAAATTTTTTGGGCCATGTGCAGCTGCCCACTTTGCCCCCCTTCTAAGCCCCCCATGAGAGGAGGCAATATTAGATGAGACATTACTTCTACTGATTCAAAGAAATTTGAACAAAGTAAAACAATGGATAAAAATACCAAGGAGAAAAGGGAAAAGACAATCCTATGGGACAATCATTTAAAACAGATCAGAAGCGGGAAAAGAGAGCTGCCACCACATCAGTTTAACCAAAGGGCACACAACCACCAAGACACATGACAAACACGTTGGACGCTTCATTTCCTGACCAAATTAATATGCATTTTAATCCCAATTATTAAAAACGGCTTCACAACCACTTTTAAAAATTAGGTGGGGGACTTAATGGTGTATGGGTACACAAGAGTAGGATGGCAAAGCAAATCAAACAACAACAATAGAGCCCAAATACCCTCACACATTGATAAGAAAGACTACACAAACATGTCGTACCGATCCACATTAAACAATATATAAAAATCTTTCGTATAGATCTTCGACCAATATCCCGAGAAAAATGGGCAAAGTAACGATATTTTATTAAAGGGTTCTACTATTTCAACCTTTGGACAAAAGAAACACCTAAATACGAATGGCAAAAATTGAACCAACTTCCACCTATAAAAACACCAAGCACTCATAAAACAGGTAAGACAACACTCGAGCAAAAAATCTTAAGCAATTATTCTTATACCTCAAGTTGGAATCTAACTTAGGCATCAGACAACAACACTGGGGTCCATCCCTCGGTATATCTTTCTAACCTAGATTTTTTCTACTCTATGCAGCATGACTTCCAGAATTCTTATTACAAGAACTCCCAGTGATAAACTATAAATATATCTACATGCCCACATAGCAACATTAGTGTCATCCGTGTATAACAATGCAAGATAAAAGCATACCTTGCTCCCTCAATCCGACTCACCTTTTAGCCCCATCAATCTGATCCCAACATTAACACTCGTAACTATAACAACACTAACTGCTGATCCAACAATAGCTACATCATCACAACCAGTGGTACTACCCTCCACCAAAGCAAACACTTAGAATAACGAAACGCCCAATGACCAAGCATCGAGAAAAAAAGAAGAAGGATAGGTAGGCGATCTCGATAACGATAGAAACGACCAGTAGCTCGAGCATAGGAGGCCAAAACATGTCGGCTAGACTGTCAAAAACAACCGCTCCGACCTTGAAACATTGATTATATTTTGGACGAAACATGCTCATTAGAAGACCACACATTAATGAAATATAAACGTATCGGGAAGCCCACGTAGAAACATCAATATTTTCAAATAGTTGTTTTATAGCTTTAGAAGGTTCTTTTGGATATTACAATATATCCCTACTAAACTTACAACATTGATTATATTTTGGCGCTTGTTTGACGAGAGAATACATCATATGTTGAACATACAAGAAACAAACACGACAATATTCACAAATTTGATTATAATCTCTGAGGTTAAAGTAAGTTGAGGAAGTGAGTAATATATGGCGTGGTAACGTATTTGTGCTTCACGAAGAGGATGTGTAAATGAAAGTATGATGAGATTTATTCCTATCATGGTCGTGCGCTACTGTGATTGAGCTAGAGACTGTTCATGTAATAATTGGTAAAAATTAGTCAGAATTCGGTGGTCAAACCACCACGAACCGCTATGTATTAAAGACCAATTGTGTGTAATTTTATTTTTTTAACATATATTAAATATATTATATTTATAATTACTTTCAGAACGTCTCAAACTACTCAACAAATTGTCTATAGTTGAGGATCAAATCGAAAATCACCAAAATTAATTCTATTTGTGACATTAAAAATATTTTTTTGTATCGAGTATCCCTAGCAATAATTTATGATCAATTTGAATAATTATATTCTCTTGAATTCGTGGATGTAAAGAATGCCCAAAACGAAGTTCGTATGAGGAAGTTATGCTTCTTTCAAGTTATAAAATCAATATTTATCTGATTTTCCCTAAACGAACTCTACACTGTTTCATTTGAAATAGCTACGAACCTCGTAAATTGCTTTTGAGCATGTTTTTATGCTCAGACTAGGTTTATTATTTAATTTCATTTTTATGATATTTTTAATATCAAGAAAAATCAGATTCGTAAAATCTGTCGAATCGAATCTAATTAATTACAAAACTTTAAACGCCATTTCCCCGGAGTTCTATATATCGGAATTGAATGTCGTCTGTGTTTTTGGAATCACCACGAACGGGAAAATAATCAAGGACTTTCTAGGAAAAATTTATGAGACGGTATGATGACACAAGAATTTCAATTTATTCACTAAAGTTTGAAAGTATAACACAAATGCTTATTCCAAAAATGTCTAGTAAAAGTCAGCATTGACTTCGTCAATAATGTAGAAAGCAGTCTTTGAGTGTCTGCGGGCGCCTCATGCTCAGGATTTTCTGCTAACTATCTCTATTGATGGTCTTGGCCAACATATGTCTCCTGTGGAGTACCGAACTATCCTTCGTTACCGCCTCATGATTCCCATATTTCCAATTAACGAGATATGGATAGTTTGTCGTAAGGCATGTTTGGATACCTTTGGGGAACACGCGGTTCATTGTAGAGAGCTCCCTGGTTTCACGTATAGACATGATGTGGTTCAGGATGTTCTCTTTGATGCTTGTCGGCGTGCTGGTATTTCTGTGAAGAAAGAAGCGCTAGTGAACTTTTTGACGGACCCGCAGGATGGAAGGTCCACACTTAGACTGACTGACATTTTGGTCTTTGGATGGATAGGAGGGAAGCATGTGTGTGTGGATCTTACTGGGGTCTCTTCATTGGTTTGGTGAGCGGGGGTTTCACAGCTGGGCATGCCGCATTGAAAGCCGTTGCGTGCAAAGTGGTAAAGCACGAGAATGCATGTATAGCAAATCAACATGTGTTTGTTCCTTTTGCATTCGATACATTTGGTTTTCTTGCACTAGAGACGATGGAGCTCCTCAATACAGTCCAACGGGTCATGCATTCTAATGTCATCTCCTAGATCCACAAATGTAGTTTTCAAAAGAATTGGTTTTGCTATCCAGAAAGGGCTAGTGGCGCAACTTGTTGCCCGTTTGCCTTCAATCGATATGTATTGAACTACATGTTGTATTATATATTTATGGTAATGTAAATCGAAGATAATGCAGGAAAGCATCAATTAGAAGCTAGTCTTAATCTCTCACTAGTCTCTCTTTTTCTTACTCCCTTTCTCTCTCCTGTTCTCACCTCACCGGAAAAGAAGAGGAGGACCGACAACCCTCTTGCTGGCTATTCTATTCCTTCTCCGCCTCCTTTCCTTCGCAATCTGCCACCACCAACATCTCCCTTCCCAGCTGCCACCTCCAATCGACGTTAACAGCCTCTGATGAGGCTTCACCATCGAGAGAATCATGTTGGAAAAATTGACTCCCTCCTCCACCTCTTCTCTGGTTGATTGGCAAACCCGCGAAACCCCTCCTCCACCTCTTCTCTAATGAGGCTTCACCATCGAGAGAATCATGCCACTGTTTCGCTGCTCCATTCCCTTCTCCCTTTTATTGTGTGTATTCTGCCAGACAAATGAGACAACCGACAAATGAGACAACCGAGAGCTTCCGGAGCAGCCCTCGCCGACTAAGCCATCAATGGTAGTTCTTCTATTTTTGTTCTTCACCATCATCGAATCAATCAAACACCCAAGTGCTTCCCATTTTCTGATTTTGTTCGTGTTCCTTTTCCTTCCAGGTCGAATGCCTTCGTTCCCTTTTCTTTCTGCTTCTGTTCGTTTATTTCTTCGTCGATCTGATGAGGATGATGACCCTCCCATTTGTAATGTTACCCAAAAACAACTGCCATTTGTTCAAGATGTTACCAGATCAGCCCCTCTTATTTTAATGTGACCAAATGTCACACCCCCGAACCAGACGGCGGAAACGTCCGGGGGCTGTCGTGACTCAATTGAATACCATAACATTGAATATATATGAAACATAACAACATTCGTCACCATTCATCAACATAGTACAACCAGTAGTGTTTACATATCATACATTGTTTAAACATTACATTTCCCAAAAATTAATTTGTTCAATTCATACAAAAATAAACTGCAACCGTCACTGAATATGATTTCCCTTGATTCACTGGTTCCCTGAGAATACAAGTATTTTGAAAAACGTCAACATATGAAATGTTGGTGAGTTCATAAGTAGTGTTTGAAATCGAATGTTTGTATTGTTTGAAAAACCACCAGAAAATCCGATATTTTCTGAAAAGATAAGCTTTTGAAAACATTTGTGAAGATCCATAGGTATGCTTGTTTGTTTCTATACTTGTAAAAAAATTGTTCATTGAAAATGTATGCATTTCAAATTTGTAAGTATTGAAAACCCTAGGAAAACCCGATGTTCTCCTAGTTCCTTGAATTACGTGATGTTACATTGAAACCATTGCATAGCGTATAGTGTCAGTCCCAGGCGACGTTGGAAGGTTCTCGAGCAGGATTATTTACTACAAACCCGCGTTACACAAACGCCCAGTTTATAGTTATACTAACGACTCCGAAGGCGTCGTCAGTACTAATCGCGTTATCCAATCGCCCTGACTAGGTGTAGTCCCACATCCGAAGAGAAAGAGGTCACGAAGACCCCGGTAACTCCATTAGCCGGTTGGGGATAAAATGTACGAGGGGTCCCCGACCCGCCTCGCATGAAATGTAGACTTTACTAGCAATACCAAAGGACCCTTGGGGACCGGTGGTATACAAGCCATTGAAAGTCCATTTACGTTGTGTCGGATCGGTAAAACCCAACACACCGTAAAAAAAATGTCTTCGGGCCTTAAGATCAGGTCATTGGGCTAGCTAGGCTCAACGAACAAGATTTTACACTTGTGGGGCCCAAAGATGGTGCGTAGACGTCTGTGCACACTCGTATGTATATGTATTACCAAACGTTACTTTTATGAATCGTAGTGTCGTAGTGTTAGTAGTTGTAGATTTCTATTGGCTCGAGACCGAGCCAATTCGTTTAACAACGACTTTGGGTATTGTAATATATTGTATTTCGTCGATAGTCGCGGTGCCATTATTTGATCAAATTGTGTATATTGAACTAGCCTTGAAATATTCCTGTTTTCAGCCCCTCATTATTTGTAAAATTTACATTTTCAACCCTTTTTAGTAAATACTTCCCGGTTTGGTCCTTAAACTATTTTTCTTGACATTTTAACACCAAAAATTATTGAAATTAATATTTTCCAGCATAATTTTCATAGAAAACAGTTTAAGTCCCTGAAAATGCAATTTTCTCGGTTTTAGCCCCTTCTTTTCGCAACTTTGACAATTTTGGCCCAAATTGTGAAACTTTTGCAACTTTGGTCCTTTTTAAATTTGGAAAGCATTTTAAACCTTTGAAAAGGATTTGGAACACTTATAGTCCACTGTTTTACAGAAAGTTACAGTTTTGGCCCTCCAAAACAGAAAAATTCGCATAATGGGCCTTATTGGGCCGAAATTTTCATTTTTAGCCCATTAAGCTTGGAATTTATGTTTTTAATCCCCTAAATGAGTATATTTCCAGAAATTTATTTATGGAAACTGTTTTGGCACACTTCATCCATCAGAATCTGTGAAATGTCAATTTGGGCCCTTATTTTTGCATTTTTCACATTTTAGGCCCAAAATTTGTGTTTTTAACCCAAAGAAAATTATTACTAAACCACTTAGCCATTTTTCTTGAAACACTTTGTGTTTAGAAATATATTTGAAGCTAAAATCATTTAACACAAGATATATCTCGGTTTTGATGGGTTTTAAGGCTAGATCCAACATAAAAACACATAAAAGCATACATATAAGCATGGAAATCATACAAGGCATACAAAACACATATAGATCTACACTTTCACTTGTATTCCCCCCCCCACAAAACTCATAAAAACAGAAAATAGGGGGTATGAAGCTCACCTTGGGGTGTTGATTCGGTTTTTGAAGAAAGATTGGAAGAAATGAAGTGATTTTTGGCCTTTGCACTCCTTGATGAACTTTTCGAGATTATGGGGGTTTCTAGAGTGCAAGATCATGATTTTTACATGGATTAGGAAGAGATGTTTGATAAATAAGGAATACAAATCATAGATCCAAGCAAAACTTTACCTTAGATGTTGATTTTTGTGGAAGAACCTTCTTGAATGCTTCCTAATTTTCGAGATTTTGGATGGAGGGGAGAGATGTTCTTGAGTGATCTAGAGAGTGTTTGAGAGATTTTTGGTGGGTGTATGTGTGTATGGCCGAGAGTGAGAGAGGAGAGAAGGGAGAAGTGATTTTGAAGTGATGTTGCATGGATACATGGACTATATTGCATGGATACCCTATGGACAATAATGAGGTGGCACACTTAAGTCAACTCTCCCTTATCTTCTTGGGTTTGGGCCTTTGGGCCGAGAATGTGAAGGAAAAAAAAGATTTTTGGGCCTTTTGGCCCTTAAGCCCAATATTTGAGTTAGTTAGAGTGTGTTTTATGCTTAAAAGAATGTAGTATGATTTTTATATTTTTATTGGACTAGTTTAGGTTATTCATGGCTCAAAGTTTTCAATTCATTTCATTATAGGCCCAACATGACCTAAAATGTTAAAATAAATAAGTGTGGGTCCAATTAGAGCCCAATTAGGGTTCTAAGCCCATGATAGTCCAATTGGAAGCTTATTGGTCCATTGGGATCCAATAAGGAAGTTCTAGTCTAAAATAGACTTAACAAGAACTTCTAGGGTCTCTAATTGTTTGATGACTATTTGTGGTACTTGCATGATGTATTTGATTGAAGTTTTTGATTCACATTAACTTGAATATATAGATTACATGGCTCAAAATTTACAGTTGTGACATCATCCCCCCGTTAGAGGGAATTTCGTCCCGAAATTCTGTTTGAAAGCTAGATTTGAGAATGCTAGAATAGGTGAGGGTACTTTTGCTTCATTTGATCTTCGCGTTCCCACGTGAATTCTGGCCCACGCTTTGCGTTCCACCGTACCTTCACGATCAGGATGCGACTCTGCTTAGTACGCTTCACCTCCCTGTCCATGATTTCGATTGGCTCTTCGACGAACAGGAGATTCTCATTGATTTCGATTTCGTCAAGAGGAATGACAAGGGTTTCATCTGATAGGCACTTTTTCAGATTAGAGACATGAAACACGGGGTGTACACCATTTAGCTCTGTGGGTAGTTGTAGTCTGTATGCTACTGGGCCTATTCGGGCGACGATTTCGAAAGGTCCAATGCATCGCGGGTTCAGCTTTCCCCGTTTTCCGAAACGTATAACCCCTTTCCAGGGTGAGACCTTTAACAATACTCGATCACCGACCTGGAATTCTAAGGGCTTTCGCCGTTTATCAGCGTAGCTCTTTTGCCGGTCACGCGATGCCTGTAATCGAGCTTTGATCTGGACAATCTTTTCTGTGGTCTCGCGAATGATTTCCGGTCCCGTTAATGCCCCGTTTGACGTATGTGTTCTTGCTAGCTGGGTGTCACCTACTTCAGCCCAACATAACGGTGATCTACATTTACGCCCGTACAGTGCTTCGAAAGGGGCCACCTTAATGCTCGAATGATAACTATTGTTATATGAAAACTCGATCAACGGTAGGTGGGTATCCCAAGACTTTCCGAAGTCTATCACACATGCACGAAGCATGTCTTCAAGCGTCTGAATGGTTCGTTCGCTTTGACCGTCCGTTTGTGGGTGATACGCGGTGCTCATATCAAGATGAGTTCCCATGGCCTTGTGGAGCGACTGCCAAAAGCGTGACGTGAACCTACTGTCCCTATCTGAGATGATAGATTTTGGCACTCCATGAAGTCTTACAATCTCTCGTAGGTACAAACGCGTCAGCCTCTCCATCTTGTAGGACTCTTTGATCGGCAGGAAATGGGCAGATTTCGTCAGTCGGTCGATTATTACCCATATGGTGTCCAATCCGTCCGACGTCTTGGGCAGCTTGGTCACGAAGTCCATAGAAATCCCCTCCCATTTCCACTCAGGGATTGCCGGTTGCTGTAACAATCCGGAAGGTTTCTGGTATTCCACTTTTACCTTGGCACACGTAAGGCACTTACTAACATAAGTTGCGATTTCCGCCTTCATGTTAGGCCACCAATAGTGCTGCTTAATGTCCAAATACATCTTGTCCGAACCAGGATGAATGGAGTATCGTGTCTTGTGGGCTTCCTTCATAACGGTCTCCTTGAATCCTCCGATTTTTGGAACCCAAATACGGTTCATGAAGTAGTATACCCCATTCTCTTTGACTTCCAGGTTCTTCTCCATTCCGCGTAATGCCTCGCTAGTTCTATTTTCCGCTTTCATAGCCTCTGCCTGGACTGATGCAATTTGAGCGGTCAGATGAGACTGAATGGTTATCGAGTGCGTTTTCGTACGACGATTTGTGTACTCCTTCCGACTTAATGCGTCAGCTACCATGTTGGCCTTGCCTAGATGGTACTTGATCTCGCATTCGTAGTCGTTTAACAACTCCACCCATCTTCGTTGTCTCATGTTCAGCTCCTTCTGATTCAAGATGTGCTGGAGGCTCTTGTGGTCTGTGAAGATGGTGCACTTTGTACCGTACAGGTAGTGCCTCCAAATTTTTAGGGCGAAGACCACGGCTCCCAGTTCTAGGTCATGGGTTGTGTAATTTACTTCGTGCGTCTTTAGTTGACGGGACGCGTATGCTATCGCTCTTCCACGTTGCATGAGAACGCAACCTAGGCCTTGATTTGACGCGTCACAGTAAACTACAAAATCTTCCGTTCCTTCGGGTAGAGATAGTACAGGAGCGCTACAAGGAGCTTGCTTCAAGGCTCGAAACGCAATCTCTTGTCGGTCTGTCCACTTGAATGGCACACTCTTTTGCGTAAGTAAGGTAAGTGGCTTGGCGATTTTAGAGAAGTTTTGGATGAATCTCCTATAGTAGCCTGCTAGGCCTAAGAACTGACGAATTTCGGTGGGCGTAGTCGGAGTTGCCCATCCTTCCACAGCTTTGACCTTAGAGGGATCCACATGAATTCCATCTTGGCTAACTACGTGACCTAGAAAATTCACGCTCCGTAGCCAAAACTCACACTTAGAGAGTTTGGCGTAAAGCCTTTCCGATCGCAGCGTCTCTAGGACTTGTCGGAGATGTTGGCCATGCTCCTCTTTGCTTCGAGAATAGACGAGGATGTCATCGATATACACAATGACGAAGTTGTCCAAGAACGGTCGACAGATTCGGTTCATTAGGTCCATAAATGCGGCGGGTGCATTTGTTAGACCGAAGGGCATTACGACGAATTCATAATGTCCATAGCGGGTTCGGAAAGCGGTTTTAGGAATATCTTCTTCTCGGACCTTGAGTTGATGGTATCCGGACCGTAGATCTATTTTAGAAAAATAGCTAGCTCCTTGGAGCTGGTCGAATAGATCATCGATTCGTGGGAGTGGGTAGCGGTTTTTAACAGTGAGTTTATTCAACTCTCTGTAATCGATGCACATTCTGAAAGATCCGTCCTTCTTTTTGACAAAGAGCACCGGAGCTCCCCATGGCGAGTAGCTAGGTCGGATAAATCCCTTGTCCAGAAGCTCACTGAGTTGGCTGGACAATTCCTGCATTTCAGCAGGAGCCAGTCGATATGGTGATTTAGCGAGGGGAATTGCTCCTGGGACGAGGTCGATTCGGAACTCAACCTGTCTCTCTGGGGGTACTCCCGGAAGATCTTCAGGAAACACGTCCGGGAATTCACACGCTACCGGAATGTCTTGGACGTTAATTTCTTCTTTGGCCTTGTCCACTATGTGGGCCAAGAACGCTAAGTTGTTCTTTCGCAGATGTTTTTGTGCTTTGATGCACGAGATAAGACGAAGATTCGTGCTAGGTTTGTCTCCGTAAATTACTAGGGTTTCGTGATTCGGGAGACGAAGGCGAACGGCCTTCTCGTGGCACAAAATCTCAGCATGGTGGGGGCTTAACCAATCCATGCCGATAATCACATCGAAACTCCTAATTGACACTGGCATCAGATCTATTCGTAAGACGTGTTGGTTAAGGGTTAGGGTACATCCAGTGTAGATTTCCCTAGTGGATTCGGTCTTCCCATTGGCCATTTCCACCGTATAGGTTTCATTTAGCTTCTGGGGTTGTTGTCTTAATAAATGTTTAAACTTCTCGCTTACGAAACTTCGCTCCGCTCCGGTATCAAATAAGATGCATGCATAAGTGTGGTTTAGGAGGAACGTACCGGTCACAACTGCGGGGTCCTGAACTGCATCACTCTGACCCATAGTCAGCATTCTTCCTGCTCCTCTGTTTCCTGAGTTGTTGTTGTTGTTAGGGCAGTCTCGACGGAAATGTCCCGTCCTTCCACACCCGAAACACGTGTGGCTAGGTCCTGCGTTGTTGCCGCCGGCATTGGTGTTGTTGGTATTGCGGTGGTTGTTGTTGTTGTTCTGGTTGTTTCCCTGACTCTGGTTCTGAGAAGGATAAGTCCTGCAGAACCTTGCAGTGTGTCCCCTTCGGTTGCAACTGGTGCAATGGAACTCCCTACATTCTCCTTGGTGATGGAAACCGCACTTGTTGCATTTGGGATGATTACCGGAATAGGGTCTTGAAGTATTTGAAGCAGCTGAGGCTGGAGCATGTGATGTGACTGGTACCGGCGCAGTGACAGCGTGAACTGCCACCGTTTGCTGCTTTTTAGAGGTCTCGGGACCCTGGCGCCCCTTCCTCTTGTTGTTCCATCCTTTCTTACCATCACTCTCCTTCTTCTTCTCAGTCTCTACCGGTTTCTCGCCCTTTTTGTGGTTATGATCATATAGCCTCTTTGCCAATCTCTTCGCACTGTCAAAAGTTTCAGGGTTCGCAGCTATCACATTCCCTTGAATGGGGGATGTCAGTCCCCAAATGAATCGTTCAATCTTCTTTCCCTCTGATGTGATCATACCCGGGCACAACAGAGATAGTTCGCTGAATCTCGATATGTAAGCATCGATGTTCCCATTCTGCACCGTGAGATTCCATAGTTCCTGCTCCATCTTCTGTATTTCGCCTCGGGGGCAGTACTCAGCCGTCAACATCTCTTTCATCTCTGCCCAGGGAATAGAGTTGGCGACAGGGAGTGTCATAGCTTCCACATGACCATTCCACCAAGTGAGTGCTTGGTCCACAAAAGTGCAGGCCGCGAACTTCACTTTCATCTGCTCGGGGCACTCGCATATCTCGAATACCGACTCTACCTTCTCGATCCATCGCTTTAGGGCGATCACTCCTCCGGTACCGTTGAAAGTTCGGGGTTTAGCGTTCGCAAAATCCTTGTAGGTGCACGTTTTAGTGAGTCCTTGGTTCGTCCCGTTGTTCGAACTTCCGGATCCTTGCCCGTTACCTCCTCCGTTGTTCCCTCGGTGAAGTTGTGCCATAGCCGCTGTGACTGCAGCAGACACGGCTGCCTGGAAAGCAGTGGAGTCAACTTCCGGCAGGGTTGGTTCGGGATTTCCACGAGTAGCTGGGCGAGGCATCTTTCTGTCATGAAACGGAAAGATGTTGAGTGTACGTGGTTTCTGTGAGGTGGCGACTCTACTAACTAGGTGTATGGTGCGAACCTAAACATTACTATCATCAAGCATGCAATCATAATGTCTCAACACATAGCAACTGAAAATAATTTAGCAAAACACGCAAAAGTTTATTAATATTATCCGCATTTAGTACAAGAAAATTTGCTCGTAGGAGCATACATAAGTAACGCTAATCCGACAGCATAACGGCTCCATGAGTAGTGTAGTCACTTAAACATAGAGCCGGAGTACATAACATAGTTCCTAATAACCTACTATGATAAGTCTATTCCTAGCCGCGATGAGCTGCGTCAGGAGGTGGTGCCGAAGTCATATGCCGAAATGTTGTGCCAGTAGCTGCGCCATCTCTGCCATGTCTCCTATAACCTCATCCCTCTCATGCTCTGCTTGCACTGCCCGAGCCTCCATAGCATACAGCTGTTGTCGCAGTGCAGCGATCTCAGCTTCGAGGGAACGGTTCTCTCTTGGGGGGTTCGCTGGTGGGTCAGGGTGATCTGGTTGTGCCTCGTCCTCGCATGGCGGGATGGGGTCCTGGTCCCCGACCCGGCCGTCTTCGTCGTCATCATCGAGCTCTCCAAATTCGTAGTCAGTGTCTACGTATTCGTCGGGTCCGACATCGCGTGCTTCGCCTGGATTCCCTCCTGGCTCATCCACAAGCATCCCGTGAGCTACTAAGGCCTGATGAAACTGGATACCCTGCTGCTCCTCCTCGGGCTCCTCCTCCTCCTCTAGCCACCCGTTGTTTCCCTGATTAGGGAAGTAGGGGTCTCCCGGGTGATGAAAGCCAGCCATGCTGTCTGCGCGAGTACGTAAATATGCTACATTATCCTAGGATGCTATGTCTATCATATATACTAAGCAAACATTCTCTTTTTGGGTGATAAAAGGTATAGTGTTAGGTTCCCTGGCTATCCCGATCTCATCAAGACGTGTGTTAATTTTACCTTGGAGAGAATGTAGTTGATCAGGCTACATTCACTCCTTGGTATCACTAAGAACAGTCCCGAATTAACCGAGATACCAGTGTTATTGTGTTTGATTTAGCGTTGGATCTTTATTCCTAATGTAAGCAAGTGTGTTTTATTTACTTGTTTTGTTCAGAGTTATGTTAGTCCCTCTTTTTGGTTTATAGTTGCATATCAATGTATGGCTCGACATGCTAGTTCACTATAAACAAAGCTCTGATACCAACCTGTCACACCCCCGAACCAGACGGCGGAAACGTCCGGGGGCTGTCGTGACTCAATTGAATACCATAACATTGAATATATATGAAACATAACAACATTCGTCACCATTCATCAACATAGTACAACCAGTAGTGTTTACATATCATACATTGTTTAAACATTACATTTCCCAAAAATTAATTTGTTCAATTCATACAAAAATAAACTGCAACCGTCACTGAATATGATTTCCCTTGATTCACTGGTTCCCTGAGAATACAAGTATTTTGAAAAACGTCAACATATGAAATGTTGGTGAGTTCATAAGTAGTGTTTGAAATCGAATGTTTGTATTGTTTGAAAAACCACCAGAAAATCCGATATTTTCTGAAAAGATAAGCTTTTGAAAACATTTGTGAAGATCCATAGGTATGCTTGTTTGTTTCTATACTTGTAAAAAAATTGTTCATTGAAAATGTATGCATTTCAAATTTGTAAGTATTGAAAACCCTAGGAAAACCCGATGTTCTCCTAGTTCCTTGAATTACGTGATGTTACATTGAAACCATTGCATAGCGTATAGTGTCAGTCCCAGGCGATGTTGGAAGGTTCTCGAGCAGGATTATTTACTACAAACCCGCGTTACACAAACGCCCAGTTTATAGTTATACTAACGACTCCGAAGGCGTCGTCAGTACTAATCGCGTTATCCAATCGCCCTGACTAGGTGTAGTCCCACATCCGAAGAGAAAGAGGTCACGAAGACCCCGGTAACTCCATTAGCCGGTTGGGGATAAAATGTACGAGGGGTCCCCGACCCGCCTCGCATGAAATGTAGACTTTACTAGCAATACCAAAGGACCCTTGGGGACCGGTGGTATACAAGCCATTGAAAGTCCATTTATGTTGTGTCGGATCGGTAAAACCCAACACACCGTAAAAAAAATGTCTTCGGGCCTTAAGATCAGGTCATTGGGCTAGCTAGGCTCAACGAACAAGATTTTACACTTGTGGGGCCCAAAGATGGTGCGTAGACGTCTGTGCACACTCGTATGTATATGTATTACCAAACGTTACTTGTATGAATCGTAGTGTCGTAGTGTTAGTAGTTGTAGATTTCTATTGGCTCGAGACCGAGCCAATTCGTTTAACAACGACTTTTGGTATTGTAATATATTGTATTTCGTCGATAGTCGCGGTGCCATTATTTGATCAAATTGTGTATATTGAACTAGCCTTGAAATATTCCTGTTTTCAGCCCCTCATTATTTGTAAAATTTACATTTTCAACCCTTTTTAGTAAATACTTTCCGGTTTGGTCCTTAAACTATTTTTCTTGACATTTTAACACCAAAAATTATTGAAATTAATATTTTCCAGCATAATTTTCATAGAAAACAGTTTAAGTCCCTGAAAATGCAATTTTCTCGGTTTTAGCCCCTTCTTTTCGCAACTTTGACAATTTTGGCCCAAATTGTGAAACTTTTGCAACTTTGGTCCTTTTTAAATTTGGAAAGCATTTTAAACCTTTGAAAAGGATTTGGAACACTTATAGTCCACTGTTTTACAGAAAGTTACAGTTTTGGCCCTCCAAAACAGAAAAATTCGCATAATGGGCCTTATTGGGCCGAAATTTTCATTTTTAGCCCATTAAGCTTGGAATTTATGTTTTTAATCCCCTAAATGAGTATATTTCCAGAAATTTATTTATGGAAACTGTTTTGGCACACTTCATCCATCAGAATCTGTGAAATGTCAATTTGGGCCCTTATTTTTGCATTTTTCACATTTTAGGCCCAAAATTTGTGTTTTTAACCCAAAGAAAATTATTACTAAACCACTTAGCCATTTTTCTTGAAACACTTTGTGTTTAGAAATATATTTGAAGCTAAAATCATTTAACACAAGATATATCTCGGTTTTGATGGGTTTTAAGGCTAGATCCAACATAAAAACACATAAAAGCATACATATAAGCATGGAAATCATACAAGGCATACAAAACACATATAGATCTACACTTTCACTTGTATTCCCCCCCACAAAACTCATAAAAACAGAAAATAGGGGGTATGAAGCTCACCTTGGGGTGTTGATTCGGTTTTTGAAGAAAGATTGGAAGAAATGAAGTGATTTTTGGCCTTTGCACTCCTTGATGAACTTTTCGAGATTATGGGGGTTTCTAGAGTGCAAGATCATGATTTTTGCATGGATTAGGAAGAGATGTTTGATAAATAAGGAATACAAATCATAGATCCAAGCAAAACTTTACCTTAGATGTTGATTTTTGTGGAAGAACCTTCTTGAATGCTTCCTAATTTTCGAGATTTTGGATGGAGGGGGAGAGATCTTCTTGAGTGATCTAGAGAGTGTTTGAGAGATTTTTGGTGGGTGTATGTGTGTATGGCCGAGAGTGAGAGAGGAGAGAAGGGAGAAGTGATTTTGAAGTGATGTTGCATGGATACATGGACTATATTGCATGGATACCCTATGGACAATAATGAGGTGGCACACTTAAGTCAACTCTCCCTTATCTTCTTGGGTTTGGGCCTTTGGGCCGAGAATGTGAAGGAAAAAAAAGATTTTTGGGCCTTTTGGCCCTTAAGCCCAATATTTGAGTTAGTTAGAGTGTGTTTTATGCTTAAAAGAATGTAGTATGATTTTTATATTTTTATTGGACTAGTTTAGGTTATTCATGGCTCAAAGTTTTCAATTCATTTCATTATAGGCCCAACATGACCTAAAATGTTAAAATAAATAAGTGTGGGTCCAATTAGAGCCCAATTAGGGTTCTAAGCCCATGATAGTCCAATTGGAAGCTTATTGGTCCATTGGGATCCAATAAGGAAGTTCTAGTCTAAAATAGACTTAACAAGAACTTCTAGGGTCTCTAATTGTTTGATGACTATTTGTGGTACTTGCATGATGTATTTGATTGAAGTTTTTGATTCACATTAACTTGAATATATAGATTACATGGCTCAAAATTTACAGTTGTGACACCAAACGACCCACTGTTTGATTTTTCTTTGACAAAAACAACCCCCACTTGTATTTGATGATAAAAAAGTTAACCCTTTATTTGTAGTTATTGTTCAAATTAGCCTTCCAATCATTATACAAGATTTAAAACAACCATTATGATTTAAATAATTACAGAAGTAATCCTTTTAGTTTTTGTTACAAAACAGTCCCGAAAGTGTTGCACAGTTCAAGAATTGTTGACTTTTGGTCTTCCACATAAAGTTTCACCAAAACGAATCTAGATCGAGATCACATATCGAATGTGAGTTTCTATGGCCTCTCATTTAGATTTTCATGTTTGGGGGAATACATGTGTGTCTATTGAAAGTTTGGATGATTTATAAGTTTTTTACGCAAAATAGTATCATACTTTGTTAAAGTTTAAAAGGATGAAATAACAACCGAAAATGTTATAAATCATCAATAAGTCTAGTAAATTAAGTAGAATGCTATAAATGACATGCTTGCATATTGTTGTGAAAATTGGTTATAATACTTAAGAAAACCATGAAATCAAGAGTAGATTGCTATAATGATTCAAGTTAATATGATTATTTATAAAAACTATGATATATATATATATACATACATACATACATATATATATATATATATATATATATATATATATATATACACACACCATCTTATAAAGAGTTTATCTTTGTGGGCCCTCTACAAATTAAGATAATTGTGTTAAAACTCAAGGAAACAAAATCTTGTCCCTTAAATATACATTGGATGGTGAGGTTTCTATCAATGGTGATCCGTGTGATTTGCTTATAACCAATCAAACCAGAGCATTCAATATCAGGGTTCAATACTAAGAAACGTTTGGGCGGCATTTTAATTTTAATCTAGGGTTGAATTCTAGGAGGGCAATTTAAATTTTTTGAAATCAAATGGCGTCTCTTTTCCTGTCTATCACTTTCTCTCACCCCATTCAAGATCGTACACCCCCTTCTCACTCCTTTTAAACCCTAGATAACTGGTCATAACCATTGTGCCGCCTCTAGCTTCCCTTACATGCACATTCATTTAAGAGATAATGAGATCATGTAAGATTTTACGCCATCCCATGTGTATGAGATTGCAACTTATGATTTCGACTCTCACATACCCTAATAATCTATTTTGATTTCTAAAAGTCGAATGTATGTTGACTATGACAGATATTAGTTTTCAATTCAAAGATTAATGAGTCTTGACTAAGGAACGGGTACATCCAACCAATCTTCAAGCATAAACCTCCAAGCCATTGCGATTGTCGCGACCGTCGCAATACCAAAAATGCAAAATCGCAAATTACATATCAATTGTCGTCTCCATAAACCTTAAGCTCTCTCTCTCTCTCTCTCTCTCTCTATCTATCTCCCTCCCCCTCTTTTTCTCTCTCCCTCACTCTCCTGGGATTTTCTTTTATTTTTAAGTTGTCGAACGATTATGGATTGATGAACACAAACAGTGTTTTGTTATTAGGGATTTCAGAACACCAGGAAGTTTTTGTGGATACGAATTTGGTGGTAATTGTTTTCTCTTATTTAATTTATAACTGTTGAAACAAGATATCCGATGTTCATGTTTGATTGTTTTTGGTTTTTGATATCGCAGGTTCGATTTTTAGTGAAGGAAACCTCTCGATAAACTTGCACACGGAAATCTCTAGATCTGAAATCTGATTTGGAGTCTTGTAACTTTTGGAAATATCGCATCTTAGGGCTTTAGGAAACTGTGTCTTCTAACTTGAAAGATACAATGATTTTAATAATACTTTGCATCCAGGTAAAACCAATATTATTTTGTTTATTTTTTGTATAGAAATCTTGATGTTTTTGTTTGTGTTTCAAATTAATGATGATGGAGTTGAAGATAAGTTACGGATGGCCTAATTATGCTAATGTAGATGAGTTACTGGGAAGCCTTTGTCATGAAATCTTGATGTTCTTATTTGGTTTCGTGGTTTTGCAGTAGCCAATAATGGAAGTCAGATGAATCCATGAAAAGTTGTACTTCAAAACAAAAGGTGCCATTTTATAACATTATATATATATTTTTTACATTTATATAAATTCATTAACATGGTCACTAAAGGGGTGTAAGTTGCTATTTCTGATATTTACCCCCTAATACTTAAAAAAATTGGGTAAAGCTTGAAAAGCTTGGATATGTAAAGAATAATGAGGTTTAGTTGATTGGAGATAGAAAGTTGTTGTCACCGCCGTCCAAGATCAAGGGTAATTAGGTATTCTTTAAACTTTACACTCTAATAAAGAGTAAAAAAACCCAAATCTAAAGTTTTCATTTGTTTCTATTACATGAAGCTATTGGGAATGTTTTAATGTGGTGGTAGTTGAAGGAATAACCAAATCAAAACCAAGGAGTTATCAGACTAGGCAAGAACTTATCAACTCTTACACAAGAAAAAGTAAGAACTATGTGAGTTCATATCTTCTCTGATTTACAACATTAATTATAATCAATTTAATACAAAAAAATCATTCATGGTTATTAGATTGCACTAACTTACACTTTATAAATGTTGTTTTTTGGCTATGAAAACATTACTACATCAAAACCCCAAAAGCCCAGAACTCAGTAGATCACTTATCCATAACATCTTGATTGATCAACTACATTATCTATTCAAAATTAGATCTGCAAAGGGTCAAAGCTCTGCCATTTGTTTGTCTAACATCATGGTAATGTATTTATTGTGAAGTGATTGAGCAAACTTAAAGTTTTGTAGGATATTCTGATTTATGTGCCTGTTTTACTAAAAACGTGTTTTATGTTGAGGAAATTGGCCTATTGTTGATTTGATAAGTGTTGTTTTTCCGTTGGCCTATATACTAGTAAAATCTTACATGATCTCATTATCGCTTAAATGAATGTGCAGGTAAGGGAAGCAGGAGGCGGCACAATGGTTATGACCAATTATCTAGGGTTTAGAAGGAGTGAGAAGGAGGTATACGATCTTGAATGGGGTGAGAGAAAGTGATAGACAGGAAAAGATACGCCATCTAATTTCAAAAAAAATTGAATTGCCCTCCTAGAATTTAACCCTAGATTAAAATTAAAAAATGCCGCCCAAACGTTTCTTAGTATTGAACCTTGATATTGAATGCTATGTTTTGATTGGTTATAAGCAAATCACACGGATCAGCATTGATATAATCCTCACCGTCCAATGTAAATTTAAGGGACCAAATTTTGTTTCCTTGAGTTTTAAGACAATTATCTTAATTTGTAGAGGGCCCACAAAGATAAACTCTTTATAAGAAGGTATATATATATATATATATATATATATATATATATATATATATATATATATATATATATGGGTTTCGGAAATATGTGGTTGTTATGTACCTAATATTAGATATAGAACCATCAAAAGCTACATAATTTTAACAAAATCCAATCAAATATCTCTACCGTATTTCTTGTATCCTCTATTAGAGCTTATATTAGGCTTTGTATATATTTTTTATGGAGTTTTATAAGTTTAATTTTGCATAATAAACTATGTAGAAAAATATTTTACCAATTACATGTGGTTTGGTATATTGAAATTTATTACAGAAAACTATAGTGAAAGATTGAAATTGTTCATTAAAATCCCGATAAACCACTTCTCTATAGCGCCCGTAGATCCGAGCTAGTCACTTTAGAGATAATAGGGGTCGAAAACGACTTTTTGGCAAAAGATTATTTAGAATAAATAATCATAACCAAGTTGTAGTATATGTTACAAAGTTTTCGTACATATAAACAGTGCCGAAATCCGAGTTATAACGAAGAAGTTATGACCCGTCCATGTTTCGCGACGGTACCCGGCATGGCACCAGGAAGTGTAAATAGTGAATTTAAGATAGAGCGACTTTTAGCCTTAGCAATCTAAACAAAAGTCGTAGAAAATGTTAATCTGAGAGTGTCTGATATGTGCATAATTAGTTAATTATTTAGTACATTTTCTTAATCATTTTTAATTAATTATGTGAATAATGTGGACAAAAGGTACTTAAAATGTTTCGAATTTTGTTTTCAGTCTAGAAGATATGCTTGGAAGTAAAAGGAAGCAAGGAGAAGCAATTGAAGATCAAAGAATGAAAATAAGAGACAAAAGACCATCTACTCGCCGAGTAGACGACTCTACTCGGCGAGTACACGAGGATGTTCCAGAAGGTAGATACGATTCCTTATTCAAGACGGATAACTATGCACCTACTCGGCGAGTTGGTCCTGCTACTCGCCAAGTACACCTTGTTTTGAGATATCTATATAAACCGAATCTTTATCCGAGGAGGAGACATTCCTGGCCATTTTTGAAGGTTAAGCTGCGACTAAGAGCCCTGAAGGACGCTGAGGAACCTGAGGAACCCTAAGCTTCAATCTTTTGAAGAATTCAAGCAATTAGGTTAATCCTACCACTTAGATTTAAGAATTGAATATGTTTGATCTAGAAAACCTTGTTTTTATGTTTGTTTCTACTACAACTATGAACTAAATTCGTTTCGTTTCTGTTTGGGGAATACCAAGGAACTCCTATGGTTTAATTCTTAGCTTTGATTAATTGTTTATTGGTGATTCATTAAATTAAGTTTGTTAAAGAACCTTATGCATTAATCACTACTATTTTCTGTTAATTGGAAGACAATTAGGCTGCATGAACATCTCTTAGTTGTTAACCTCATATGTCTATGTGAATACTAAACCATATGCTTAGAAGTAATGATTATGAAACTAAGATTAATAAGACAATAGGAAGATTAATGTGTGAGCTTGTTGGAGAAACCATCAAACAAGAGGTTAATTGAATTAATAACTTAATTGACCATTACAAATCTTATTTAATCCAAACCATTAATCTAGGGTATTAATTAGTTTAAACACTTGATCACCGCTTAAATTAGTTAATTGTCTAAGGGTTAGGAGTAATGAACATGAACCTAACCATTATAATTGGTAACCAATAGCAATTAATCTATCATAAATACAAATAACCATAGGAGTGAATTGGTTGAACCTAAATAGAAACATCTTTATCAAACTTGGTGAATAGTTGTTGCTTTAGTTATTTAGTTAATATAGTGTGCCTAAGTTTCTAGTCTTGGAAAACTAGAAGAAAACCCCTTTTACTTTTATTAGTTGTTTAGTTAAAATTAGTTATTAGTTTAATTTTCCGTTCCCTGAGTTCGACACCTTACTTACTAATCTATACCACTAAAAGACAGGTTCACTGCCTTTGTGTGTTAAAATTATTAATTAAAAGTAGGGATAAAACAAGTGCATTTTACACACATCAGTGTCCATAAAAAGAACGCCCAAATCTGACTTCGTATCAGGAAGTTATGATTTTTCTAAGATTTGGAATAGCGGTGCATGACCCGAAACTCGAATTTTAGTTAGAGCAGTTTTTGGCTTACGCGACCTAAATGAGAGTTGCAGATCTCATTAATAGGAACTCAACGATAAAAATACAGACGAAACCGGAGTCCGTATGAAGGAGTTATGAATTCTTCGCGGTCATTTAACAGTTTAATCTCCTCCTACTGTTAAATTTAAGATCGGTCGAGAATTAGTCGACGGAGTAAAAAAGGAAAGTTGTAGATTTTATTTTAACTACGCGTGGATATAAATAACGTCAAAAACGAAGCTCGTATGCGAAAGTTACGGACGAAGCCTAATCTCTACTTTTCGAGTGCGGTGAATTCGATACTGTTTTTGTAAATATGAGATAGAAGGAGAACTAGCCGACGGAGTCTAAATGAAAGTTGTAGTACTCGTAAATACCAATGCCTGTATATAAAGAACGTAGAAAATGGAGCTCGTACGCGAAAGATACGGACGATGCTTGGAGACTACTTTACTATAAAATTCGTATAAATAAGAGATGAACTCTTCATAATTTCTTCACACCGTAAGCCTTTCTTTCTCTCTCTAACTTCTCTCTAACCTACCTAAACCCCTTCCAAGTCTAGGGAACCTCCATATCACGAGAAGGAAGCCCCGGAGCACCCGATGGCTCTGAGAAGAAAAGCTTTCGGCTCGGAAACGCTGCTCCGGCGAAGCCCGGTTTTCCATAAAACCTACTGTTTCGTCGAAGGAAATTATTTTTTAAGAAGCGAAGCGCTGTCTGAGTTCGGAATCACCACCTTTTCAAGTGAGTGCATAGTCCCTTTCATGAACATCATTTTAATACAAGTATTGATTGAAGTATTAATTATATATTTATGTGCGAGTTAATTGATGTTGCCTGAAATACATGTTAAAGAACATACCTGGTTATATATGATGATTGAGGATAAAGAGTAGACCTAAAATAATTATGAGGAATATTGGGTAGTATTTTCTTACGAGTACAAGTGAGTTATACTCAGAGAATAGAACTTTAGTATATGTCATTGATCCGGGAGTAAGGATTAGACATAGTCATTGTCCTTAGTCCGAGAGTATGGATTGGACATAGTCAACTGTCCTTAATCCGGGAGCATGGATTAAGACATAGTTAATTGTCCTTAGTCCGGGAGTATGGATTAAGACATAGTCATTCGTCCTCAGTCCGGGAGTATGGATAGGACATAGTCATTCGTCGTTAATCCGGGAGAATGGATTTACACATAGATACTTGTCCCTAATCGCAGAGTATGGAATTGGCACAATTATTAATCCGAGAGCATGAATTAGATCCGAGAGTATGGGTTAAGTAAGAGGTAAAATTTAAGGTCCGAGAGTATGGATAGTCTCGTTGTAAGGATTAACGGGGTGGGGTAAGAGTTGCTTATATATATGTATGGTGAAATTGTATATTTTGTGAGTTCTAAATTATATATATGATATAACAATGTGTGATTGAAATCCGTATGTACTCACCAGGTTTCCCAACCTGAACCACTCCAACTTATTTGTATCACAGGTGTCTATATGAAGTTACATTACAGTGAGAGATTAAGGAGATGTAAATCACTAGTGATAATGAATGTAAGTTCTGTTTATGCTTATGTTTCTGTATTGACGATGACATCCCAATGTTTTAAAATAAATAAATAAAAAATACATTTCTTCGGAAATGCTTTGATAACGTATTTATCATGTTTTTCTGGGAACAAATTCCGCAATATTTTTATAAAAAGGGTACTCTGATTTCTATAAAGCATAAACATAACCGGTCTTTTCTGGCCGTGAAAATGGGGATGTCACAGTTGGTATCAGAGCATTAGTTTAAGCGAACTAGGAATTTGTAGGATTTCTAGAATTAAACTTAGAATGCTAAGCAATGATTGTGAGGAGTGTGTCTAATAGATTTAGGTAATACATCCGAATAGACACAAGCACTAGCTTATTTTAGGAACGATGCCTAAAATGTTTTATGTGCTAAATGTTTTATGTTATAGCTATGAAGATGCCTTATATGTTATTATTTGTTCGGATCTATGGTCTGTTGCCGACCGGATCTGGAAATTTTATGTGTTCAGATTTCTAAACGTTTGATTATGGTACTAGAAGTGACATATAACTTTTCGGTGTGACAAGGAGATCTATACGTCTATCGTAAAGAAAATCTTTCATATCTTAAAATTCTTGCCTCTGTACACCGAATGTCTGCTTGGGTGTACAAAACTTCATGGTGAAGACAGACTAGGAAATATTCGAGGAAGATGACAACCTGAGCCTAAGAATGTGATGGGTCATGCATCGGTCGTTGCGCCTGCACCCGAACCTATCACAATGGCAGAATTTCAGGAAGTGATGTGAACCATGATAGACTGAGAAAATAGAGAAAATGAGATGGCTTACGATAGTGAATGATACCTATCGGAAGACATCATAAGAGAGGTCTCTTGCCTTTAGAATACGTCTGATAAAATAGAAGTACGTCTAGAGAAGTACAGTACATCTGAATGTACACATTTGATTGGCGGGATGATAGAACGATTGGTGTAATTCCTAAAGTTTTCCTGTCATCTGGAATTTCCATCACCAACTGAGTTGAAGCAGAATTGATGATTGAAGATACGTATGGAAGAAGTCCTAGTAGAGTCTAGGGAAAATTTTATGATTATTTGGACACACTCGTATGTGTTCATTTGTTTGGTGATTTTAGGACTTGGGGACTACGAGACAATACTTGGGATGAGTATGAGTAGGTCTGAAAGGTAGTAGATGCATATACTACCGGAAGCACAAGACTCACGCATGGATCATGGAAAGTCACAAGGTTACCAAGAAGCCAATAATTGAGTCCGTTTTATTCAAGCATGTCATTACCATCGTTTCAGTAATGACTAAGAAGATTTTTGTTATTTCGACCCTAATGGTCATATCAAATTGAGTCAGAATACGATGATTATGACACGTGGTTCAGAGAACCAAGTTCGATGTAACATCTAACTTAAACCGGAAGATTGAAATAAAAGATAATCAAAGCGATCATTAGAGGTATCATGATAGTCAGTTGTGGCTAGAAATTCTACCTTTTAAGATGTGATTATATCACATTAGAACATGAAGGGAGGTATAGTCTGTTCTGGAAATTTGACTCTAAAAGACCCGAGTCTAACCGTTGCAACATACAATGTTAGGTCATTACAATACGACACATCGTTCTATGGTAGTAATCCTAAGATTGTTAAGAGGAAGAAGAAGTCTCCAGTAAGGATCGAGATTGTGACTTGAAGGTCATAATTGGGAGTCCAACGTGAGATAGGGAGCGGGTCCAAGATCGGGCACCGCCTGTAGTCAGGAAATCATAGAGTTAGATACTCGTTTGAACAAACATCAAAGTTATGGTTATTACTTAAGATGAAGAGATAACGTATGGAGTCATCATGTGAGCCTTGTTTCTTTGATGATTTCGGGACGTAATCATCCTATGGGGGAGATAATTGTAACGCCCGTAGATCCGGGCTAGTCAATTTGGAGATAATAGGGGTCGAAAACGAATTTTTGGAAAACGATTATTTATAATAAATAATTTTAACCAAGTTGTAGTATATGTTACAAGGTTTCCGTACATATAAAGAGCGCCAAAATCCGAGTTATAACGAAGAAGTTATGAGCCGTCGAAGTTTCGTGATGGAATCGGCACGACACCGGGAAGTGTAAATAGTGAATTTACGATAGAGTGGCTTTTAGCCTTAGCAATCTAAACAAAAGACGTAGAATATGTTAAACCGAGAGTGTCCATAAAAAGAACGCCCAAATCTGACTTCGTATCAGGAAGTTATGATTTTTCTAAGATTTGGCATAGCGGTGCATGGCCCAAAACTCGAATTTTAGTTCGAGCAATTTTTGGCTTACGTGACCTAAATGAGAGTTGAAGATCTCATTAATAGGAACTCAACGATAAAAATACAGACGAAAATGGAGTCCGTATGAAGGAGTTACGAATTCTTCGCGGTCATTTAACAGTTTAATCTCCTCCTACTGTTAAATTTAAGATCGGTCGAGAATTAGTCGACGGAGTAAAAAAGGAAAGTTGTAGATTTTATTTTAACTACGCGTGGATATAAATAACGTCAAAAACAAAGCTCGTATGCGAAAGTTACGGACGAAGCCTAGTCTCTACTTTTCGAGTGCGGCGAATTCGATACAGTTTTTGTAAATATGAGATAGAAGGAGAACTAGCCGACGGAGTCTAAATGAAAGTTGTAGTACTCGTAAATACCAATGCCTGTATATAAAGAACGTAGAAAATGGAGCTCGTACGCGAAAGATACAGACGATGCTTGGAGACTACTTTACTATAAAATTCCTATAAATAAGAGATGAACTCTTCATAATTTCTTCACACCGTAAGCCTTTCTTTCTCTCTCTAACTTCTCTCTAACCTGCCTAAACCCATCCCAAGTCTAGGGAACCTCCCTAGCACGAGAAGGAAGCCCCGGAGCGCCCGACGGCTCTGAGAAGAAAAGCTTTCGGCTCGGAAACGCTGCTCCAGCGAAGCCCGGTTTTCCATAAAACCTACTGTTTCGTCGAAGGAAATTATTTTTTAAGAAGCGAAGCGCTGTCCGAGTTCGGAATCACCACCTTTTCAAGTGAGTGCATAGTCCCTTTCATGAACATCATTTTAATACAAGTATTGATTGAAGTATTAATTATATGTTTATGTGCGAGTTAATTGATGTTGCCTGAAATACGTGTTAAAGAACATACCTGGTTCTATATGATGATTTAGGATAAAAAGTAGACCTAAATTAATTATGAGGAATATTGGGTAGTATTTTCTTACGAGTACAAGTGAGTTATACTTAGAGAAAAGAACTTTAGTATATGTCATTGATCCGGGAGCAAGGATTAGACATAGTCATTGTCCCCAGTCCGAGAGTATGGATTGGACATAGTCAACCGTCCTTAATCCGGGAGCATGGATTAAGACATAGTCAATTTTCCTTAGTCCGGGAGTATGGATTAAGACATAGTCATTCGTCCTCAGTCTGGGAGTATGGATAGGACATAGTCATTCGTCGTTAATCCGGGAGAATGGATTTACACATAGATACTTGTCCCTAATCCCAGAGTATGGAATGGGCACAATTATTAATCCGAGAGCATGAATTAGATCCGAGAGTATGGGTTAAGTAAGAGGTAAAATTTAAGGTCCGAGAGTATGGATATTCTCGTTGTAAGGATTAACGGGGTGGGGTAAGAGTTGCTTATATATATTTATGGTGAAATTGTATATTTTGTGAGTTCTAAATTATATATATGATATAACATTGTGTGATTGAAATCCGTATGTACTCACCAGGTTTCCCAACCTGACCCACTCCAGCTTATTTGTATCACAAGTGTCTATATGAAGTTACATTATAGTGTGAGATTAAGGAGATGTAAATCCCTAGTGATAATGGATGTAAGTTCTGTTTATGCTTATGTTTCTGTATTGACGATGACATCCCAATGTTTTAAAATAAATAAATAAAAAATACATTCCTTCGGAAATGCTTTGACAACGTATGTATCATGTTTTTATGGGAACAAATTCCGCAATATTTTTATAAACAAGGTACTCTGATTTTTATGAAGCATAAACATAACCGGTCTTTTCTGGCCGTGAAAATGGGGATGTCATATTCTCATAATCCATTAAAAAAACAATGGAAGTATACATAAGATAGGTGTCGGAGAAAGTTATGAAGCTTCTAATAGAGGTCTAACAAAAAATACATTCGAAACACATAGATGTTGGGGATGAATTCCAAAATAAAAAAATAATGAGTTTGTAACTAATAGGAAGAAGCTAATAGTGAAAAAATTGTGTTTTTTAATAAAAACAAAGTTAATTTAGATGGTTCTATACTTAATATTACATACATGACAACTATATATATATATATATATATATATATATATATATATATATATATATATATATATATATATATATATATATATATATATATATATATATATATATAAAAGTTGGAGTATGTTAGGAATACATGAAAAATGTAATTATATGCATAAAAAGAAAGAACATCACCTTGAATAGTGGAAAAACAAAGTTCATGGAGATATATAATTCTTAATACATAAAGTTATGTAAAAATGAATTCGAAAACCATCACTATATTTTTATATTAACTATAATAATATTAATCATTTTTACTAAATTTTGGATTTTGTTGCATATGATAACATGGCCGGTTTTAAAAATCATTGATTACGAAATTATGCATCATATTAAATATGTTACTTACTAATTTTATAAAATTGTTGGTTTCACATTGCTTGGAACCTAGAAAGTATCATAACATCACTCGTCGTTAGGTTGCCGAAATTTTATTCCAATAAATAATAAACTTCGGATTTATTTGAAGTATTGTGAGTCCATAATACTAAAAGATTCCAAATAAAGATTATTCCTGAACAAAAAAATCTATAAGTATTTAATGATCCTATAATTGAAAGTTTGTTGTTAGGATCCAACACTCACGGGTCTCTCTGTAGGAGCTACATTTGTTTCTAAAACCATATTAGTTAGGTTCATTTCCTAAGTCGATTAAGCTATGTTGTTTACACTAGGACTGTACATCTTAGTAAAAGCGCTCAAATATATAACAATTAATCTGTATGAAACGATGAACGTCAAGTATAAGATCATGTATTTCGATTTATATGGAGTCGATATCCCCGCCTGTCGTTGCTAGCTACAACTATCACTAGATGAGGCGGATTCGGGCATTGGCATTTCTATTTAATTCACCACGTTGATAAAAAGTTGGTGTGGACTTTTAGAACATCCCCTATAGTGTTGGTGCAGAGGTGTCGTGTCGCAGTTCGGTTATGGATTCATAATAGACCCAAATTTATTTTGTTACTATATAGTATTGAAATAGGATATATACCGGGATTTTGTTCACTAAAACACTTTAAGTATTGAGAAAGTGATGTTAGAATGGTTGAGTGTCGGTTTCCATATTAAGGCCCTGTTTGATATGGCATCTGACTGAGTCAGGTCAGACATTTTTGCTGACTCGGTCAGACAAAAGGTGTTTGATAGACAAAATCTTGGCATCTGACTGAGAAAGAAGTTGGGAGTTGGCTGATTGAGAAAGAAAACAAGGCTTTCCAATAGTACCCTTGGCTTGGATAAAAATTCACAACTAATGATGGCTACAAGAATAGAACTTGGGTCTCCCTTGTAGAAGCAATGGTGTTTACCAGCAAGCTGAAGGGTTTTTTGTGTTTTGTGTTTAAAATAATATATTTAATGTCTATTATGGTGGAGGTTTTTGTATAAATTATTATTATTATTATTACTATTATTATTATTATTATTATTAATGTCTATTATTATTATTATTATTATTATTATTATAACTATTATTATTATTATTATTAATTTCTATTATTATTATTATTATTATTATTATTCTTATTATTATTATTATTATTATTATTATTATTATTATTATTGTAATATTGCATAGAAACGTGTATAGCATCAGGGTAAAATTGTCACAACTGTAAATTTTGAGCCATGTAATCTATACATTCAAATTTATGTGAATCAAAAACTTCAATCAAATACAACATGCTAGGAGTACAAATAGTCATCAAATAATTGGAGACCCTAGAAGTTCTTATTAAGTCTAATTTAGGCTAGAACTTCCTTATTGGATCCAAATGGGCCAATAAGCTTCCAATTAGACTATTATGGGCTTAGAACCCTAATTGGGCTCTAATTGGACCCACACTTATTTATTTTAACATTTTAGGTCATGTTGGGCCTAGAATTAAATAAATTAAAAGCCTTGATACATGAATAACCTAAACTAGTCCAATAAAAACATAAAAATCCTACTACACTCCTTTAGACTTAAAACACACCCTAATTAACACTAATATTGGGCTTAGGAGCAAAGAGCCCAAAAATCTTTTTTTTCCCCCCACCATTCTCGGCCCAATACCCAAGCCCAAGAGGATTTGAAGATAGTTGACTTAAGTGTGCCACCTCATTATTGTCCATAGGATCTCCATGCAAGATACTTCCTTTTTCACATGCAAGCATCACTTCACAATCACCTCACTTCTCTCCTCTCTCTCACTCTCGGCCATACACACCCACACACCAAACATCTCTCACAAATTCTCTCTAGTTCACTCAAGGAAACTCTCTTCTTCCCTCTCCAAAAATCTCGAAATTTAGGGACTTTCCAAGAGGATTTTGCAAGTAAATCATCATCTAAGGTAAGATTATGCATAGATCTATGGTTTAAATTCTTTTGTTATCAAAATCCTCTCCTAATCTATATAAAAATCGTGATCTCACACCCTAGAATCATCTCAAAACTCAAGATCTTCATCAAAGGGAGCCAAGGCCAAAAACACTTCATTTTTCTTCCATCTTTTCTTCCAAAAACCGAAACAACACCCCAAGGTGAGATTCATACCCCTATTTTCTGTTTTTAAGAGTTTTTGTGGGGGGGAATACAAGTGAAAGTGTAGATCTATATGTATTTGTATGCCTTGTATGATTTCCATGCTTATATGTATGCTTATATGTGTTTTAATGTTGGATCTAGCCATTAAACCCCTCAAAACCGAGATATAACTCATGTTTTATGATATTAGCTTCAAATATGTTCCTACATAATAAGTGGTACTAGATAAATAGCCAAGTGGTTAGCAACAATTTTCTTTAAGCTAAAAACACACATTTTGGGCCAAAAATGTGAAAAATACAAAATTAAGGGCCCAAAATGACATTTTACAGATTCTGATGGTTGAAATGTGTCAAAACAGTTTCAATAAGGCTATTTCTGGAATTCTATTCAATTGGTGGATTAAAAACATAAATTTCAAGCCTATTGGGCTAAAAATGCAAATTTCGGCCCAATAAGGCCCATTATGCGAATTTTTCTGTTTTGGAGGGCCAAAACTGTAACTTTCTGTAAAACAGTGGACTATAAGTGTCCCAAGCCCTTTTCAAAGGTTTAAAATGCTTTTTAAATTTAAAAGGGACCAAAGTTGCAAAAATTTTCCATTTTAGGCCAAAATTGTCAAAATTGCGAAAAGATGGGCTAAAACCGAGAAAAACTGCATTTTCAGGGACTTAAACTGTTTTCTTTGAAAAATATGCTGGAAAATATTAATTTCAATAATTTTTGGTGTTAAAATGTCAAGAAAAATAGTTTAAGGACCAAACCGGGAAATACTTAAATAAAAGGGTTGAGAATGTAAATTTTACAAATAATGAGGGGCTGAAAACAAAAATATTTCAAGGCTGATACATTATGTACAATTTGATCAAATAACGATACCTCGACTATCAACGAAATACAACTCATTACAATACCACAAGTCGTTGCTAAACGAATTGGCTCGGTCTCGAGCCAATGGAAATCTACAACTACTAACTTTTTGATACATACAAATAACGATTGGTAATACACATACATACGAGTGTGCACAGACGTCTACGCACCATCTTCGGGCCCCAAAAGTGTAAAATCTTGTTTGTTGGGCCTAGCTAGCCCAATGACCTGATCTTAAGGCCCGAAGACATTTTTTTTACTACGAAGTGTTGAGTTTTACCGACTTGGCACAACGTAGGGTGACTTTCAATGGCTTGTATCATTGGACCCCAAGGGCCATGGTATTGCTAGAAAAGTCTACACATTTTACGAGGCGGGTCGGGGACCCCTCGCACACATATTTCCCCAGCCGGTTAATAGAGTTACCGGGGTCTTCGTGACCTCTTTCTCTTCGGATGTGGGACTACTCATAGTCCGGGCGATTGGATAACGTGATTAGTACTGACGACGCCTTCGGGAATCGTTGGTATATCTATAAACCGGGCATTTGTGTAATGCGGGTTTGTAGTAAATAATCAATGCTCGAGAACCTTCCAACGTCGCTTGGGACCGATACTACTATTTTTGTAATGGTTTCAACGCAACTCAATGGATTTCAAAAGAACTAGGGGAACATCGGGTTTCCCTAGGGTTTTTATCACATACAGATTTTAAACGCATACATCTTAAATGAACAATTTTTGCAAGTATAGAAACAAACAAGCATACCTATGGATCTTCACAAACGTTTTGAAAGCTTTTCTTTTCAGAAAATATCGGATTTTCTGGTGGTTTTTCAAACAATATAAACATTCGATTTCAAACACTACTTATGAACTCACCAACATTTCATATGTTGACGTTTTTCAAAATACTTGTATTCTCAGGAAATCAGTGAATCAAGGGAAATCATGCTCAGTGACGGTTGCAGTTTATTTTTTTGAATGAACCAAACAATATTAATTTTTGGAAATGTAATATCTCAAACAATGTATGACATGTAAACACTACTGGTTGTATTATGTTGATGAATGGTGACGAATGTTGTTTTGTTTCATATATATTCAATGTTATGGTATTCAATTGAGTCACGACAGCCCCCGGACGTTTCCGCCGTCTGGTTCGGGGGTGTGACAGGTTGGTATCAGAGCTTTGTTTATAGTGAACTAGCATGTCGAGCCATACATTGATATGCAACTATAAACCAAAAAGAAGGACTAACATAACTCTGAACAAAACAAATAAATAAAACACACTTGCCTGCATTAGGAGTAAGGACCTAACGCTGAATCAAACACCATAATACTGGTATCTCGGTCAACTCGGGACTGTTCTTAGTGATGCCAAGGGGCGAATGTAGCCTGATCAACTACATTCTCTCCAAGGTAAAACTAACACACGTCTTGATGAGATCGGAATAGCCAGGGAACCTAAAAATTTTACCCTATATCACCCAAAAAGAGAATATTTGCTTAGTCTGTGTAATAGTCATAGTACCCTAGGAATAATGTAGCATAATTACGTACTCGCGCAGACAGCATGGCTGGTTTTCATCACCCGGGAGACCCCTACTTCCCTAATCAGGGAAACAACGGGTGGCTAGAGGAGGAGGAGGAGCCTGAGGAGGAGCAGCCGGGTATCCAGTTTCATCAGGCCTTAGTAGCTCACGGGATGCTGGTGGATGAGCTGGGAGAGCATCCAGGAGAAGCACACGACGTCGAACCCGACGAATATATAGACACCGACTACGAACTTGGAGAGGTCGACGATGATGACGAGGAGGGTCAGGTCGAGGGCCAGGACCCCATCCCACCATGCGAGGACGAGGCACAACCAGATCACCCCGCGCCACCAGTGAACCCCCCAAGGGAGAACCGTTCCCTCGAAGCTGAGATCGCCGCACTGCGACAACAGCTGTATGCTATGGAAGCTCGGGCAGTGAGAGCAGAACGCTTGGTGACTCGTTTTCAGGGAGCGTCCACGTCTTCGGCACCACCTCCTGACGCAGCTCATCGCGGTTAGGGATAGACCTATCGTAGTAGGATATTAGTAACTATGTTATGTACTCCGGCTCTATGTTTAAGTGACTACACTACTCATGGAGCCGTTATGCTGTCGGATTAGCGTTACTTATGTATGCTCCTACGAGCAAATTTTCTTGTACTAAACACGGATAATATTAATGAACTTTTGTGTGTTTTGCTATGATATTCACAATTGTTATGTGTTGAAGTTGTTATGATTATATGCTTGATGATAGTAATGCTTAGGATCGTACCCTACACCTAGTTAGTAGGATCATAACCTCACCAAAACCACGTACACTCAACATCTTTCCGTTTCATGACAGAAAGATGCCTCGCCCAGCTACTCGCGGAAATCCCGAACCAACCCCGCCGGAGGTTGACTCCACTGCTTTCCAGGCAGCCGTGTCTGCTGCGGTCACAGCGGCTATGGCACAACTTCACCGAGGGAACAACGGAGGAGGTAACGGGCAAGGATCCGGAAGTTCGAACAACGGGACGAACCAAGGACTCACTAAAACGTGCACCTACAAGGATTTTGCGAACGCTAAACCCCGAACTTTCAACGGTACCGGAGGAGTGATCGCCCTAAAGCGATGGATCGAGAAGGTAGAGTCGGTATTCGAGATATGCGAGTGCCCCGAGCAGATGAAAGTGAAGTTCGCGGCCTGCACTTTCGTGGACCAAGCACTCACTTGGTGGAATGGTCATGTGGAGGCTATGACACTCCCTGTTGCCAACTCTATTCCCTGGGCAGAGATGAAAGAGATGTTGACGGCTGAGTACTGCCCCCGAGGCGAAATACAGAAGATGGAGCAGGAACTATGGAATCTCACAGTGCAGAATGGGAACATCGATGCTTACATATCGAGATTCAGCGAACTATCTCTGTTGTGCCCGGGTATGATCACATCAGAGGGGAAGAAGATTGAACGATTCATTTGGGGATTGACATCCCCCATTCAAGGGAACGTGATAGCTGCTAACCCTGAAACGTTTGACAGCGCGAAGAGATTGGCAAAGAGGCTCTATGATCATAACCACAAAAAGGGCGAGAAACCGGTAGAGACTGAGAAGAAGAAGGAGAGCGATGGTAAGAAGGGATGGAACAACAAGAGGAAGGGGCGTCAAGGTCCCGAGACCTCTAAAAAGCAGCAAACGGTGGCAGTTCACGCTGTCACTGCGCCGGTACCAGTCACATCACATGCTCCAGCCTCAGCTACTTCAAATACTTCAAGACCCTATTCCGGCACTCATCCCAAATGCAACAAGTGCGGTTTCCATCACCAAGGAGAATGTAGGGAGTTCCATTGCACCAGTTGCAACCGAAGGGGACACACTGCAAAGTTCTGCAGGACTTACCCTTCTCAGAACCAGAGCCAGGGAAACAACCAGAACAACAACAACAATCACCGCAACACCAACAACACCAATGCCGGCGGCCACAACGCGGGGCCTAGCCACACCTGTTTCGGGTGTGGAAGGACGGGACATTTCCGTCGAGATTGCCCTAACAACAACAACAACTCCGGAAACAGAGGAACAGGAAGAATGCTGACTATGGGTCAGAGTGATGCAGTTCAAGATCCCGCAGTTGTGACCGGTACGTTTCTCCTAAACCACACTTATGCATGCATCTTATTTGATACCGGAGCGGAGCGAAGTTTCGTAAGCGAGAAGTTTAAACATTTACTAAAACAACAACCCCAAAAGCTAAATGAAACCTATACGGTGGAAATGGCCAATGGGAAAACCAAATCCACTAGGGAAATCTACACTGGATGTACCCTAACCCTTAACCAACACGTCTTTCGAATAGACCTAATGCCAGTATCAATTAGGAGTTTCGATGTGATTATCGGCATGGATTGGTTAAGCCCCCACCATGCTGAGATTTTGTGCCACGAGAAGGCCGTTCGCCTTCGTCTCCCGAATCACGAAACCCTAGTAATTTACGGAGACAAACCCAGTACGAATCTCCGCCTCATCTCGTGCATCAAAGCGCAAAAACATCTGCGAAAGAACAGTTTAGCGTTCTTGGCCCACATAGTGGACAAGACAAAAGAAGAAACTAACATCCAAGACATCCCGGTAGCGTGTGAATATCCGGACGTGTTTCCCGAAGATCTTCCAGGAGTACCCCCAGAGAGACAGGTTGAATTCCGAATCGACCTCGTTCCAGGAGCAACTCCCCTCGCTAAATCACCATATCGACTGGCTCCTGCTGAAATGCAGGAATTATCCAGCCAACTCAGTGAGCTTCTGGACAAGGGATTTATCCGACCTAGCTACTCGCCATGGGGAGCTCCGGTGCTCTTTGTCAAAAAGAAGGACGGATCTTTCAGAATGTGCATCGATTACAGAGAGTTGAATAAACTCACTGTCAAAAACCGCTACCCACTCCCGCGAATCGATGATTTATTCGACCAGCTCCAAGGAGCTAGCTATTTTTCTAAAATAGATCTACGGTCCGGATACCACCAACTCAAGGTCCGAGAAGAAGATATTCCTAAAACCGCTTTCCGAACCCGCTATGGACATTACGAATTCGTCGTAATGCCCTTCGGTCTAACAAATGCACCCGCCGCATTTATGGACCTGATGAACCGAATTTGTCGACCGTTCTTGGACAACTTCGTCATTGTGTTTATCGATGACATCCTCGTCTATTCTCGAAGCAAAGAGGAGCATGGCCAACATCTTCGACAAGTCCTAGAAACGCTGCAATCGGAAAAGCTTTACGCCAAACTCTCCAAGTGTGAGTTTTGGCTACGGAGCGTGAATTTTCTAGGTCACGTAGTTAGCCAAGATGGAATTCACGTGGATCCCTCTAAGGTCAAAGCTGTGGAAGGATGGGCAACTCCGGCTACTCCCACGGAAATTCGTCAGTTCTTAGGCCTAGCAGGCTACTATAGAAGATTCATCCAAAACTTCTCAAAAATCGCCAAGCCACTTACCTTGCTTACGCAAAAGAGTGTGCCGTTCAAGTGGACAGACCAACAAGAGATTGCGTTTCGAACCTTGAAGCAAGCTCTTTGCAGCGCTCCTGTACTATCTCTACCTGAAGGAACGGAAGATTTTGTAGTTTACTGTGACGCGTCAAATCAAGGCTTAGGTTGCGTTCTCATGCAACGTGGAAGAGTGATAGCGTATGCGTCCCGTCAACTAAAGGCGCATGAAGTAAATTACACAACCCATGACCTAGAACTGGGAGCTGTGGTCTTCGCTCTAAAAATTTGGAGGCACTACCTGTACGGTACAAAGTGCACCATCTTTACGGACCACAAGAGCCTCCAGCACATCTTGAATCAGAAGGAGCTGAACATGAGACAACGAAGATGGGTGGAATTGTTAAACGACTACGAATGCGAGATCAAGTACCATCCAGGCAAGGCCAACGTGGTAGCTGACGCATTAAGTCGGAAGGAGTATACAAATCGACGTACGAAAACGCACTCGATAACCATTCAGTCTCATCTGACCACTCAAATTGCATCAGCCCAGGCGGAGGCTATGAAAACGGAAAACAAAACTAGCGAGGCATTACGCGGAATGGAGAAGAACCTGGAAGTCAAAGAGAATGGGGTATACTACTTCATGAACCGTATTTGGGTTCCAAAAATCGGAGGATTCAGAGAGACCGTCATGAAGGAAGCCCACAAGACACGATACTCCATTCATCCTGGTTCGGACAAGATGTATTTGGACATTAAGCAGCACTATTGGTGGCCTAACATGAAGGCGGAAATCGCAACTTATGTTAGTAAGTGCCTTACGTGTGCCAAAGTGAAAGTAGAATACCAGAAACCTTCCGGATTGTTACAGCAACCGGCAATCCCTGAGTGGAAATGGGAGGGGATTTCTATGGACTTCGTGACCAAGCTGCCCAAGACGTCGGACGGATTAGACACCATATGGGTAATAATCGACCGACTGACGAAATCTGCCCATTTCCTGCCAATCAAAGAGTCCTACAAGATGGAGAGGCTGACACGTTTATACCTACGAGAGATTGTAAAACTTCATGGAGTGCCAAAATCCATCATTTCGGATAGGGACAGTAGATTCACGTCACGCTTTTGGCAGTCGCTCCACAAGGCAATGGGAACTCATCTGGATATGAGCACCGCGTATCACCCACAAACGGACGGTCAAAGCGAACGAACCATTCAGACGCTTGAAGACATGCTTCGTGCATGCGTGATAGACTTCGGAAAGTCTTGGGATACCCACCTACCGTTGATCGAGTTTTCATATAACAATAGTTATCATTCGAGCATTAAGGTGGCCCCTTTCGAAGCACTGTACGGGCGTAAATGTAGATCACCGTTATGTTGGGCTGAAGTAGGTGACACCCAGCTAGCAGGAACACATACGTCGGATAGGGCAATGACAGGACCGGAAATCATTCGCGAGACCACAGAAAAGATTGTCCAGATCAAGGCTCGATTACAGGCATCGCGCGACCGGCAAAAGAGCTACGCTGATAAACGGCGAAAGCCCTTAGAGTTCCAGGTCGGTGATCGAGTATTGTTGAAGGTCTCACCCTGGAAAGGGGTTATACGCTTCGGAAAACGAGGAAAGCTAAACCCACGGTACATTGGACCTTTCGAAATCGTCGCCCGAATAGGTCCGGTAGCCTACAGACTACAACTACCCCCGGAGCTAAACGGTGTGCACCCCGTGTTTCATGTTTCTAATCTGAAAAAGTGCCTATCAGATGAAACCCTTGTCGTTCCTCTTGACGAAATCGAAATCAACGAGAATCTCATGTTCGTCGAAGAACCAATCGAAATCATGGACAGGGAGGTGAAGCGTACTAAACAAAGTCGCATCCCGATCGTGAAGGTACGGTGGAACGCAAAGCGTGGGCCAGAATTCACGTGGGAACGCGAAGATCAAATGAAGCAGAAGTACCCTCACCTATTCTAATAATTCTCAAATCTAGCTTTCAAATAGAATTTCGGGACGAAATTCCCTCTAACGGGGGGATGATGTCACAACTGTAAATTTTGAGCCATGTAATCTATACATTCAAATTTATGTGAATCAAAAACTTCAATCAAATACAACATGCTAGGAGTACAAATAGTCATCAAATAATTGGAGACCCTAGAAGTTCTTATTAAGTCTAATTTAGGCTAGAACTTCCTTATTGGATCCAAATGGGCCAATAAGCTTCCAATTAGACTATTATGGGCTTAGAACCCTAATTGGGCTCTAATTGGACCCACACTTATTTATTTTAACATTTTAGGTCATGTTGGGCCTAGAATTAAATAAATTAAAAGCCTTGATACATGAATAACCTAAACTAGTCCAATAAAAACATAAAAATCCTACTACACTCCTTTAGACTTAAAACACACCCTAATTAACACTAATATTGGGCTTAGGAGCAAAGAGCCCAAAAATCTTTTTTTTCCCCCACCATTCTCGGCCCAATACCCAAGCCCAAGAGGATTTGAAGATAGTTGACTTAAGTGTGCCACCTCATTATTGTCCATAGGATCTCCATGCAAGATACTTCCTTTTTCCCATGCAAGCATCACTTCACAATCACCTCACTTCTCTCCTCTCTCTCACTCTCGGCCATACACACCCACACACCAAACATCTCTCACAAATTCTCTCTAGTTCACTCAAGGAAACTCTCTTCTTCCCTCTCCAAAAATCTCGAAATTTAGGGACTTTCCAAGAGGATTTTGCAAGTAAATCATCATCTAAGGTAAGATTATGCATAGATCTATGGTTTAAATTCTTTTGTTATCAAAATCCTCTCCTAATCTATATAAAAATCGTGATCTCACACCCTAGAATCATCTCAAAACTCAAGATCTTCATCAAAGGGAGCCAAGGCCAAAAACACTTCATTTTTCTTCCATCTTTTCTTCCAAAAACCGAAACAACACCCCAAGGTGAGATTCATACCCCTATTTTCTGTTTTTAAGAGTTTTTGTGGGGGGGAATACAAGTGAAAGTGTAGATCTATATGTATTTGTATGCCTTGTATGATTTCCATGCTTATATGTATGCTTATATGTGTTTTAATGTTGGATCTAGCCATTAAACCCCTCAAAACCGAGATATAACTCATGTTTTATGATATTAGCTTCAAATATGTTCCTACATAATAAGTGGTACTAGATAAATAGCCAAGTGGTTAGCAACAATTTTCTTTAAGCTAAAAACACACATTTTGGGCCAAAAATGTGAAAAATACAAAATTAAGGGCCCAAAATGACATTTTACAGATTCTGATGGTTGAAATGTGTCAAAACAGTTTCAATAAGGCTATTTCTGGAATTCTATTCAATTGGTGGATTAAAAACATAAATTTCAAGCCTATTGGGCTAAAAATGCAAATTTCGGCCCAATAAGGCCCATTATGCGAATTTTTCTGTTTTGGAGGGCCAAAACTGTAACTTTCTGTAAAACAGTGGACTATAAGTGTCCCAAGCCCTTTTCAAAGGTTTAAAATGCTTTTTAAATTTAAAAGGGACCAAAGTTGCAAAAATTTTCCATTTTAGGCCAAAATTGTCAAAATTGCGAAAAGATGGGCTAAAACCGAGAAAAACTGCATTTTCAGGGACTTAAACTGTTTTCTTTGAAAAATATGCTGGAAAATATTAATTTCAATAATTTTTGGTGTTAAAATGTCAAGAAAAATAGTTTAAGGACCAAACCGGGAAATACTTAAATAAAAGGGTTGAGAATGTAAATTTTACAAATAATGAGGGGCTGAAAACAAAAATATTTCAAGGCTGATACATTATGTACAATTTGATCAAATAACGATACCTCGACTATCAACGAAATACAACTCATTACAATACCACAAGTCGTTGCTAAACGAATTGGCTCGGTCTCGAGCCAATGGAAATCTACAACTACTAACTTTTTGATACATACAAATAACGATTGGTAATACACATACATACGAGTGTGCACAGACGTCTACGCACCATCTTCGGGCCCCAAAAGTGTAAAATCTTGTTTGTTGGGCCTAGCTAGCCCAATGACTTGATCTTAAGGCCCGAAGACATTTTTTTTACTACGAAGTGTTGAGTTTTACCGACTTGGCACAACGTAGGGTGACTTTCAATGGCTTGTATCATTGGACCCCAAGGGCCATGGTATTGCTAGAAAAGTCTACACATTTTACGAGGCGGGTCGGGGACCCCTCGCACACATATTTCCCCAGCCGGTTAATAGAGTTACCGGGGTCTTCGTGACCTCTTTCTCTTCGGATGTGGGACTACTCATAGTCCGGGCGATTGGATAACGTGATTAGTACTGACGACGCCTTCGGGAATCGTTGGTATATCTATAAACCGGGCATTTGTGTAATGCGGGTTTGTAGTAAATAATCAATGCTCGAGAACCTTCCAACGTCGCTTGGGACCGATACTACTATTTTTGTAATGGTTTCAACGCAACTCAATGGATTTCAAAAGAACTAGGGGAACATCGGGTTTCCCTAGGGTTTTTATCACATACAGATTTTAAACGCATACATCTTAAATGAACAATTTTTGCAAGTATAGAAACAAACAAGCATACCTATGGATCTTCACAAACGTTTTGAAAGCTTTTCTTTTCAGAAAATATCGGATTTTCTGGTGGTTTTTCAAACAATATAAACATTCGATTTCAAACACTACTTATGAACTCACCAACATTTCATATGTTGACGTTTTTCAAAATACTTGTATTCTCAGGAAATCAGTGAATCAAGGGAAATCATGCTCAGTGACGGTTGCAGTTTATTTTTTTGAATGAACCAAACAATATTAATTTTTGGAAATGTAATATCTCAAACAATGTATGACATGTAAACACTACTGGTTGTATTATGTTGATGAATGGTGACGAATGTTGTTTTGTTTCATATATATTCAATGTTATGGTATTCAATTGAGTCACGACAGCCCCCGGACGTTTCCGCCGTCTGGTTCGGGGGTGTGACAAAAATGGTCATTTTACACTAGTCAGCACATTCGGTCAGATTTTCAATCAAACAACATGATTTCTTACTCAGTCAGAATTTCTTACTCAGACAGACCTTTCTCAGTCAGCAACTATCAAACGGGGCCTAAGTAATATGATACTTAATAATCATCATGACACAAAAATACAACGTTTATGTAAGAGGATTTTGCCCAAATGATTAGGTTTTGGTTCCCAAATTAAGTAAGATAACACTTAATAAATACTATAACAGAACATTACAAAATTTATAAACTCAAAATTTTTGAGTTATAGATATATAGACAATACAATCTCTTGTACGAAATTATAAAAGTGAAGTTGATTGTATACATTGGCATTCTCAATCTTTATATAAAAAGTATTTTGGTCATAGAAACAGTAAAATTAAATATAAGGTTTTGGTTTCCAAATTAAGTAAGATAATACTTAATAAATACTACAACACGTCTTTTTGTTATATACATTGGTACTCTCAGTCTTTATATAAAAAGTATTTTGGTCATAGAAACAGTAAAATTTAATATAAGTTTGAATTACTTGTATAGTTGTTAAATTCTATATGTTGAATTTGAACAAATGATATTTCTAAATGAGTCATATACACTTTTAATACTCAATTTTTTGTACTTTTGAAAGAAAAGTTCGGATTTATAAACGTTGCTCAACAAAATAAAATTTTATAAACATTATTTGGTTATGAAAGTACTATGTGTCAAAACCTGTAGAACTCATCAACAATCTTTTGTTGATGTATTTTAATGCATGTATTCTTAGGATTATTAACATGCATGAAGAACTGCATATAATACTTTCAATTATCTTACTACACCTTTGTAAATGCGAATTATTAGGAATGTGTCGTGATTTAGCAAGATCCATTGACAATGTAATTTCTATCTTGGTGATAATAGAAGATTACATTTATACTGTTCAATGTATGTTCAATAACTGTGATGACTAATTTACGGTGCGTACCGCAGCGTTTCTGATGGTGGTAGGGGTGTGACAGATTGATATCAGAGATATTGGCTATAACGAACTAGTACATTCTTAGGAAAGCACGACTATAGCATAGGGCTTACTCTCTTAGGTTATGTATATTCCTTAACCTACAAATATAGGGTGATATATATATATATATATATATATATATATATATATATATATATATATATATATATATATATATGTGTGTGTGTGTGTGTGTGTGTGTGTGTACCCTTGAATGCTAATACAACACAAGGTTTTAGGCCTAACACCTTAGCTAAGTTGGTTGTACATATGCCGAACCACAACTAAACGTAGATTGATCACCTATGTTTAGTTATGGTTAGACCAATGCACAATTTAAGGAAGATCATAGTCCGAAATGCTTAAGAACTCTAAAAAAATTTAGTGAACACTTTACGAATATTTGGCAAGTATCTATTTCCACTACAAGAAAAAGTCGATATTTCTATGAAAGGAATCCTTTGCAAAAACCTGAAACTCCGTTGCAAAAGAAAAATACCTATGGAATTTGCAATAACCTATTTTCGTCCCTAAAAACCCTGTAGGAAGGGTTTGCAACAAAAACAATACTTCCATTGCAAATGTGACAACAAAATGAAATTTATTGTGGATGTTATTCCTGCATGTATTCCGTAGTAGGATTTTGTTGCGAATTCTATAGCAGTTGTTCCTTCACAAACTCAATTGTGGTGGGTCGGTAGCAAATTCCATGGTGATGAATCTGTAACGCCTGTGTTTCCGGGCATGCCATTTTTAGCAATGTGATAGTCTAGATTAACCTTTGTAACCCATTTTGAAATAATAAGAATGTATTATTTGAGTATTATGTGTTTTGTGCTTAGTTGCTTAATTATGTGGTCTGATTAATTAAGAATAAAAATAAGCGTCAAAACTTAAGTGTAAAATAAACTTAATATCTTTGGTTAATGTTGTAGTAGTTGAAACGAGGTTTTCGTATATATATAGAACACCCAAATCTGACTTCGTATGAGGAAGTTATGATTTATCGAAGTTTCGACTTAGCGATGTGCAGCCTGAAATACTCGATTTGAGATCGAGCGGTTTTTAGCCAAAGCAATCTAAATGAGAATCGAAGATCTCATTGTTGGTATCGAAACGATAAAAAGTTAGGCGAGAACGGACGTCAAACGAAGAAGTTATGAATTTATAACGAAGTTTTTCTGTCGCGGCCTATTAAAAATAAATAATAAAAATAAAGTCAAAATTAGCCGACGGAGTCTAAACGAAAGTTGTAGAGCGTGGTCTCACCTTTCCGTGGATATAAAGAACATCGAAAACGGAGTTCGTATGAAGAAGATATGAATTTCCGAAGTTTGATAAATAAATTGTATTTATTTTTAAATCAAAATACGACATTATCCGAAGGCCGAGTCACCAGTCCGATCCGACGTACGCCCCGCGTACGCGAGTACGCTACCGCGTACTCCGATAGTGTCGACACTTCAGATGACGCATGCAGTGACGATTTCGGAAGCAGTACGCGCTGCGTACTGCAGTACGCCCCGCGTACTCCGAGGCTCCAGCCTCTATAAAAGGGGTCCGAAGGCAGCCGGCTATTTACCAATTTCTTCTCTTCTCTCTCCCGTTTTGCATCGTTTTGTGTGCCAGAAATACCCCGAAGCCCCGGTATCATACTCTAGCCCCGAGGCAAGTCTCGAGATCCCGAAGATCCCGAGAAGTACGGTTCCCGAGCCGAAGCTCTGCCCGCGAGAAGTTCGATTTTTGTGGAGATCTTCCAGATCTGCTGTGGATTACTACTTCTGCAAGTCGTAGTGCTGTCCGATCATCTTCTGATCAAGTGAGTGTATACTACCTTTCATAAACACGATAATAATACAAGTGCGGTTTGAGTGTATTAAGTAAATTGTGGTTTATATGTGTGAGGGTATAGTTACTTTCTTCTAACGAGTAACTATGAAGTATTTTATATGATATACTTGTTATGTGTATATTTTGTGATTGTATGCGTGAATGGATATTCACTTTATTCTATCTCATAGATCTGAATTGTTTTCTATGGAATACGTGTTATGTGGTATGCCTCATCTGTTATGTGGAATATATATTGAATGAAAATGATATACAGGTTTAAACTATGTATGAAAATATATATATTGTTATCTACTAATATGTTGGGTAGAACATGGGTAGATAGTTGGTGTGTAATAAACAGATGAGAGGCCTCGATGTTGTTGTTGTTGTTGTTGTTGTTGTTGATCTAGTTATTCAGCGGAGTATGGATAACGACCACAGACTCCTTCTATACAGTCCAGTGGAACGCTAGCAGGTTCATAACCTGTAGGTGTTGTGAACGATGTGTTCATCGGTGTACTCTATCCCCCTCATGGTTGCCTTTAGGATATCTATTGTTGAGGAAACCCCTACGCAGTGATGTCCGTCCCGATGAAAATCCTAGATTAGGTCCCTTGAGATAGTTGTTGTTTTAGGGACATAAAGTGAGGATAACGGGAATGGGTAATCGGGATAGTGATTGGTTGGTGAAATTAAAAATAACTTATTTATTGTGGGTTGAAAACCCTATATGCTCACCAGGCTCCCAAGCCTGACCCACTCAGTTTTATTTGTATTACAGGAAGTGGCACAAGGGCGTAAGATGGATGGATCATCTTGTTGTTTTGTTTACAAGTCTGTATATGTATATATTTGTTGAATGACTTGTAATGTTTATCGTTTATGCTTTATGGTCTGTATCGGAACATGACATCCCGAGTTTTGATTATATAATGAAATGCATCTCTTGATGAAATTCTTTGATAAATATTATTTTATCATGTTTTGTTTTGGGAACAAATTCCGCAACTCTTTCAAATCAAAAGGATTTACTCTGAAATTATTTAAAAGCATAAATGAAAATCGGTCTTTTCTGGCCGAGATTTTGGGGATGTCACAGAATCTCTAGCAAAATTTTTGGTGATGACTATGTAGCTAAATCCGTGGTCTAGGTTCCATACCTAAATCCGTGATGTAGGAATATTTCCCTAGAAAAATCCATGGTAGTATTCTAGAAAATTTGTATGAATACTTTCGTTAAAAAGCTTGATAACTACGGATGGATAATTAATTTACAAATTAATTCCTAATTATTTTGTATGAACACATAAAAAATATCAAATAATCAAATATGATTCATACCATTAATAAAACAACAAATAGTTATTATAAGGAAATGAAATGTAACCTAATTTAAAACAAATACTTTTCCAGAAACAGGCCAACACTTTATGATTTATAACTAATTGTAGAGTTCTTTAAAGGAGTTAATAACATCATTGTTGATTGTAGCTTTCGTTCAAGTTGTTTGACTCTTATGTTGTGTTGTTCATATATGGCCTTCATTATTTCCTTAAGTTTTTCATTTTGCTCCTTTTGTTTCCTCACAAGCAACCCTCAATTCTTCCAATTCATCATTTTTGTCTGGAATATAGCATGGTTCCGTTGTACCGTTAATTAATGGAATCTCCTTTGCAAATGAGTCAATATAGGTTCCCTTTGTCTTATCACGTAATACTCCTTTTGGTTTCAACAGGTACATATTTCCTGATTCCAAGTAAAAAATTAGTCAATACCACTGTTGTAAAAATCCCGACTAGGTCCCAATAAATCCCTACGCGCTACCCGACCGATTAGAGGGTGCCTAGCGATTAATCCATGCCTAGAAAATTACCGAATCAGTAGAAAAAGACGAAATTTTAAGATTTGAAGAAGTTCTATCTCAATAGAATCTGTTTGATGAATGGTTAGTGCTATATCAATCATATTAACCGATTTTATTATGATATTAGTGGTAATTACAAACTTTGTTATGATATTAGTCATATTTAATTTTTTAAAATTCAACAAATTAGCAGTTAATGGTCTCCGATTAATCCCCGCCTTGCCGATTAATCCCTTAACCCCAGTCCACCGACTAGCAAGTGCCTAGCGTTTTTTACAACCATGGTCAACACCAATTAATTAAAAAAATAATATAAAGACTATAAAAATCAAAATCACTAATCATATATTTTTAAATAGTTATTTTTATACAACAATGGATGTTTTCTTCATAATTATGTAACATCCAAATTTTGAGGTATACTTTATTTCAATCAAAAATGATTTTTAGAGTCGCCACGACTTGGTGAGGCAACTTTAGTCGTTGATCTCTTTTGACTCGCCACGATGCGACAAGTAAAGGCCACGACGTGGCTGCCACTGACGTCTTAAACCCAAATTGTTGGGGTATTTAAAGGAAAGTGGGAGGCTAGCGTTGCTCATCCTCAGTCTCCATCACTCTCAAACCCCCAAAAACCTAACCCTAATCCTCCTTGGTGCGTATCTTCTCATTTTAGAAAATTTGTGGTGGATTTGAAGGAAGAAGGAGAAGAGCTAGCATCTTGGTTCAGCAAGCAATCCATTTCTCCATTTGTGTGCATCTTCTAGACTCTTGTAAGCCCTCAAATTTTGACCTTTTGTGTTCTTCTTCATAGATTTAGCTTTTGGAGCATGTTTTGGTCCTTTTGGAGTGGTTTGAGTGGTTATAAGATATAAAGTTTGCAACTTTATGGTTTCTCTATGTCCCTTGAGTATTATATATCATAGATCTGTAATTTTGTGGTATGATGTGAGCTATGCATGGATTTTGGTTCATGTTGTTCCCTTTTGACCTAGTTTGAAGAAGGGCATGCATGGATCATGTAGGTACATAAAGTTTGGATTTTTATAGGCCATTAGGGTTCCTAGAAGCATTTTGGAGGAGTTAGACTAATGACCCTCGGTATTAAGTGCTTAATGGTTAATTCTTTGCCATTTTGGAACCTAGGATTAGAGGTTTTGTCCTTTTGGGTGGGCTTAATGGATAAAGTTGAAAACTTTATCCTTCTAGGCCATATTTCCGAATAGATCTGAGCTTTAAAGATTTTGGAGCTGAAGGAGACAGCTGAACTCATTAAGCTGTTTTGAATCCAGTTCTCATGATGAGGCATCAGGTCACCACACCATGATCAACATGGGTTGGGCATTAAGAGCTCTCAACGCGAAGGGCACTGCAACCCAAGCCCACGATCTTTTAGGGTTTCCATTGTATTTAGACCCCATAAACTTCATTTTAGGGTTCCAAACCAGCCTCCTTCATCCCTAAACTCCGTAAAACCCTAACCCTAGCCTCTCCTTGTGTTTCTTGAGATTTTGGTAGAGTTTTGGTAGTTTGAAGAAGAAGAGATCATCATGCAAGCACAATTGCAGCTTAGAAGCTTCATTTGCAACCTTAAGCCACACGTCTGGACCGATGTGAGTATCAAGATCCATCCTTTATGTTCCTTGTTGTTATATCTAATGTTTTATGCATAATTTTCCAAGATCTTAAGAGTTAGAGTGTTGGGACTCCATAATGATGGCAACTTTATGGGTCCTTAGGGTTCCTAGATGCGTTTATGTCATGGATCTGAAGTTTGGAGGATGTTTGAGTCCATTCTTGAGAATGTATCATCTTTTTCTCCATGAATGACCTTGTTTGAGCTCATGTCTTGTATTGGATATACAAGACCTTAAGGCATCAATTTTTAGGATCCTAGGATTGTTAAGAAGCCTCGTGGAAAAGAAGGATGAGTGGCTTAATGGATTTAGTGGTTTTTGGATCAAAATGGCATACAGATGGATCTCACGATGTGAGATAGATGCATGTCATGTCTTAAGGGTTATAAGACCCGAGACTAGTTTGTTCTATAGTGAGTCACGACGTGAAGCGATAGATGGTCACATCACGAGGGCCTGCTGACTGTTGGCTTTTTGACCAAGTTTGGCTTTGGGTCAAACTTGAGGATTTGGGGCTATTGATTGAGATCTTATCTAGTTCTTGTGTTAGGGGATTAGCGGGAGCAAGCAGTACTGAAGAGGCTCACAAATTGAGATTCTCCGTTCATCTCGAGGCGACGAAGATGTATAGGGATCTTCGCCCTGATTATTGGTGGCCCTGCATGAAGCGGGATATAGCAAGGTTTATGGAGCGGTGCTTGACTTGTAGGAAAGTCAAGGCCGAGCATCAGCGACCTCATGACAAGATGCACCCATTGGAGATTCCTGTATGGAAATGGTAAGACATCACGATGGATTTTATCATGATGCTCCCCAGGACAGCACGCGGAGTGGATTCCATTTGGGTCATCTTGGATTGGTTAACCAAGAGCACGCATTTTATTCCGATCCAAGAGAGTATTTTTGCCAAGAAGCTAGCCGAGATTTATGTTTGGGAGGTGGTGGCACGTCATGAAGTGTCGGAATCAGTAGTTTCAGACCGGGATGTTCACTTTACTTCCATGTTCTTGAAGCGGTTTCATGACGAGATGGGCACTCATCTTTATTTCAGTACAACTTCTCATCCGTAGACAGATGGGCAGAGTGAGCAGACAGTTCAGACTCTTGAGGATATGTTGCATGCCTGTGTATTAGATTTTGTTGGGAGTTGGGATACATCTCTTCCGTTAGCATAATTTTCGTATAACAACAGCTATCATGCTAGCATTGATCAACCTCCCTTCGAGATGCTCTACGGAAGGAAATGTAAGACTCTAATTTTTTGGGGCAAGGTCGGTCAGTGACAACGAGTCATGGGGGTACCGAAGTGGTACTCATGACTGCTGAGTTGATGTAGCAGGTCCAGAGCAATGTCCAAACATTTCAGTGTTGGTAGAAGAGCTATGCTGACAAGCGCCGATCAAACTTAGAGTTTCATGTGGGAGATATGGTTCTCCTGAAGGTGTCACCTTGGAAAGGTGTCATCTAGTTCAAGAAGTAGGGAAAGCTGGGCCCCAGGTACATCGGTCCGTTCAGGGTTTTGGCTCGGGTGGCTCGGGTTGCGTATCGAATAGATCTGCCAGCTGAGCTTAGTCAGATTCACAGCACCTTCATGCCTCTCAACTATGGAAGTGTTTAGTGGATGATTCCGTAGTCGTGCCTTTGGAGGATATTCAGGTGGATGACCGCCAGAACTGCGTTGAGAGGTCAGTGGCGATTCTAGATCGGAAGAAGAAAACCTTGAGGAACAAGGTTGTGTAGTTAGTGATGGTGCAGTGGCTGCACCGCAAGGGGTTAGAATGGACATAGGTGCCAGAAGAGGAGATGATGGAGCATTATCCAGGATTGTTCGAGTAGGTGGACTTCGAGGATAAAGTTTGAGACAAGTGGGGGAGAATTGTAACGCTTGGTTCTTGGTATGTATTTAAACTTATAATTTATTTAATTCTATAAAGCAACTTGACGAGTTGGTGGCCCCGAACTCGTCGTGTTGAAATGATATGGACCATATATTTTAAGTAACCAACTAGAGGAGTTGAGAGGTCTCAACTCAACGAGTTGGATGGAAGAAATGAAACCCTAATTCTGGGATTTTGCACTCTATTTAAACAACTTAAACCTCACAAGTTGGCCTCATTTCCAGCCTCCATTGTCCTAAACCCTAACCTCGAAACCCTAAGGCACTCTTGAGTGTTTATGAGCTATTTTGAGTGTTTTTTTGTGTGTTTGAAGCCATTGAAAGAAAGGGAAGCTTGGTGACTCAATAATGAGCTACTAGATCTCAAATCCTTGCTTCATTTTTGACACTTTTCTAGTATAAAGTCTCAACCTTTCTTAGTTTATGGTTAGATCTCCTTCTTTGGATTATTTTGCATGTTTATCCAAGATTGAGTGTTTGATGGGAGATGGTCGTCCCATTGAGATAACCCTTTCAGATCTATGGTTCTATGGAGCTCTTGTGGCACAGAGGTGCCAACTTTGTGGTCTTAAGGGCTCCATGCATCCATTAAGCCGTTATTATGGTTTCTTTTAAACTTTTAAGTTCCTTTTAGCCTTGCATGTGAGTAAAGTTGAAGACTTTACATGACCTTTTAATCTTTAATGTCCAGATCTGTGTTCATAAGCTCTATCTTGAAGATATGGTGGTTTTTGGATTAAGACATAAGCCTTTTAGGATTACGGTGTGAGCTTAATGCCTTTAGGGGTGGTTCTTAATGGGAAAAGTTGGAAACTTTACCCTTCTAGACGTATTATCACTCTAGCTCTGGAAGATAGGGCTTCAGTTTGAAGAATAGTGGCTTAATGCATTAAGTGGGTTGGCTGATCGAAGAACTCGACGAGTTCTTAAGGGAACTCGGCGAGTTGGGACGGGTTTGTCCCAATTCTTTTGAAAAAGTAGGAACTCGATGATTTAAAAGAAAAATTGACGAGTTGGATCGAAATATCGTGATTTTGTGCTTAATGGAAACTCGGCAAGTTATCGGATAACTCGACGAGTTGTGTCAACTCTGAGGGTTGACTTTGACTTTGGCCAAGTTTGACCTTTAAGTGGTTTTTAATATTGATTGGTATGTAAGGGATTTTTTCTGTTTAGGGGTTGAGTGGAGTTGTTTCCGGTGCCAGGAATTTATCCAGTTATCTTTTAGCATTCGAGATTAGTTTCCTTACCGGGTCTAGCGGGTCGAAGGCACCAAGGCCATCCCATGTTTATATTATGTTGTTAGTATGCTAGTTGTCTTCGTGACTCTTGCATGTGTTGTGTTTATATGTTTTCTGGGTCAAGGCCCGATGGATATATGTATGCTATGTATCTCTGTTATTATTTGTCTGTGTATCTGCTTATATATGTTATTATATATTGGGCGGGGCCCGTTATACCGAGCTCAACTCAATGCTGGGTGGGGCCCGATGCGGGACGGGGTTTGAAGCCAGACGGGACCCGATGACAGGCGGGGCCCACTATCTGTTTATTATATGTTTGGAATGTGGTTTTTTTGGGGGAACTCACTAAGCTTTGTGCTTACAGTTTTCAGTTTATGTTTCAGGTACCTCTGGTTCCAAAGGGAAGAGCTCGGGATGACTGCATCGTACAAACCATTGGGATTTTTTTATGATGTTTTACTGTGATTAATGACTATTTTATACACTGGTTTATTTCAAATGTTTGGATGATATGGAAAAAATCAGTATTTTATCAAATATTGAATCGGAAATTTTTGGGACCATATTTTTGGATTTGCGAGTTGGTATCAGAGCCTCAGTTTGAGGGGATTGGGGCACACTCTCAGGTGTGTCTGAGCTCAAACTAAAGAATTGGTGGAATTTTTCAGATGAATTTTTTTTTATATAAAAGGATTTCTAAAGGGAAAAGGGTGTGGTGCATGCAATCAGCCGAGCTCAAGTAAGTTATCCCAAAATACCCATTCATGTTTATCTATGATATGAATTGTGAATTGTGAATCACATGCTACAGTAGGACTAAGGATCTAGGAGAGATGCCTTTGTATTCTTGTTTATAGATTTGCATGCTAGAACTGATCAGCCAGTGATAGGATGGCCTGATTAGGTTATGCTCAGCTCTGTTTACTTGATGCTCGAATGCCGCTTGCTTTTTTCTTTTAGGACTTCTTGCTAATCTTAGCTAGTTAGTAAGAGAATATGCTAAGTTACATATTATGGAAACTAAATAATTTCAGAAGGTTAGGTTTAGCTCTATTGCGAAGCTCTTGTCTGAGTCCAACTGTTGTAGGGAGAGACCTCTCATTCGAAAAATTATCTAGTTTTTGTAATATGTAATTGTATTTGTGAGCTAGTTAGAGGTGGTTAGCATGAGTTCCTTCTGCAGCTGATGGCAGAGAGTGGTGTAGAGTGTTCCCTAAGAGAACCTAGGATGAGATTTAGTGCTGAGAGCCCTAGCTACGAGGGATCTGTTGGTTATAGAGTAACTTAAATGAATTTCATATAGATTGAAATTGGTAAAATAAATTAGCTACCTTAAATGAATCTTGATTAGATTACAACATCGCTTTTCTTAACTTTGAATTGCACTATTAGATCCTAGTCTTGAATATTAGTATGGGTTAAACTATCAATGATTGAATCAAGTAACTAAAATCTTGTCTTTATTTCATAGTAAGGTTTTCAAGTGGTGAACTTCCTCCTCTTCTTGCTCCTGCTCCATCAAGCCATAACTTCACTTTACTATCTTTTCTTGCTAAGGACAAGCTTGTCGGTCCAAACTACATGAACTGGACAAGGAATCTAAAGATGATTCTTCGCTACAAGAACAAAGAGTATGTTCTCACTACCCCAACACTAGAAATCAACAAATAAGCTACAAATCCTGAGGAGATTGCTGACTATGATCAACATGTGGATGATGCCATGAAGACCTCTTGCATTATTATTGCAACTATGGCACTTGAGCTTCAAAAGACTTATGAGGATTACTGGTCATGTGAACTTAACATGGCCTTGTCTCAAATGTTCTACAAGAAAGCAAGACAAGAGCGTTATGAAGTGGTCAAGTCCCTAATAGAGTGCAAACTGAAAGAAGGGGAATATATGTGCACTCATAAGTAGAAAATACAGAGGCATGGGAAAAGATTGGAAAAGCATAATGTGAAATTGGATAAGAACCTTGCCATTGATATGGTCCTCAACTCTCTGCCAAGTAGCTATGAACAATTCATATTAACCTATCATTTGAACAATATATAGAGACCATATTGATTGAGCTTTACAATCTATTGAAAAAGGTCGAAGAAGGAATGAAGAAGTCTCACTCCAATAGTTCTGCAAGTTCCCCTGTCATGGATGTCTAAAAAAGGAAAGGAAAGAAGAGAAAGGACCCTAGCCCATCCAAATGGAAAGGGAAGTTCCATCGTAGAGAGCCTAGTGGAACAAAAGCAAAACCCAACTTCGACACCCCTCCTGTTGTTGATCCAAAGGAAGTCGTGTGCTTTTATTGTGGCCAAAAGAGCTATTGGAGAAGAAGCTACCCCAAGTACTTAAAAGAAGTGAAAGGTGCCAAGGCCAAAGTGGTTTTATTTTCTTCTGGAACATATTCTATTCAAGTCAATAATACTAATATTTCAAATTCTTGGGTTCTTGATGCATGATGTAGTTTCCACATTTGTTTTGATATGCCGAGACTAAAGGAAAGTGAAGTGGTCGAGCATGGGAAGCTAAACCTACTCGCGGGGAACAAACAAATATCGATTGTTACCAGGATTGGGACTTATGAGCTTATGTTTCATAGTATTAGGTCTGATTTGGATAATTGTTGTTGCTCGCCAGAAATGACTCGAAACATTCTTTCATTTCATGCTTTATTTAGACAAGGATATCGTTATGGTAATGATAATAATGACGGTACCCTTTTAGTTTATTTAATGGTGAATTTATTTTCAAGGCTTATCCTTGTGATGGTGTGTATGAAACTATTATTTGTGTGAATGAATTAGGCAACAATGTATATTATATTGGTTGTTCTAATAGTTTAGACAAATCATGACTATGGCATTGTCGTCTTGGGCACATCAACAAGAAATGCGTCGCCCAACTCCAAAAGGATGGAATGTTGGAGTCGTTTGACCCAAAAACAAACAATGAATGCGAGTCTTGTTTTTTGGGCAAGATGACTAAACCACCTTTCACTGGCACATGTGAAAGAGGTGAAGATTTGTTGGCCCTAATCCATACGGATGTGTGTGGACCATTCAAATCTACCACAAAGGATGCAAATCGCTACTACATTACATTTATTGATGATTACAGTAGGTATGGTTACATATAATTGATCTAACATAAATCAAAAACTTTTGAAAGGATCAAAGAGTTTAAGAATGAAGTAGAGAACCAATTACAGAAAAAGATAAAGATGCTACGATTTGATAGAGGTGGTGAGTATCTTAGTATCGAGTTTAATGACGATCTAAAGGAATGTTGAATTGTTTCACAATAAACACCGCCTAGGACACCAAAATTGAATGGTGTAGCTGAGAGACGTAATCATACCTTACTTGATATGGTTCGTTCCATGATGAGTCGAGCTTCACTTCCAATATTATTCTAGGGTATGCCTTAGAAACAGCCGCCCATATCCTCAATCTTGTTTTAACTAAGAAAGTTGCTATCTTCTTCCAACTAAGGAAGTTGCTAAGAAACCTCATGAAATGTAGACAATAAAACCTACCTCACTCACGTATATTAATGTCTGGGGTTATGAGATTCTCGTTAGGTGAGAAACCTCAAACAAACTTGAACCTAGAGTCAAGAAGTCCTTTTTCATAAATTATCCACAAAAGTCCTTTGGATACTTGTTTACAAACCCAGTGATAATGTGGTGTTTGTAGCTCGAAGAGGAGTCTTTCGTGAGAGGGAGCTCAGTTCTAAAGAGGGAAGTGGGAGCATGATTGATCTTGAAGATATTTAAGAGTCATCAAATGAAGCAAATTCTGAAGATACTAGCTCTCAACTTGAGAATGAAATTACTAAGCCCATTAACAATTCGTCGCCCCTTCGTCAGTCAAGTTGGGTTAGCATGCCACCTTCATTCTATGATTTCCATATAACTACAGAAGGTGATACATTTATTAGTGATGCAACCTTGGTAAATTTGGATGAGCCTGCTAAGTACACAGAAGTAATGGCAGGCCTTAAATATTCCAAAGAGGCAATGGATATCAAGATCCAATCCATGTATGATAACCAAGTGTGCACCTTGGTTGATCAAGCACCTGGTCGACAACTCAACATAGAGTGTCGTGTAAATATATCTACTAGAAAAAGACTGAAATAAATGGTAATGTACAGACTAACAAAGCTAGGCTGCTATCAAAAAGCTTTACTTAAACCTAAGTGATTGGCTTTGATGAGAAATTTTCACCAGTTGCCAAGATTAAGTCAATTAGGGTAATTATTTCCATGACTACTCACTATGATTATGAAGTGTGGTAGATGGATGTCAAAACTTCTTTCCTTAACAGGAAAATGATGAGGATGCTTACTTGGCTTAACCAAAGGGTTGTACGCACACCAAATTCCCTAATAAGGTGTGCAAGCTTGAAAAGTCCATCTATGGACTGAAACAAGCATCTCGTAGCTGGAATCTTTTCTTCCATGAAAGGGTCAAAGAGTTTGGATTTTCTAGAAGTGAAGATGAATCTTGCATGTATGTCAAAGCTAGAAGGAGCATTATAACTTTTCTAGTTCTGTATGTGGATGACATATTCCTAATAGGAAATAGTGTTCCAACCTTGCAAGAACTCAAGTCTTGGCTTGGGAAATGTTTTCTTATGAAGGATCTAGGAGAAGTTACATATATTCTTGGTATATGAGTATATAGGAACAGACAGGAATGATAACTAGGATTAAGTTAGAGTACATACTTGGATAAAATATTGAAAATATTCAATATGGAAAATTCCAAGAAAGGAGACTTACCCATGCACCACACTGCTAAGTTGAGCAAGGCTCAATGTCCCAGTAGTCATAAGGAAATCCTAGTTTAGCACATTGGATGGCAGTGAAGAACACTTTTATGTATTTGCATAAAACAAAAAGATGTGATCTTAGTTTTTGGCGGCAAATATCAACTTAAGGTGAATGGATATAGTGGTGCCAGTTTTTACATAGATCGATATAACAATAATTCTCAATCGGACTGGATTTTCTTATTAAATGGTGGAGTGGAAACTTGGAAAAGTTCCAAGCAACAAACGGTGGCTGAATCTACTTGTGAATTAGAGTATATCATAGTGGCAAAAAAGGAGGCTATGTGGTTAAAGAATTTTATCGAGGATCATGGAGTCGTTCCATCAATCCAAACACCAATGGAGATTTTCTGTGACAACAAAGGTGTGACAGCTTTGACAGAAGAACCAAAGACCATGGTACATCTAGGAACATCGAGATGAAATATCACTCTATTAGAAATAAGGTTGAAGAAGGTGCACTCATGGTAAATCATGTATCATTGGAAGAGAATCTTGTTGATCCTATCTCGAAGGGTTTGAGCAAGGCCAAGCACTTTGACCATGCTGCAAGCATTGGATTGAGAGACGATATTAGATTTTAGATGTTAGTGTTGATGTTATTTTGAAACTACATAGCAATTAAAATTGTAATTAAGTAGTGATTAATTAAATAGAGATTTCTTTATATTCAATGTGTATGATGCTATTTGTCAATTATTTTATTATTTCGTTTCGCTTTGCATGTTTTATTCTAGAATATTAAGTTATTTGAAGCACCACATTTGGTCATACATAGGAAGTAAATATTGATTTAAGACTGTCATGACTTGTTTCTAGATTTCTATACGTAGAGTTCGAAGTGTGTTGTGAGGTGTCGAAGTGTTTTTAGGCCTAATTAGATTCGAATTCGGTGTTTTGTATTTCGAATATATGTATTACATAAGGCATTGTTTAGAGTTCGAAGCGATGATGTTTAATCCTTATGTTTTTTTTGTACGTGTCTGTATGACCCTATAAATAGGGGTAGGTATAAGGGTGAGGGTAACTTTTATATTCCTGTGAGAACGAGATCACTTTACTCTTTCAGAACTCTTGTACTGATTCAGAAGTAATCAAAGAGCCAAATAGATTATATTTAAATCCATGCACTTAATTCATTCTATACTCTGAATTTGTTCTTAACACTCGATTTATACTAACTACATTTGGTATCAGAGCAGGATTCTTTTAGTTGTTTTCTAGTTTTCTCATATTTACAAGAGTTTTGAATCATTATTTTCGATTCAGAAGTATTCCACACATTTGATTTAGAAAACCTGAACTAATCAACTGATTTCATTCAAATCTACGTTTTGTTTAACAAATCGAGTGTTCTTTGATCTTTTTCCAAAAGATTCATCCATTAGATTCCATTTTCTAAAGCTTTTCATCATTTCAGTTCATACAACAATGGCAAATTTTAACATGAATACTATTTGTGGTTTCTCTCATCTTCTCGGATCTTCTACCAAAATTCCAAAATATTACGAGCAATGGGCAGATAGAATGGAAGATTATCTCAATGGGATTGATGAAGATCTTTGGTGTTGTATTATGAGTGGAGACTACCACCCAGAAAGGCTGGAATAGATAAGAAAAGCAGGTTATTATGTTGATGTTGGTGTGCAAGCTAACAAACAGAAAACAAATGATAAGATGTGTATGCATGAACTTCGCGGTGCTCTTCCACCGGTGGTTAACAATTATGTTCGAGGTTGTAAATCGGAAAAAGAGATCTAGGATACCTTGAAAGTGAAGTATCAGGGGAAGCAAGAAGATGAGGAATTTTTTTTAAGTAGTATCTACTTTAATTAGGTGATTTCAAGCAAAAGGACGGTGAAACAATCGAAATCTATTACGATCATCTAAATGAGTTGATCTTCAAATGCAATCATTATAGAGTCACAAGTTCTACTCTCGAGTACATTCTTACTTTCTTAATGGGACTTCGAAAGGAATGGAGAAACATTAGCTTGATGATCAAGACCCAACAAAGATTCGATAACTACTCGTTGGGAGATCTCTATAATGTTCTAAAACGTCATGAGACTGAAATCAGTGAGATTGCTGAAGAAGGAAAAATAAATATGGGAGGCTCTCTTGCACTGATTTCGAAGGTGTCTGGAAAAGAGTCTGAGGTTGAATCTGCTAAGATTGTTGGTTCTGATGATGAGGGTTTTCTTATGAATTCGGAAGATGAAGCCATGACATATTATTCCAACAACAAAGCCAATAATTTCTTTAAGAAGACATTTAATCTGAAGTTCAAGGACACAATGATTTTAAGGGAAATTTGTCATTTGGGAAGAGTGCTAGAGAAGAGTTGAAGGTTGAGAAAAAGGAGAGTAAGACCGCTGCTGAGAAGGTGGAGAAGAAACTTAAAGGAGATTTTGGTATCAACTGCAATTACTGCAATGGTGCAAATCATTTGGCAGTTGATTGTATGCTAATGAAGAAAGAGGAGAAGAAAGAAAGAGTGAAGGATGAAGCCTACTATGTCGAAAGGTTGGAGGAAGTAAGAGCTAGGATGAAGGGAATGTCACTCGTTGTGAAGGAAAGTGGTGATAGGGAAGGAACCTATAAAATCTGGTCATCTGGTTCCGATGATGAGGAGATGAGGAATCCCACACTTGACGCTATGTATGAGACGTTTGAAGAAGTAAGTTCTGATGAGGAGAAAGTAACTAGAAAATGCTTCGTGTCAACTGGAGCAGAAAAATATCCGATGACTTCGAAGGTACGTTCTGTTCTCAAATCCTTTAATATTCCTTTTAGTTCTTATAATTCTGTTTTATCTGACTTCGATGATACTTTATCTTATGTTAATGACATACTTATTTCTGTTAGCAGTGAAGTTGAAAAATCAAAATCATTGTTTCAGGAAATACATAAACGTTTGGAGATAAAGAAGAGTAGAGTAGATAATCTATAATTGCAATTGAAAAACATTACTCTAGATAGGGATGTTGTTAGAGCAGATAATTGTGTGTCAATGAAACAACGTGATATTTACTGCAATAGTGCAAAACGATTGTATCATAAACTAACAGATCATCATCATTCCTCTGATATTAGTGAAGAGCAACATAGGAAACTATTGCCCTTCTTGGTATTTGAAAGGGAGAAAATAGATTCGACTTCCTATGATTGTGAGAAAAAAGATCTCTGAATATGATAAAGTCCCAAATGATTCTCATGCTTATGGAATTGTTAAAGTAGATGAATGTTTACATGCAAACGATTTGGTACATATTGTGAATGAGACCTTGTCTGATACTGAACAAATCAAAATTTTAAAAAAGACTGAGAATTTGATATTTAACTCTCAACACAATTTTTCTGATATCGAAGATGATTCTGACAATATTAGTGAGATTGAGGAAGAGGAAAATGTTAACTGTTCTCAGTTATCAGTCATTAATGTCACTTCGATGGCCAAGGGTAAAGAAATTTGTAATGATTAATTGGAAAAGGTGAATATTGATCAACCCTCGACAACGAAAGCTCATGATTATGATCATGTGGAAGTCAAAGAGTATGACAGTGATAGTGATGAGGAAGAAACAACTATTCCCAGAGTTGTTGATCAAGTTTATAAGGAAACAGAGAAATTCAAAAAAGTGATAAAGGAAAAAGGTCCTCACTATCTCGAATCGAACTCAGTCATATATTCGTCTTTCAAGTGCACTGATGATTTGGTGTTTCCTAATCAGGTGTTTGTCACTATAGGAAATGGAGACAAAGTGAATCCTGAAATCAATAAAATTGTTGACGAAGACAACAAAGGAATAACAAAACAGCGGTTTTTCTCAAACCAAAGCACTGTCGAAAATACCATAAACAAGAACTCATATACTTTTCAAAGGCAAAAACCAAAAAGAATTTGGGAAGTAAAGACAAAAAAAAAAAGCAAAAGTAGATAAACAAACAAATGAAGTAATTTCTCAAAATCAAAAGACAAAAGCACAAATTTGGAATGAAGAAATTCAAAAATTTTCAAAAGAAGAAGGAGTTTCGATTTCTAAAGCACGAAACAAGGTCTATTGGAAAAATATCAAGTCTTTTAAGAAACAAAAAGAATTTTCACAAAAATCGTCTGAACAGAAATTGACAGACCAAGTTAAGACTTTTTCACAAAATAAGTCTTTTGATTAGAAGAACCACACTAAAAAACAAAATGATTTTTCAAAAGGTCATTCAAAAGTTCAAAAACTAGTTCGAACATCAATGGTTCAAAAACAAAGAAATGAAAGTTTTGTTCAAAACCAAAATCAAAGGAATTTTGTTTCTAATCATCAAAATGCAAGGTTTTCACAAAACAATTTTCAAAGAAATGGTTTTCAACATAAAGTACAAAGAAATTTTTGTCAATTTCGATATCAAAGAAGTTTTTCAAAGAACAAAATGTTTTTAACTGAACACCAGTTGGTTATTATAAACATTTTCAAAACACTACAACATCATCATTTCCAAAAAGAAATCTTGAAAAATTGGACGTTAAAGGAAAGTAAAACGAACCATTTAAACCAACACAAGCTCACTTTCCAAAAATCTAGATTCTAAGCAGAACGTCAAAACTTCATTTGTTAAAGGGAAAACTGAAATGAAGAATATCAATCATTGGCTCGAAGGCAAAGGAAATCCATACCAATCAGGAAATTTTTCTCAAGAGGAAATCATGTATTCTTATGAAAACTACTTGAACGAGTCACAAATTGGGAGTTCTTCATCATTGGAATTGAATCCTTTAGTTCGAAAATGGAAAGAATTTCCCAAAGTAAAGGTTGAGGCAAGATGAACTACTGATGGAAAAGGGAAAGTCAGTGTTAAAACTAAACCAATTAATGATTTCATTTCAATACCAAAGACTATAGAAGTTGAATTGATCGATAGTCTGAAATCAAAGGTTCGAAGTTGGATGTTAGGATCTTCTTTTCACAATGCATTTCACTCTTATAACCAAGGACCCAAAAAGCCTTGGGGATCTAAATTCTTTAATTGATCACATGTATTGTGTGACAAGCAATACGATGAACACTAGTATATCGACAACGGTTGCTCTCGTCACATGACAGGTCGGAAGGAAAATCTGCATGATTTTAGAAGTTTGGAAAATGTTGGAGTGGTCAAGTTCAAAAATAAACAAAAATCAATACTAGAAAACAGCCCTTTAACGATGCGCAAACAATGACACGTGCTGATAGAGGACACGCATTTGTGCGTGCCCTAAAAATTAATGTCAATTTTCCAAAATTTGAAGGATAGAGGACACGCGTTTATTCGTGCCCTAAAATTAGTGTCCAACAAAAAAAATTAAAAACACGGAGGGCACCTACCATAAAAAAGTGCGCCGTCTAAAACTGTCGCTTTATAATTTTTTTTCACGGACGCGCGTTCTTCTATTTTTTTAATTGCCAAGTGGGGGGGGGGGGAATGAAAACCCAAAAAAATTGAAAACCCCGCCCTGATACTCTCCTCCTTCTTCTTCGTATTTTGTAAAATCGTCTTCCAAAGAAACCATAAAAGGATTGTGTGGTTGTCGATCTTTCTCCCTTTTTGGAACTCTGCAGCCATACGGAGGTCAACATTCTTTTCTCCACAAATTTCTGCCTTTGGGTCATCTTTATTTCCCTAATAGCGTGCCCTAAAATTATAACTATTACTATGGTTTTCAGCCATTCGATGCTTCGTCTATCCCCCATTCTCCTACACTCCTCCATCTTCTCCGAAGGTTTGCCTTCATGATTCTCTCACCCCACATTCAAGCGATTCTCTCCAAAAAATACGAGGTAAAAATTAATTTCATGATCTTGTGAACAAGAAAGTCAAGTCGTCTTCTTCTTCTTCTTCTTCTATACCATAGATATCGTTCATAGTCTCTCTCCTAAAATTGATCGACAGCCTCAAATACCTTAGTCTAAGCCAGCTATTCATCCAAATCGCTAGCAAGTGGGTCTTCTCTTGCTCTCTCAAATTATCAGTCAATCGATTTATTGCTGTCACCTCCGTATACGCGCTGGCTTCCCTTTGTTCCCAATAATGTCGCCAGTCAAATCAGGTACCTATCTCTCTGCTTTTTGAATTCTCCTAGATTGGAAATTCATTGATACTTCGATAGCTTTTAAACAAACAAAACTCAGTTTTTCTCTCAATAATCCCTTGGATTTTTCATTGGCGTTCCTCTTACTAGCTTCGATAACCTCTCTAATTTGTGAGATTTGTTTTTACTTTCTCGCCCTCCCTCTCTCTAAGAAGCAAACGTGGCCTCGTCGCCTTCAATCACCCAACGATTGGATTCATATATGACAACGATTTTATGTGTATGAGTTGTAGAAGCGAGCTATATGGCAACTGTAGAGTCTCTCTTGCTTGGATCTGGAACAAGTCACCCTCCATCCTCTGCCTTCAACCCAAAGGCAAAGGCAGCTGTTGCCTTCCTTGAAACTGCTCCTGGCTTAAGCCCAAGGGCAATCATGTCTTTTGCACAAGATCTGGAACAAGTCACGCCCTTCATCCTCATCATTGAACTTGAATTGATGAAGTATTTTCATTCATGTATGAATCAGATGAAACTTAAATCATTTCATATTACCACTTTTTAACTAATTGCTTCAAATCCTTTTATTTTTTCAGATATTGTGAGGGTTTCAAGTATGCTGCCAAATCAAGGGTTTAATGAGCTTGATAGACTGCGCCATGAAGTCTAAGTCCCATGGCATCTTCAAATGTTATGTCAAATATTCTTGGGAGTAGGATTAGTGGCTAGAATGGTCTTCCACCAGAGGTACTTGTGTATTTTAATTTACTCTTTTTCTTATTATGTCTTATTAATAAATAATACTTTGTTTTAAGAGATAAATATAAGTTCATGGTATATGTGTATGATCATGTAAGCCTTAAGTGTATCTATTGTTGATGTGGCTCCTTCTTTTGTTTAATTCATGGTTCAGTAGGTTCCTATCATTTCATCTCATTGTCTGTAACCGCATCCTTTGTTGATGTGGCTCCTTCTTTGTGCTTAGTTGCTGTTATCAGAAGCTGCCACCTCATTCTTAACTACTATGTTACCTTGTTATTCATGGTTGTTGTCTCTGCATGTTTTCCATTGATGTTGAGTTGTTGATAGAAAAATCTCACAATGTCATTCTGACCTAACACTTATTGTATCTAAATTCGAGTTAAGTGCTATTATCAGAAGCCGTAATCCAGGAATCCACACCTCAAGTTTCTTCTTCCAAATGTTTGTGACCTTTTGGCTGTTGCTGCTTTTGTTATTCATGGTTGTTGATTCCCCATGTTGCCCATTTGATCTTAACAATTTAATCTCATATTATCTCATCTAAGAAATATGGTTCAGGGATAAAATTTGGAATTTAGACACATACGACCTAACCCTTTTTAACAGATTATAGCTATTTGTCAGTTGTTGAATCATATATGACCTTTCATTTGTGATGTGAAGGAAAAGATTCAGAAGAAAGAGGGGATTCCATGGCATCAACAGATTTTGATCATTGATGGAAAGATCCTCGAGGATGGTAAAACTTTAGCAGATCATCACATCCGAAATGGATCTAGATTGGAGCTGGTTGTGAGTTTGGGAGGACCATAAAGTTGTTGTGTACGATCACCCTATCATGTCCCAAGCCGATGTCTCCTACAGGTATCTACATCGATCATGATTCGAATCTTATTCGATCACTTCTCATTTCAATTGTTTCTACACAAATTCCTGTGTCGATTGACTTGATTTTCATTTGATCACACATAATTGACTGATCTTTGTGTGTCCGTATTAGTTTACACTAGAGTTTTTTAGGTTTTGTTCATTCATTTCTGTATTTGATTTGGCCAAGTTTATTTTAGGTAAAATCGTGTTATTCAAAAGTGTATTCTTGTCATTTTGTTATTCTCTTCCGGCTTTTACTAATCTGGAACACACAACTAGGATGATTCAAAATCAATCAGTAACTTCAAATTACTTTCATTTATATTACACACTATTAACTTAAGCTCTGTATTTTCCTAAATTCCTATTTATTGACTGAAAATTTAGCTGATTGTCATTTGTTGAATCATATATGCAAGTTTTTGTTAAGACTTTGACAGGGAAGACCATAAAGTTGGAGGTGGACAGCTCAAAGAACATTGATACTGTGAAGTCAAAGATTCAGGACATAGAGGGGATTCCACTGCATCGGCAAATGTCTTCTGCCTATTCTTTCCTCTAAATGGTGTACGACCATACAACATCTCATATAATAAAATACCTGAAATAAAAAAAAGAATATAATAAAAAATTAGGTAAAGTATTGAAATGGGTAAAAGAAGGTAATTCAAATAAATGGTGTATATTTTAAAGAAAAATTTAAATGCATGAAAATTAATAAGCTTACCCACTGCCCACCAATCAATAACACTGGAGTGGCCAGCTCCTGTTATGATTTCCTGAAATATCATCATAATTTCAAAGGGTAAAATAAAGAGACCATAAATAAGTGAAATTACATAAATGCCCTTTGAGTACTTTTCATACCGGAGAAATGTATTCTTCAGTCCCAACAAATGAATTTGATTGTGTAGAAGGTTCTGCAACAAATGTAGGTGGTGGTTGGCTTCTAGATTTTCTTCTTTTAAGATGAGGATGTTTTATAACCTACAAAATTAAAATTAACATACGATAAAAATAAATAAATAAATCCATAATCTTGTAAGAATATAAGTCATTTTTTTTAAATAGAAAAGGACATACTTGGGATTTACACTGAGTTCTGAATGATAAATCAAAGTCACTCTATAAAACATGTCCATCTATTTGAAGTAATATATTCTCTAGTTTCAAGTCCCTATAGATGATCCCTGAATAAAAAAAAAAACAGAAATTGAATGAAAGATGTAAGGGGTAAAATGGGGTAAAATGTTGGAAAGAACCTGAAAGATGATTTGACTTTGAAGGTAACATGCGGATTTTGTTAAGATTTTGACATTGAAAACCATCAGCCCGGAGGTGGAAAGCTCGAACAGTATTCGTTATGTGATGGAAATGATTGAGGAGAAAGAGGGAATTCCAGTTAATCAGGTATATAGTTAGTTTTAAAAGACGGATTTACTCTAACATTTTAGTAGTTTTAAGTTATTTTTTTATTTTAATCTGCACAGATTGTTGAACTTGGTGATCATCCGTATTTTGTGGGCGTCCAGTTTCATCCCGAGTTCAAGTCTCAGCCGGGAAAACCTTCTGCACTTTTCTTAGGTACCACCAACAAAACTATCTATCAACACTTTGACTTTTCAATGTAAGGGTAAGATAGTCATTTAGTCTTTTGACGATTTATATTTTATTGTGCAGGTGTTCCAAACCAAGTTTGCTAAGATAAGCATGGGTATGAATTTCTCAGTCCTTTCACCTAATTGCTCTCCTCCCAACACATTAAAATTGATGAATGTTTTGATTTTTTTGGCACTAACACTTGGATGACGCTTAATTTGACTTGCTGTTGGAGAGGGTAGTGGAGTGGGTTTGCTGAGTGTTGATTGTGTGTTTGATGGATGAATTGGTCCTTTCACCTAATTGCCGTACAACCTCTCATGCAAAGTTCCCGCATTCAGGTTATTCTTTTAGAAAGGAAATTGTCAAAGGAGAATTTAGTCATGAGTTTCTTTTAATGTTGTACATGTTTTGTTTTCTTTAATAAATATTATGCAATATTAGCAATGTGTTACATTTACTTACTATTCGAATGATTATTTGTATTTGACATACTAGTGCAATGAATTATCTTTATTGTTTATGGTATTTTATTTTTTATTATGAGACTTTTAATGTGTTATTTAATTTGAAAATTAGTAAATCTATCAAAAATATATAATTTTAAAAACATTTAAAATTATGATACGCAAAGATGTGTGTCATCTTCATTTATGACATGGCCTTTCTTGATAGGTGCTTTCTTGATACGCATTGTGTGTCATTAACACGTGCGTCGTAAGGTTACGACACGCGAATGCATGTCGTCTTCCTTTATGACAGGGCCTTCCTTGATACGCATTGCGTGTCGTAAACGCACGTCGTAATTGCGCGTCGTAAATGAGCGTCGTAAGTGCGCGTCGTCTATAAATGACGGGCAAAAGTGCGTCGTCTCTCTTTATGACAGGGCCTTCCTTGACGCGCATTTGCGCATCGTCTGAGCCTTTTACGACGCGCAATGAGCATCGTAAAAGGCTGTTTTTCTAGTAGTGAATGCAAGGTTAAAGGCTATGAGAAGGTTACAAATTAAAAGTTTATAGTCAACCGGGTGGCATATGCCGAAGGTGTTTAACACAACTTGATAAGTGTGTCACAAATGGTTGTGGGCACTGGTAATCAAGTAGTCTTCGATGAGGAAGGTAGTGTCATCTCGAACAAAGAAACAAAAAAGGTCTTGCTTAAGTCTAAGAGGAAAGGTTATATGTTCACACTCGACATCAAACCAATTGTTGGTGTTCCCTCTGTTTGCTTACTTTCGAAGGCATCTTCTGATCTTAGTTGGCTGTGGCATCGAAGACTCTCCCATCTTGTCACACCCCCAAACCGGAACGGTGGAAACGTTCGGAGGCGGATGACTGCATGTGGTAACGTAACAATAGAATACATAGTAAAGAAAGCAATATAACCATCATATATATAATTGAAAGTTTCCATTGTTAAAAGATACATGTTCAAAACCAATTACAATATGATGCCAAAATATGAATTTAAACTGGCGTCGCAGCGTCCCTTCTTCAAAAGTTGTTTGTTACCTGTAATTACTGAATCCCTGGGACATACAAGTAGTTTTGAAAGAGTACATCAACATTTAAGCTGGTGAGTTTCATAAGTATTTAGATAACAACATTTGTATGAAATGAAATGTTTTGTTTTTGTTTGCTTGTTCCTAGAAAATCCCATATTTCCTACTAGCATAAATGTAGCCTTCTATCAAGACCAATATTTGTTTCTAGAAAATTTATGTACGTATAAAATTGCCAATACATCTGAAAAACCCCGTAAATCAATGTATTTTTAATACTCCATATGAGTTTTATAACCATTCTCTTGACTAGAAATGCCTATACACAACGTTCTTCAGGCGTTGGAATGTTCTGACGTTTGTCACCCCAAATGGTGTACTGTAGCTAACAGTCAGGGCACGGGGTTGTCAATCCCGTATAGATCTATGCACAAACACCATGCTCCCCCTCCAAGGGATTCTGGTATATAATACAGGACTTGAAATGTGTACTCGAACGTACGTGAAGTTAATGTCTCACAAAACTTAGTATAAAACAGATTTACGTGGGAAAATGTTCGTTTGTTCTTGTATGTGAAAGTGACTTCTTGAAATAGTGTTTCTAGTATGTAAAAGTTCGTGATGTTCTCGTAAAACTATACCTATTATAGTTTTCTAAAAGTGTGTCTCGTTTGTATAGTAATCCCTAGTGAAATGCTCACTTGTTATGAAAAGTATAATTTTTGTAGTGCCTAAGATGGACACATATACATACAGTATAAGCAGAGTGTTTGATTTATACATAAATAACAACATTTTTCATTTAAAAAGATATGATGTTATCGTGATATATTTTGCATACGAAAGTTTCCCTATAATAGTTATAAATCACATATGATTCCGTTGATAAAAAGTGTATAATGAAACTTTATATAACACACGATAATAATCGTGTGTTTTACTTGTATTCCCCCCTTAAAAGCATATAAAATCATTTATAAAACATTTAAAAGTGTGGATTATAAGGGTATGAACTCACTTGAAAGATCGAAAAAGGCGAGATGAAAACCGAGCAGAATTTCGACTCGAGAAAGCGGATTTTCTCGGGATTCTCGGGAATCTTGAGAGCACAAACGACCTTTGGGACTTGAGCAAGGAAACCAGGGCTTCGGGATAGCACATGCACGGAAAAAGAGGCAAGAACGCAAGAAAGTTGAGAAAAATTTAGCCATTGCTTCGGAACCCTTGCATCCCTTTTATAGGGGCTGGGAACCGCATCGGTACGCTTGGCGTACATGTGCGTCATGCGTGACCACCTCCTCGACTGCCTCGGAGCTTCAGATGAGACGTGCATAGCCTCGCATAGAGGCGACGTGGATGATTCGAGGCCTAGTCCTCGAGTACGCTGAGCGTACGAGCGTACGTTGGGCGTAACTCGGATTAACCTGGTGACTCCTCCTTCGGATAATGCTGAGATTAAATAATAAAATTTATATTTTATTTATTTAATAAACTTCAAAAATTCATATCTTCTTCATACGAACTCTGTTTTCGACGTTCATTATATCCACGTGTAGGTGAAACTACGCTCTACAACTTTCGTTTAGATTCCGTCGACAAATTTTGAAATTATTTTTATTATTTATTTCTAAAAGGTCGTGGTAAGAAAATTTCATTAGAAATTCATAACTTCGTTATCTGACGTCTGTTTTTGCCAGACTTTTTACCGCTGCAAAACCATTGTCGAGACCTTCGATTCTCATTTAGGTCATTCCGGCCAAAAGTCACTCGATCTCCATTTCGATTTTTTAGTTGTCTGTCGCTAAGCCGAATTTGGAAAAATCATAACTTCATTATACGAAGTCAGATTTGGGCGTTCTTTTTACGTACGATCACGGTTTAATGTCATCTAACATAGTAGGTAATAAATTTGAGATTTTTGGACATTTTATTTTTGAAGTTAATTTCATTATATCAAAAGTGGTTACAATACTTGACTTTTCAGGTCATTACATAGAGTTGAAATATCGGGTTGTCATACATCTAAACTTCAAAAATCTTAACAAATTGGTTTTACATGATCTTGTACTTGGCCTTTCTGTTTTAAAATTTGATAACGATTCGTTATGTGCAACTTGTGAACAAGGAAAACAACACCGTCAAGGTCATCCCATCGTGATTGATTCCAAGATCATTGAACCACTGGAACTTATTTACATTGATCTTTGTAGACCTTCGACTGTTGAAACTCTCAATAAGAAGCGGTACATCTTGGTTATTGTCGATGATTTTTCAAGGTTCACATAGGTCTTCTTTCTTCATCAGAAGTCAGATACTGCCCAAGTAATGATTGATTTCATCAAGAACAACAAGCTCAGTCTAAGAAAGAAAGTTTGAAAGATCAAAAGTGATAATGGCTCAGAATTCAAGAATCAAGTTCTAGATTCATTTCTGGCTAAATTAAGGATATCGCATAATTTTTCATCTCCTTACACACCACAACAAATGGTGTTGTCGAAAGGAGGAACAGATCTCTATGCGAACTGCAAAGTTCAATGCTAACCTATGCGAATTTGCCTCAATATCTCTAGGTAGAAGCAATTTCCACAACGTGTTTCACTCAAAACTGATCATTCATTCAACGTCATTTTAACATCACCCCATATGACATCATCAACAATCACAAACCAAATGTGAAACTTTTCCATGTTTTAGGTTGCAGGTGTTTCATAATGAATCTCAAAGATAACCTTTCTAAATTTCAATCCAAAGTTGATGAAGGGATCTTCTTGGGATATTCGCAAAATACCATAGCTTATCGGGTGTTGAATAAGGAACAAGGAAGATTGAAGAAACTTTCAATCTGACTTTCGATGATTATTATCTCAAAAGTGTTGAACAAACTTTTGAACAGAAGCCTATCATTATAAAAACAAATTATGAGTTTGAAATTGTTAATTCTTTCGATTGTCATTATGAATAAATTTTTGGTGTTCCAGACAGGGAAATAGATGTAAAAGTTCATGTATATGATAATCAAATTCCTGAAGCATCGAAACATTCTGATGATTCGACGGTGACTAGGGAAATGATGATTCTGATTCTACCTCAAGCTCTCAAGTGCATACCGAACTTCAGCATGTGTTGCAATGTGATCAGGTGGAGGGGGAGTACTTGAATGCTAATGTCGAGGGGGACCATCACAATCCAAATCCAATTGTCGATGGGGGCATGGATATTCGAATGCTGATGTTGAGGGGGAGCATCACAATCTAAATCCAATTGTCGAGGGGGAGCAAAATTGATTAATACTTAATGTTTCTAATACACAAAATGAAGCTTTTCATGATGTGTCTGATAATCTATCCAATGCAGGTGATGGTTCTAAAACAGATGAAATGTTCGAAGATATACCTTTGGATTTCGACCCTGCATATCCACCACTGGACAGATGGACTCGAAATCATCCTAAAGAACAAGTTCTTGGTTATCCTCAAGCTGGAGTTTTGACAAGGGCTCAACTTCATGCTAAAACAAGGTACTTCATGAACACCAAGAATATTGCATGTTTAATGTTTTTATTTCAAAAATAGAACCGAAAACAATTAAGGTTGTTTTGGAAGATCCTGATTGGATTGTTTCTATGTAATATGAACTTGTTGAATTCGAAAGAAATAAGGTTTGGCAACTAGTTCCAAAACTTGATGATGTTTTGGGTATAAGCATAAAATGAATTTTTAAAAATAAAACTGGCAAAGAAGGTAATGTCGTTCGAAACAAACCGATGTTGGTCGTTAAAGGATATTCGCAACAAGAAGGTATTGACTATGAAGAAACCTTTTCCCCTTTTGCGAGACTCGAGGTTGTTCAAATATTTCTTGCTTATGTAGCACACAAAGACTTTGATGTGTATCAAATAGATGTAAAGTGCACTTTTCTAAATGGAGTCCTAGAAGAAACTATTTGTGTCGAACAACCACAAGGTTTTGTAAATAATAAATTTCCTAATCCTTATTATATTCTTGATAAAGTTGTTTATGGCTTAAAACAAGCACCTCGAGCCTGGTATGCAACTCTTACCAATTTCTTGAAACTCTCTAAATTTAAACAAGGATAAGTTGATCCCACTCTATTTCAAAAGAAAGTAGGGGGTCATCTAATACTCGTTCACATTTACGTAGATGGTATTACTTTTGGATCGACTGAACCTTCATTGTCTAGGGAATTTGATAATATGATGAAAAGTCAATTCAAGATGAGTATGATGGGTAAAATAAATAATTTTCTGGGATTGAATATTCGTCAAAGCAGGGATGGAATTTTCATAAATCAAGAAAAGTACTCTCGTAACCTGCTTGAGAAGTTTGGCTTGACGAATAGTTTGAAATTGAAAGTGCCAATGATAGTTGGCACGTGTTTAGGATCTTCGTTGGATAAGCATGTCGTTGAAAGTGTTTCTCAAGCTTGTGGAATATAATACTTCTTTTTCTACCAAGATTGATGCCAAGACCGAATCTGATTCGAAAGTGTTTGTCAAGCTTGATGATTTTTTGGGTAGCTTGTAGGATTCCATGACAAAGCTTGATCTTTCTCAACAATCCATTGTTTCTATGGAGTCAATTTCGAAGATGATTTCATCTCTCGAAAAGAATCTAGAAACAGACCTTGATCCTCTTCTTCATCTTGTATCTCTTCTGCGAACGAATGCCCACATGTCAAACAAGTGGTGCAAGGGGGAGATAAGGGTGTTGACGCTTCGAAGGATTCAGATCCATGATAGGTTTTGGGGAAGGTGATCTCGATGCAAATTATAACATCACTTCTTGTTTCATTAACAACTACTTTGATTGCAACAACTTCGAGACCACTGACTAAAGGAATTGTCATAGGACAAAGTGCATGGGGATCGAGTTCGAGTTTGAAGCCACCACCCTCGAAAGAAGAAAAAGAAAATAAAAGGAAGGGTATTGAGATCAATCCTTCAGAAGAAGAAAAGAAGAAAGCTTTGGATAAGGAGATTGAGAAGCAGAGACAAATAAATAGTATAATGCGACAAAGACAAAGTGATCCACTAGTCTTAGACAAAGGTGATCCATGCAAGCAAAATTGTTATGAGACAATAGAACAAATCGTCTTTTCTGGAATTATGCATGATTTTGAGAAAATTCCAAAGAAGTGCCAAGAAATCAAAAATACTAATTTTAATCAACTAGATTTTCCGATTACCCAGATGATGTTCATCTCTGCTCAATATCAATTGGTTGATAGGTTTCAAGACAAAGATATGTTCAAGAGATTGAAGTTGAGGTTTCATGCTCTTTTGGGTAAGAAGGATGAGGAAGTATGGTCTTTGGTCAAGATTGTCAAGGTGTTGACTATTTCCAAAGATATTCTGTTCGAAGGCTTGTTACAGAACTTTCGATACCATGTTGTTAGAGAAAACAATGTTGCTTGTGACTTCTCAATGGCAGACTTTCCTCTTATGAATCTCAGTGATCTCATCAATGTGGAAAAAATATTAAGCTCTATCGATGTGTCAAAAGTTCAAGTGAACAACAAAAAATCTTTCTTGATAGGTTTTTCTCATATCAAACTGTTCATAGATAGTTACTATGATTGTCTAGCATTGATGGATGTCGAACTTGCCTTGGCAATGAATAGAACAGTGACAGTGCCTCAATCTATGTTGAATGGTCAAGGTAATCTCAAGCATTTTGAGGATAGGGAGATTGTTCTTAAACCTATGGGTGTTGTCTTAGTTGGGAAGAACAAGAAAAACAAGGTACATGAACTCTCAGTATACGAATCTACTTGTTCGTCTAAATAATTATAAGAAGAATATAGAAGGATATAAGACTGAGAATCAAAAGACAATCATTTGGTACACGGAGGTTCGCAGAGTACTTTATCAGGATACAAAGATGTTAATGACATAGATTCGACACTTCTCGCAAAGGGGGAGATTATAGAGTTCGAAGTTGTTGTGAGTTGTCGAAGTACAGTTAGTCCTGGTTAGATTCAAAGTTAGTGTTTTATATATCGAATATATGTATTACATAAGGCATTGTTTAGAGTTCGAAGTGATGATGTCTAGTCCTTATGTTCTTTTCGTATGTGTCTGTATGACCCTATAAATAGGGGTAGGTGTAAGGGTGAGGGTAACTTTTGTATTCTTGTGAGAACGAGAGCACTTTACTCTTTCAGAACTCTTGTACTCATTCAAAAGTAATCATAGAGCCAAACGGATTATATTTACATCCTTGTTCTTAATTCATTATGTACTCTGATTTTGTTCTTAACACTCGATTCATACGAACTACACCATAGAGACCGGACAGTGCATTGGTATTGCTGCAGAATTCATGAGTACATAGATATAGAGATTTTGAGTATTGGTCAAATCCGCACTTAGAGATTACATCATGTATTTAATCACAAGTATATCTAAGACGATAATATCACCTATTCTTAAAACGGACATGTAAGTCATATTTTACAAATTGGTTGTACTTTGGTTTACTCCAACACATCTCATAACTAGGTACTATAAAGTGTAATTCCATGTATGACCCGATGAGTAAATTTGTGTAATTATATAGTTGAATTTTATTATTTTCTTTTTCCTTAATATGAAAAGTGATATCTTTGGGCCCCTCTATGTTTTGATGTTGACATTATAGTGTTGGGCCGATCCACGTCTAATTTGATGTGTTTGATTGGTAGTCTTATGACATCATCACAAAACGAGATTATCGGGAAACAGAATTTTAGACAAGAGATTGATTCTAATCCATGTCTCATGTTCAAACAATATCCGGAAAAAAGAAGAAATATGTGATTACTTATCTTAGGACCAACAGAGTCTGGTAGTGTCTTAAAAACACTCTTTACTGGTTATTCGGAGTTGTACAAGCAATTATAGTTAGCGACTTATCCAAGTGGGAGACTTTCGGATTAAGGTGTGTAATGTCCTAACTAAATTAGTATAATGTTGAATTCTTGATGAATAAAAGTAAAGTCATTTTTGGGTTTCCCTCATAACCAAGAAATTGTCTAGATTTATTTATTATCCAGATAAATGTTTTATTAATATATTATATGACTAATATAATAATTATAAATAGTCATAATTAATTTAGAATTAATCATAATTAATTTGGAATTAATTATGGGTTAACTAGAATTACTTAAAAGTTGAAGGACTATAATTGTAATTGTTCAAAGTTGAGCAGAAGATAGGTTCTAGAACCCTCCTTTGTGGGATGATTTGGAGGCTCCTTTGGAGTCTTCTGGAAGCATTTATAAAGGTAATTAAGGAACTTGATAATTACCTTATTTTAACTAATATTATTTTATGCTCAAATTAGGGTTTCTAGGTGTTTCCTAATTAGTTATAAATAGAGCCTTATGGCTTGGAATTTTCGGCAAATGCTAACAGACACAGATAACAGAAAATTGCCTCTTCTCTCCAAACTTTTCTAAGGTTCTTGTGTTGTGGGTATGAACCATTAGAGGCTTGCACACAATTTAAATGAGTTTTCAAGAGACCATTGGATTGATCAAAGGGTTTTTTTTTACAATAACAAATCATAGGTATGTTATTATCCTTGTGAATTTCGATTCAATTAGGGTTTAGAATTTTGTTGTTCAATAGTATATTGCTCCAATAGAGTTATGACATAGATCTAATTAGGTTGCATGCACCCTTAAGAATTTCAGGTATATTTCACATTATTACATGTAAAACCATCACTATTGTTTAATGCACTAGCTCTACCCTTCTAGAAAGAACAAAGAACTTGTTATTATCCTACGACATGTGCATAAAGGATTAAGGTGCATATAGATGAATTAAGACATGGTTTTTGCCTATGATTTTGGTTGAATGACCTAAATGAGAAATACATTGTTATTATGACATGTGAGATTAGTTAACAATGTATTGAGAATATGTATTAGCAAGATGTAATGAATAGAAAAGAACGCATCAAACCCCACCGAGTATGAGTATTAAATAGGACCATCCATTCGAACCTTACATACCCAACTTCAAGAAGTTTGGCTCGAGACTCTGAGAGAGAAAAGCTTCTTGAGTGAAGCTCTGTGAAGAATGGATAAACAATTCATGCTTAGGGATGGCGGGACATAATACTTTATAAGCCAAATTTGTACGCCTAAGTGCAATGAACACAGGAGCATAATCTTGGATAAATCTCACAAATTAATGTGTCCCATCTATAAAGGATTTGACTAGATCTACTTAAATTTGAAGAAAAATGGAAATGGTGAACATGCATGAAAGCAGAGATTACCATTTGAGTGGACAAATAACAAACTTGTACCATAGGTATAATATCATAAACACTTAGGATTAGGTCCATGATAAAGAAATACCCGAGTAAAAGTGGTAACCAATGTCAATGGACTTCATACCAAAGATACCCAAGAAACCTAATGGATTCGAATTTTATTCAGGTAGTAGTCCACAAATTGACTAAGTCTACCTACTTCCCGTTAATCAAAGAAACAAACAAAATGGAAAAACTTATCAAGACTAATGCCAAGGATTTAGTTAGATTGTATGGGGTGCCGATCTCTATCATCTTTCACTAAGATAGTATATTCACCTAGAAATTTTGACAATCACCATAATCCTTGGGGACATGCATGAGGATAAGCACAACTTATCATTCTCAATGGTCAAAACTGTCCAAACCTTCTAGAGAAATGCTCCAAGACTACAAAATAGAATTTACATATTACACAAAATACTCACTGCCATTGATTGAGTTTTTCCTACACGATAGTTATCACGCCATAATTAAGGCCACACTAATTGACAAGAGTGTCGATCCTTCATATGCTGAGCAATGATTGGAAATACGAAAACTGAACAAAAGAGCATGCATGTGATAAGTTCCATTATGATCCAAGAATCACTCAAGAGATTACAGAAAAGATTGTGTGATTTAGAAACGATTGTAGACTGTATACAAATGGAAATGAACTTATGTAAACAAAAGACATAAGCCTCTCGACTTCCATAAGGAAAGAGCATTACCTTTAATAGTGGAAAAAGAAAGTTCATGAAGATATATAACTCTTAGTTAAAATTGTTAAAAATTAACTTTGAATATATAAAGTTATGTAAAAATGAATTTGAAAACGATTACTATATTTTTATACTTACTATAAAAATCTTAATCATTCTTACTAAATATGGATTTTGTTGCATATGATAACATGATCGGTTTCAAGATTTAAAAATTATTAATTATGAAATTATGTATCGTATTAAATATGTGACTTACTAATTTTATGGAATCGTTGGTTTCACATTGGTTGGAACCTGAAAAATATCTTAACAGCAGTCGTTATGCTGCCCAAATTTTATCGCAATAAATAATAAAATTTAGAAATATGTTTAGTCTTGTGAATCCATAATACTAAAAGATTCCAAATAGAGATTATTCATGAACAACAAAACTATAAGTGTTTAATGATCTTATAACTGAAAGTTTATTGTTAGGATCCAACACTCTCAGCTCTCTCTATAGAAGCTACGTTTGTTTCTAAAGCCATATGAGTTAGGTTTGTTTCTTAAGTCATTTAGGATGTGTTGTTGTTTACACTAAGACTCTACATCTTAGTAAATACCCTCCAATTTATAAGCGCGTTAATCTGTATGGAACAAAGAACATCAAGTATAAGATCATGTTTTTCGATTTATACGGAGTCGACATCCCCGCCTGTCATTGCTAGCTACAATTATCACCTGACAAGGCAAAATCGGGCGTTGACGTTTCTATTTGATTCACCACGTTGATGAAACGTTGGTGTGGACTTTTAGCACATTCCTTCTAGTGCTGGTGTAGATGTGTCATGTCGCAGTTCGGTTATGGATTCATTATAGAGCCCGAATTTATTTCGTTACCATTTAAGATTGAAATAAGATATATATATATATATATATATATATATATATATATATATATATATATATATATATATATATATATATATATATATATATATATATATATATATATATATATATATATATATACACACACACACGAGGATTTCGTTTACTTATACTACTTGAAAAAAAACTTTAAGTAGTGAGAAGGTGTTGTTAGAATGGTTGAGTGTCAGTTTCCAAATTAAGTAAGATGATACTTAATAATCACCACGACACGAAAATACAATGTTTATGTAAGAGGATTTCACCCTACTGATTAGGTGTCGGTTCTCAAATTAAGTAAGATACCACGTAATAAATACTACAAAACGACCATACAAAATTTATAAACTCAAAATTTATGATTTATACATATAAACAATACAATCGCTTCTACTAAATTATAAAAGTGAAATTGGTTTCTTTTATATTTCCAAAAGGTGTGGCAAGTCTTTATTTTATATGACTTGGTATTCACAATATTTATATAAAATGCATTTTGGTCATAGAAATAGTAAAATTTAATATAAATTTGATTATTTATATAGTTGTTAAATTCTATACGTTGGATTTCAACAAATGGTATTTCTAAGTGACTCAAATACACTTTTAATACTCAACTATTTTATATTTTTGATAGAAAAGTACCGATCTATAGAAGCTGGTCAAGCAAGTAAAATTTAATAAAATACATTTGGTTATGAAAATACTTTGTGTCAAAACATATAGAATTCACCAACAATGTTTTATTGACGTATCTTAATGTATGTATTCTCATTATTATTAATGTATGTAAACACTTATTAGTAGGGATGAGCATTGGAACTGGGTAACCGCTTTTGGAACCGGAACCGCCTCGGAACTGCCGGTTCTGGAACTAGAACTGCCTTAAGCGGTTCCGGTTTTGGTTCCTAAAGTTATGGAACCGCCTTAAGCGGTTCTGGTTCCAATTCTCATTTCTTTCGGAACCGCTACCCGCTGGGTACCTGCAGAAACCGGTTTATATATATATATATATATATATATATATATATATATATATATATATATATATATATATATATATATATATATATATATATATATATATATATATATATATGTGTGTGTGTGTGTGTGTGTGTGTGTGTTACTTAAACCAGTTTACAATATATTGGTCCGATTATGTCCCTCTTTGGTTCGAATTGATTGGATTTGGATCGAACTAAGTTATGGTTTTATCGACAAAAGTTAACGAAGTTAATGTAACCGGGTTACCCGCTCCCGGAACCGGAACCGCCGGTTCCGGGACTGGTTCCAAAAATTTAAGAACCGCCTAGAGTGATTCCGGTTCTGGTTCTAACTTTCTAGGAACCGCCGGTTCCGGTTCTAGCCAAATGAAGCGGGTACCCGCCTATACTCATCCCTACTTATTACGCGTGTATCGTAAGATAATAGACAGTTTTCTATGCGATATCCATGGTCAATGTAGATGTTATTTTCAAAATGTTTTGTACATATGGTGCTTTTTCAAAATGCTTTGTACAAATGAGCTGGCCAAACATCCTATTTAATTATTTAAAATTTACAAAAATATTCCTTATAATGTTACAGTTTCAATCCTTGTCTCATATAATAACTTATAAAATTTTCTTTTAAATGGCGCTTTGAAAAATGACTCTCATAGGTGCCCGATATAATATATTTATATAAAAACAAATCTTTTAATGTTACAACTTTATCCTTTATTTTATGTAATATGTTAGAAATATATCCTTGGTATTTATAATTTCTATTTTATAATTTTATTAAATTTTCACATATAATCTTATTTCGAGAAATCAAATATCTTTCTATTTTTTCTTCATATCATCTTCTTATACACTTAAGATTGTGACATTTATCATATTTCATACAATTAATAATTTTTATTATATTTGTTATCGTCTAAAAATGATAGGAAGATAGGTAAGAAGAAAAAAAATAAAAGAATATTAGAAGTTTCTTTATATATATATATATATATATATATATATATATATATATATATATATATATTATTTTTAACAAATAATACCATGAAAAAGATCTCATTAATACCTTCAAATCAATATTAATATTAAATATTATTATAATTATATAATGAAAGAAATAAACACATAATTCACTTCATGTCGATGATATTCAAAAATTAAAACTGTTCATAATATGAACTAAATTCAGAAATTACAATTCCAATTAAGCATGCAATTACAAGATCACTAAACATAAAATTACAAGATCAGTAAAAAAAAAAAAGTGAACAATTTATGTCGCATGGAATCATGGTTGAGATTTTGAATAATTTCTATTATTATGACATGGTTGATGGCACAATCCACAATTCTGGGTTCATCAGGATAATGGGTGTCCATCTCGTTTCAAATTTGGTTTTCAAACCTCCGGCCTCGACATATAGATAGTTTTGAGTAAATTACTTCAATTGCCTAATTTAAATCCAACCAATACTCATCACGAATATACCATTGACAATGTGGTGTATGGTGCACAGAGTTAGAGATTTCCCTTTTCAGCACCTACATTCTTACATTTTGCTACCCATTTATTATTTTACTTTCAAACACTTTAAACTCTAATTTTTGAGCAATAGGCCAAAGTGTTACTGGCTTTCTCACATGTAACTTACTTTTAAATTTCATTCTAAATTGGATTTTTTTCTAGGTTCACTACAAAGATCTATACAAACGTTGTCCTCCAAATCTACTATGTCATCGTCTCCTAGATTTCCAGCATCATTCATAAAATTCATAACTTAAGTGTCATTAACATCATCAAAATCTTCCTCAAAATTGCTTAATGACTCACTACTACTGTAGGGTTCATAGTTTTTGTTGTGTCAACTTGTATTGGTCTATTCGTAATGTCTTTACTTTGTGTGAGTCAAGTTGCGATCTCGCACTTTTTGTTACCTTAAGTTTGCAGCTTAGCTGTTGACTTGAGATTCTTTTCTTATATTCTTATGATGCATATATATAGGAATATTAGATAGAAGAACGAGTAAGATTTTTGCAGATAGAATAGTTCTTCACGTTGTATCGAATTGTTCTAACTTACTCGTTAATTAAATTGAAATCTTATTTACATCGTGTGTTATTATGAATCTTATCTTTGATTGAATCAAGAATCTAAATGTTCCTTTAATTGGTATCAGAGCGGGAGATCATTTATACTTTTTTAAATATGTTCATCATGTTAATTGTGTTTTTCCATATCTGTTCATCGAATCTCAGATCTATTTCGCATTTTTGCAAATTGGTTTGCAAATTGATCTTTAATTCTTTATTGAGTCGTTTAATCTTCTCTTTTTCAAGTTCATTGATCTGATTCACATCAAATTTCACTCAAAATGTCAAAACTGGATTCACACTCTGTCACATTCAACCCTCAAAGCAGTATCAGTTCCACATCGAGAATTCCTATTTTGTTTCCTGAAGACTATGAAGTTTGGACACTTCATTTTAAAGATTATGTTCTAGGGATCGAAACTTATGGATCTAGCATCTGGAAAACAATTAGAAAAGGAACACACAAGTATTACAAGAAAAAGAAGGAAGTCTTAACTCAAGAAGATTTTGAATGTATCATTGCCGATGATAAAGAAATTGTTTCCGTGGAGAAGGACAAATTGATTAGCAAGTTGAAAGCTTTGAGAATCATAAGGTTTGCTCTTCCTCCTGATACTTTTCACTTGGTTAGTTCTTTTAAATCTGCAAAAAGAGATATGGGATATATTGAAAGAATTATATTTTGGAGATGTTGATCTCACTCATTCTTTGCAAACATCACTTCTATCTAAATTTGGATCTTTTGAGCAAAAGTTTGACGAAACTATTGAACAAACTGTCAAGCGATTTAATAATCTTTTAAGTCGTATGTTGAAACATAATTTGGAGAGAGTTCCCATTGAACAAAATGTCAGATTCATGAATAGTCTGAGATCAGAATGGAAGTCAATTACTGTCAAAGCACATGAACAATTCAAGAATTACTCTCTTGGTCAAACTATTTGTATACGAAAGTCTCATGAAGATGAAGTAATGAAAGAATAAAAGTCGGTATGAGTGTTGGTTCTTTGGCCATGGTGACAAAAGTGATAGTTCAAAGAAAAAGAAAAGAAAGATTGTTGTGGAAGATCCTGAATCTGATACTTTAGATGAACAACTTACAAAAGAAGACAAAGTTCTTATGGTGACAAATCCAAAGATATTCTTCAAAAAGAATTTTTCATGTTTCAAAAATAACAAAAACGAATCTGCTAGAAACAGTCACAATCAAGGAAGTTCAAATTCAAAAAGATCAAGAAATGAAAGTTTCAAAAACTTTCAAAGAAATGATGAAAACAATGAGAAGAAGCTTCTTGGTAATTCAGGTTTTGATTGCAACTATACTAATGGAAAGAATCATTTCGCAAAGGAATGTATGTTGTGGAAGCAGAATGATAAGAAAGAAAAGGATAAGGATGAAGCTTATTACATAAAGAAAATCAAAGAACTTCGCAAGAATTCTAGCAAACTAGCTTTGGTGGTGATAGAAGATAATAGTGATGATGGAAACGTGGAAGTTTGGTCAACTGATTCGGAGGACGAAGCAGTTCGCAGACCAACTCATGGAGATTTCTTGATGGTGAAGGATGAAAATAAGAGAGGAGACAAATGTTTCATGGTCAAAAGTGTAAGTTCAGAAAGTCAAAGCTACTTCACAGATGAAGGAACTGTTTCAGATGCATATTTTTCTACAAAGAGAATGAAGGAGCACACCACAGAGTGTGAAAATGTAATTGATAAGGTGCATTCAATTCTTAAATCTCTTGTCATTCCTATTTCTCATTTTGATTTTGAATTAACTGATTTACGTGAAAATGTTTCTGATCTTAGTGATAGTTTAAAGAGAACTCGCATAAGAAATTCTAAAATATTGAGGACACTCTTAGCATGATTACATCTAGGATTGAAGAAAGATGTATGTGAATATAAGCTTTGGAATTAGATCTTGTTAGGTCTAAAGATGATGTAATAAATCTTAAAAAGGACAATAGAATTGTACTGACATAGAGAAATATTTTTTGTCTCATTGTGAAATGTCTTTACACTAACATTACACAGTTGAATCTTGACTGTGAAATAGGAAAAAGTTTGCATAAAATGATTTAAATTTCTTAGAATTAAAAGAAGTTGAAATTGATGATGAATGTTATAGGTGTAAATAATGGTTTCATCAAATGAATCTATGAGTGATTCTTACAGAGTTAGACTTGAGAAAATTGAGGAATACATTAAGTCCAAAGAAAATAAAAAGATGTTAAATGATGTTTTAACTGAAAATGACAGCCAACAAACCAAACTCAATTCAATAGAGAAATAACTTGTTGTGCAAGAAATTGAATGAAGAAGAAAATCTAAATTCTGAGAATTTGTCTGAATTTGATGAAAGCGAAATGAGTGAAATATTCGTTGAAGATGAAGTTGATTGTTCATCTTTTGTTAATAATACTGACAAAACAAAATAAAATTTGATTTTTGACGATTCAATTGAGTTTGAACAATTTGCTCAAAATGATGGCATGAAAAATTTAGAAATTCAAGAAACTATTTTTTCCAAGAACTCAGAAAACTCCAAATCAAGTTTTTTGTGAAAAAAGGACTGGAAAAACTCAAACATCATAATTAACGTCAGTGGTCAACCTTGACAATGCAAAAGGTTGTGAAGAATCTTTTGGTCCAAACCATTTGACAGTGCTTCCAAAACGAAAAGCTTGAATTGACTTCATGGAAGGTCACAAGGAAATATGTTTCAGAATAAGTGATCATTGTGAAATCTTCACAAAATGAAGCTGGACCAAGCGGAACAAAATACGTTCCAACTGAAATTCAAAAGGAGAATGAAATCAAAAACAATTCTAAAAGTGTGAAATCTCAAAAATCTATTGAAGAATTGGAAGCAAAAAGGTGAGCAATGAATGCAAGATACAAAATGAATTTGATTAAAAGCAAACAATTGTGGAAGAAAAAGGAAATTGATAATAATGACTCTTAGTCTAAAATCAATCATCAAAAGTTTGTTGGTGCAAAAAGATTTTCTAATCAAAATGTTAATTCATCTAATTTTTCAAAAAGTAAATCCATGCCATCAACAAAAACAAAGAAAGTTCAAAAGTGAAATTTGAATAAACATGATGCTAATGTTGAAGGGTATAAAGCAAAATTGAAAGAAGACGAAGAAAACTTTTTGGAAAAGATGGCTAAACAAAGAAAAGAATTTTCTAATCGAAAACTTCTTTTATTGAAATAAATCCTTGTGATAAGAAAACTCAAGTTTTTAAAATCGAGAAGGGGCAAACAATACTTTGATCAGAAAAACATTTTGGAATTATAAAACAAGATTTTTCCTACTTTCTCTTCTAAATAAAAGTTCTCATCAGGGCCCAAGATGGTTTGGGTTCCTAAATCTATTTAATTTTGTAGGTGATTTGTGACGATCAGCTCGATTTTGAATGATACATTGATTGTGATTTTTCTCGTCATATGATTGGAAGAAAATCACAACTGAGAAAATATCGTACTTTAAAGGAAGGAGGAAGAGTGAAGTATGGAAATAATGCAACTGGAGAAATTAAAGGATAAAGAATGATAAAAAAATTGCGAATTCACAATTCGTAAGGTAGCCTATGTAGAAGGTTTACAACATAATCTAATCAGTGTTTCTTAACTTATTGTAGGTATAGGTTTTAAAGTTTCTTTTGATGAAGAAGGTTCAGAAATCATATATAAAGAATCAAAAGAAAACAATTTCGAAGTAAAAAAGAAAAGGTGAAATGTTTCCACTCAACATGAATCCTATTCAAGGAAAACCTTATGTGTGTCTGCTTGTGAAAGCCTCATTAGATGATAGTTGGTTGTGGCATAAGAGACTTGTGCATCTCAACTTAAAAGACATCAACAAACTCGTTCTCAGAGATTCGGTTAGAGGTCTACCTCTACTCAAAGATGGTAAAGAGCATTTTTGTGCTGATTGCGAATTCAGAAAGCAAAGCAGAAAAAGTAATTCTTCTATCATGAATACCAAGATAATCGAGTCACTCGAATTAATTCATATAGATCTTTGTGATCTATCTTCGATTGGAAGCATTGACGGTGAAAAATTTAGTTATTATTGTAACACCGTAAAAATTAAAACAATTTTTCACATTTGAAAACACATTTTAAATAAAACCATTCACTCATAAAATGTCATAACATCACTTTTTTATTTCACAAATGTCTCCCAAGATCAAAATACATCCAATCCCATGTGTGTGTATGAATCAAGCCGGCGCCTTTCCACGGTCATCACTGGTACCTAAAACACATAACACTGAAAACTGTAAGCATAAGCTTAGTGAGTTCCCCAAAATACCACACTAACACATAGTAGCCACTTGAGGCTATAACTTTGTAGACCCTATGTTCAATGTGTCTCAGTGGGGCCCTCCATCCCCAACTCTCTGTGGGCCCTCTGGCCCTAACTCTAGGGACCCGAAAGTTGTAACGACCGAAAAATACAACAAATTTTAAATTTTTCAAAAAACATCTCGATTCCAATAATTCTTTACAAAAAGGTTTTCAATACAAAACATTTATCATATTCCCAGAATCATAACACCATGAAATCATGAGGAGCGGTACGATCACGCCTTCGCCTTGCCACGATCTCCTGAAGAACCTGAAAAACATGAAACCACAACTGTAAGCCCGAAAGCTTAGTGAGATATCCCCAAAATACCAACCGCAATACCATACACGCATAACATGCCACAACATATCCAAACACAGAACAGCCATGCTCTCCGGGTCTACTGTGTGGCTGGTCCGCCGCACCGACCAACAGTCCACCTGGTCCACCCTCTGAGTCTATCCTCATATATCGAGTCTGCAGTGTGATTGGTCCACCCGTTCCCGGGCCTTCAATCCACCTGGTCCACTCTCTGAGTCTACAGTATGACTGGTCCGCCCGCACCGAGCCTTCAGTCTGACTGGTCCACTCTCCGAGCCTTCGGCACGTCTGGTCCGCCCCTATCAGGACCTACAGCCTATCCGGACCGCTCGCTGGGCCTACGGGACAACCGGTCCGCCCTGGGTACCTTGGCCTACTGCACACAGCAGGACCCGCCTCAACCCAACTCTAGTCCAAATCTCCATGTGCACATACATACATATAATCATAAAGCAACTCACAGACCTCAAGCAGATCTAACAGATCACATAACATATAATCATCCTAACCAGGATACTGACCTAATAGGTCACTAGCATGGCACCTTCCTATCTCTCAGGATACTAATCTCAATCAGGCCTCTAACATACACCATCCTAACTCACAGGATGCAAACATATCACAGCACAACAACATAACAATAACATAACAACAACTACCCGGATCTCAATCCGATAAGGGCCGGCCTTGGTGCCTTAGACCCCGTTGATATAGTGAGGATAACTCACCTCAAAATTGTCGGCTGAACAGATAATCCAAGCTACTCCGATCACTGATACGATCTCCACCACTGGACAACCACCAATGCACTAAACTCAAAACAATAATCAACAATTACTAGAATACCCCTGGAAACCACTGATCCACCCTTGGTCAAAGACAAGGTCAAAGTCAACCCCTGACTGACCCTACTCGCCGAGTCAACCCTCTGACTCGCCGAGTTCCCATACTCAGATGTTCTCTCAATCTGCGACCTAACTCGCCGAGTCACCCCGAGACTCGCCGAGTCCAACAACTCAGAGTCCACTTGCACACAACTCACCGGGTCATCCCTTGACTCACCGATTCTCGACTCAACCAGAGAATATCAGAACTCTTCGACAAGACTCGCCGAGTCCAAGAACAGACTCGCCGAGTCTAAGGCTATCATCAACCTACTCGCCGAGTTGTTCATACAACTCGCCGAGTTCCAGGCTATCTTCATCCGACTCGCCGAGTTGTTCTTCCAACTCGTCGAGTCCCAGCTCATCTTCAAGCAACTCGTCGAGTTCACCCATGTGACTCGCCGAGTACCACCGATCTGAATCCATTCAGAAGCATTCCAGGCCATGCAAATGATCCAAAACATAGATCTAGCCTCATACAACTCATCCATCACGTAAAGTGGCAAACTTTACGTGAATCCAAAGAGATCTAGGCCTTATTCACTTATAACTAGGGTTTGGGACATGCAAGCTTCACTAAACACCCCAACACAGGGACTTTCATGCTCTCTGATTCTTCTCCATTCCAGATCTGAGGTAGCAACCTCAGATCTAACCTCTAGGCTTCCAATTACATCCTTAGACAAGATCCCACAAACCCCAAAATGAAGAAACAACATACAATCAGTCCAAGAACGAGATATTACCTCCAATGGACGTCCCAACTGCAATGTAATTCAAATCCCAGCAAAGCCCCTTGCCCCAAGCCTTCAATCTCACAAAATTCCTTCAACAAACTCCTCTAATGCTCCAAATACACTCCAATCTCCTTCAATCGCACTTTCTAGGGTTTCTGGACTTCAAAGGGAAATAAAGAGGCTGGGGGAAGGGTATAATGTTCTTTAAATAAGGCTCAACCCCGAGAATTAGGGTTTTCTCCACTCAGCGCCTACTCACCGAGTCCATCTCATCGACTCGCCGAGTCGGCTACTTAACACGCGACCAAGTCGCGACTCTACTCGCCGAGTCCATCCATGCACTTGCCGAGTCACTCTTTCCCAAATAACACTTTTAGCCGTTCAACTCTACTCTTGCTATTCCGGGATGTTACAGTCCCAACTTTGTAACTCTGAATCATGCATATCACATATCATAATAAATCACATCACATAATAACATGCAATCACACTGGCATATAACTCTATAATACTCTGTCTCTTAACTCTATTACCACACTAGGTAAAGTATATTGAGAAGACTCACCTTGGGTATCTCGGTAAATCTCTGATTCGGTAAACGCTGGCCTAGCCTCCGCCTAATCATATGAAATAAACACTCTATTAATATAACTCTCAAAGGCTAGACTATGCTCTCTTATGACACTCTCAGAAGGGTAAAAGACCATTTTACCCCTCTCATAGCTCAAAGGCCCCACAATAGACCATACCCTAAAAGTCAACCAAAAGTCAACTTTCCGGGTTACGCTGCGCGTACCAGATGTGTACGCTGAGCGTACCCAGCTGCATCTCAGAATCGGGGAGCGCCACCCAGTACGCGGCACGTACTAGGGATTACGCCCGGCGTACTCCCCTGCTTCAGCGCTTTTGCTCTTGAGGTCTTAAACAGTTAAGACCTACATCCATATTTTTTATCTGACCCCATCTAAGCCCCTTAATCCATGAAGTTGATGACTTTAAGCCTTTGCATGGCTGAACAAGTCACTAACTCCCAAAATGATCCAACCTTCAACTCTAGAAGGCTTAAAACACATGCATGACTCCAAAGTAACATCCAAGATGGGAACTTTATGGCTCTAGATCACTAGTAACACTGAAAAGGGACAGATCTCGGACCATGGAGCACTTTACACTCATAAAGTCTCCACCTTTGGGGTTTTTTAGCCCTAAAAAGGACACATACAACAACAACCAAAAGAAGAGGAAATTTTTGAACTTTATACCTCCAAGTATGGCCCTTTCCTCTGTAGATCTCAGATCCAAAATGGCACCTCAAGCTTTAGCCTCCAAGAACTCCCTTCCTTCTTCTTCACTAAGCCACTAAAGCACCAACAAGCTCAAATTAACACTCTCACACACTAAGAATGATGGGGCTCTCTTTTAGGGTTTCCCTCACTGATATGGAGGCTGAGAAATGAGCCATAACACCCTTTAAATAGTGCACAAGGTGGATTAGGGTTTTTGCACCTGGGTCGGGTACGCCCGGCGTAACTCTAGGTACGCCCAGCGTACCTTGGCGACTCCCCGTCCAGATTAAGTGCATGAGTACGCGCAGCGTACCCCTATGGTACGCCTAGCGTACTCACTTGCTACAATCCCACCGCTCAAGGACTAAACATGCCCAATCAATAAAGAACAAGGATGAAAGGAGAATACCTGAATCTCAGGGTGTTACAATTCTCCCCCACTAGAACTAGACTTCGCCCTCGAAGTCTCATTCTTCGAACAACTCTGGATGCTGCCCTCGCATCTCCAACTCTGACTCCCAAGTCATCTTGGACCCCTTCCAATGTTGCCACTGAACCAAAACCAAAGGTACCTCCTTGTTCCTCAAAACCTTGATCTTCCGATCTCTGATTGCCACCGGTCTCTCAGCATAATTCAAGCTCGCATCCACCTGAATATCCTCCAATGGTACCATTGCCGACTTATCGGCTATACACTTCCGCAATTGCGACACGTGGAAAGTGTCATGGATCTGACCTAGCTCTGCAGGTAGCTCCAACCGGTAGGCTACCCTGCCTACCCTTGCAATCACCCGAAAAGGACCGATATATCAGGGCCCCAACATGCCCCTCTTCCTGAATCGGATCACTCCTTTCCACGCAGAGACCTTCAGGAGAACAAAGTCGCCGACCTGGAACTCGAGCTCGGACCGGCGCCTGTCCGCATAACTCTTTTGATGACTCTGAGCGGTCAATAACCCCTGTCTGACCTGCTGTATCTGCTCAGTCGTCTGCAGCACAATCTCGGTACTACCCATAACCCGCTACCCGACCTCTCCCCAGAAAATGGGGGTCCGACACCTCCTCCCATACAACAGCTCAAAGGGTGGCATACCAATGCTCGAATGATGGCTGTTGTTATAGGAAAACTCTGCCAAGGGCAAATACCTGTCCCAACTCCCCCTGAAATCCAACACACATGCCCGGAGCATGTCCTCGAGCGTCTGAATCGTCCGCTCACTTTGTCCGTCAGTCTGGGGGTGATATGCGGTACTAAAATGCAGCCTAGTACCCAACTCTTTGTGAAATTTCTTCCAGAATCTGGAAGTGAAACGCAAATCTCGGTCTGAGACAATCAAGATCGGCACTCCATGCCTCGACACCACTTCTCTCACGTACATCTCTGCCAACTTCTCTGCGGATGAGCTCTCACTGATAACAAGGAAGTGGGTGCTCTTTGTCAACCTATCCACAATCACCAAAATTGCATCGACACCCCTAGTAGTCCTTGGCAATTTGGTGATAAAATCCATGGTAATCTGTGCCCACTTCCATTCGGGAACCTCCAACGGCTGCAACTTACCATGCGGTCTCTGGTGCTCAGCCTTAACCCTACGGCAGGTTAAGCACCTCTCAACAAACCACGCGACATCCCTCTTCATACAGGGCCACCAATACTCCTTCTTCAGGTCTAAATACATCTTAGTGGCCCCAGGATGGATCGAGAATTTCGACCGAGATATGCCCCTCCCACAAACGGTACCCAGATATGCCCCTAAAATGTCATAAGCCCCCGGCTATCAGTAATGAACTCTGATACCAACCCGACAACTCGCTCTCTCTTCTGAATCTCAGGCTGCACAGCCTCAGCCTGTGCCCCATGAATGATGTCTAGCACCGGATCTATCACGGTCAATCTCAAACATACATCTTGCAATGGGGTGCTCTCCGCCCTGCGGCTCAGTGCATCGGCTACAACATTAGCCATGCCCGGGTGGTACAGGATCTCATAATCATAATCCTTGACCACGTCCAACCACCTCCCCTGTCGCATGTTTAGGTTGGGCTGATCCATTAAATACTTCAGGCTCTTGTGGTCCGTGTATATCGTACACCGAACCCTGTATAGATAGTGACGCCAAATCTTGAGGGCGAACACCACTGCCCCTAACACAAGATCGTGGGTGGGATACCTCGTCTCATGAGCTTCAGCTACCTCGATGCGTATGCTATCACATGCCCTCTCTGCATCAGCACCGCTCCAAACCCCAAGATCGACGCATCACAATACACCATAAAGTCCTCCATTCCCTCTGGAAGGGCTAACACTGGGGCTTCACATAGCCTCTGGCGAAGCGTCTCAAAGGAGGTCTGCTGCTCTGGTCCCCATGAAAAAGCGACACCCTTTCGGGTTAACCTGGTGAGTGGCACGGCGATCTTGGAGAAATCCCTGATAAATCTCCGATAATAGCCTACCAACCCCAAGAAACTAATGATCTCGGACAGTGACCTTGGCACCTCCCAACTCATCACTGCCTCCACTTTGGCCGGGTCGACCAAAATCCCCTTCTGGTTAACGAGATGCCCTAGGAACTGGACCTCTCGCAACCAGAAATCACACTTGGAGAATTTGGCGTAAAGCCTCTCCAATCTCAGAACTCCGAGGATTTCCCTCAAATGCTCGTCATGCTGCTCTCTGGATCTCGAATACACCAAAATATCATCGATGAACACGATCACCAATCGATCCAACATCGGCCTGCATACTCTGTTCATGAGGTCCATGAACACTGCCGGGGCATTGGTGAGTTCGAAAGGCATCACCACAAACTCGTAATGCCCATAACAAGTCTTGAACGCTGTCTTCTGGATGTCCTTATCTCGCACCCTTACCTGATGATACCCTGACCTCAAATCAATCTTGGAGAACCAAGATGCTCCCTGCAACTGATCGAACAAATCATCGATCCTCGGCAACGGGTAGCGGTTCTTGACCGTCGGCTTGTTCAACTCCCGGTAATCAATGCACATCCGGTGTGAACCACCCTTTTTCTTGACAAAAAGGATAGGCGCTCCCCACGACGAGCTGCTCGGCCGAATAAACCCCTTTCGCAACAGCTCTTAAGTTGCGAGGATAACTCTTGCATCTCTGGAGGTGCAGGGCGATAGGGCACCTTGGCAATAGGCGCGACCCTCGGAACCAAATCGATACTGAACTCCACTTGCCTCACGGGAGGCACACCCGACAACTCCTCTGGAAATACGTCCAGGAACTCACGCGCTATCAGAACCTCCTCAACTAACCTCGGTCTCTCTGAATCAACCCGCGTATCCATCACATACGCTACAAAGCCCTTACAGCCCTGCTGTAGACACTGCCTCACTCTAGCGGCCGAACAAAACGCTGACCCAAAATGTGTACCCTTGCCGTACACCGTAAGAACTCCCCCACTAGGGTCTCATATGGTCACCAGCTGTCGCTCGCAGTCGATAACCGCACCGAATATGCTCAACCAGTCCATGCCCACAATGACACAAACATCACCCATCGCAATAGGAACCAAATCAATCGGGAACTCAACACCGAAAATCTCGAATACGCACCCTCGGATCACCTATGTGGCATATATCACCCTCTCGTCAGCTATGGAAACTCTCAGAGGCCTACTCAACGCCTCACGACTAACACTGATATGCTGACTAAAAGCCAAAGATACAAAAGACCGAGTCGTATCCGAGTAAAATAACACCAAGGCAGGTACAGAATTCACAAGAAAAGTACTTACGCATAACATAATATAAGCACAATATCTCAACATCAAAATAAATACACGAAAGAATACATACCAGCCATGACATCGGGCGCTGCGCGGACCTCCTCCGTGGTCAATTGGAAGGCTCTCCCTCGTGCCCTCGGTGCCTCGGCCTTCACTAGCCGACTCTCGGTAGCTCTGATGGGAGCAAGGGCAGATCCCTGAGATGCTCCCTGTGCTGATCCCCGCAACTGCGGACACTCTGCCTTCCGGTGTCTGGTCTGGTTGCAGTGAAAACATACTGGAAACCCCTTGGGGCAGTCCTTGGCCATATGCCCCTCCTTGCCACATTTGTAGTAAGACCCTGCTCTGCACACCCCGTCGTGGCTCTTGCCGCACTTGCCACAAGTGTGGCCCCTCTGGCTCCCTAATCTTGAATCGGCGGGCTTGGCCCGCTTGGCTACCGGCTGAAACTGCACCGGTCACCGATCCCTCCCCTGAGACTCGGCCTCCTCCCTAGCCTGAGTCTCCAGCTTTATCTCCCTCTTCCGGGCATTTTCCTGAAGCTCGACAAATGTCCAGTACGTCGAGTTCGCCACGTAATCACGTATGTCCCTCCTCAGAATGCTCAAATATCGACTCATACGTGCCTGCTGGGAGGAAACGTGCTCTGGGCAGAACATCGCCCGCTCATGAAACATCCTCGTAATCACCGTAACAGACTCACTACCCTGCTTGAGGGTCAGAAACTCTTGGGCCAAACGCTCCCTCTCCACTTAGGGAACGTACTCATCTCTGAACATAGCAGTGAACCTCTCCCAGGTCAATGCTGCAAGCTCAGCAGGCGTAATAGTGCGCCGTCACAAACTTCCACTAGTCCTTCACTCCCAAACGAAGCTGGTTCAGCGCGAACTGGACTCTCAAATGCTCAGGAGATGAGAAAGTAAAGAAACACCCCTCTATGTCTGAAATCCATCTCATTGCCGCAATCCGGTCCTGGGTCCCGTCAAACTCTGGTGGCTTTGTGTTGCTGAACTCTCGGAACAGCAATGCGTCGCCACCCTGCGGCCTCGTCGTAGCTATAGCTGCAGTGGCTGCAGCAACAACAGCCTCAGAAAGAGTAGCGTACTTCTCATCAAATGTCTCTATCAGCGTGGTCTTGATAGACCTGAACATCTCTGGTATCACTGCCCTGATGGCCGCAGCCACATCCTCCTGGATGATCCTACGGATCTCCTCATCCCTCGTATCACTGGTCCCTGGCATGTGGCGAGTCCCAACCATGATCTCTCTCTGAAATACAATATAAGAATAATATCAGGGACTCGCTCGAGTATTCTCACACTTGAATACTCCATCCTACTTGTTCCTTGGTACTCCAAAGATTCTTACTTGGACTGTGCACTGACTCGACATCTTCAGTAGTACGGGCCCATTACTACCGTCAACACCGCATCAGCATCCACCCCAAGTCCTCCTCCCAGAGTCCCAAGTCCCAAGCACCCTACTCTCTCTAATCATATGATACTCGCAAACAGATCTTTCACAATCTCCTCGCTGCTACCTAACCACTCTGAAATATTCATAGCAGCAAGACTCCTAGACTCAGGCATCACATATCAGGCCACTCTAGTCCTAATAAGAATACCTAATCTACTCTAGCATGCATATCATACCTCATCATATAACATATCACATCATATCTCATAACACTTATAATAATGGTATTTTGGGAAATCACCGTTCGGGCGCTGGCTATTTGTACACACGACTCTGCTCTGTTTGTCTAGCAAGTTCTTCTTTTGAAACCTTGTTTTATTATCAAAATTTTCCTCAAATCCTCGGTTTGAGTTCAGATACGCCCGAAGGTGCACCCGAATCCCTCAAACCTAGGCTCTGATACCAACTTGTAACACCGTAAAAATTAAAACAATTTTTCACATTTGAAAACACATTTTAAATAAAACCATTCATTCATAAAATGTCATAACATCATGTTTTTATTTCACAAATGTCTCCCAAGATCAAAATACATCCAATCCCATGTGTGTGTACGAATCAAGCCGGTGCCTTTCCATAGTCATCACTGGTACGTGAAACACATAACACTGAACACTATAAGCATAAGCTTAGTGAGTTCCCCAAAATACCACACTAACACATAGTAGCCACTCGAGGCTATAACTCTGTTGACTCTCTGGTCAATGTGTCTCAGTGGGGCCCTCCAGCCCCAACTCTCTGTGGGCCCTCTGGCCCTAACTCTAGGGACCCGAAAGTCCCAACTCTGTAACTCTGAATCATGCATATCACATATCACAATAAATCACATCACATAATAACATGCAATCACACTGGCATATAACTCTATAATACTCTGTCTCTTAACTCTATTACCACACTAGGTAAAGTATATTGAGAAGACTCACCTTGGGTATCTCGGTAAATCTCTGATTCGGTAAACGCTGGCCTAGCCTCCGCCTAATCATATGAAATAAACACTCTATTAATATAACTCTCAAAGGCTAGACTATGCTCTCTTATGACACTCTCAGAAGGGTAAAAGACCATTTTACCCCTCTCATAGCTCAAAGGCCCCACAATAGACCATACCCTAAAAGTCAACCAAAAGTCAACTTTCCGGGTTACGCTGCGCGTACCAGATGTGTACGCTGAGCGTACCCAGCTGCATCTCAGAATCGGGGAGCGCCACCCAGTACGCGGCACGTACTAGGGATTACGCCCGGCGTACTCCCTTGCTTCAGCCCTTTTGCTCTTGAGGTCTTAAACAGTTAAGACCTACATCCATATTTTTGATCTGACCCCATCTAAGCCCTTAATCCATAAAGTTGATGACTTTAAGCCTTTGCATGGCTGAACAAGTCACTAACTCCCAAAATGATCCAACCTTCAACTCTAGAAGGCTTAAAACACATGCATGACTCCAAAGTAACATCCAAGATGGGAACTTTATGGCTCTAAATCACTAGTAACACTGAAAAGGGACAAATCTCGGACCATGGAGCACTTTACACTCATAAAGTCTCCACCTTTGGGGTTTTTTAGCCCTAAAAAGGACACATAGAACAACAACCAAAAGAAGAGGAAAGTTTTGAACTTTATACCTCCAAGTGTGGCCCTTTCCTCTATAGATCTCAGATCCAAAATGGCACCTCAAGCTTTAGCCTCCAAGAACTCCCTTCCTTCTTCTTCACTAAGCCACTAAAGCACCAACAAGCTCAAATCAACACTCGCACACACTAAGAACGATGGGGCTCTCTTTTAGGGTGTCACTCACTGATATGGAGGCTGAGAAATGAGCCATAACACCCTTTAAATAGTGCACAAGGTGGATTAGGGTTTTTGCACCTGGGCCGGGTACGCCCGGCATAACTCTAGGTACGCCCAGCGTACCTTGGAGACTCCGCGTCCAGATTAAGCGCATGAGTACGCGCAGCGTACCCCTATGGTACGCCCACCGTACTCACTTGCTACACTCCCACCACTCAAGGACTAAACATGCCCAATCAATACATAACAAGGATGAAAGGAGAATACCTGAATCTCGGGGTGTTACAATTATTGATGATTTTTCTCATTTTACTTAGGTAATCTTTCATAAACAGAAAGAAAAAACCACGAAGAAGATGATTGATTTTATCAAGCAAATTGAGCTTCACTTGTGAAAGCATGTTGGAAAGATACGAAGAGACAATAGGACAGAATTCAAGTATCATGTCTTTGATGAATTCTTAACTAACAAAGGAATCAGTCACAACTTTTCTTCTCCTCACATTCCAAAACAGAATGGTGTAGTTGAAAGACGAGACCATTCCTTGTGTGAAGCAGCGAGAACCATGTTATCTTTTGCAAAATTGCCATTATATTTTTGGGCTGATGCAATCGAAATTGCTTGCTTTACTCAAAATCGTTCTTATATCAATAAATGCGTTCTGCTAACTCCTAAAAAAATCTTGAATAATAGAAAGCCTAATGTGAAATTATTTCATATATTTGGTCGTAGGTGTTTCATATTTAAATCACAACAAATTTGACAAGAAAGCAGATGAAGCAATATTTTTGGGATATTCTCTGCATTCCAAAGCATATCGTATTTTAAATAAATAGTAAAAAAAACTAGAAGAAACATATTATGCCACTTTTGATGACAAATATGTGAAATCCATTCTGAAAGAAGCTATCTAAATAGGAGAAATTTTTCCTGAATTTTGCAACCAAACAATTTCTTTTTCAAATCTTTATGAGGAATTTTTGAATTTGTTTGATGAACCTCAAAAGGCGATATCTTCTGAAAATAAAGAAACTGATAATCATGATGATGAATTGCTAACATTAATTGATGAAACATTTCAAAATGTTCAAACTTCAGAAGAAAATGTTGGTTCTACTTTTTTTTCCTGTTGAGAGGGAGAGTAGAGAAAATTTTAATTCTCCAATAATTGAAAATATTGCATAATCGACTGAAAGAAATATTAATGATTTTGTGCAGCTGGAGTTCAAATCCAAATTTCCAGGGGGAGAGTTCAATTCTAATTTTTCAAGAATAAGAAATTTTAGAAATTGAATCTGCTGCTCAATCAAATGTTAAAGAAATCAATGTTGAGTTAAATCCTGAATATGATATAAACTTTCCACCTTTGACAAAATGGACTCAAGATCATCCACGAAATCAAGTTATTAGCGATACTTTTTCAAGTTTTTTTGACTCATTCACAACAGAAAGAAAAACAATCATCTTTGAACGCTAATAAAGAATTTCGCATGTTTAATTTTTTTGTCTCTAAAATCGAACCTAAGACAGTTAAGATGGCCTTTGATCATGCAGATTGGGTAAAGGCTATGCAAGACGATCTAAATGAATTTGGGTGCAACAAGGTTTGGAGATTAATTCCAACTCCAGAAAATGCATTGGTTGTTGGTTTAAAGTGGGTATTTCGCAACAAAATGGACAAATAAGGTAATGTGATTCGGAAGAAAGCATAGCACGACTAGTAGTCAAAGGAAATTGTCAAGAAGAAGGAATTGATTATGAATAAACGTTTGCTCCCGTACCAAGACTAGAGTCAGTTCGCATATTTTTGGATTATGTTGCTTACCAAAATTTTGAAGTATTTCAGATGGATGTGAAGTGTGCATTTCTAAACGGAGAACTGGAAGAAACGATCTATGTTGAACAACCTATAGGTTTCGTTAATGAGAAATTTGCATATCATTGTTATGTGCTAGATAAAACAGTGTATGGTCTGATGCAAAATCCACGTGCATGGTATGAAACTTTGACTAAATTCTTAAACAATCAAAATTTAAACAAGGTTATGCCGGACCTTCTTTCATAAAAAATTGGTTAATCATCTAATTATTGTTCAAATTTATGTTGATGACATCATTTTTGGTTCAACTAATCCTCAATTGACTTATGAGTTTTGAAAATTGATAGAAACAAAATTTGAAATGAGTGATATGGATCCAATTAACTTTTTACTTGGTTTAAATATTAAACAGAGTTCAAAGGGCATCTTCATCAATCAAGAAGCGTTCACAAAGACTTTACTTGCTAAATTTGGTATGAATGGTGACTCAAAGGTTAAAGTTTTGATGATGTTTGGAACGAAGCTCACCCCTTCACTTGATAAACCTACAACAAATTATACATTATACAGACAGATGATTTATTCTTTATTGTATCTAACATCTCGTCTTCTTGACATTATGTTTCCAGTTTGTTACTGTGCGAGATTTCAAGCGAATCCACATGAACCACACAAGATAGCTTTAAAGAATATTGTAGGGTTTCAAAGCACTCCATGGATGATGGCAATGGGCCCATTTGATGAATTGTAGGTTAAAAGCCCAAGACTTGTCTTTTCCCTATAAATAGTCATGTATTATTGATTATTAGGGTTAAGAGTGAGGCAAAATGTAGCCGCCACGTGAGGTTTCTTATGTAGTGTTAGATTCTTTAGTCTATGCTGAAAGTCTAATTTATTCCTCATATTTGAATAAATCGAGTGATCATTCGACATAATCTTCATATTTGTGTTTGTTCTTATTTTCCGCATCTTGTTCATCAAATCTCAATTAGGGTTTTCATTCTCAACAAGTGGTATCAGAGCGGGTCTTTGAAGATCTATTGATTTTTGAAGTATCGGTTCTTGATTTGATGATTCTGTGCACGAGTTATTGAAGATTATTGGTATTTTGGCAATTTGGAATCAAAATTTTGTTCAAGCCACTATTCATCAAGATTTATGATATTCTTCTACTGTTCATCTGGTATTATTTCAATCCGATTCGTTTTTAGTTCATATTCTTTGATTGGATCTGATCATTTTTTTGATGTCGATGGATCTATTTCTCTTGACGTAGTCCATTAATTCAATTCCATATTGTTCTTGAGCCAAACAAGCGTTGTTTACTGTTCATTATTGAACCCACAAATTTCATTCGTTGTTTGTTCCTTTATTGACGTCTGAAATCACTAAATCACGCAGTCGACACATCTCTAAATTGTGAATATTGCATCTTGAAATCCTCTGGTCAATCTAAGCAATTTATTTGATTTAGTTAATCATTTGTTTCAATTTGATTTAACAATCATTTTCTATTCTTGATTAGAGATGTCTGAAACGTATCAATCTCGAAATCGATTTTGATTTTGTTATTTGATTGTGTTGTTTGAATTGATTTGCTTAATCTGTTCCTCATCTCGATTGTATGATTTTTGAGTGGAAATTTTGAAGTCCTGTGATGTACAGTTGACGAACAAATGGTCAAACCTGAAACGTATTCAAAGTTAAATTTGAAATCAGTCTTTGTTCTTAAAATCAATCTTGTAATTGAATTGATCCTTGGTCTCAGAACTGGATTTTTGGAGTATAATGTCAACTGACTTGGAATCGGAATGGTCATTGTTTGTCACCAATAAAAGTCAAAATCTTGCATTCGGGAACAAAAACGATTTGTAATTGCTTTGAAGACCTGTTCGCAATCGACTAGTGGGTCTCGCAATCATGCTTAAAACAATCGGAATTGGAACTTAACTGGAATTATTTGAGGGTGTTTGCCATTTGCTGGTCAAACCTGAAAGTCAAAATTGGTATGAACGGCCTTACCTGCGAACGGTCTCGGAATCGGGGTTGGAAATCTAGGCTCGCACTCATATCCCTCACGAACATCAAAATTAAGACCAGATTCAGAACCGACTGTTCGCTGTTGGTATGTTCGGAGTTTGGAATTGATTCAGAGTGTGGTATCTTTGAATTCTGAGTTGACATTGATTTGCAATCAGAATTGAAATTGTTTGATTCGGATTAGACGAGCTCGCAGTTGGAATTGGCTCGGATTCGGACTCGAGATCCTATTGTGAGGATTCGTTAGTTCATCAGAGCATAAATGGGTAAATGGGGAAGATGACTTCAAGTTACATATTTGGTCCCTGTATCTCCAGCAACATGAAAGCTTTGGTGCAATTCTCGAATTTATTTCAATCCTGATGCAGAATTACTATTTAGTCCACTGACTTTCAGCAAATGACAGTTTCTGCCCAATATTCAGAATAGCTTACCAATTTAAGGGTCGGTGAACAGTTTTGAATTCTTTAACGCACAGTTTTTTCGTGAACAGAAAAATAAAGATTCCATCAAGTCTTGGCGGTTCAGAAATTCGTTTTTCGTGATCAGGTCAATTTTTCACAATTTTTTCGGATTTTTCATTATGTATATCATTTTGTCGTGGGGGAGCACGGTAATTTTTTATCCATTCAAGATCATTCTCATGACGATTTGAAGGCTTTATAATCACGTTTTTTTATTATAAATCGGGGGAGAATTTGATATGACCATTCGAAATTTAGATTTGTGACTTTCCAAATTTGAAGATTTTTAATAAAGCTTGTGGTAGAATTATGAAGGTAGCTTTTACAGTGAAAGTTCTTCATCGAGCTCTGCTAAAGCTTTTACAGAGAAGTATCCTTTACAGTAGAAGTTCTTCATCGAGCTCGGCTAAGGACTTGTTATATCTTCGACTTTTAGTATTTTTTCGATCAAGTGGCATTACAAATCTTAAAGTTTGGGTTGTTACATGATATTTTTTGATGACTTATATCATTAGCTTATTTGAAGATCATTGTGACTTGGAGGGGGAGCTCTTCAAAGAGAAGAAGTGATTAGGTTTCTTTGTTATGAAATGGGTTTTTATGGCGGGTTTGGTTTTCATGAAGATTTTTTTGGGATTACATTCGAAAATGAAGTTTAAAGACATTACTTCAATGCTTGGTTCATATATCCTAGAGCCCGTGTTTGAAGACTATTGAAGAATCAAGATCGTGGATTGCTTCATATATTCCTCGTTGCAGATCTTTTAATTTGCTAGATGCTTGTTTTGGAAGTTAAAGCATTGTCATCCATTCCATATTTTGAGGGGGAGATTGTAGGGTTTCAAAGCACTCCATGGATGATGGCAATGGGCCCCTTTGATGGATTGTAGGTTAGAAGCCCAAGACTTGTCTTTTCCCTATAAATAGTCATGTATTATTGATTATTAGGGTTAAGAGTGAGGCAAAATGTAGCCGCCACGTGAGGTTTCTTATGTAGTGTTAGATTCTTTAGTCTATGCTGAAAGTGTAATTTATTCCTCATATTTGAATAAATCGAGTGATCATTCGACATAATCTTCATATTTGTGTTTGTTCTTATTTTCCGCATCTTGTTCATCAAATCTCAATTAGGGTTTTCATTCTCAACAAATATTTTCAGATATCTTCGTAAGACTACTTTTCTTGGATTATGGTATCCATCTAATTCTGGATTGTGTTCAAGCATATTCTGATGTTGATCTCATAGGTTGTGGTCTTGATCGCAAAAGTACATTTGGTGAATATTAGTTCTTGGATGGAAAATTGGTCAGGTGGCAATTAAAGAAACAAATTTGTGTATCTTTATCAACTGCCAAAGCTAAAGATATTGTAGCAGCCTCGTGCATTTCGCAAATTATGTAGATATAAAGTCAGCTTAACATGAAAATGATTCCTTTATACTATGATTGCGAAAGTGCCTTACGTATTTGTCATAATCCTATTCAACATTCAAAGACAAATCACATCATGTTACGTTATCATTTTATAAAAGATCATGTTGAAGATGCAAATGTTGAAGTACATTTTGTAAGATTAGAGCGTCAATTGGCTGATATTTTCACAAAAGTTTTACTAGAAATCATATTTAACAGAATTCTGCAAGGACTTGGAATGATTGATGTTGAATTAGTTCTGAAGTCAAATCCTTGAAGTTATGAAAAGATTAAGGTTCACTTGCTATGCGATGGGAATTTTTCAGCCTTTTGCACTTTGGTTTTTCACAAAAAACACTTAGATGCGAGAAGGTGTGATCTTTCACAGGCTGGTGCTCTAGGTATTTGTTTATCCTTTTCTTACTTTTGTCTTAAAAAAACATTAAAAAATCCAAAAAGATTTATCTTATTTTTGTCTTTAGTTTTTTTAAAAACTTTCAAAAATCCAAAAAGATTTTTCTTATTTTTGTCTTTATTTTTTTGTTTCACGTTGTATTTGCTAGCATGTCTATTTTCTTGGGGATCAGTTGTTATTCTTGTTTGCATTAGTTAGATGTCCCTAGAAGCATGTTGTTGCATGTCGTTTAAAGTCTCAAATATTCTTTGTTTGCATAAAAGTCTTAATGAAATTTCTTGTTCTAAGGATTTCTTCCCAATAGGCCGTATTAACAAAAATCATCGAGCTACCTATCTCTACTCATTTCGGAGTTTAGAGATTTCTGCTTGGTGCTATAATTCTTCTAACCAATCTTGGAGACCAATGATATCTTGGGTATATACAAATCCGAATATAGGGTTCCTATCTAAACCATAATGACTTAACAGATCTTACAACAACAACTTTTTATTAACCCTTGATCTTTCGAGTTTATACCAACTTAGAGTTAGGTTTCTCAATAATTATTTTTACGATCATTTCATTGTTAGCTTGAGAATGTGAACAACTCGTTCTTCTTTTCGAATCTTATATTTCTTACACATTGCACACACTATGACACATATCCCAAGACATCTCTAGTCTAAAACAACTAGGATGTAGGCATGCAAAAATTTTGTGTTTATGATCTTTTGGTCATTATTACCATGATCTTGGTGAAATACAATAAACATTTCCTAAAATGAATTAACGGTGAACCTTTTTGTTCTAGCATGAAACAAAGGAATTGACGGATGAAATTCTTATATTTCGCAATGCCATATCTTTTAATGTTCAAAATCTCTTAGTTTTTGTTTGTGAGATCTTCATGAGATTAATTGATTCTAGGTTAATTTGTTCCTAATAAGATCCAACTTTATTTTTCAAATTATGATATTTTCGTATGAAAATTTTTCTTATCTCGATCTTACTTTCCAATCACTATAGCATTTTTGTTAAACTTGATCTTGGCTACATTGGTCAATCAAGTTTTTCCTTTCGTATTTTAGAACTTATGTGAAGTTGCTTCTATGATCAAAAATGATCCTGCCCATAAAACCTATGAAAAGATTATTTTCATAACTTCTTAAAAAGTTAACGATGGTAATTCAATGAGAAACCACAGAAGCACTTCTTAGTCTCTCTTGACTATTGAATGAAGAGAATCTGTGCCCGGATCTAGCTGTTTTTATATCAAAGATTCTTTTATATCACTACTTATCCAAAACAATTTAAATTTTCTTCTATCTTTTCATTTGGCACACATTTTCACTGAAATCTCTGATTTCTCAAAAATCTGGGTTCTATTTCATGGTAAAAATCTCAATGCGCTTGTGAAAGACAATCCTGGTCGTAATTCCAATGGATACTATTTCAATTTGTGAAAACTGAAGGGTGGATCAGTGATTGCGAAACTGCTTCAAACCGAAAAGGCATGTTCCTATTGAATTTTAAAATTTAAGGAACATCTTCAAAGGGTCTGACATCATGATGTTCAATAAACGGCTGTTGAAGTTTGTTACAAAATTTGATGAGATGGCAATGTTTTATTGGTTCAATATGTTTGGAATGATTGGCATAATTCTATTTGCTGACATCAGAGCCGTAAAGCATTAAATGCGTGGTGGCGGGTTTTCTCTCTCCAAATCTATAAACGGTTCAAATTCAAATCCCACACCTCACTCACTATTTACACACCCTGATTGTTCATCATCTTCCTTTCTACGCTTAAAAACCCTATCCATAACAGACGATTTTCTGCTCAAATCACATGGCTTCTTCTGATTTTATCTCTTTCATGGACCAATCTTCTTCATCTGTACTTCTGAATATCAAGTTAAATCAAAATATGGTGGTTGTTCTCGATCCATATAAGTATTCTCAACTGGTTCAACCTTTGATTGTTTGCTTGGATCATTCTATACTAAAGAAAGCTATGGTTATGGTTGAAGATGTCCCGATTTCTCAGTTATCATTGGCATATTCTAGTGCTATATACAGTTTGAAGTTGGAGATTATGAGTATTGAAATTCAAGGGGTACCTGAAGACGTCTATTTCCAAATCAAATTTCTACAAGTTGTTAGGGCTTTCAACTACTGAAGATTTGATTGCTCCAGATAAAATTTTTGCATCATCCATTATTCAATTCTATCAACAAATGTGGTACATCTATGATTTATCTATTCGTTCTCGCTTTAAGAAGTAAGCACCTCCTCCCATTTGCAATGCATTGTTTATGATAATGTTCAAATGGTTTTCTTAGAGATTAACAGGGTCTGATAATGCAAGTTGATTTTTTCATACTTTGTTATATGGACTCTATTCTGGAGAAAATATTGATTTTGGAGCCATCTTATGGGATCAATTGGTTCAAAGTTTTGCTTCAAAACAAAGGACACTGAAATTTCATGTCCTTGTTTTTGGTCCATTTTCGTGAGGAGTTCTATGCTCCATTATCATATTCCAGAGATGAGAGATGATGTTATTACTGATATTCCTAAGATGAAGACTGCAACATTTGTTACTTCTGATCCAAAGAACTTCTTGATAGTGGGCTCAATTTCTCAAGCCATGTTATCCATGATTCCTGCTAAAAATCCTATCATTATTGAACATTTGAAGACTGCAGTTTCTACTATAGAAGTTGGTTTTGATTCAATTCATGAAGGTGAAATTCCATAGAAGAAATCAAAGAGTTCTAAGCAAAAAGGAAAATCGATTGTTTTTAAGAAATCTAAATAGCAAAAGAGGCGGAGGCTTACTCAAGTTGTTATTAAAGAAAAATAATTGAGCATACTAAAAGCCTTGATCATAATGAAAAGGAGTATGTTCTCAACAATGAAGAAGATTATGTGAACATTGGGCTGAAATCAACAACTGTTTTGGAGCCAATTCAAACTTCTCTTGTCTGTTCGCAGATGGAACCTGAAGCAAAAATTTATAAACAGGTTGTTGATGATCATTTTCTCAATCTTTCTCAAACACTTCCTACTCCACTAATTTTTTTTGCTACTTCTCAATCCACTTCAGTTCCAACTAGTACATTTTTTCTCTTGTTTCTCAGTTTTCAACAAAACCATTTGAGATTCATATTTTTACTGAGGCAACTATTACTTCTGTATCTCAATCCACAACTTATACAAAACCTCCATTAGAGGCTTCTACTTTTGAATCCCATCGGTAGAAGAATAGAACTCAGGCATTCCTGGTAACACATATGATGTGGGGCCAAATGTGTAACACCCTGTCCTTAATCGTTTCCTATTTCGAAGTGGTGACCAAAGATCAGGTATTATTAGGCTTAGGACCTTTCAGGAAATGAGATCTAGACCCATTTGGATGTGGGTGACGTAATTTAGATGATCCGGGTGTTCGGTTTGTGTTTTGGAGCCAAGGGGTAGTTTGGTAAAGTGTTAGCTCGGGCTTTTATGGAAAATGGATTTTTTTTCCCAGGACATTTTAAGGCAAGTATGAGTTTATAAAAGCGTACAGCGTCTCGTAACCTTTGCATGGATATAAGGATCTTCGAAATCAGATTTATAATGAAGAAGTTGTGGCCTTCGGAGGATTATAGGGTTTAAGGACAACCCTAGTACGCAGGGGCGTACATAGGAAGTACGCAGGACGTACTAGTGCAAAGTTCAATACGTGGGCATACACTGGTGTACACTTAGCCTAATAAGAGGGATTGATCACCGGACCGAGGCCTCGTATGCTGTCTAACATCCCCCTCTGACACGTATCACAATATTTTCCGCTTTGGGGTCATCTATCCCTGGATTCTTCTCGCCCGAGCACGCTTAACTACAGAGTTTCTTATAGAATCTGATGCCCTCACGACTTTAAAACGCGTTGTGTCAAGGAAGGTATCCACACCCCTTATAAGGAAATGTTTTGTTCTCCTTCCAAGTCGATGTGGGATTAGGTGCAACCCATTGTAATGCCTGCAAATTCGGGCTAGTCAATTTAGAAATATTAAGCGTTAAAATTTCCTTATTGATAGAAGATTATTTAGAGTAAATAATCTTAACCAAATTATACTATATGTCACAAGGATTATGTACATATAAAAACGTTGAAATCCGACTTATAACGAAGAAGTTACGACTCATCGAAGTTTTGCAATTAAACCGGCACGACTCTGCATATCAGAAAAAGTGATTTTTTTGACAAAATACTTTTTAGCCTTAACGATCTAAATGAAAGTCGTAGTACATGTTAAACCAAGAGCGTGCATATAGAGAACGTCCAAATCTGACTTCATTTGAGGAAGTTATGATTTTTCTAAGATTCAGCATAGTAGTATACAACTAAGAAATCGAATTTTAGATTGGTCGATTATTAGCCAACACAACCTAAACGAGAATTGAAGATCTCATTAATAGGAGATCAATTATATAAAGGCAGTCGAAAACAGATATTGGACGAGAAAGTTATGAATTTTTAACGGACTTTAACTATCTAGGTCTGTTAAAATATAACTTTAAAAATAAATTTAAAATTAGCCGACAGTGTCTAAACGAAAGTTGTAGATCTTGTCAATACCTACGCGTGGATATAAAGAAGGGCAAAAACGGAGCTCGTATGCAAAAGTTATGAATTTTTTAATAATGGTTGTTTTACCTGCGTCCTGCGCCACGTGTCAGCACTAGGCGAAACCTTGGTGCCTACGCAAGTTCACGACACGAAGGTAAATGTCACGATGTGAAGCGCCCCCGGATAACCCATAATTAGAAGGCGCAAATCACTCAATTCCTCACACATTTCTAACCCATTCTCTCTCAAACACCCCCAAACCCTCTAAGCTTTTCCCTAGTACCTCTCAGGTGTTACTAACGAGTCCCGGTGCACCAGAAGGTCCTAAGACGAAGAGCTTTCGGCTCAGAAGTTCTGCCCACGTAGAGCCTAATTCCTCGCTAGACCCTCTATAAGTGAGTTATGCTTACCTTACTTTAAGTATAACTTATGTTTAAGTTCATTATCGTTATCAAGAACCTATAAACAATATTTATCATGGATTCCAAATCGTTATACCGATTGATCTACTTATGAGAGAGGTGTCTAGAATGGCCACGTTGGTTTGGTTGTTGGATTTTAGAAAGGTTATACGCCAAAATGGTCCTGCCTTCCAACTGTCCTACCTGGCTGATCCTTACTTGATAGATCGTGAAGTAGAGTTTGAGTTAATGATGAATCTAGACTAACAATTAGTCGCAATAAATATTAGACTAAAACTTAGTGATAATGATACTAGGTTTCGTCAAAGGAAAAGATAGTTACTAGAAGCAAGACGTTGTCCAAGTTTCGAGTCGTCACTTTTACAAGTGAGTGCATAGCCCCTTTCATGAACATGATTTTAATACAAGTATTAATTAAAGTATTAACTATTTGTTTATGTGTGAAATATTTGATTTTGCATGAAATACGTGTTAAGAGAAAATTTGATAATATATGATGATTTAAGATACAAAATAAACCTAAATTAATTAAGATGAATATCGGGTAGTATCTTCTTATGAGTACAGGTGAGATATAAACGGTGGGTAGAACTTTAAAATTTGTCATTGATCCGAGAGCATGGATTAGACATAGTCATTTATCCCTAGTCTGAGAGTATGGAGTGGGCATAGTCATTTATCAATGATCCTAGAGCATAGATTAGACATACCTGATCCGAGTATGGATTAGGTAAAGCTGTTAATTTTAGATCCGAGAGTATGGATCGTGTTTTGCGAAGATTGACGGGGTGGGGTAAAATTGTTTATATGAGGTAAAGTTGTATATTGCGAGTTCTAATATATATATATATATATATATATATATATATATATATATATATATATATATATATATATATATATATATATATATATATATATATATATATATAGGGAAATGATCAAATGAGAACACCTAAAAGGTTGAGAACGCGAGAACAGGTATATTCATTTGTGATTCCATGTATTCATTTGTGGAGAAATGATAAATTTTTACGCACAATCAACATGAATATGCTTTTTCTTTTCAATTGAAATTAAAGGCGTAAAATTTATCATTTCTCCACAAATGAATACATGGTATCACAAATGAATATACATTGTTTTCGCGTTCTCAACCATTTTGGTGTTCTTATTTATTTATATATATATATATATATACACACACACACACACACACACACCATATTTGTGCCCGCGCAAAACGGCGGTGATCAATAGCTTTTTTCCATGAATAATTTTTTATACGGAAATAATTATTAAATTTTATTCTTAGTTATTATGTAATAAAAAAAACCACTTTCAGATAAAATATTTATGTTTATTCCTTATGTTTATATTGTATGTTTATACTATTGATGTAAATTAATTAATATTGGTGTTTAGTTTGACAAATGTAAATTTATATATATATATATATATATATATATATATATATATATATATATATATATATGAAATTAATATTTTAAAATTTTTATTTTGTTCCAAATTGAATTTCTTAATTACTTTCTTTAATTCAAATCTTCAAACTTTTGGCAAGTATTTATGAATTATATATGCATAATTGATTTTTACAAAAAACTTTGTAATTTATACCTCTTAAAATTCAGGATATGACTAATATGCTTTATAATATAGTATAAGATATATATATATATATATATATATATATATATATAACATTGTGAGATTGAAATCCCTATGTACCCACCAGGTTTTCCAACCTGACCCACTCAGTTTATTATATCATACGTAGCCATACAAAAGATATATTATGCTGAGAGATTCAAGGTGTATTAAGCCAGTAGTTTAATTACTGTAACGATTGTAATATTTCGTTATGCTTATGGATCTGTATTGACGATGACATCCCAATGTTTTAATATAAATAAAATACATTTCTTCGGAAATGCTTTGATAACATCTTTATCATGTTTTCCTGGAACAAATACCGCAATATTATTCTTCAAAAAGGATACTCTGATTTTTAAATAAGCATACACAAATCGGTCTTTTCTGGACGTGAAAATGAGGATGTCACAGTTCATATAAGAGCATTAGTTTAAGTGAACTAGGAATTTGTAAGATTTCTAGACTTAAACTTAGAATGTTAAGCGATGATTGTAAGAAGAGTGTCTGAAATATTTAGGAAGTATGCTTGAATAGACACGAACACTATCTTATTTTAGGAATGATGACTAAATTGCTTTTATGTACTAAATGATTTATATTATAAGGTGCCTTATATGATTTATAATGTGTGGCAACCGTCATTTCCGGTCAAGTCAAAGTCAACTAAAGTCAACAAGTCAAACCGGTCGACTCAGTTAACCCTTGTGTACTAGGGCTTACGTTAGGTAATTACTATACAACTCGCTATTCTAATGAGAGATCATCAATTGAAAAGTTTGTATATCTAGATTTCCTTAACCTAAAACTGTGGTAAGTAATGAACCAAACCGATAAAACAATGTTGCATACTCATCGGGAGTGTGTAAGATCCTTAAACATGGCTTAACGGGGTTTACGAACCTTGCATTGCGAATCCAAACTCTCAAAAAGGTCACAAAAGAAGCCTCTCCCAAATATCTCTAAGTATGAGAAACCACTCCAAGTACGTGAAATTTGTCCCAAATCTCTCCAAGTACGTGAAATCTCTCCCAAATCTCTCTAAGTATGAGAAATCTCTCCAAGTATGTGAACTCTCTCCCACATGTCTCTAAGTATGAGAAATCTCTCCCAGTATGTGAAATCTCTACCACATATCTCTCAAAAGTTCCTTTAACTTTTTATAGTCTTTCTGGTCATCACGACCCTTAACCGGTTCAAAAACCGCTTAAAACGGAGTAAAAACGAGTAAAATAGGCTTAAGGACCCAAAACCCATCCTTTTGGGCCGAAGCCTCTTTGAGCCGAAAGTCCCCTATAGGGACCGAACCCTGCTGGCCCGAAGCCCCTGCGAACCAAGGAACCGAACCCGAAACCCCAATGGACAGAAGCCAAACCTTATCTCTCGAACCGAAGGTCCTCTCGGACCCGAACCTCGCACGGACCTTCGCTTCTTACCTCTTTCGCTCCGTTTCGCCTTCGGGCCCAGCAGCATTGGGACCGAACCTCGGCCCAGAACCGAGAGGTCTCGCAGGTAGGCCATTTCTTCCCGGTTTTCGACTAGTTTTGCATTTTAGGCCTGTTTTTAAGTATTTTAACGCGGGATTTTCACCCAAAACTTTATTTTAACATATGAGACCCCATATTTATTAATTAATCACGTTTTAGGGATAAATCTTATCCAAGAAGAGTGGGTGAAGTACAAGAGGCGGAGTGTTGACTTTTCTTTAGTTTATGACACAAGCAACCACCCACACCCCTCCCTACCATCCCTAGTCACTTCATAGTCCTTTCCCACTCATTTCCCAGCCATAATCACGTTCTAAGAGCTGGAAAACTCACCCTCTCTCCTGATTGTAACTCATTTCTCTCATTTCCACCCAAAGAGCAAACACTTTTCTCTCAACTTCTCTCTTTTAATTCCGACTTTTCCAAGGCTTTTTCCAAGACTTTTCTTCTTCATTTGGTAAGTATCATCATCATTCAATTGATTATTACACTTCCTTTTAAATCAAATCATAGATCCCTTACACAAACTCCATCATATTTGTGTTAGATCTACGAATCTTCTAGCAACATTCTTAAGTGTTCTTGAGTTAAATACTTCCTTTCTCCAACATCCATCCACTGAAATCACGCAAGGTGAGTTCATACCCCTATCTTTTCATGTTTTCTTAATTTTTAACGGGGGGGGGGGGGGGGGGGGATACTTGTTAAAATACCAAGAACACAACTAAACTTTTCCAACAACGTTCATCAGAAACGTTGGACTCCAATCACGGACTGTTTTGGACAACTTAAGCATTTTAGTTTTCAAAACTTTACTAGGTACAAGTAGTTCAAGTTCTTAGCTTTAAAATGGATACTTGCACATCTCCATACGATTTATGGTGATTTTTACAAAACAACCTATCATTTCAAGAACAAATCCGGACCAGTCTATGAAAATGGATATTTTCACACAAGTTAGAGATCACTAAAAATCATAATAAAATTTATGAACGAACTAAACACATTTTCCAAACTCTTAGAATTTACGGATTCTGATTTGGACCTTTGATTATTTTTCTATAAATTTTCCAAGAACAGAAAAGACATGCTTAACACTAGATAAATATGATCTATTTCATTTACACCTTGTAGCTTGTTGAGCAAGGTGTGTATCATTATGTGAATATATGTTATTACAATATATGTCATTTTTTCTTGATATACAGACATACATCATAAAACAAATGGATTCTTACCTTCATAAGTATGGTAAATATATAAATGGTATTAGAAGGTTATATCCATTGAAATACAAACATTGGTAAACTATGACAACTATAGTTTATGCTCACTACCCCAACAATTATTTTGATAAACTATAATAGGTATAGTTTATGATTCATTTACATAACAAACACATTACTAAAGGTATTACATATACAAAAGGGTTACTACCACTACGAATAATTATGATAAACTATAATAAGTATAGTTAAGTCTATTATACCCCCACAAACAAATATGCTAATTATAATCGGTACAGTTAGGGAGTATATACATTTCAAACAATGTGATAAACTATAATAGGTATAGTTTATGTTTCATCTACACTACAAACTTATTACAAAAAGGGATTTCACCCTCACCACTACTTTTGATAAACTATAATATGCATAGTTCATGTTCACTATCACTATCGCTATTTGATGAACTATGATATGTATAGCTTATGTTCACCGTCACCACCATATTTGATAAACTATAATATGCATAGTTCATGTGCACTACCACTTTCACTATTTGATGAACTATGATATGTATAGTTTATGTTCACTACTACTGCTGCTATTTGATATACTACACTAGGATTGGTTTAGGTCTTTGGTTTTAAGACTACATTCTATCTAGAATTTTTAGTTTTCAGCCATAATTCCTAAGTATATATGCTAGAGTTATATAGAATTTAGTCGTGATCGACTTAGAATTGGTGGGTCCGCTTTATTTCATGTTCCTTGTTTGGTTGTGGGCCTAGGGCAGACCCATTACATTCGACGGTTTATTTGACTCTAATTTTATACAACTTTTATACACTTGGAGGTTATGGAAGGGAAATATTGGGAATTCTAGGAGGCACTATTTCATAACATGCGAACTTACATTTCACACTGAAAGGAAAATATTGGTTTTTTTGAAATCACTTTATTGCTTTTACTAGGAAAACATTTTATTTCTCAAATAAAAACTCTTATCAACTCACCAGCCTTCGTGTTGACACTTTTCAAAACAACTTGTATTCTTAGGAAATCAGTGAACAGGTAATCAACTGCTTCGAGGACGGGACGCTAAGGCGTTAAGTTCAAAACTTATTTTGTCATCATGATGTAATTGATTTTGAAACATGTAAACTTACTCTATGATGTAACTCTTTCAATTATATTGATGATGGTTGTGTTTTTTTACATTCGTTGTTATGATACTATACATGAAGTCATCCACCCCCGAATGTTTACGGCGTTCTAGTTTGGGGGTGTGATAGATTGGTATTAGAGCATTGTTTATAGTGAACTAAGTATATCGAACCATATAAGATATACAAACTATAAATACATTGGGACTGAAAGTCTCTGATTTAACATTTTCCAAATAACTATACTTTTAGAAACAAATAGTTTCTCGTTAAAAAGCATGAGCACATGCATACACACAAGGGTCAGTATCATGGTGGGATGGGACAAAAGTGGTGATTGTTGAACAGTACGAGTAGGCTTGGGGATGTATAGTCAGGCTGGGAATGACATAGTCTGAACAACTATGTCTAACCCAGAAGTGATTAGCATATGCCCATGAATGGTCATGGTGTTGCAAAAAGTCTAAAAACTTACCAACTCTATCTACAAAGAAACATCGAGAACATAAGACAAACATTTAAAATACTATAGGAGTATTTTGTGGAACTATAACTAACTTATGTGAAAACTAAAGACCCCTATTAGTAGGTCTAAAATGACTAAGTGCATACGCTAAGGTTATACATAATTAAAGATATTATAGACTCAGAATCTATGACTCTTTCTCTACTTCCTGTTCTTTGTTTGGTTGTGGATTTAGAGTAGAGTCATTTATTCGAAGGTCTATTTTATCTTAGATTATGTATAACTAGTATGCACTATGTGATTATAGAAGTGACTAATAAGGATCACCCCTATAAGTAATTATAGGATTAGATGTCTAGTAACTATCTCTTTTACCCGTGTTCTCACACGAACAACGTAGAGGGAACCCAACTACCGAGAGACCTCTATTCTCCTAACTGGGACGATGGTGGCTAGAACAAATAAAATCCTGAAGAGGATCTTGAAGAAGTAATAGGCAAGAGCCCGAAGATGATCCAGAAGAGAATCCGGAGAAAGCGAAACCAAATGAAGACGAAGACAAACAGGAAATAGGAGAAGACTCTGACGAAGAGCCCGAAGTCTGCAACACACCCTCCAGTGTCCCCCACCCCGACGAAACTTCAGACACTTCGATGAGCCATAGATTTAAAGAGATAGAACCTGGAACAAGATCAAACACCCCCTCTGGAGTATAGAAAAAGGCTTCTACAACCTCAATAGAGAAGGATCAGTAGACAGGGCCCTCTTTCCATAGTATACCGCATCGCTCGCCGGAATGTATAAATACGAGCATCGGTCGGCCGAATCATGAAGGTAGGCACTACCACCAGGATCACCACAATTTGCCTTCATCACCAGGATGGAGGCCATGAACAAATCAGGAGCCACATCAAGCCTTCAGAGAGAAGTAACCGCGACTCGAGCCGATACTAAAGAGTATCGGGGACATCAAGCAGCGTTAGAGAAAACGCATGATAAAGACAGGTCATCGAATGACAGAAAGCAGGGCAGAGGTTAGAGCAATGTAGACTTTCATGTCTCCATCCTATAGTCCACAGAGCATCACCCGCCACAAGTAGGGTGTACACTGCTGACATATCAGTATAGACTTGAACTACTAGCATGTGTCTTACGACTACCCCTATATATGTATAGAGACATTTGAATCCTTCAAAATCCAGAGACTACACTATTCAAGGGAATCGTGGCACCGTCAAAATTTTTCCTTACATTAATGAGATGTAGACCTATTATAAGGTCAAATTTTCCCAAACCCTATATACTAAATTATATTAAATAAATTAGCATGTATTATAATTCATTGGGAATTTTCCACGTATTTCATAACTCGGTGTTACAGACAACTTGCTTATAGTAACTCCAACATTACTTAATGTATACCTCAAGGTTATGTATGATTAAGAGACGATTGACTTAGAAATGGTGAGTCCGCCTTGGGTCATGTTCTTTGTTTGGTTGTGGGCCTAGGGCAGACTCATTAAGTTCAACGGCTTATTGGACCTTAATTATATAAAACTGGTATACATCGAGTGATCTTAGGAGTGGATCAGGCATGAAACAAAACAGTAGATTACATTCGAGTCACTACCACTAAATTCATAAGTTATTTATATGAACCCTCGTTATGAAGTACATACAAGATACTTTTAAGTCGGAACATAATACAGAAAAGTCTAGCTTGATAACACCCGACTTGTCACTACTATTAGAAACTTACCGTCTGTTCGTCTCTACAAACTTATGACAGAAAGATGCCGCCTTGTAGGTTTGCTAGACGTACCGGCGGAACGCAAACAAATCCGCCATCGCCGCCTCCCCAATATGATCCTGTCATGTTCCAAGCTGCGGTCACAGCCACAGTGGGGGTTGCTATGTCCCAAATCAGCACTGATGGTACCAAAAGGACAAGGAGTGGTATTAATAACTCCACTCAAGGAGAAAGCCAAGGGCGCTCGAGAGAGTGTTCCTTTAAGGACTTCACCAATGGCAAACCCGACTCTTTCAATGGAAACGGGGGAGTCATCACACTGATGCAATGGTTCGAGAAGACCGAATCGTTCTTCGAAATTTGTGCATGCCCCGAAGCAAGTAAGGTCAAATTTGCAGCTTGCACTTTCTCAGGCCGAGCCCTTACTTGGTGGAACAACCACGTTAAGTCACCGACGCTTGCAGTGGCTGTCATACCCCCAAACCAAGGATGGCGAAAACGTCCAGCGGTGGAGGACTTCATGTATAGTACCACAACAACGTGTATAATAGTGCTCAAAGTAAATATAACCATCATAAATATAATTGAAAAAGTTACACCAATGTATATGTTTACATGTTTCAAAATCAATTACATTATGATGACAAAATAGATTGTTTGATGATTTAACGTCCCATCCTCAAAGCGCTGATTTTTCCCTGTTTCACTAATTTCCCGAGAATACAAGTAGTTTTGAAAAAGTGTCAGCAATTAAGTTGGTAAGTTCATAAGAGTTTTGTTTTAGGAAGAAACTGTTTTCCTTTTAAAAGCGATAGAGTTTGATTTCCAGAAAATCCAATATTTTCCTCATTATGTATGAAATGAATGCTTCTATGTTACGCGATAATAAATCCTAGAAAGACCCATAGATTCCTTCTATAATCACTCAGTGTATATAAATTATTTAAAAATTAAGTTAAATAAACCGTTAAATATAATGGGTCTGCCCCAAGTCCACAACCAAACAAGGAACAGGAGATAAGGCGGGCCCACCAATTCTAAGTCGATTGTGACTAGATTCTTATATAACTCTAGCATATACACTTAGCAATTATAGCTGAAGTCTAAAAATTCTAGATGAAGTATAGTTTTAATATCATAATAACTATTTTATGTGAACCTGGTACTTTGTATCAGTACCCCTTTTTGTATAAAAAAACATGGTACTTTGTATTTGTACCCCTCTTTGTATAAAACCGGTACTTTGTATTTGTACCCCTTTTCGTATGAAAACCTGGTACTTTGTATTTGTACCCCTATTTCGTATAAAACCGGTACTTTGTATTTGTACCCCTTTTCGTATAAAACCGGTACTTTGTATTTGTACCCATTTTCGTATGAAAACCGGTACTTTGTATTTGTACCCCTTTTCGTATGAAAACCTTTCGTAACGTAAATGATCATAAACTACACATATTATAGTTTATCAAAATGTTTGAAATGTACATGCAACCTAACTATACCTATTATAGTTTAGTATGTTTGTTTGTGGTGTATAAGAACCCTTTTCTATGTAAATCAAATGTATAGCACAATATAGCTATGTATATCTTGCTTTGTTTTGTACTAATGGTAATGATGGAGGATTCTTACAAATTTAGTGAGTGTTTTCTATTATATAATTATACCACTACAAGAAATACATGTAAAATATGAAGTCATCAAAGATTTAACACTTTGCTCAACATGTTAAAAAGTGTGTTGAAAGTTATAAGCTGTTAACTAGTTTTTAACTTTTATACGCTATTTTAGAAAGATCATAGAAAAATCATACGAGGTCGAAAACTGAATCTGTAAATTCTGAGAGTTCCTAAAATGTGTCTAGTTTACTCATAATTTTTATCATGATTTTTAATGACCTCCAACTTGGGTGAAAAAAAGTTCATAATCACAGACTAGTCCGGATTGGTGCTTGAAATGATAGGCAGTTTTGTAAAAATCACCATAAATTGTAGAAAAATCGTATGGAGATGTGCAAGTAGTCATTTTAAAGCTAAGAACTGGAACTACTTACACCTAAAACAGTTTTGAAAACAAAAATGGTTAAGTTTCCCAAAACAGTCCGTGAATGGAGTCTAACTTTTCTGATGAAAGCTGTTAGAAAATTTTAGTTATGATCTTGGTGTTTTAACTTGTATTCCCCCCATAAAAACTTGAGAAAACATGAAAATATAGGGGTATGAACTCACCTTGAGTGGTTTCAGTAGATGAGTGTTGAAGAAGAGAAGTGTTCAACTCAAGAACACTTGAAGAATCACTTGAAGATTTGAAGATCTAACAAGAATATTGTGATGATGTTTGTGTAAGGAATCAATGATTTGAGACAAAGGGAAGTGTAATAATCATAGAGAATGATGAACTTACCAAAATGAAGGAGAAAATCTGGAAAATGCCTTGGGAATCTCGAGTTTGTGGGAGGAAGTTGGAGAGAAAAGGTGTTTGATCTTCTTGGTGAAAATGAGGAAAATGTGTGAAGTGAAGAGTGAAAGAGGGTTCTCCAGCTCTTTTTGGATGTGAGTTTGCTGGGAGAATGAGTGGGGTAAGGCCTTGAGGTGACTAGGAGTAGAGAGGAGTACAAGGTTGGTTAAATGAATGGGCATGGGATAGTGGTTTGTGCCAAATATTTTGGCAAGATTCACACTCCACCTTAAGATCTCTCTTAAAAGATTTTATTCTTATATATATATATATATATATATATATATATATATATATATATATATATTCCCATAAAAATATGGCCAAATTATGAATATTTAGGGTCTTATATGTTAAAATATGATTTCTGGAGAAAATCCCACGTTAAAATGATTAAAAACGGACTTAAAACGGAGAAATGATCGAAAACCTGGTGAAAAATGAAGAAATCCGAAGTTCAGGACCGGAGGCGCTAAGGCTCGGTCATCAGCAGTCCATATCCGAAGGGCGGTCTTGGTCGCGGAGGCGGATCCGAAGGAAAAGGGTTGCGGTCCGAAGTCTTGATGCGGTCAGGAGGCGAGGCTCGCTGCGGCTGGACGGCTGCGGTCTCCTTGGTTGCGGCTTCGGATGGCTGCGGCTGCTGGCTAGGTGACCGCGGATCCTCAAGAAGACTCCGGTTGCTCAAAGGGGCCTCGGATCCAAGAGGGCTTGACCCTCAAAGAGAGGCTTCGGTCCTAAGGGTTATTTTTCTTGGTTTTTCCCTTCTTTGAGTGATTTCTCATAAACCCAAGTACCGGGATGCCCCAATTGCTTATAAAAATTTCAAGAGAGGTTTCGGGAGAGATTTTGGAGAGATTTTACAATCTTGGAGATATTTCTCATACAAAGAGAGATTTGGGAGAGATTTCACATATGGAAAGAGATTTGGGAGAGATTCGACATTCTTGGAGAGGTTTCTCATATAAAGAGAGATTTGGGAGAGATTTCATATATGGAGAGAGATTTGGGAGAGATTCCACATTCTTAGAGAGATTTCTCATACAAAGAGAGATTTCACATATGGAGAGAGATTTGGGAGAGATTCCACATTCTTGGAGAGATTTCTCATACAAAGAGAGATTTGGGAGAGATTTCACAATCTTGGAGAGATTTGGGAGAGATTCTCGATAAAGAGAGATATAGTGAAAACGATTGAGAGAGGTTTTCTGTGTGACATTTGTGAGTGTCCGGCTTTGCAACGTAAGGTATGTAAGCCCCATTAAGCCATGTTTAAGGATCTTACACACTTCCAATGAGTATGAAACATTGTTTTATCGGTTTGGTTCGTTACTTACTATGGTTTTAGGTCAAGGAAATCTAGATGAACGAACTTTTCAATTTATGATCTTTCATTAGAATAGCAAGTGGTATAGTAATTACCCAACATAAACCCTAGTGTACGAGGGTTAACTGGGGTGACCGGTCTGACTTGTTGACTTTATTTGACTTTGACTTGACCAGAATTTGACGGTTGTCACATCATCCCCCCGTTAGAGGGAATTTCGTCCCGAAATTTGAATTTAGTCAAGGACTAGGCATGAATAATCGAGCCAAGAAGTGGGGATCCAAGAATTCGGAGGAAATAAGGGGGAAACTTTTCGTAGTACAAGAAGTTGATTATGGTGAGGAACAACCCGCCTGATGTCACATGACGACCTTGGAATTTCTTATTGTTTATGCTCTCTGATTAATCCTTGGTATTATTACTATGAATACTTTATAACGTAGTTAGCGAGTTTCGTCATTACGAATGTTTCACAAATTGTGACGAAATTTGTATTATAAATCTTACCAGTTCCTTTAAAACCGCTTGGTGTATACTAGTCGCATATCATTAAGATTGCAAGGGCATTCAGATGGGTGACCCCGCCTTAAGCCCACAACCAAACAAGGAACAGGGAATGAGGCGGAATCACGCATTCTAAGTCCATAGAATCTTAATGATATATGACCATAATGTTTACACTAGCCATTATAGACTCACTATTAAAAACCCTGTGTTTTTATATACATGATAAGACTAATTTGAGTTTTGCCGTGTTCTCGAGATTCATGGTCGATATACTTTAATCGATGCGAGATTTAGCATATAAAGAAATTTAGAATTTAAATGTCGATGTTAGAAACACGTACTGATATTTGCGGGCAGTTCCGGGGTGGTCTCTCCTTCGGTGATCGCAAGCACCCTTCCACCATCACTGGCATCTCTTACTCTTGGGCAGTCCCTTTTAAAGTGTCCCGTTTCTCCACACTTGTAACAGGCTGGGCTTACTCCAAGGCCAGGGACTTGGTTGATGGGTCGTGCTGGTGCCTTACAGAAACGGACAGTGTGACCCTCTCTGTCGCAATTTTTGCAATGCATCTTTCGGCAAGCCCCGGTGTGATGGAAGTTACACTTGTTGCATTTCGGAAGGGTTCTAGCGTATTGTTTTATGGGAATTGGCGCAGCGGGGGTTGTGGCAGCATGAACAGTAACAATCTATTGCTCCTTAGCGAAGTCCTGGGCTAGTTGGTCCTTCTTGTTGTCCCAAAACTTTCTTTTGTTGTTCCCTCCTCTTGCTTGGTTAAGGGTGGTTGTCGTAGTGTCATGGCTGGCATGATGGTCGATGAGTTGTTGTGCCAACTCCTTGGCACTGTCGAAGGTAGTTGGTCTTGAGGCCAACACGCTATCTTGAATTTCGGGGGACAACCCCAGAGGTATTGCTCCAACTTTTTGTCTTCTGGGGTGACCATAGCGGGACAAAGGAGTGCTAGATCATAGAATCGGTTGGTGTAAGTTGTAAGGTCAGAGCCTGTCATTTTGATATTCCACAGTTCTTGCTCCAGCTTTTGCACTTCGCCTCTTGAGCAATATTCTTTCAACATCATCTTCTTTAAGTCCTCCCAACTTAACGAGTTAGCCACTGCAAGCGTTAGTGAGTTAACGTGACTTTTCCACCAAGTGAGGGCCCGACCAGAGAAAGTGTATGTTGCAAATTTGACCTTGCTTGCTTCGGGGCATGCACAAATTTCAAAGACCGTTTTGGTGTTTTCGAATCATTGCATCAAGGTGATGACGCCCTCGCTTCCATTGAAAGAATCGGTTTTGGCACTAGTAAAGTCCTTGTACGAATATTCCCTCGTACGTCCTGTACTGTCTCTGTGGTTAGAGTTTGTGGCTCCAGATCCAGCACCACCCGTACCATTTGTACCAATTTGTGACATTACAGCTGCCACGGCTACTGTTACTACAGCTTGGAACATTGCGGGATCAAATTGTGGAGGTGGCGTTGGAGGTGGTGGTGCTGTACTGCCGGAAGGTCTGGGTCTTTTCCTTAGTGGCATAGTTCTGTCAAAAGTTTGCAAAAAAATGATTAGATGGTAAGTTCCTACTAGTAAAGACAAGTTGGTTGTTATTGAACTAGATTTTTCTGTATTACGCTCCGATTTAAGAATGCCTTGTATGTAATTCATAAAGGAAGTCCATATGAATGAATTTCATGAGTTTAGTAGGTTTTGTATCCAAGTGAAACCTTGAAATTTGATCCAAGCTAGGCCTTTCTTACGACCATTTGATGTATGCTTAATGGTATGATTAAGACTTAATAGACCCTTGAGTCTGATGGATCTGCCGTAAATCCATTTTGTTAATATGATTCTAGAAATTTTGGGTTCAGAGAAAGTTTTAGCCGAATGTATGTCTACACTAGATTATTGTAAGGAAAAGTTTTGATAGCAACTAAATCTCTTGATTACTATGACCGCTCAAATCGCAGCGTCGTGTTTACACCTAGAATAGAGTAGCACCCATGTGTACTCATGATCTTAATTTACAAGGTCTCATGAGTGGTATGGACTCTACTCATGACGATCCTTCCCTTGCGATGCCTGAGGTAAAGTCGATGCACCTTGCAGCTCTGCCAATCCATGCTTGGCTGCAATCCTCCTGTCTTTGGATACCGGGTGTCTATCCTGTTACCCTCTTGCCTCTGTCCGAGCTGTGATAAGGTTCTAAAAAGAATGTCGGCCTCTGAAATAGTAGTCTATCTCCGAGTCTCGGGTACGTGAGACAGTAGGGTTTGTAGTAGCGCGCAGCTTCCGAACTCGGGTTGTAGTCTACCTGCTTTAATCCCCAATCTTCACGATCTGCCGGATCTTCTCCTGGAGGGCTCTGTCAGTAGGTCCCCCGTGGTTGAGGTCATAGCACCCTCATTGGTCTCCACATGGCGGTTGTTGTCAATTCTGTTGACATTCATCCATCGATCACGATTGCCCAACGGGGCACAGGTTCAATGTAGTCGAAACGGTTCGCGGAAACCCTTGCTATGCATGGAGGATTGATTACCTCCGGTTCCGCTTCTGATTCTCCTCATAACCATCCACCATTTCTCTGATTGGGAAAGTAGGGGTCGTCCGGAAAGTAGGATCTTACTATGTTGTACGTGCGAGAATAGGAGTGGAAGAGATGATTACTAGGCGTCTAACTCTATAATTAATTACTTATAGGGGTGATCCTTATTAGTTACTTCTATAATGACCTAACTAGGTGTGAGACCCGTGTATTACACGGATTTATAAAAAATCTTTAATATATAATTATAAGCATTACATATTTTTTAAAGTAATAATTTTACATAAATACAAAGAATATAATAAGTAGGTAATAAAGATTGTAGAGCATTTATTATGAAATTTAATAGAATGATCTACTTTATATATAAATATATATATATATATATATATATATATATATATATATATATATATATATATATATATCATTAAATTGTGGATTTTAAATTTAAGAAAAATGAAAATTTTAAGAAAATGACAAGTGGAAAAGAAATAATTCAAAAACTCTTAGAAAATGACATGTGTCAAATTCAATAAGAACATGACATTTGGCAAAATTGATTTTCATTTATTAGGTTAAATGCATACAAATTACATATAACCAGATATGATAGACCTTCGAATAAGTGATCCTACCCTAAGTACACATCCAAACAAGGAAAAGGAAGTAAGGCAATGACCACAAATTCTAAGTCTATGATTTCTAAGTTATATATAACTTTAGAGTATCCACTTAGTGACTATAGACCTATTATTAAGGATCTATTTAGTTTTCATATAAGTTATGATATTACAAAATACTCCTATAGTATTTTAAACTCATGTTCTTTTTTAATGTTCTCATTGTGGTCGTGTTGGTATGTTTTTAGAGTTGTTGCAATATCACAACCATTCTTGGGCATGTGCTAATCACTCCTCGGACCAGCATAGTTGATCAGGCTATGCCACTCCCAAGACTGACCATACATCCCGGAGCTTACCTGTGATATCCAACAATCATTACTTTTGTTTTGTTCTAGATTGATGCTGACCTTAGTATGTATGCATGCATGTATACTTTTAATAGGAAATTATTTATTTCTAAAAGCATAATTGTTTTGAAAACTTTAAATCAGAGACCTTAGTCCCAATGCATTTATAGTTTGTATATCTTATGTGGTTCGATATACTTAGTTCACAATAAACAATGCTCTGATACCAATCTGTCACACCCCCAAACCAAGGATGACGGAAACGTCCGGGGGTGGAGGAGTTCATGTATAGTACCACAACAACATGTATAATAGTGCTCAAACTAAATACAACCATCATAAATATAATTGAAAAAGTTACACCAATGTATATGTTTACATGTTTCAAAATCAATTACATTATGATGAAAAAATAGATTGTTTGATGATTTAACGTCCCATCCTCAAAGCGCTGATGTTTCCCTGTTTCACTAATTTCCCGAGAATACAAGTAGTTTTGAAAAAGTGTCAGCAATTAAGTTGGTAAGTTCATAAGAGTTTTGTTTTAGGAAGAAACTGTTTTCCTTTTAAAAACGATAGAGTTTGATTTCCAGAAAATCCAATATTTTCCTCATTATGTATGAAATGAATGCTTCTATGTTACGCGATAATAAATCCTAGAAAGACCCATAGATTCCTTCTATAATCACTCAGTGTATATAAATTATATAAAAATTAAGTTAAATAAACCGTTAAATATAATGAGTCTGCCCCAAGTCCACAACCAAACAAGGAACAGGAGATAAGGCGGGCCCACCAATTCTAAGTCGATTGTGACTAGATTCTTATATAACTCTAGCATATACACTTAGCAATTATAGCTGAAGTCTAAAAATTCTAGATGAAGTATAGTTTTAATATCATAATAACTATTTTATGTGAACCTGGTACTTTGTATCAGTACCCCTTTTTGTATAAAAAAAACATGGTACTTTGTATTTGTACCCCTCTTTGTATAAAACCGGTACTTTGTATTTGTACCCCTTTTCGTATGAAAACCTGGTACTTTGTATTTGTACCCCTATTTTGTATAAAACCGGTACTTTGTATTTGTACCCCTTTTCGTACGAAAACCGGTACTTTGTATTTGTACCCCTTTTCGTATAAAACCGGTACTTTGTATTTGTACCCATTTTCGTATGAAAACCGGTACTTTGTATTTGTACCCCTTTTCGTATGAAAACCTTTTGTAACGTAAATGATCATAAACTACACCTATTATAGTTTATCAAAATGTTTGAAATGTACATGCAACCTAACTATACCTATTATAGTTTAGTATGTTTGTTTGTGGTGTATAAGAACCCTTTTCTATGTAAATCAAATGTATAGCACAATATAACTATGTATATCTTGCTTTGTTTTGTACTAATGGTAATGATGGAGGATTCTTACAAATTTAGTGAGTGTTTTCTATTATATAATTATACCACTACAAGAAATACATGTAAAATATGAAGTCATCAAAGATTTAACACTTTGCTCAACATGTTAAAAAGTGTGTTGAAAGTTATAAGCTGTTAACTAGTTTTTAACTTTTATACGCTATTTTAGAAAGATCATAGAAAAATCATACGAGGTCGAAAACTGAATCTGTAAATTCTGAGAGTTCCTAAAATGTGTCTAGTTTACTCATAATTTTTATCATGATTTTTAATGACCTCCAACTTGGGTGAAAAAAAGTTCATAATCACAGACTAGTCCAGATTGGTGCTTGAAATGATAGGCAGTTTTGTAAAAATCACCATAAATTGTAGAAAAATCGTATGGAGATGTGCAAGTAGTCATTTTAAAGCTAAGAACTGGAACTACTTACACCTAAAACAGTTTTGAAAACAAAAATGGTTAAGTTGCCCAAAACAGTCCGTGAATGGAGTCCAACTTTTCTGATGAAAGCTGTTAGAAAATTTTAGTTATGTTCTTGGTGTTTTAACTTGTATTCCCCCCCTAAAAACTTGAGAAAACATGAAAATATAGGGGTATGAACTCACCTTGAGTGGTTTCAGTAGATGAGTGTTGAAGAAGAGAAGTGTTCAACTCAAGAACACTTGAAGAATCACTTGAAGATTTGAAGATCTAACAAGAATGTGATGATGTTTGTGTAAGGAATAAATGATTTGAGACAAAGGGAAGTGTAATAATCATAGAGAATGATGAACTTACCAAAATGAAGGAGAAAATCTGGAAAATGCCTTGGGAATCTCGAATTTGTGGGAGGAAGTTGGAGAGAAAAGGTGTGTGATCTTCTTGGTGAAAATGAGGAAAATGTGTGAAGTGAAGAGTGAAAGAGGGTTCTCCAGCTCTTTTTGGACGTGAATTTGCTGGGAGAATGAGTGGGGTAAGGCCTTGAGGTGACTAGGAGTAGAGAGGAGTACAAGGATTGGTCAAAGGAATGGGCATGGGGTGGTGGTTTGTGCCAAATATTATGGCAAGATTCACACTCCACCTCAAGATCTCTCTTAAAAGATTTTATTCTTATATATATATATATATATATATATATATATATATATATATATATATATATATATATATATATATATATATATATATGCCCAAATTATGAATATTTAGGGTCTTATATGTTAAAATATGATTTCTGGAGAAAATCTCACGTTAAAATGATCAAAAACGGACTTAAAACGGAGAAATGATCGAAAACCTGGTGAAAAATGAAGAAATCCGAAGTTCAGGACCGGAGGCGCTAAGGCTCAGTCATCAACAGTCCATATCCGAAGGGCGGTCTTGGTCGCGGAGGCGGATCCGAAGGAAAAGGGCTACGGTCTGAAGTCTTGATGCGGTCAGGAGGCGAGGCTCGCTGCGGCTGGACGGCGGCAGTCTCCTTGGTTGCGGCTTCGGATGGCTGCGGCTGGCTGTCTACGGCTGCTGGCTAGGTGACCGCGAATCCTCAAGAAGACTCCGGTTGCTCAAAGGGGCCTCGGATCCAAGAGGACTTGACCCTCAAAGAGAGGCTTCGGTCCTAAGGGTTATTTTCCTTGGTTTTTCCCTTCTTTGAGTGATTTCTCATAAAACCAAGTATCGGGATGCCCCAATTGCTTATAAAAGTTTCAAGAGAGGTTTCGGGAGAGATTTTACAATCTTGGAGAGATTTCTCATACAAAGAGAGATTTGGGAAAGATTTCACATATGGAGAGAGATTTGGGAGAGATTCCACATTCTTGGAGAGATATCTCATACAAAAAGAGATTTGGGAGAGATTTCACATATGGAGAGAGATTTGGGAGAGATTCCACATTCTTGGAGAGATTTCTCATACAAAGAGAGATTTGGGAGAGATTTCGCATATGGAGAGAGATTTGGGAAAGATTCCACATTCTTGGAGAGATTTCTCATACAAAGAGAGATTTGGGAGAGATTTCATAATCTTGGAGAGATTTGGGAGAGATTCTCGATAAAGAGAGATAGAGTGAAAACGATTGAGAGAGGTTTTGTGTGTGACATTTGTGAGTGTCCGGCTTTGCAATTTAAGGTACGTAAGCCTCATTAAGCCATGTTTAAGGATCTTACACACTTCCAATGTGTATGCAACATTGTTTTATCGGTTTCGTTAGTTACTTACTACGGTTTTAGGTTAAGGAAATTTAGATGTACGAACTTTTCAATTTATGATCTTTCATTAGAATAGTGAGTGGTATAGTAATTACCCAACATAAACCCTAGTATATGAGGGTTAACTGAGGTGACCGATCTGACTTGTTGACTTTATTTGACTTTGACTTGACCAGAATTTGACCGTTGTCACAGTGGCTAACTCGTTAAGATGGGAAGACTTAAAGAAGATGATACTGAAAGAGTACTGCCCAAGGGGCGAAGTGCAAAAACTGGAGCAAGAACTGTGGAACCTCAAGATGGCAGACTCTGACCTTGCAACTTACACCGACCGATTCTATGATTTAGCACTCCTTTGTCCCTTGTCCCGCGATGGTCACTCCTGAGGAAAAGAAGGTGGAACGATACCTCTGGGGATTGTCTCCTCAAATTCAAGATAGCGCGTTGGCTTCAAGACCAACTACCTTTGATAGTGCCAAGGAGTTGGCACAACAACTCATCGACTATAGGGCCAGCCATGGCACTATGACAACCACCCCTGAGCAAGATGGCAAGGGAAACAATAAAAAGAAGTCTTGGGACAACGAGAAGAATCAATCGGCCCAAGACCCCACCAATAAGCAACAGATCGTCGCTGTTCATGCTGCCACCACCCGTGCTACTCCCACACCCATAAATCGATACGTTGGAACCCTTCCGATATGTAACAAGTGTAGCTTCCATCACACCGGGGCTTGCAGGGAATTGCATTACATGGATTGCAACAGGAAGGGACACACTACCCGTTTCTGTAAGGCATCGGTACGACCCATCAACCAGGTCCCCGGCTTTGGAGCAAGCCCAACTTGTTACGAGTGCGGTGAAATGGGACACTTTAAGAGATACTGTCCAAGGATAAGGAATGCTGGAAACGGTGGGAGGGTACTTATGATCACCACAGGAGAAACTTCCCCAGAACCACTCATGAATAACGGTACGAGCTTTTAACCACCACATGTAGGATTTAAACTTTACTAGAACTAGTGTCAAGATAGGGTTTATCAATCATAAATCTCACAAACATGATGAACCCAAATAACTCTTATCACGTATATAAAAACATAGGGTTTTTACTAGTGAATCTACGATGGCTAGTGTAAATGTTATGGTCATATATCATTAAGATTCTACGGACTTAGAATGTATAATTCCGCCTTACTTCCTATGCCTTGTTTGGTTGTGGGCTTAAGGCGGAGTCACTCATTCGACTGCCCTTGCAATCTTAATGATATACGACTAGTTTACACCAAGTGATTATAAACGAACTGGTAGGACTTATACTACAAATTTCGTCATAAAATTTATTGGAGCACTCATGGTGCTAGTACTCACTGACCACAACATGAAGCAGTCGTAGTAGTAACACCAAGGATAAAACAGAGAGCTTAAATACATACATAGAATGCACTATCATTACAGAACAATCACTCCTTCAAATCGACTTAACTCTAGTTACAATAAGAAATTCGAAGTCGTCATTCAACATAAGGTGGATTGGTCCCCGCCATACCAATTTCTTGTACTCCGAAAAGTACCCCCATCCTTCCCTAACTCTCGAAGTCCCAGTCAAAGTGCTAACTTCGGGACGAAATTCCCTCTAACGGGGGGATGATGTGACAACCATCAATTTTCGGTCAAGTCAAAGTCAACAAGTCAAACCGATCGACACAATTAACGCTTGTGTACTAGGGCTTACGTTAGGTAATTACTATACAACTCGCTATTCTAATAAGAGATCATCAATTGAAAAGTTTGTATATCTAGATTTCCTTAACCAAAAACTGTGGTAAGTAATGAACCAAACTGATAAAACAATGTTGCATACTCATCGAGAGTGTGTAAGATCCTTAAACATGGCTTAACGTGGTTTACGAACCTTGCGTTGTGAAGCCAAACTCTCAAAAAGGTCACAAATCTCTCCAAGTACGTGAAATCTCTCCCAAATCTCTCCAAGTACGTGAAATCTCTCTAAGTATGAGAAATCCCTCCAAGTATGTGAAATCTCTCCCAAATCTCTCTAAGTATGAGAAATCTCTCCAAGTATGTGAAATCTCTCCCAAATCTCTCTAAAAAGTTCCTTTAACTTTTTATAGTCTTTCGGGTCATCCCGACCCTTAACCGGGTTAAAAACCGCTTAAAATAGGGTAAAAACGAGTAAAATAGGCTTAAGGACCTAAAACCCATCCTTTTGGGCCGAAGCCTCTTAGAGCCGAAAGTCCCCTATAGGGACCGAACCCTGCTGACCCGAAGCCCCTGCGAACCAAGGAACCGAACCCGAAACCCCAATGGACAGAAGCCGAACCTTCTCTCTCGGACCGAAGGTCCTCTTTGACCCGAACCTCGTATGGACCTTCGCTTCTTACCTCTTTCGCTCCATTTCGCCTTCGGGCCCAGCAGCATTGGGACCGAACCTCGGCCCAGAACCGAGAGGTCTCGCAGGTAGGCCATTTCTTCCCGGTTTTCGACTAGTTTGGCATTTTAGGCCCGTTTTTAATTATTTTAACGCAGGATTTTCACCCAAAACTTTATTTTAACATATAAGGCCCCATATTTATTAATTAATCACGATTTTGGGGATAAATCTTATCCAAGAAGAGTGGATGAAGTACAAGAGGTGAGTGTTGACTTTTCTTTAGTTTATGACACAAGCAACCACCCATACCCACTCCATGACCAACCCACACCCCTCCCCACCATCCCTAGTCACTTCATAGTCCTTTCCCACTAATTTCCCAGCCATACTCACGTTCTAAGAGCTGGAAAACTCACCCTCTCTCCTCATTCTCACTCATTTCTCTCATTTCCACCCAAAGAGAAAACACTTTTCTCTCAACTTCTCTCTTTCAATTCCGACTTTTCCAAGGCTTTTTCCAAGACTTTTCTTCTTCATTTGGTAAGTATCACCATCTTTCATTTGATTATTACACTTCCTTTTAACTCAAATCATAGATCCCTTACACAAACTCCATCATATTTTTGTTAGATCTACGAATCTTCTAGCAACATTCTAAGTGTTCTTGAGTTAAATACTTCCTTTCTCCAACATCCATCCACTGAAATCACACAAGGTGAGTTCATACCCCTATCTTTTCATGTTTTTTTAAGTTTTAACGGGGGGGGGGGGGGGGGGAGGGAGGAATACTAGTTAAAATACCAAGAACACAACTAAACTTTTCCAATAGCGTTCATCAGAAAAGTTGGACTCCAATCACGAACTGTTTTGGACAAATTAAACATTTTAGTTTTCAAAACTGTATTAGGTGCAAGTACTTCAAGTTCTTAGATTTAAAATGGCTACTTGCACATCTCCATACGATTTTTCTACGATTTATGGTGATTTTTACAAAACAGCCTATCATTTCGAGAACAAATCCGGACCAGTCTGTGAATATCGATATTTCACACAAATTAGAGATCACTAAAAATCATAATAAAATTTATGAACAAACTAAACACATTTTCCAAACTCTCAGAATTTACAGATTCTGATTTGGACCTTTGACTATTTTTCTATAAATTTTCCAAGAACAGAAAAGACATGCTTAACACTAGATAAATATGATCTATTTCATTTACACCTTGTAGCTTGTTGAGCAAGGTGTGTATCATTATGTGAATATATGTTATTACAATATATGTCATTTTGTCTTGATATATAGACATAGATCATAAAACAAATGGATTCTTACCTTCATAAGTATGGTAAATATATAAATGGTATTAGAAGGTTATATCCATTGAAATACAAACATTGGTAAACTATGACAACTATAGTTTATGCTCACTACCCCAACAATTATTTTGATAAACTATAATAGGTATAGTTTATGATTCATTTACATAACAAACACATTACTAAAGGTATTACATATACAAAAGGGTTACTACCACTACAAATAATTATGATAAACTATAGTAAGTATAGTTAAGTCTATTATACCCCACAAACAATTACGCTAATTATGTATAGTTAGGGCATATATACATTACAAACAATGTGATAAACTATAATAGGTATAATTTATGTTTCATCTACACTACAAACTTATTACAAAAAGGGATTTCACCCTTACCACTACTTTTGATAAACTATAATATGCATAGTTCATGTTCATTATCACTATCGCTATTTGATGAACTATGATATTTATAGCTTATGTTCACCGTCACCACCACAATTGATAAAATATGATATACTATAATATGCATAGTTCATGTGCACTACCGCTATCACTATTTGATGAACTATGATATGTATAGTTTATGTTCACTACTACTACTGCTATTTGATATACTACACTAGGATTGGTTTAGGTCTTTGGTTTTAAGACTACATTCTATCTAGAATTGTTAGTTTTCAGCCATAATTCCTATGTAGATATGTTAGAGTGATATAGAATTTAGTCGTGATCGACTTAGAATTGGTGGGTCCGCTTTATTTCCTGTTCCTTGTTTGGTTGTGGGCCTAGGACAGACCCATTACATTCGACAATTTATTTGACTCTAATTTTATATAACTTTTATACACTTGGAGGTTATGGAAGGGAACTATTGGGAATTCTAGGAGGCACTATTTCATAACATGGGAACTTACATTTCACACTTAAAGGAAAATATTGGTTTTTCTGAAATCACTTTATTGCTTTTACCAGGAAAACAATTTATTTCTCAAATAAAAACTCTTATGAACTCACCAACCTTCGTGTTGACGCTTTTCAAAACAACTTGTATTCTCAAGAAATCAGTGAACAGGTAATCAACTGCTTCGAGGACGGGACGCTAAGGCGTTAAGTTCAAAACTTATTTTGTCATCATGATGTAATTGATTTTTGAAACATGTAAACTTACTCTTTGATGTAACTCTTTTAATTATTTTGATGATGGTTGTGTTTGCTTTCTTCACTATTACATTCTTTGTTATGATACTATACATGAAGTAATCCACCCCCGAACGTTTCCGTCGTTCTGGTTTGGGGGTGTGATATAATGCTATCATTTGATCAGATCTATGGTCTACTGCTGACCGGATCTGGAAATTTTATGTGTTTAGATTGCTAAATGATTAATTATGGAATTAGAACTAGCATGTAACTTTTCGGAGTAATAAGGAGGATTACACGTCTAAACCTTCTCTATCTATATTCTTGTCCCGATACATTGAACACATGTTTCCGTGAAAATAACGTCATGGTGAAGACTCGTAGCGAATTGAGTAGATGGAGGAAATGAGAAGGCTTACGATAGTGAATGATACATATCAGAAGATATCGTAAGACTGGTATCTTGCCTTTAGAATACATCTGATAAAATAATAGTATGTCTAAAGGAGTATGGTACATCTAAATGTACACATTTGATTGACAGGATGATAGAACGAATGGTGTACTTCTTGAAGTTGTCCTCTCGTCTGGCGTTTCCACCACCAACCGAGTTAAATCAGAATTGTTATTGAAGATACGTATGGAAGAAGTCCTAGTAGAGTCTAGGGAAAATTTTAAGATTATTTGGACACATTCATATGTGTTAAATCGATTTATGATTTTAGGAAATAAGAACTTGGGGACTGCGAGACAATTCTTGGGACAAGTATGAGTAGGTGTGAAAGGTAGTAGAGACCTATACTACTGGAAGTACAAGACTCGCACTTGGATCAGGGAAAGTCACAAGGTTACCAAGGCACTAGTAGTTGATTCCGTTTTTTTCATATATGTCATTACTATTGTTTTGGTAATGACTGAGAAGATGATTGTTATTCCGACCTTAGTGGTCATATCAAATCGAGTCCGGATAAGATATGTATGTTACGTGGTTCAGAGAACCAAGTTTGATGTAGCATCCAACTTAAGCCAGAAGATTGAAGTAAAAAGATAATTGAAACAATCAATAGAAGTATTGCAAAAATCGTTAAAGTAAGAAGCTTATAGCTAAAAGTGTTGCAAGCTAGAATGTGATTATATCACATTAGTACGTCAAGGATGCTTAATTTTTAAACTGCGATAAGTAATGGATAATTTAGTAAGGTCTGAATAGAGCGTGCCACCTTAATGCAATTAACAATCGTAGATTTTATGGTTTCTCTATGATCACGTTTCACTTGAAATACCCTAAAAAAAACTTAGTTTATGAGCAATCATCTTTTAGCGTTAGCAACCTCTGTTTCTGTTTGAGGTGAAGACAATAAAGTCAAGAGGATGGTATGGTGTTTCTGGTGAAGAAGATAAAAACAAGAGGATGATAAGGTTAATACATAGCACCAACCTAGACGAATGTCCACGTGGAAGAAGACGGTGAAAAGAAGTGATGCAATTAAGCCGTGATCATTGACGTAGAATGTTTTGGATTTACGATGGTGAAGTGTTTAAAGAGGGTTAAAAAGAGGATAAAGATTGAAAAATAAAGGCTAAATGCTAGATAATGAAAAAAAATGATATTTTAATATGTGATTTCTCAAAGTAGGTGGATCTTTGATTTTTCTTTAAAAAATAAGACGAAATTGAACTCCAGACTTTTAAACCTATTTCTTTCGAACCTTCTTTCATATTAGTCATTATCTCAACAAATAATTCACGTAAACATCTAAACCAAGACCCTACTTCCTATAATAACATTTGATCAAAGCAACAAGGCTAATAAGGTTATAAAAAAGGTTTGTTAAATAACATAGTTCATACATACCATGTTATGTTCTTAATCTAAAAATTCATATAATACTAGCTAAACCATTTACATATCCTTTTGTTATGTTCTTAATCTACAAATTCATATAATACTAGTTTCATGCATACCATGTTATGGAACCTTAATTAAACCTTCCAAAATAGGTTTCTCTATAAGGTTGTTTGGTAAGCCTTTCAAAGAAGATATTGAGAGGTAACCTCTTAATGATTTAACATTAAGAGTGTTTTGTTCACCATATTTTTTTACTTTTGTTTTGGTCAAAGCTTCTTTGAACCATTCATCCTAAAGCCTTCTTTCAACCATTCTTTAGTTAAAAAATATCACAACTATCATCATAACCTAAACATGTCTCTTTCTTCCCTCTTAAGATCCAACCTCCCAAGTTTTCATTAGCGCATGTGAACACCCACATATCGTACCAACATGGTGTCATCTACTAGTGTCCGGTGTCATTGGAACCACCATGTTTCCCACTTTTGTTGCCACGGAAGATGTGCCATCCTTTTTTGGATTTGTATCGACTACAACCTACTAGACGGTAACTTTTTTTAAGAACATACATGGGCGATCCCTTTCGGGGCTGGGGAGGCCACTCCCCCATAGGTTTTTGGGTCATAACATAATACTCAATAGTGATGCAGTAGACTTTTAGGAGAAGATGAATGAAAAATCAAATATATAATCAACTTGATTTATTTGTTGAACCCGACTTCTAAAATGTGAAGTAATATATGTCTACTGCATGATGTGCAAGTTACTAAATAAAAACTTAATTATTGATTGGCCGAAAAAAAACCATAATTTGTTTACATGGGCTGGAAATAATATTTTCCTATTACATATAAGGGATTCTTTTCAAGACTAAAACAAAAATAAACATTTTTAATTAACTTAATTTGTAAACATACATTTTTAGATACACATTATAACTTTATAAATTGCTACATTATTGTATTGCTTTTATATTTTATATATTTCACAATAATACAAGCATTTTAAGTCTTATTTAAACCCTATGTTTTTAAAATTGTGTTCTTCCTTTAGATCTTGCTATTTGATATTATAAAATTGTATTTTTCATTCTAAGGAAGAGTTCTGTTTATATTTAAATTACCTCAAGTATTTATTTGTAACTACATTATTTTGACCTCATGCAGAAATTTAAAAAGAAAATAAAAAAAATATATGTAAAAGTAAGGCAATAAACTTGGAAAAAATAACCACAAGTCTATAGCTGAATAACAAATAGTTAACAGTTTAACGAATTTGATCATTTGTTTAATTCAATGATAGTTTAATGATCAAATTAAACTTGTTTTTATAATATTGTTATGATCGTTTAATTTTGGCCCCCTAAATTTTAGTCATCTTGTTCCGCCCCTGTGAAGAGGGTAAACCTTCCCCAATTCTTGTTTCACTATAATTCTAAAACACATTTGTCCTAATATTGATTTTTGTTTTCACTATAATTTTGAAACCTAGCGTAATTTCACTATAATTTTTGCTCAAGTTACTTCAATTTGCCAAAAAAGTACCAAGTTTGATTTCTTCTTGATTAAGCATTTTGATATACATGCTCGATGTTTTCTCTAGTCGCATAGGATAGGATGGACATATTTGTTCTCATGGGAATCGACTTTTGTTGCTCTTGTTGCAGCAAAAGCCTACATTACTAATTTGTGTTTTCTTGTGGAGGTTTCACTTGTACGGGAGGATGCAAGGATTTTAGATGATTTGTTTGGATTTATTAGTTTGTGATTTATATTTTACTTATTTGTGATTTAAATTACTAATTTGTGTTCTTTGTGTTTCAAAATATTACATGATTGGTGTTATTGTTTTAGATACTAAGGGGGTGTTTGCATAGGAAAAAAAGAGGTGCTTATTGCTTATTTCTACGATAAGTTAACTTTGAATGTTTGGATAAAATTCAGCTTATTAAGCTAAATAAGCTAATTTTAATAAGCATCTCTCCTCATGTTTATTGGTTATTGCTTATTCCCACCACAAATCCTCCCTAATAAATGAAAATATTATTACCACTTGTCATTCTCTCATTTAATTGGCTACATGTTATTTTGTTATAATTTTGAAATATATTTATTTTCCAATTGTTAATTACTTCATTATTCATTTTCACTATATCATTAATTTAGTTTCCATAAATTAAACCTACTATAATAATTATTAATTTCAAATTTCAAATTTCAAATTCCAATTTCAATTTCAAATAAATTTACACTTTAAACATTTGTATTTAACATTTTATTATAACAACTCGTTTAGTATACGGGTCTAATAATTAAACACATAATTTTAGCTAATTTATTTTTTGCATTTTTTTCATAATTTTCACTTATTTTATATTTAAAAATCAAATAAACTTCTCATTTAATTACTCCTATTTAACATTATGTTTTAATTAACCCGTATAATATATGGGTTTCACAACTAGTAACCTAATAAGCAATAAGCTAATAAGTTAATCCAAACACCCCTAAGGACATAATGTTAATGGTGAAGTTGGTTTTGTTAGATTGGTGAAGTTGTTTTGTTGAAAAGTTAAAATGATAATTTTTTTTAATATTTATCATATCCATTTAGCAACCTTAAAATTGAATCATTCAATTTTTTTTACCAAGAAGTCCTAAATTATAGGCAATCTATTTAACAAACCATATAATTTCTTAAAACTCCACAAAGACAAAGCAAAAACAACACATCCATGGCCCTATGTAACCATGTCCAATCGTCAAGTACAACTTTTGATCTTAATCACGAGACGACTGAGATCGGTCTCACCATGTTATATACTCAAAGATAAGAAGGATCTGCTTGACAGAGAGGAATCAGAGGATAGGGCCAAGGCAAGGGGTATATCTTTGATCGAAGAAGCTGTTGGGGTCCAGAAATTAAAAATTAATTGCAAAATGCTACGTCAAAAGTAAAAATAAATGTGAAGCCCATAGATATAAGGTTTTTATATTTTTTCTGAAAGTAACAATTTTATCCATATCAATTAAAATGTCGAAATCCTTTTGATTATTTTGTATTTATTTTAATTACTCATCAACAAAAATAATAATAATAATTATAATGGATCTGTTTCTGATTTTCAATTGAAATTGGACCCCTATCCTACTCCTATCGTCGTCTCTCGGATCCTCTTTTTGATTCAGAAGACAGAAAATGAATTTATCGATCGTCATATTCATAACTTGTACGACTTATGAGCAAAAGAGATTTCTAATAATTTCATAAGAACACAAGAATAATGACAAACGTTCCAAACGCCATTGTAGCGGTAGATCGAACAACAATCACAGTTCAATTTCATAAATCAAATCAGAAACGCATTTTAATTGTGAAGAATTATTAAGGATCTATGAAACCGATGCATTATGTATTCCATCAATCGATTAAAGTATCAACATAGCAGTAGCAAAAGGCTATTTAACGGGATCAGAATTAGAAAAAAACAAACTTACAAGCATAGCATATAAACCCTAGAAACAGGTAGTTTTTTTGCAAATTCTATTCGATATCAGAGTCGTCAAAATCGTCTTCAAAGGAATTGAAGAAGTTAACGTCAGTGATCCTTTCAGAGCGGCGTTGTTGGTGTTGGTGGAGGCCGAGGGCGGAATGAGAGCCGGAGTCGCTGTCATCTCCGATCATTGTGAAATCATCGAGTTCAACGTCCATGTCCGTCACCTGCGTAAGCTTTTGGAGCTCTCCTCCAAAGTCAATGTCAATGTCATTGTCTGTGTCGTCGATAGAGTTCATCATAACTCGCCTCATTTTCTCGCACAAGATTGTGATTTTATTTGGGTTGTGGAAGATGGAAGGTGTGCGTGGATATATATAGTGCAGCAGCAATATACTATATTATGATATGATATATTAATATTAATATTAATATTAGTTATTTAGTAAATATGTAAAATATGTCTCACAGTAATAATAATAAAAATTATTATTACTAGATGTATGTTTATTTAAAAATTTTAAAAATTGAGAAATTAAATATATTTCTACAATTTATTTTTACTTTTCCTCCTACCATATCAAATATTGACATGTGTCACTTTTTGTTAGACATTTAATCTATTCTTAATAAAAGAGTACTTTGCATGACACGTGTCCCTCTTATGCACCTCCTCCTTGCCACGTGTCTTAACCAGGATTCTCTATTGCAAAATTTCCCGCCCATCCTTTACAGCAAATATAGATACAATCACCTCCTTAAATTCAGCTCATTTACCTGCATATAAAATCAGAAAAAATTAAATATCGATACATCACATCCTAAAATTCAGGTCAATTACCTGTATATAAAAACAGACATTTAAGATATTAATCCTATAATTTTGGTAAATTTATGGTCAATCCTACATTTATGATAATTTGTTTTACAGCATATATTTTGAAATTCAAAAAATAACAAACGATATTATCATATCCTGTAATCCTGTAAATCAGGAATCAAATTAACCCAAATCTTTGCAGAAAAAAAAAAGAGAAAACGAAATTGTAGTCAAAGATTTTAATTTGAAACAATTTCCCACTAATCAGATCCAAAAAAATCAAGAAAAAAATCGGCAAAATAAAATACTTTTCTGCAATTAATAAAATTTTTGTGCTTCATTACTGTCTCCATATTTATATTAACCCATCGATGCCCATAATCTTCTACTGCTTTGCCCTCAAGTTTGAGTTTCTTAACTGCTCTGCTCTACCGATTTGCAAAAGGTTAGTAAAACACTTATTTCTATTAATTTTTCAAATTAACATCAACCTGCACATCTATTTCTGTAATTTCAATCTTTCTTTTTCTCTTTTTTTTTTTTTTTCTATCTTTGTGTTTAGAATGTAATTCGTTTCTTTGCCTTTGTTTGTTGAACATATATTTACATCAATTAATTGACTTTCATTCTTGCTATATTTGCACGCAATGAAGGTACGATTTTAAAAGTTGTTATTTCTTATTATATGTTTACACAATATGTTTCAATAATTTGATTTTACATTTCATTCAATCCCTTCACTGCTTTAACTGTTTCACATGTCAATTGCTATCTACTCTAATGCTACACAAAAACCATGATAACTATACATTAGGTTATCAGCTTGGTTGTTCTTTGATAATTAATTCAACTTATTTTACATTGCTTTTTCGATCCGTGTCATTTTATATATGTTGATTTTTCTGTGCAGAGAAATGACACAGCCAAATGTTACTTTGATTTCGGATTTGGATATACTTAAAGATGATTCAACTATCAAAGTTAAAGTGATAAACCTATGGAACCTTTTTTCATTCTATAACAAGGATGAACTTTTCTCGATTGAATTAATCTTAATAGATGAACAGGTATTTTACAACTTAACACTATATATTCATTACACATTCAAAATTTAATATGATTTCATGATAATTTTATATATCATACTTCTTTTAGGGTACCAAGATCCAAGCAAATGTATTAAGAAAAAACATCTATCGATTCAAAAACATTCTAAAAGATGGCTTGGCATTTTACATACAATGTCCAAGCTTTGCATCTCAAAGGATGGGTGGTTTTACTTTAACTCGGCAACATCATAAACTTACTTTTTTCCGTAACACTGTTCTTACGGAGTGTCATGACTTTTCTGGACCTACATTTGGTTTTGAATTTGTTGATTACCAGTCTATTATCTCATTGACCCATCCTGAAAACACTGTTATCGGTTAGTTGCAATTTGTTATAGATTAATTATTGTCAATTTTATGGTTTGAATAGTATATCATGTTTTTTAAATCATAACAAAATTTAATTCATCTTTTTTGATGTTCATAGATGTTATTGGATTGGTCGTTGCAATTGGTGAGATGGGGATAGACAATGATGATGTCAAAAAACACAGACTCAACATCCAAATCCAAGATGCAAAGTTTGTTATTTTATATTTTATTTCATTTTTTGGATATTAGATTATCTAATTATAATTTCATTTAATTTAAAAGTTTTATTTGGCAGTGGTTTGCAACTAAGTGTCAATTTGTGGGGTGATTTTGCTTACAAAATGCAAGGGTTTCTTGATAACAATCCACTCAATCTTCGTATCATCGTTATCATTCAATTTACGAAACTTAGTATTTGGAGAGGTATACTATAGTATTTTGTTATTAATTATTTTTTTAATCATTAAATTAAGACTTATTAAAATCTTTTTTATAGATCGTCCCACAGTTAACACCTATTTTGTCGTGTCGAAGCTGTTCATTAACACAGACATTAATGAAATCAATGTTTTTAAGAAAAGGTATTTTATGTTATATCATTCTAATTTCTCCGATTAACTTTTATGTCACTAATATCAATTATATGTGATTAATATTACTTATTTGTTATTTCATTATAATTTCTATATTTATCTTTTATGTGATTAATATTATTTACTTTTCTTTATTTCATTCAAATTTCTACAATTAATTTTTTATGTGACTAATATTAGTTAAATTTTTTTAACAGACAGTTTGGATGGAGATGATCGCCCTGATTCATCCACAAATACATTCACACTTATGAAGTCTAATAAAGTTTCTGAACATGATGATTTCATGGTTAAGTTTCAGTTGAAGACAATTGCTGATGTTTCAGAACCTGTGGAGGTGCGGTTTTTATATATTTTATAATATTTATAAACCTACTTTTTTTTGTTATGTATATAGCATAATCAAAATAAAATTAATATGCAGAAAAATACTTTCATTATCGTGGGCACTATAAAGGGAATTTTACAAAATGAACCATGGCATTATTTGGCATGTACAAATTGCAACTACAAAGCAATTCGGCCTCCTGGTGCAGAAGATCAAGTTGATGATGAAGGATTAACTGGGTATGAATGTCATAATAAGGATTGCACAAAAAACAAAACTACGGTTATTCCGAGGTTATTATTTTCCTCCTGAATCATTAAAACCCATATTATATTTTATATTGTAATTAATATATTTTGGATTTTCCTTTTTTTATAGATATAGGATTCCGATACGTGTGCAAGACAATACTGGTACTCTTACCTTAACCATGTTTGAAAGAGATGGAAAGTATCTCTTGAAAAAATCAGCCCATGATCTCTTTAAAAACACAGTCAAGGTCGTCTTCCTTGATTAAAATTAAATGATACATTTACTTAATATATTTAGTTTAACTAAATTTTTTTTTACTTTTTTTTTTATTGTAGCTTGGTTTTAGTACTCAACTTTATCCCGAAGAGATAAATGCACTGAAAGGTTTGAAGTTGGCTTTTAAAATATCAATCAGTCGCTTCAATGTCTCGAACAACAACAACCAATACAGTATATGTAGAGTCAGTGATGATGAAAAGTTGATTGAAGAACTCGAAAATAAGTTTACCGTTTCACAGGTCATTAATTTATTTATTATTATCATGCTTAATATTTTTACTATTCTTATAAAAAGATTTATTATTATTATTATTATTATTATTATATATGTTCATATTTTTTATTATTTATTATGCAGGTAGGTAATTCACAATCATTTGATATTGGTGAAGCCGATTCTGAATCACAAGATAATAGGATTTTGAAGGTTATATACACTTTATAATAGCATATAATTATTTTATAAATATAAGTTCAGATTATAAATTAATTAAGTACAAAATTTTTTTAGGATGCAATTTCTGGGACAGACGACAACATAACACCTTACATTGTTGATAAAAACTCAGCAACAAGTCCTATGAAGGTTTTCAATACACCAACTGTTTTGAAGAGAAATCTGGAAGAAGTTTTTGATCTGGAGTTGAATGAACATTTATCATCATCAAAAAATCCTAAAATATCGCCAGAAGGACGCATTAACCAGATTGTGAAGGTAAAGTTGGAAAAAAGCGGCTGACTTTTTATTTTAAGTTTAAGTTTCGTTAGCTATTGGATTATGATTTATAGACAATGATTATGCATTTTACTTTTCATTAAGTACTTTCACGTTTTGTTTTAGAATTTTCAAACATTTGTTGGGGATGATTGTTTTTTTATTAGTATGTTTAACCTTCATAATATATTATTATGAATGTTAATTTATGATTTAGAAATAATTTTGTTATTTAAATCACTTATGATCTTGGAATAATTTTGTTATTTAACATACACCACATTTAATTTTTTAATTTTCAAACATATATTATATAGACTTCTATTTGTAGCAGTTGTTTACATTTGACTTTGAATTTGGATGTTTCTTATTCCTATTCTAAAGTAGCCCGGTCTGTGATTGTGATTGTGCTTCAAAATGAGATTGACTGAAGATCTTAATTCTTAATTCTGGTTGATTACAATGTTGTTTATTCATTGATATTTCCAGCTTTGAAGGAGGACGAAAATAACACAATTTAAATTTCACAAATCAAATATTTACAAAAACAAAAACAAATACAAAAAATTTCAATCATATTATTATTACCTGAAGTAAAACCCTGAAAGATTGAGGTTTTGTTAGCTGACAACATTTTAAGAATGGTGTCCACAGCTTTAGATTCTTCCATATCTAAAGAAAACAAGAAATTATTAATTTTGTTAGTTAAGTAATATATATTGCTACCTATAGCACATTTCAAAATACAATTCTTATTTTGGAACCAATTATTCCTCCGGGAGTCAGAGAAACAGTTATTGATTTAGTGGTTTAAGAGCAAAATTAATATATATTGCTATAAAAGTGTAAACAACAATTTTTTGATAGTAGAATGTTATAATAGGAATAAATAAAGGTACGATGCCTAACGAAAAATTAACATAATATTAGTTCATTACCATTTTTGTCCAATTATCATTTGTTTAGGCTACACATACCACCTACCTGTCAATTTAAGAATATTGGTTACAAAATACTAAATATTGTGTATTACATATGTTGATTAAAAGATATGTTAAATAATAAGAAATATAAATAAAAAAAACACAAAATTTTTATCTCAACTAAATATCATCTTAGGGTTGCCATCTTTTAATGAAGAGTTGTGTATTAACAGATTCAATACATTCTAAAATATTATGCAAAACAAATAGACCCTAAGGGTTTCGATATTCAATTAAAATGTGTTTGATACAAATAATTGAATTTAACATATAAATTAATTGTACCCATTACTATGTTTTAGGCAATATAACTAATGATAAACAATTTTAATTAATAAAAGTAGCATTGTTATTTTTCATTTTAACCCTTGTGCATAAAATCCTAAATAAACATCTATGCATGCACTTATACATCAAGTAATAAGAGTTTTAATAAACTATATGGATTTTTGCAATTTGTCACATACCATTTTTATTGGCCTGCAAGATAATGAACAAGTAGTAAAAACTAAGTGATTTTGATTGAAATATGGATTAAAGGTATGCAAAAAGATAAAGTTTGATAAAAATGAACAATGATTTAAACTAACATAAGTATCTTGAAACACAGTGACCCACCAAAACATCTATTCTTGATCACAACTAAAATATGGATCAGATATGGATTATCTGTATTATACATAAAATTGAAAAGCTTACTATACAATGATATAAAACTCTTATAATTTAGAAGGTATATCAAATAAAATAACTGTTTTATTTACTCATATGATCCCCTAAATAATTATTAACGAGATTTTGTCTAAAATTTAGCAATTTCAAAATTCAAATGTTTAAACAAACACTCAAATTTCAAAAACCGAACCAAAACCATTTCTACCTTATTGTGTTTCCGCTATTAACGAATGTGAGTTTATTCTTTTGAACGGCTTAACTTTTCGCTTATATCTTCAGTCACAAGATTTCTGGAACAAAGAAAAATAGGTAAATTTTCTTCGACATAATCTATTTTCTGTTAAAAAAAACTAACATTAACCATCAGTTGATCATCTCTTACCTTGAATCTTGCATTCTTCAAACCCCAATCTTGCGTTCAACCAGTCTCTGAGTTCGACAGCGGGATTACTCGACGTAAGCTTTTCTTCACTTCACATTTCTAATCGGTCGTATATCCTTTATCGATATACATGGATAAACGTTCACAACCTTTAAGAAATCGAACGGTGGATGTGGAAATGTGTATGTAATCAAAATTCTAGGGCTGGGTTTTTTGTTTCATCGTGTTTGATACAGACAAAAGGGAAAGGGGATAGTTTGGGGAATAGTGATAACTTTTAGGTGGGTTTTATTATAAATCAAAAATTATGAATAATCTTTAAAATGGTAAAAATTAAATTTATTTAATTTCTCATGTTTTTGATTTACTTTATGCATAAATAAGGTTTTAAATGTCAACCCGAATATGTTCAACATTTTAATACATTAGCTGTACTGGAATTTTAAATATATATATATATATATATATATATATATATATATATATATATATATATATATATATATATATATATATATAAGGGTAGTGGAATTTCCATTTTATAATCAAAATCGAGCATGAACATAAAAATACGTTATCACTTTCTCTAACATAAAAAAAACCACTTTTATGATCGATAAATATATTATGTTTCTCCAATTGTATTGCCACATAACATAAGTTTCGCATTATGATTTATAACTATCTTTGGTTTGTTATTATTATTATTCAATTTCTTAATTGAAGTTTCTTTGGATTGCATAAGTTACCAATCATTTGTAATACTTATTTTAAAATTATTAATTTTTATAAGTTAACTTTATTGATTTTATTATATATCAAAGAAGAATATGGATCCTACCTATGCTAGAGAAAGAAGAAGAAAGAGAAAGTTATACTTGGATAATAAAAAAATCTAAGAATAACTATACCGCGGAATCGTCTCAACGTATATCTATTGCACATGCTACTCATTTTAGCCAATACGGTAATTTTCTTACTTTGTTTTAAATATTTAATATATTTTATTTATTTATTTTTAATCTACTGTTCATTATTATTTTAAAATTAAATAAATTTTTATAAAATATAATATATTTAATTTTATATAAAAAATGTTCTTAAATTATTTACTATCATTTTACAGGTTCAATTAACACTACAGCTTCTACAAACGCTAAAGATACGAGAAAAATTAGAAAGTTATATTTGGATAATAAAAAATCCAAAGTAAATTCTAACACATCTACCCATCAAAAATCACATATTACACATGTTTCTTACATATCAAATAACGGTATTGTTATTCTTTTATTTTATAATTCTTTTTGAACTATATAAATTATATCAAATTGCTAAATTCTAAAGTTTAATTGTTTTTTTATAATTAATTTTATTAGCTTTATTACTAACAATATTTCTTTTTTTTATTACATAACAGATGTCTACAATCGTCGTAGTCATTTAGTATCTGTAGATAACTACATAAATTTTACATCACATAAGGAAAATCTAAACTCAGTCAAACCATTTGTATATCAACATACAGCTATTCATTCTCAGTCTGCAGATGTAAATGTTAGAACTCCTTTATCTAACATTTCAAATGGTATGCATTTCTTTATAGACAGATTCTAAAATATATGTTTACCAGTTATATAATTTATACAAATTCCTAACGTTATAATTTGTATTTTTATTTTTTTAGGAAATTATATTTTTCATAATAACATTCAAACACCGCTATCTATTAACAATGATAATCCATTGTTTGGTATTGGCATGACATCTACCGGTCGTTCAACCATCACTCAAAAATCTTCATCAATCAAGTTACCAAAAGGAAAACATCAATTAAAAAGGAAGACTACACACATATCTGCTATACCTATGATTGACTTGACATTAGATGAAGAAATTAATGATGACCATATTATTGAAGATGTTTTTCGCGGTACTTCACAAGGTGATCATAAATATATAAAATTTAATATTTTTATTTAATATTTTTAATTATATTCATTATTTTTAATTTATTTATGGGATTCAACAGATTACTTGGATCATGGAGACCAGATTGTCATATGTCAAATTTGTCATGCAAAACTATGGAAAGATGAATCGCTTAGAGGCAAAAAAAATGGGAATACATCTTATTCGTTATGTTGTGGTTACGGCAAAGTTGAACTACCACCTTTAAAAGAAGCACCATCATCTTACAAAAATCTTTACCGTTCTGTAGATTCTAAAAGCAAACACTTCATGAAGAACATTCGACGTTACAATTCAATGTTTTCATTTACATCCATGGGAGGAAAAGTTGATTCATCCATCAACACGGGCAACACACCATACATATTTAGACTTAATGGTCAAAATTATCATAGTATGGGAAGTCTTCTACCGACAGGTGGATCTAGACCAAAATTCTGTCAGTTATACATATATGATACGGAGAACGAGATTTCAAATAGATCAACAAGTATTGGGTAAATTTTTACAGTTAACTTTAGTAAATCAATTCAATCCATTTTAATTTATTTACTAACAATAAATAACTTTTTATAATATTTTCAGTGGACCAAAGAGTGCTTCTGCATCAAGTTCAATATCATATGATCTCCAGATTATAGAATTTTTGAAGGTTATGTTAGATTCAAACAATGTGTTGGTCAAGTCTTATAGGATGGTAAGAGACAGTCTTCACGAAAATCCAGGTGCTAATTTGAAGTTAAGATTAATCGGAAAAAGAGAACAAGATGGAAGGACGTATAACTTACCAACTTCTTCTGAGGTAGCAGCTTTAATTGTTGGTGACATTTGTGATTCAATTGAAAAAAGGGACATCATTGTTGAAACCGCATCTGGATTACTAAAACGTATCAGTGAATTACATCCTTCTTACCTTGCTCTTCAGTATCCATTACTATTTCCATATGGAGATGATGGTTATAGACTTGACATCCTTCATAGAGGTATAACAGCTTCAAGTAACAACAAACGCCCGACATGTACAATGAGAGAATTTTTCGCTTATAGAATTCAAGATAGAGATCAATCGTTCTCACTAATTCTTAATGCTAAAAGGTTGTTCCAACAATTTTTAGTTGATGGTTATACAATGATTGAAAGTGAGCGATTATATTTCATACGTAAGCAACAAAAAATTCTTAGATGCGAGTCTTATGAGAATCTGCGTAATCACCAAGCATGTGGGAGTATAGATATCTCAAACGTTGGGCAACGTGTGATCTTACCTTCTTTGTTTACCGGTGGTGCACGTTATATGATGCAAAACTATTTGGATGCCATGTCACTATGTAAGTGGTTTGGATATCCTGATTTTTTCATAACCTTTACGTGTAATCCAAAATGGCCAGAAGTTCAAAGGTTTCTTAAGGACACTCCACTTCATCCCGAAGATAGACCGGATATATTATGTAGGTTATTTAAGATTAAGTTGGATGCATTTATTAAAGATTTAAGGCAAAATGAAATTTTTGGCAAAGTTCAAGCAGGTATTTAAAATTATACTTTAATATATATATTTGTGTGTGTGTGTGTGTATATATATATATATATATATATATATATATACCTTCTTTAGTTGCTAACTTCTATCATGTTTGTATATTTTTTCATGCAGTGGTTTACACAATTGAATTTTAAAAAAGAGGTCTGCCGCATAGTCATATATGTCTATTTATGCATTCTGACTACAAGCTTCCTACAGTTGAATATATCGATCCGATTATTTCTGCTGAGATTCCAAATATTGATGAAGATCGAGAATTATATTCACTTGTCAGGGAGTTCATGATTCACGACCCATGTGGAGCTGAAAATTTGAATTGCCCATGCATGGTGGATAGAAAGTGTTCTAAAAACTTTCCAAAGCAATTCTGTAATCATACTTCACTTGATTCAGATGGTTTTCCTTTATATAGGAGAAGAAATGATGGAAATTCTGTTGAAAAATCCGGTGTTCATTTAGATAACAGAAATGTTGTTCCATACAACAAATATCTGTTGAAAAGATATCAGACACACATTAATGTTGAATGGTGCAATCAAGGATCTTCTATAAAATATTTATTTAAATATATAAACAAGGGTCCTGATAGAGCGACTATTGCTATGGTGCACAACAATAATGATTCTGATAACAACGATGCAGTCGATGAAATCAAAGAATACTATGATTGTAGATATATATCTGCATGTGAAGCATCATGGCGTATTTTTACATATGATGTTCATTATAGGTATCCTGCTGTGATTAGACTGCCTTTTCATTTGCTTGGTCAACAACAAGTCATATATGAGGCAGACGATGATATTGAATATGTTCTTGACCGTCCTTCAAATGCTTCTTCAATGTTTATATGTTGGATGAAGTGTAATGAAACCAATAAAGAAGCACGAAAACTTACATATGCTGAATTTCCTACAAAGTTTGTTTGGAAACCTAACCTTCAAACTTGGAAGCCAAGGGAAGGACGATATTCTATTGGCAGAATTCACTCGGTTTCTCCTAAACTTGGCGAAGCATATTTTTTAAGAATTCTTTTAAATAAAGTGAAAGGTCCAAAATCATTCGAAGAAATTCGCACGGTCAATGGTGAAATATGTTCTTCTTTTAAAGATGCATGCTATAATTTAGGCCTTTTGGATGATGACAAAGAATACATCGAAGCAATTAAAGAAGCAAGTCTTTCTGGATCTGGTTTTTATTTACGTTTCTTATTTGCCACCAGTTTGTGTAAGCTAGAGATTGTGTGGGAAAACACGTGGGAATACCTCTCAGATGGAATTCTTTATACTCAACAAAAGAGATTGAACTCTCCAGGTATTATATGTTTATTACATTATTATTAAAATTGTATCATATAAATTTCCAATATGCAGTCAATTACATTTTACGTCCCACTTAATCTCTTTTTTAATATGATGTAAGTAATATTGTGTTGTTCGTACATGTTTATCACTAAACGAAGATCAAATTAAAAACTTGACTTTGTTTGAGATAGAACAAATTTTACTTCGAAACAATTCCAGTCTCAAGCACTATAGAAGGATGCCATACCCTGATCTTGATTCGGTTTCATCTTCAAACAATCGTTTGATAGCCGAAGAGCTAGATTATGACATACCAAATTTAAAGAATGACTTTGATCGGCTCTTTGTTTCATTAACCGATGAGCAACGCAACATTTTTCAAGATATCATGGCTAAGGTTAAAAATAATAAGGGAGGTGTATTCTTTATTTATGGTTACGGTGGAACGGGTAAGACATTTCTCTGGAAGACAATTTCTGCAGCAATTAGATGCCAAGGAGAGATTGTTTTAAACGTTGCTTCAAGTGGGATCGCTTCTTTATTGTTGACTGGAGGCAGGACAGCACACTCTCGGTTTATAATTCCCATAAATCTTACCGAGGATTCTTACTGTAGAATAAATCCAAATAGTGATCTTGCAAGTTTAGTAAGAAAAGCCTCATTGATCATTTGGGATGAAGCACCGATGGTACACAAGCATGCATTTGAAGCTTTAGATCGAACTTTGAAGGATATATTAAGAGTTGTCAATCCTACAAACTCAAATATTCCATTCGGGGGAAAAGTGGTTGTTTTTGGAGGTGATTTCAGACAAATTCTACCTGTTGTTCCGGGTGGCAGTAGACAAAACATTGTTAACGCTTCTTTAAGCTCTTCGTATTTATGGCAACAATGCAAAATCCATAAATTAACAAAAAACATGAGGTTAACTGTTGGAAGCGATTCATCTGCTGTTGATCGAATAAAGGGTTTTTCAAACTGGCTTTTGGACATAGGAGAAGGTAATCTTGGTGGTCCGAATGATGGTGAAGCAATTGTTGATATTCCAGAAGACATTCTCATTAATGATCCATGTGATCCTATTGGTTCATTAATCAATTTTGTATATCCTTCCATTCTTGAAAACTTCAACATCGCGGGTTATTTTCAAGAAAGAGCAATACTTGCTCCCAAAAATGAAGTTGTTCAAGAAATAAATGATCGGTTGCTAAAATTGATTCCAGGAGAGGAAAAAGAATATTTAAGTTCAGATAGCCTCTGCCAATCTGAGTTTGTCCATGATCAGTTTGATGCAAATTTATACTCACCTGATGTTTTAAATGGTCTTAAAATGTCAGGTATGCCAAACCATAATCTCATTTTAAAAGTCGGTGTTCCAGTTATGTTATTGAGAAACATTGATCAGAAAAATGACTTATGCAATGGCACTAGACTACAGGTCAAAACTTTGGGCAAACGTGTTATCGAGGCAGTTATCATATCTGGAAGTAATATTGGAAAGCGGACTTTTATTCCAAGAATGTCTTTAACTCCTACTGAAAACAAGATCCCGTTCAAATTCCAAAGAAGACAATTCCCATTGGCTGTATGTTTTGCAATGACAATTAACAAGAGCCAAGGACAGTCTTTATCAAAGGTTGGATTATTTCTCAAGGATCCTGTTTTTACACATGGCCAATTATATGTTGCTTTATCTAGGGTTCAAAGTAGAGAAGGATTAAAATTGTTAATTTTAGATAACCATGGTAAACTATCAAATAAAACATCCAATGTCGTGTATAAAGAAGTTTTTAGAAATTTATAAAAACTTTGTACAACTTTATTATTTATATCAATTTATGTTTTTTGTTTATTTAAAACTAGTTGTGATACCCGTATATTATACGGGCCGATTAAAACAAAATGTTAAATACAAATGATTAAACAACAAGTTTATTTGAATTTTTAAATCTGAAATAAGTATAAATTTTAAAAAATAAAAAAATTAAATTAAAATTATGTGTTTAGTTGTCAGACCCATGTATTAAATATGTTAATTATAACAAAATTTTAAATACGAATGTTTAATTGTAAATTTATTTAAAATTCAAATTGAAGTTTGAAATTTAAAATTTGAAATTAATATAGTTATTATAGTATGTTTAATATATAGAAACTAAATTAATGGTATATATTCAATATCAATATCAATAATCAATAATGATAGATGAAGTAATTGATAAGTGAAAAATGAATATCTCAAAATTATGATAAAATGACATGTGGCATAATACATGAGAATGTGACAAGTGGCAAAAAAACCTTCATTTATTAGAGATGATGATTTTGCATTATACAAAAATGATTATTTTCTTACATATCTACAAATACAAATTGTTTATTTGATATTCAAACGATTACCATTCTTAATTTCAACCAATAATTATATCATTATCCAATTACATACAAAACATTGCTAAATAATTAAGTTATAATTTAATTGATATTATTTAGAAATTTCTCACCCGTGGTTTCCATGGGTTATAACCTAGTGAAATTAATAATCATTTAATCTACTTGTCAACATTTGATATGGTAGCAGGAAAAGTAGGAACAAAAGATAGAAGAATATTTAATTTCTTTTAAAAATTATGTTCAAAATTAAACTATTGCACATGTTTCATTTATCTCCTGTAAAATAAGGAAATAATAACAACCAAAATTATGTGATATGTATCTTTCAAATTATTATCTTTCAAATTATTATCTTTTGGATCGACTAAAATCAATTAGTTAGCGTTAAAAATGCGAGAAACAAGAATTCCACAAATATTGGCAATCAATTTTTTTTAATCACATTTGCTATTCCTCGTCGACAATGCCAATTTTTTGATTTTATGTTACAGTTTGTTATTTCAATAATAGACTGTTCAATTTTTATTATTATTACTAGACGTGAGACATATGTATTACATGAGTTAATTTAAGAGAAAATTAAATATAAAATTGTAAACATATGAGAAGTTTGAATTTATAATAAAAAATAGGAAAAATATTGAATTAAAGTTAAATTGTTTTTTATTCTTTTTAAATTTTAAAAAATAATTTAGATAAATAAGAAAAATTAATGAAGCTTAGTTTTAGTAATTTGAAAATTAAAAAGGAAAGTTCATTAATTAATAAAATTGATATACATTTATTATTATATTTAAATAGTATATGAAATTTAATAAAATAGAAAACCATAAAATAACATACAGAATAAAAATTAATTTAAAATAACCACAAAATTACATGTGTCAAAGTGAATAAAAATGTGACAAGTGGTAAAAATATCTTTATTTATTAGAGAAGACTAGTTGTGAAACCCGTATATTATACGGGTTGATTAAAACAAAATGTTAAATAGAAACGATTAAATGAGAAGTTTATTTGAATTCGAAATTTGAAATAAATAAAAATTATAACAAAAAAACATGCAAAAAATAAAAAAATAAAAATTATTGTTTAGTTATCAGACCCGTATACTAAACAGGTTAATTATAACAAAATGTTAAAAATAAAAGTTTAAACTGTAAATTTATTTGAAATTGAAATTGAAATTTAAAATTTAAAATTTGAAATTAATATCATTATGGTAGGTTTAATTTATAGAAACTAATTAATAAATAAAATATTATATATGAAAAATGAAATAAATGACAAGTGGAAAAATAAATATATTTTTAAATTATGACAAAATGACATGTGGCAAATTGAATGAGAGAAGGACATGTGACAAAATTATTCTTATTTATTAGGGTAGATTATTATTATTATTATTATTATTATTATTATTATTATTATTATTATTATTATTATTTATTTATTTATTTATGAATAGTCACGGTAGTTTTATAATATTTCCCTTGTTAAGAAAATCTAAAAAATTGAAGTTTTTAAAATATATGACGTAATTTTTTATTTTATTTATTTATTTTTGCTAAATTGATTCTATAATGTTATGTAAATGTTCACACATTTTATTCTTAATTTGTAATTTTCAGGGGATGGAGGTTTTAGGACATATTGTTCTACACTTGTTTTTTATGTGGATAGAGTCGGTTGACGGTGATCAATGAAAAGCTTTTGATGCCATGGTGACGACGCTTAGGAAATCTGATGTTTTTTTAATAATGTTGTTGACGTAACATTTTCTTAGTTCTTAGATTGATAATAAAAGTAGGAAATATAAACTTAATTGGGGTGTGTCGCTTAAAAACCCAACTATGACTATAACTTATACTTTTCTATAATAGTTTTAATAATGGTTTTAAATATATCCTTAATTTTAAACTTTTAATAAAATATTTATTTGTTACTTTAACTAGCTGTGTGACCCATGTATTACATGAATTTATTTAAAAAATTAAATATAAAATTTTAACAATTTGAAAAGTTTGAATTTATAAAAAAAATAAGAATTTTTTTGAATCATTAAAATTAATGAGGCTTTAATGTATTGAATACATTACATATATAAATCACTTCTAATAAATATTTTTACATATATATTACCTTACATATTAAATGTAGAATTTTAATTTAATAAAATGAAAAATACAATAAAATGACAAGTGGAAAATAGAAAATTTAAAAATTTTAGAAAATGTCATATCTCCAAATGAAGGAGAAGAGGACATGTGACAAAAAAATCTTCATTTATTAGAATAGACTAGGTGTGAGACCCGTGTAATAGGGGGTTGATTTAAAAAAAAAAGATTAAACATTAAATTAAAGGGTAAACCGAAAATATTTTTTAATGTACATATTTAAATAAGAAAAAAAATAAATATATTTATTGCAATTTAATATCATATATATGATATTTAATACTTTACATATATAAGTATATAAATTTAATTTTAAAAATTAAAACAAATTAAAAATTGGCAAGTAGATAATATTTATTTAAAAAATACCACAAAATGACAAGTGTCAAAACTCATAAGAGATTGACATGTGACAAAAAAAAAACTTTCATTTATTAAGGAGGACTAGGTGTGAGACCCGTGTAATATACGAGTTGATTTTAAAAAAAATTAAACATTAAATTAAAGTGTAAACCGAAAATATTTTTTAATGTACATATTTAAATAAGAAAAGAAGAAATATATTTATTGCAATTTAATATCATATATATGATATTTAATACTTTACATATATAAGTATATGACTTTAATTTTAAAAATTAAAACAAATCAAAAATTGGCAAGTAAATAATATTTATTTAAAAAATACCACAAAATGACAAGTGTCAAAACGCATGAGAGATTGATATGTGTCAAAAAAACCCTTCATTTATTAAGGATGATAACCAAAGCAAAATTTGTTAGGCGAATAACCAAAGAAAAAACAAAGAAAAAACAGAAAGGTAATGATTTTTTTCGATATAGCTTAACACCATTTTATTTTTTTAATTTATCTATAATTTCTATAGAAAATTATAAAAGGCTTACCTTAAAAAAATTTATGATTTAACTTAGTTATAAAAATATATATAAAAAATTATTAAACCTTATAGTTTTCTATTCTAGACGCCACTACTTTAGACTAAAAAAAAAAAAAAAAAAAAAAAAAAAAAAAAAAAGCTGAAAAGACAAATTCATTAATCTAACGAAATACTATTTTGTGTCGATAATGAATTAGTCATGGACGCTATAATAATGAATTAGTCATGGACGCTATAGGTGATCATATGCATAATTTTTTTAATGGAAAAATTAAGATTATAACAATTTAAAAACATTCAACTTCTATATAGGTGATCATATGCATAATTTTTTTAATGGAAAAATTAAAAATTATATTCATACATCTCGTGTCATAATACTACTATGCAACATCCATTGGATTTTATTAAGATATTGCATAACATTTGGTATATGAAACACCAAAGATATCAAATGCAAATGTTATAAATACATGTTTGTCATGCACACTTTCATAGACAACTTTTAAAATATCTACCGCACAATGAAACCCCATTCCTCAAGCCTAAGAGAAGACAAATATATGATAGTTCCACACATGCGTGTTTCCCTCCTATCGATCAAAAAATAAAAATACGGTCTAAGTATTGAAATTCCTTCCAACAAGTTAATCAAGAAGTTCACATGTCTCTTTCTTAGCGAAACCATCACGCCTAAATATGTCAAAAACAACGCTCCTAACTATATCTACAATATATTTCTTCCCAAAGAGTTGAAACATGCTTTATGAAAAAATGGACGTATCTCATTAACCAGGAATAATGGAATGATAAGAAAATAATAAAGATACGATGATACTCCACTAGTGATAATTGTTGGCCAAGACCATCGATATTAATAACTAGAAGAAAATGGTAAACATGCAATGCTCGCAGTCACTCAAATATTGCTTTTATGTCTAACATCCACGTCTAAGTGTACATACATGTCATATATAAGTTTACTAAAAAATGTACACGCTTATGCTTGTTTAGCATTAGAGGGCATGGTGTCAATTTTAGTGAAATCGTAAAGTCAAAGCTCGAAATCATAATAAAATTTGTAAGTTTCGTAAAAGAAAAAAATGTTATTAACAAAAATAACCATATTAGGAGCTCTCATAATATTAAACAACCATAATTTTTTGAAGTTTCAAAAAAACAATCAATAACCTTGTTGAAATATGCTTGTAAACTCACATATATGCTAATTCTAAAACATAAAGAGCATTCCACCAACCTTTCACGGTTTTATTTTGTTATTTACAGGTTATATTAATAAATTAGTTCAGATGCCCACCTAACAAGGCTCGATACTTGTTCGCTAGAAACTATTTTCGTCATGAATATTGATGTGTCGTTCGTTCCTGACGTAAACTTCAACCATGCATATTGGAGTCATAATTTATAGTCGCTCAGAGATTGTGATGGCCTGTATTTCCATCTATTTAGGAGTTTGGAGATCATACATTTTGGCTTCTATGGTTATTGTAATGTAGTTGAAAGATTCTTTGAACTTTAGGTCAGTAGTTATGATCTCTTTTTGAATGTGTTTCCATATATCAACACATGAGTATTTAATTTACCTGTGCAGATTCCAATTGTTGGTGCTTCTCCATAATTTTAGTCATTACTCCTTGTATTTATGAAGAACGAGAACATAAAAGAAGGAAAACAAACAACTTATAATGATCTCAACATGATGGAGGAAAATCCATCCTAGGAAAAACCATAATATTGCAAAGAATGCCCACTAATAAGAATTAATGTGTAATCCACAAAAAAGGAGGTTATAAAAATCCCCCCTAAGTGGCATAAAAAGGGAAGAAAAAACCCTAAAGGGAAACAAGGAAAACCTTCAGGCAGCAAAAGGCGACAAGAACATGCTAAAAAACTAATAACAAATATGTTATTCATTTGTAAGTGGTAATGTAATGTTCTTGTTTCCTAGTAGGTTCATTGTTTTGGGCTTTGTATGCGTTGTGATCAGTCTCAAAGTTCCGAAGAATATTTACTCCATAGATTTTGAATGTAGTTCTGGATATAATGTTTTTTCCAGAATACACCTAGGACTAGGATAAGGCTCTTTGTTAACGATTCATGTTAGCATGGACAATCTATTTTTGTGTTCATGTACGCGCCACTATCTGATTAGAGATACTCTTTGTTAAGTCTTTTTATTCCCTTATAAATAGGTGTGAACATGATTGGTTGGACAATAATAAAGAGAACAATCATTATTAAGTGTAATTGGCTATTGCATTGCAATCTACTGATTGCTCAACTATATACCAATTATATAATCATTCCCTTAACATTAAATATATGTATCAATGATATAATCATTTCCTTGACATCCAATATATAATATTAATGATGTTTTATTCATATGTTATTGATTGATATTTAACTTCCGCTTTAATAGTTTGGTGTTTCATAACTCTACAATGGTATTAGCGCATGTGATGTACAATCGATTGGAATCTCATTTTGTTCTTCATTTGTCTTGATTTGAAAATCGCATTTTACTCAAATTAGTAAATCAATTATTTTTTATCATCAATGGCGAACAACACTCAAGGAATCCTTAATTATGCAAATTACGTTCATTCAAACTCTCTTTCTCCTCTTTTTTTTCCAGATCAATATGATGATTGGTTTTAAAGCATGGAAGATTATATGTATGTTATTGATGAGGATGTTTGGAGTTCTATCAAATATGTACTATTCCATCCACACATTCATGGTCGATTTGGTGGAAGTGAACCAGATGAAGCAAATCTAGTGAACAAGAAGATGATCCAGAATGATAATAGGTGTATAAGGGAGTTACGATATGGAATTCCTATTTACATTCCCCGTTCATGTAAGGAAGAATAAAACTACTAAAGGTATGTGGAATGCACAGAATGAACTGACAAAAAGAAATAGCATGGTGATGAATATCATTGTAGAGTTCTATGATTTCAAACAAAATGATGAAGAATCATTGGATCAGTTATACGAGATGTATTGTTTGATTATTTGTAAACTTGATAAGTATGAAGTAGTCCGTAGTCAACATGAAATCAACATTAATTTAATTCAACCTCTTTGTTATAAATAGAATGTTTAATGTGATTGTTAAGGGTCATGAAAGCATTGATTCATATTCTCTAAACGAACTGTATAAGGGAGGTGTTTTCGAAAGCTAGAAAGAAAAGGGTTTTGTAGGTCCTTTTACTCTCGTCTCAAAGATTAATAATGAAAAAGGGAGATATATGATGATGAGAGTGGTTATGAATATGAAAATGATGTGTAACATGTTCTAGTTGTACATTACATAGAGACGTTTTTATAACAAAAACCCCAAATCTTTAACTATCAAAACAACTATTCCACGTTCAAATCCATAGATGGAAGATCAAAGAATCTTTTGAAAAGAATTTCAATCCTATGGAGAAAGATGTTGAGACAAACAAGTTAGAGAAGAAACTTTTAGGAGATTCTTTCTATGACTGTAACTATTGTTCTGAAGAGAATCATTTGGGAAAGATAGTATGTTAAAGAAGAAGAATGAGAAAAGGGAAAGTTAAGGACGTGTCATATTATGATGAGAAGATCAAGGAACCTGAGGAAAATGAAAATAATAACGTATTGGTTTAAAAAAATGAGAAATTTTGTCATCATGTTTGGTCTAGTGGTTCAGATGACGACGAAATAAGGAAGACAACTCATGGAGAAAGGGTAGTTGTTCATGTTCTAGAAAAGAGCAACGGAAAAGGTTTGATGGAAAAATTTAAGGATATGACTATTTAGAACAAGTATCCTTTATTCTTAAGTTTCATAAAATTCCTCTTGTTTCTTATCAAATTCATTTAATTCAAATTGAGAAAGAATATAAAACTATGAGTAAGATGTTAACCTTTGTTAATAGTTCTACATGAAATGTTCTTGAGAAAGTAAAAGAGTTGAATTATAAGCTTGAAGACAAGACACTTAGTGTTGAGTTATGGGGAATCTAAAAGGCCACAAAGGCACACAACAGAAGTAACTAAACATAATCCTCATACACTAGCCATATATCTATGTTCTACTAATCAGAAGTAACTTAAGTTAACCAAGAAGAAAAATAGAATAAATACCTTTGTAGCCATTGAAACCTTCGCAAATCTTGATTGAATAATGAGTGCTAAAAGCCCAACAGATAGCTCATCTTTCTTAGTCGCACCTAAGGAGAAGACTAGCAACATTCAACAACGCCCTATGGACGAACACATTGGACGACACATGACAGAAGCCTGGAATATGGCCTACGTGCACTGCAGAACCCTCTATGCGCCATGTAAGAAGTTGTGGTTTAAGGTTTCGAGAAATGATTAATCATGCTAAATACTAGGTTTTTCTAGAGAGAATTTCATCATAATTTATGGCCTAGGCCCCAATTTTTATAGGGAACTATTTAAACCCTAAAAGGATGTAAAACCACGATCTAGGTATCAATCCAAATCACTAGATTGGTGTGGAATCCCAATCAAGTGAATGGCACAAATCGTAAATATGAAATAAGAGCACGATGTTGAATCTTCAATGCACACTATATTAATCATAGTCTAGTACATAAGACTCTCTATGTCTCTCGGTTCTCTCTGTCTCTCTTAAATCTCGAAAATCAACAACTAGAATGACCAACCTTCAACATGGCTGAATCAATACAATATATATACCTAGACCTAATTACAAAGGCCTAGCCTAAAGCCCAACCGACATCACTTAATGATTTCGGTCCACGCACCACCGAATTCATGGTGTTTTAGGTCCTAGAACGAGAACTCTAAAAGCTAAGTAAAGTATAAACCACAAATCATGTCGTAACAATCTCCCCCTTGGTTTATAACTTTCTTTTCTTTTCAATCTTCTCTTTGTTCTTGATTTTCAGCCTTTATCTTTGATTTCTTCACGACTTCAAGATGAACATATGAATTTCTACATGAATGACTTCATCTTGAATAGTTGGACTTCCGTTAAAAATTTGAGTTTGAATGCACATTGGGTATAGAGGCTTTTTGAATAGGTTATTGAAAATCAACACTTTTAGCTTTTAAACACTTCAGAGATAATTATAAAGAGACCAATTTTTCTGGATCACTTTAGCAGTTTCATAGACAGTAGCAAGTTGATTGAGGAGGCTTCAATGCAATTAATCACATAACTTCAAATACAACTTCACCTTGCTTCTGGGGTTGAAAGGTTGTGTGTTGAAAAATAATCTTTACTTCTTGTTCCTTTGAATGAATATTCTTCATCAATCACAGATGCGTCTTGAAAAGTAACCATGACTAAAAGTCCCTATGGATCACAGAGTCATAAAGACCCTTCTCACCACATTTGTTCAAGGACCCGACCTTGGCTCAGATGGAGACTACTCGTAGTATTTGTGTGAGCACGGAGGAACGCACTGCGATTTGTTGAGTATCAAAGAGCTACTCGTGGCTATTTTTGATGTTAACACCTAAATATCCTCGATCAAAGATCTCAATACAGTTTTTCAAGTAAACAAGTTAACTTGCCTCTTGGCGAGACATTCAATGGTTTCTGAATCTCAGCTGAGTGTACCATTCTAGTGCCAGTGAGAGTTAAGTATGAATAATTCACAAAACCATCTTGTGACAAATGTATCCGAATACGTATTTTCAGAGTTTAACATGACACGAGGTCAAGGCCCTTTGGCGGGACATTTAGTGATAATCATGCCTTGCGAGGTGCATCACCCTAGTGCCAATAACGGTTAATTCCTTACCTGCGGAGAATGTATCCGAGAATACATTTGAGTCTCCGCAGTTTTGCATGACAAAAAGAATGTCAAGACCTTGGGCGGGATGTTCAACGATATCTATTTCCTGGTTGGGTGAATCGCCCCGGTGCTATGACGGTTCTTAGGTAAAGATAACTGAGAAACCAATTTTGACAATATGTACAGTTTCAAACTTCCAGTTCCTTAAATACGATAGTTCTTGGAAAGATATTGCCTAACTGACAGTTTGTATAGTGTTGTGAATAAAACTTAGATCGATTAGATCTTTCACAGGTAAAAGATGAAGATCAACCAAAAACAAACACAATAATGTGATGAACACAGAATGGAATCAACGTTGTGCTTATGATTCAAATATAGTCACGCCTCAGCAGAGCTCGATGAAGAACTTCCACTGTAGAGGCGAGCTAGGGTTTACAAAAACTGAATGAAGAAAAATAATAAAAGCCTATGTGCTTAAAAGACTGCATGCATGCAGCTTAAATACTAAACCCTAGTACAAAACATGCACGGTTGGACAGGCCCAAACCGGCAACCAAAACTTGGCTAAGGATCGAGCCCATGGCGCAACACTATTAGCCCAACAATCTCCCCCTTTGCGTCAAATGAGGCGAGAGATCACTTTCTTTGAGTTGGCTTCACAGTCTTGACCACTTTGAACAGTCGAGGGATAATAGCAAGAAGAGTCTGCCGAATATGAATGTACCATTTCAGCATATCCGTGAACATCTTCTTGTCGGCTGCAGTGTTCTGATCACACCTCTGAATAATCTCCAATATGTGCTCTAAGCAAGCAGTTGAGAAAAGGTGTTTGTCAACAAGAGCGAATAGGCATTTCTGTCCTTCGCCTCTGATGAACATGACAGTGTGGTACTTTGAATCAATCTTTCCCTTGACCATTGTATTAACATTTCCTGCTCTGCCCATAGTTTTGATCGTGGTTCGCTTGTGAATGGCAGAGGCAATTTCCTGGTCCATCTTTGCTACCTCGTGAATGTAGCACACAAGCATTCGCTTTACATGGTCAATGGTCGGCTGATACTCCTGTGGATTTGACAGTAAGATATTGTTGAGGAGTATCCAGTCGTGGGGATTGAGGTTCAGTAGATCAGCAAGGGTGAAGTTGTGAGCCGAGCCTTCAGAGCCTCGAGTCACCTTGAATTTCACATTAACAAACTTCCCTGCTGAGTAGGGCTTCAGAAACTTGACATTCGTAATTTTCTTCGAACTCCACGTCAAGTACTAGGGTTGGGCGAACTCTAGGTAGAACTCCAACAGATCCTTATCCACCTTCGGGTCTGGAGACGGGATGGCAACAGTCGAGTTGAAGCAATGAAAGATGAATGGCTTTCGCGTGATCGGCATGTCAAACTGTGCATCCTTGGAGTTATCAAGCCCAAACGACATCACAGGCTCAATCCAAAGTGTGTTTGGCTCATCAATGGCACACCGTTGAAGCGAATCAAGAGTCCATTCAGGAAAAATAGACTTCTTATTTTCTAGGAGCTCCTTTTCCTTTTGCTTTTGCTCAAGCTCAGCCTGTTGTTTCTTGAACTTTTCTGCTAGCTCTTTATCAAAAGATTTTGTCTTCTGAAAAGGCTTTTCGGGATTTTCAACATAGACATCATCTTCATTATCAGTGTCATCCTCCCCAATTTTCTTTTTCTTCTTGTCTCTATTACTGACCGAAGCTTCATTACCCTTCGGTTCAGTAGATGGTTTCGGTGCAAGAGGAGGTTGAGTTTTTGCCTTCTCGCCCCCTTGTTTCGGCTAGACACCAGTCACCGGAACACCCTCAATACGACTAAGGATGTCCAAGGTTGGCCTGAGTTTGTCATCCAAGTGCCGTCTGATAGTAATGGTGATGATGGGATCATGGGCTTCAAGAAGATGAAGTAAAATAGAGTGGACATCGCCAGCAGAACTACATATAACCTCTCTCTTAGATTTGACATCATGGAGGTCAGCAGTGGCAGTACGAAACTTGAGATTCTGCATCTTCAGCTGAGAGGTTCTTCTGTCAAGCTCATCCATGATACGATTCTCTACAGCCAACTCTGCCTCTAGTTGGGTTAATCGATCATTAACATTTGCATGCAGAGTTTCATTGGCAGCTTCGATTGCTTAGCGTGCAGCTTCAAGGTTGGACCGTTCAATTTGAAGAGAACGTTGAAGATTATACACTAAAGCATTAACAGTTTGAGAATTTTTCTGAGCAGCCGCCTGCAAAGAGTATAAAAATAAGTGAGCCTCAAAAATTAGTTTATCGACTTTTGCGGTCGCTTCTTTGCACTCCTTGGTGGAAAACTCAACAGCGAGGGAGGCTTTCTGGCATTGGGAAGTGGAGGCGTCTATAGCCTTAGTTGCAGCAGTAAGGGAGACATTATGTTCTTCGACAACAGAGGAGAACAATGCCTTGAGAGCAGCATCCGAGTAAGCCCCAGAGGAAGAGGAGGAAAACAATTGATCGAGTTTGTCGTTGACTGCTTTGAGATGATGCTTGGTAACAGGCTTATCATCATCTTCATCACTCTGTACACGGTAATGACTAAAATAGGTGGAATCAAATTCCAAGTCCTCACCACCTAGAACTGGGGTGGTGTCAGTAGAAGGTGTAGGAGATAATGGTTTGGTAGTGGTAGGAGGTTCGGTTGTAACAGGTGGGGTGGGAGCTGTAGAATGAGACCCTGTAGTAGTAGTAGTAGTAGTGGTGGTGGTAGTGTCTGTGAGTATTGGAGTAGGGATGGGAATAGTGGTGGATGGTTGAGAGGTGCGGATAGGAAATATTGGAGGGATGGATACTGGGATAGTAACAGGTGGAGGAGAACGAGGTTGGGAGCGAATTGGAATTTCTGGGGTAGGGGAGCGAGGCGGGGTATCACCACGACCCGAAGCCTCATCATCAGAGCTTTCGCTCTCAGATTCTAAAGGAGGAGCATATTTATTTTTGGGAGGAACATACTCTGAGTCTGAATCACTTGAAGATTGGAATATGAGTCTCCTAGCAGCCTTTCTCTGCTTCTTCGGTTGAGGTTGTGATGGAGCAGCTTTATCTGACTTTCGCTTCTTAGGGGTTTGCCCCTTGGTTGGTTTAGAAACCTGCGTCTCCTTCTGAGTGTCAGATTTCTTTCCCTTCTTCGCTGGTTTGTCAGCATCGTCAATGGAGCGAACCATGGCTGGTGTAAGCTCCCGTGGACCTGAGGAAGGAATCTTCCTATATTGTTGCAAGACATTACTTGCTGCAGACACACAAGCAAGCATGGTCTCAGGAATAGATCCAATGAAGGAGAACTTAGTGGGATCTGTAACAGTAATCTTGGTTGTGTGAAAAGTGGCGATGGATGAGAGAAGAAAGTCCTCCATGATTGGAACGTGAAGACGATCCATTGCCCACTTAGTGATAATAGACCAATATCTCCCACAGAAGATCTCTGAGTGTCTTGACGAAGAGACCAAGCTTTGAACCAGTTGTTGCTAGATAATGGTTCCATAATCCAAATCTATCCCATGGTACAGACCATAAAGCACAGTCATAAATGACTTGCTTGCTCCATTTGAGCCGGCGCTCCGCTTAGAGAGTCCTTTGAACAGCAGAGTGAAAAGGCCATTCCATTGAGGAGGAAGGCAAGACTTCTTGAACTTGGTTGTGGTGGTTAGGGTTTCAGTATACCCTATTTGATAGAACATTGAGAAGAGCTGACCGGTAGTGATCGAATCAGGGTTAACCAAGTTTGGTTCTTGAGAGAGACCAATTAGGGCACAAAAGCGGTGCTTGGAGATAGAAGTCTTCTCGTTGTGGACTTCAAAGTGAATCCTCTCAATAGTTTTGTCATAATAGGCAGTGGAGTAGATGAGTGAGAGGCAGGACATGGGAACGACTTCAACTTTGGTCAGAGTGTCGACGAGAGGCAAGTATTTGAGGCACTTGACAACATAGAGCATGTAGGGTTCATAGATGAAGGGAGTAAGATCGATGATCAAGTTTTGTTGAGGTTTGATGGTGAGAAGGGGTTGGTGAATAGAGGTATCATGAACTGAAGAAGAATCTGCCATTGTAGAAGCTTGGAGAAGATGATGAATAATGAGATAAATCACCTTTGTTCTTTGAGAGATTTTGGTGAGTGATAAAAGGATAAAGATCAGCGTGCCAAAACCTTTTATACATACAGGAGGAGAGAGAAAAATCCAGCTGATATCTTGGATTATTTCAAAAAGAGCGCCTGACTTGACGGATGTACAGTTGTCATACCCAATGATGACGCAGGAAAGAGAAAGGACATTTCCTTTTTGCACACCAATCCATAAGAATCGCTTTTTCAAATTCAAGAGAGACTTTAAAGAACTTGTTTGGTTTCCCATTAAATAACGATCAAGTACTTGTTAAGAAGTATTGAAAGACATCTTTTAAATTAAAGCTTATAACGGGTGGCTTTCACTTCAATTCATGATTTCGATACTTGATATAAGACCGAAACTGAACGAAGTACTTGTGAGATCAATGTGATCTGTTGAACAAGTAGGTAGGAAAGATATGTATTGACTGTTGGATAGGTGAGAAATCTCAAAAAAAAAAAAATAGATCCTTGGGGAAGAAAAATTCTTGGTAGTAGAATGTTTCAGAAGAATCACTCAAAAAAAAAGAGATTTTAGTTGGAACATATAGTTCATGTACCGTCAATTCATTAATGGTATTGAATGGTAGGTTTCACTTAGTACATAGTAACACGAAACTAAGATCATTAACACAGATTTTTGCATAACCATAAACCTCAGTGGTAAATGCTGAGAGTCTCAAGGGTTATATTGGTGAGATGAAGTATAATGGAGAAAAATGATGGAGATGGTATAAGAAACAAATGTACCTTTGCTATTAAAGAAGGACTAAGCAGAAAACTCTAAGCTCAATGTGAGTAGAGTAAGGTAGCTCATGATTAGAGTGAATATTGCAGCCTAGCTTGGGAAAACATGATTTGTATATATCATGTTATTAAGGCTTCACTCAAAATCTTTCGAGGCTTTAGTCAACATGCAACATCATGCTTCTAGGGACATATAGAACGTGTGTAGAAAAGAAATCATACCTTGTGGATCTTCATCATTGAGAATAACACTTAAAAAAATTGATTAAAACGAAAAATATTTTTGTATTTTGTGAAAAATATTTAATTGAACAAAAAGTAAAAATATTTTTGAACTTTATGAATATAAAAAGAAGTATTAAAAAAAAGTACATGGTAACACAATCAAAATGCCTTGAGAAGAAAAAGAAGCGAACAAGTTCAGAAGGACCGAACCCGAAATAGACCGAATGTTCGGTTCATTTCGGTTCTTGGTTGAGCTTCACCCGAAATAGACCGAACGTTCGGTTCATTTCGATTCGCTCTATTTCGCTTCTTACCTTTATTGAAGCGAAGGTGATTTTGGTACTGATTCTGCTTCCATCATTCCTAGGCCTTGAAAAATCTTGTTGAAGCTAGCTTTAGGTAAAGCCTTAGTGAAGATATCTGCCAGTTGATCAGTTGTCCTTACAAAGTGAATTTCCACGTTGCCATCTTCCACGCGATCCTTGATAAAGTGATACCTCAGTGCTATATGTTTGGTCTTTGAGTGTTGTACTGGGTTATGACAAATCCTAATTGAAGTCGATACCTTCTTCCTGACAATAGCCTTTCACAACCAACCGAGCTTTGTTACGAATCACGTTCCCTTCCTTATCCATCTTGTTTCTGAATATCCATTTGAGACCTACAACTGAAGCATCCTTTGGAGTTGGAATAAGATGCCATACTTTATTTCTTTCAAATTCATTCAACTCATCTTGCATGGCTTGCACCCAGTCAGAGTGATCAAGTGCAGAATTAACAGTCTTCGGTTCAACTTTGGAAACAAAGGAGTTGAACATACAAAATTCCACTTGAGAAAAGAGTGCAGCTTGTTTTGTTTTGATCTGAGATCGAGTTAACACCTTTTCAGAAGATTCCCCAATAATTTGACTTTAAGGATGATCTTTTGTCCATTTATTAAGTGGTGGGTAATTTGGATCACAAGAGGGATCCAATTCTGCATTGATTTCTTCTTCCATTTCAGGTAGCATGTCATCATCATTGACATTGGTGTTCTCCCCCTCGAAGGATGATGTTGGTTCAGAATTTGGATTAGTATCTTCTCCTTCTACTGGATTCTCAGAGAAGCTTGGTGATCGTGACGATAGATTCTCCCCCTGGAATGATGAACCTTGATCGTGTTGTAGTAACGAACCCTCCCCTGGACATTGGGACGGTCATTCGAAGGTTCACTTTTTTCTGGCCTCTCGGTTGCTTTAGGTGGATTATCAACCATCTTTTGAGCAGCATCATCGATGATTTGCCTTAGACAATCAACCTTGTCGTCGTTCGCCATTGATTCAGAATCAATTGTTGTCTGAGGCTCGTAAAAAAGAAGCATATATTGCTCGAAAAGATTTGAAATAGAGGCTGTAACTTGACAAGTCTTTGGAAAGATTTCCTGTGTGGCACCTTCGGTTGCCTTTATCTTCTTAACATAGCTATCGTCAAAAGTGACATAGTATGTTTCTTCAATCTTTTTAGAGCGCTTGTTTAGAACTCTATATGCCTTAGAATTCAGGGAGTAACCTAAGAATATTCCTTCATTTGTCTTAGCATCAAACTTATTTCGATTCTCTTTAGAGTTGAAGATGAAGCATCTTGAACCAAACACATGGAAGAATTTCACATTTGGTTTGCGATTGTTCAAGATTTCGTAGGGAGTGATAGAAATCGCTTGTTCAGATATGATCTATTCTGAGTGTACCAAGCAGCAGGGATTGCATCAGCCTAGAAATATAAAGGTAATGATGCGAAGCATAACATCGTTCGAGCCGCTTCACACAAAGACCGGTTTCGCCTTTCAACAATACCATTCAGCTGTGGAGTATAGGGGGCTGAGAAATTATGTTTCGTTCCTTTCTCAGCAAGAAACTCTTCGAAATCTTTGTTCTTGAATTCCAAGCCGTTGTCGCTTCTTACGTTACAAACAACTTTCCTCAGTTGAATTTCTATCTGTTTTATGAAGAGCTTGAGCTTTAGAGTAGCCTCAGATTTTTGCTTCAAGAAGAACACCCATGTGAATCGAGAGAAATCGTCCACTATGACCAGAATATACTTGTTACCACCAATGCTTTCAATGGAAGAAGGACCACACAGATCGATATGCAATAGCTCCAATGGTTCTATTACCTTTGTATTGATAATAGAGGGATGAATTTGTCTACTTTACTTTCCCGTTTCACAGGTTGCGCATAGGTGATCTTTATCGAATTTAAGAACTGGAAGACCTCGAACATGATCTCCTAAAACCAGCTTGTTGATATCCTTGAAATTAAGATGAGAGAGTCTTTGATGCCATAACCAACTTTCATCAGAGTGGGCCTTCGTGAGTAAACAGACTGTTGGCTTACCTCGAATTGGGTTGAGGTTTAAAGGGTACATTTCCCCTTTTCACTTCGATTTCAGCAGAATGTTATTTGACTTCTTCTCGACAATTTCTGAGCCTTCATCATCAAACGATACCTTCAATCCAGTGCTAACTACCAGCTGTGAAACACTGATAAGGTTGTGTTGGAGCCCTTCAACATAAGCTACCTTTCTTATAGAGAAATCGCCATTAGTGATCATTCAATAGCCTTTGATAGTACCAATTGAGTTGTTGCCGTACTTCACAATACCACCATCATTGAGAGACCGAAACTCCCTCAGTTCTTCCGTCCTTCCTATCATGTGATGTGAGCAGCCACTGTCAATATACCATTCATCGTCAAACTGCTCGTCACTAATTACCTGCAAAATATTAAGCAGATTTAGGAACCTAAAGTTTCTTGGGTCCTTGTGAGCCTTTTACAGGATAGGGAATAGTAAGAGAGATATCAACCAAATAAGTACGTTTAACTAAAGTTGTTTCATCTTTTCTTTTTATAGTGAAAACTTTAATTTTGGTTGGTTTAGGTTCATTAGACGTAGGTTTTGAGATTTTTACGTCAGCATTCTTTCGTGTCTCTTTTGGACTTCTGTCATCTTCTGGATAGAGCTTTCCTTTTCCCTTTAAATCTTTTGAGGAGTCAGAATCAGAATTAGAAAAGTTGGGTCTAGAAGTGACGTTGGGTCCTCTGTTCGTCTGATTGAACTTGTATGGTTGCCCACCGAAACCGATCTTTCGGTTGATATTGGGCTGAGGACCGAAACCGCTCTTTCGGTTGGTATTGGATTGAGGACCGAAACCGCTCTTTCGGATAGTATTGGGTTGAGGACGAAACTGCTCTTTCGGTTGGTATTGGGTTGAGGACCGAAACTCTCCTTTCGGTTCCTTTCAGTCGAGGGACCGAAACCACCCTTTTGATTCTTTGATTCCTCTTGTTATTATGCTTCCTTTCGTTCCTGACATAGTGAGGATTTTGTGACCTCCAAAACTGTTTTCTTTCTGATAGATTCTTCTTGTATCTCAGATTTCGTTGGTGTTTTTGGTCAGCCACTTGTTTTGGATTTTTGTGGATGTTAGCCTTTTTCTTTGAAGCACGAGCACAGTTTTCGCTCTTTGTTGAAGAAGTTTCACTGGTAGTTTGCACCGATTCGCCTAGTGATGTTTTGGTGCCACTTGTGCTTGGTACCTCATATCTTGTAGGCTCATTTAGAGGTTCTGGCACATATCTACCTTTTACTCTCCATGAGGTCTTTTGTGATAGGCCTTTCGTTTCATCAGCGTTGTCTATTGGTGCTGACAAGAAGAACTCGTCACATCCGGCTGCATTGTCTTCTTCCACCATAGTTGTCAATTCTGCAGTTTGTTGTGGAGTGACACCTGGAACCATGTAGACTTGATTTGGAGTGGTTTGAACCTTTTGATACACAACATCCTCATTAAGTTCAGATGCATTTTCAACATCAATTTTATTTTCTAAACTTAATTTGGCATTCAATGAGTCAAATTTCTATACAGTTTCGGTTCTTAACTTCAATTTATCATTCTCATCTAATAGATTTTTAAGCATGTCCTTGTGGTCTTTGGACTTTATGTAGGATTCAATTTTGTCAAGACCGATTCTATATGCAAGAGAGACCTCGTCAGAAGATACAACGCTTTCACAGTTGTAGGCTTCAACATCGATTTCATCCTCCTTTAACTCAAGAAAGGGTAAAATCATGCGATGTATCTTCTTTCCTATTTCACAATCAAGATGCAACTGAGTGATATTAAAATAAAGTCTTTTAGCAATCAAACAGAACACATTTCGTTGTTTTAAAAGTTTAAGATTGTCTCTTTGCAAATAAATTGAATCATCCTTAGACCTAATCAACTCTTTCTCCTTCTGCTCAATCCACATCCTCCTTTCCTCACTCTTCGACGATATCCTGCTAATTTGATCAGTTAAGTTAGAATTTGTAACATGGGTTTGGGTAAGACTGCTACTTATGCTTGAAAATTTAGATTTTAAGTTATTTAATTCCTTTTCATAGTTAGTAACAGGTATATTTAGAGAAGCAAGAATATTTTGTACCTTCTTGATCAACTCATCACATTCGTTGATCTGTGCACTAACAGGTTTAGCAGCAAAACACCTGTCCTCTCACTCCTTCTCGCCTTCTATCCCACCATCGGTTGTATATCCTCTCATTTGAGACACACCTTCGGTCACCATTAAACATCTTCCCGCAACAGGTTCTTCTTTCACCAACATCGCCTTCCCATGAGTGGGTTTTCTGACTTCTTCATCCTCTGAATCTGTGGACCATACTTTCCACACCACCGAATTCATCACGGTCGCCGGTATCCTGTACAATCAAAGCATTCATAGTTTTATTGTTAGTAGCTGACTTTCTTTTCTTGATTTCCTCCAGTCGTCTCAAGAGACTCGCTTCCTCGTCATCATCATCTATCTTTTCTGCCGTCTTTTTCAGCATACAGCCTTTGGCGAAGTGATTCTTGCCTCCACAGTAATGGTAATCAAATCATGAGTCTCCACCGTTTTTCACTTCTTTCTTGGACACTTCTGATTTCGACCCTACCTTCGGTTCCTCCTTAAGCTTTTCAGCGCTGTAACTTCCCTGCCAATTTCGGCTGTTATTGGCTGGGAACTTTCTTTTAATGAACTTTCTAGGATTAGACACCATCAAGGCATACTCTTCACCAGTTAGATCGTAATCGGCAAGATCCAATTCCTCTTCTTCATCAACAGAGCTTTTTCCTTTAGAAAAGAGGGCTAACGAACCCAAATTAGAAACCACACTCGTTTCCTTAGACAGTGCACTTTCATGGGATTTCAAAATTCCCACCAGTTTTGCCAGAGAATATGATTTGAACTGTTCATGTGCTTTGACAGTGGATACAACAGCCATCCATTCAGATCTTAGACCGTTCATGAAAGTAACCTTCTGTTCAATAACCTTCCTTTCGATCCCATGCTTTATCATCTTACTTAAGAGATGATTAAAGCGATCAAAAGCATGAACCAGTTTCTCTTCGGGATTCTGCTTGCAATCACCAAATTCAGAAAGCAAAAGAGTTTGAATTGAATGTTCCAGATCCTTATCAATGGAATACAATTCTTTTAACCTATCCCATATTTCTTTAGCAGTAGCACAAGAACTCACCAAACGGAACGTATCTGACTGCAAAGCAAACCTAATCATCCTCAAGGCCTTGATGTTGCATTGAAACGTTTTCTTCTTGTCTTGAGGAATGTCCTTTACATCATTCATAAGCTGATTGTACTCCTTCTGAGTTTTGACAATCTTTGAGGTGCTTGAATGAGCGAATGGGCCAATAGTGATAGCTTCCCAGATTAGGTACCTATTATCCTCCGATCCAATCACATAATCTTCAAAGTGATGCGTCCAAACTTCATAATCTTGAGTATACAAGATCGGAATCCTTGTCGTAGAACCAATGCTGTCACCCCCCCGAACCAGACGGCAGAAACGTCCGAGGGCTATTGTGACTCAATTGAATACCATCACAATGATTATACATGAATCATAACATCATTCATCACCATGCATTGAAATATTACTACTGATATTGTTTACATTCAGTACATTGTTTTAAACATTACATTTCCATAACTTAAACCGTTCGATACTAATTTAAACAAAACACCGTGACATCACTGGATACATATTCTTCAATTTACCTGTTACCTTAGAATGCAAGTATTTTGGAAAAACGTCAACATATGAAATGTTGGTGAGTTCATAAGTCATGTTTGAAAAATAATGATTTTTGTGTAGTTTGAAAACCCAGAAAATCCGATATTTTCTGAAACGAGTATTGTATATAAGAAAAAGTGTGGAGATCCGTAGTATGCTTGTCGATTTTTGTAAACGTGTATAATTGTTAAACCTTGTATACATCACATAGATAAAAGTGTTGAACTTCCCGGGAAAACCCGATGTTTTCCTCATACATAAAATTTCGTGTCTTGTTTATTGTTATACCGATACGACGATTGATTCCGATAATTCCAGGTGACATTGGATTAATTATGGGTTGTGATTCATTATAATCATGCATTAATGAAGATGACTAGTTTATAACTACCAAATACAAACGATCCCTTAGGCTTCGTCCATACTACTCACTTAATCCAACCACCCTGACTTCTCATAGCCCCACAACCGAGGAGAAAGGAAGGTACGAAGCCCCCATTATTTCCATAAGTCGTTCAAGGCTATCGGGAATGCGAAAGGCACTTGGCCCGACTCACATTTGACTTCTCGACTTTGCTAGCAGTACCAATGGGCCCTTGGGGCCCAACAGCACAATAAAGCTATCGAAAGTCCTTTTACATGGAATTAGGTCATAGAAGGCCCAATAACATGTAAGCGCGTTCCCTTCGGGCCTAAAGATCATGTTATTGGGCTAGCTAGGCCCAACAAGCACGATTTGAAACTTTCAAGCCCAAAGATTAAATATTGACTTCTCGTAAATGTCGCGTGTTTATTGAAGTACTATTGTTTATTGATTTTTGATTCGTTATTGATTCGAGACCGAATCAATTCGTTTGGTAACGATATTGGTGTTGAAAGTGAATTTGTTATTACGTTTCGCCGGTAGCGGTGGTGCTCGTATTTTATCTTAAGGGATTTATTGTTTAAAAATAAGAGTTTACCTTTTTATGACCCTTCTTGGATAAAATTTACACTTTTAACCCTTTATATAAAAGAATTTCCATTTTAGTCCTTAAACCATTTTTCTTGACACTTTAGTATCAAAAATTATTGAAAAGACATTTTCAGCCCAGATTTACTTGATAAACAGCTTAAGTCCTTCAAAAATGAAATTTTCTCGGTTGGAACCCTCATTTTCGCAACTTCACAGTTTTGGCCCAAAATGGAATTTTTTTGCATTTTTGATCCCTTTGGACTTTGAAAAACATTTTTGACCCTAGAAATAGTTTTATTACACTTGTAATCCCCTGTTTTATAGAAACTTGCATTTTCAGCCCCTCAATTTCAAAAATCTCGCAATTTGGGGCTTATTGGGCCGAAAAGCCCAATTTAGCCCATTATGTTCAAAATTTACATTTTAAGCCCCTCAAAAGTGTTGATATTCAGAAAATTTATATTAGAAACTGTTTGGACTCTTTTCAACCTCCAGAAATTATCATTTGTCGTTTTGGGCCCTTAGTTTTGTATTTTTGACAATTTGAGCCCAAAAATGGGTTTTAAGTCCAAAAATGTTCATTCTAACCAAATAAACTATTTTTCTAGACTTGATTAGTGTAAAATGGTATAAGTTGTGTTTATTTCATTCCTCATATTGTAGATCTTGGTTTTTAGGTTCTTTTTGGCTAACATATTCATCACAAAACACATAAAATCATAAAAATCACACAAGGCATACATTTACTCACAGATCTACACATTTGCTTGTATTCTCCCCCACAAAAACTCATAAAAACCGAAAAAGAGGTGGTATGAAGCTCACCTTGGGTGTGGTTTTGGTTTTGGAAGGAAAAATGAGAAAAATTCGGCCCTAGCAACCTTCCTTGGAAGATCTCGAACTTGGATGCTTCTAAGGTGCTAAATCATAAGTTTGAATGGATTAAGAGATGATTCTTGAATGGAATGAAATAACTAACTTATGGATCTAACATCAACTTACCTTAGATGATGTGTTTATGGGAAAAACCTCCTTGAAAGCTCCTAATTTTCGAACACTTGGAGAGGAGTGGAAAGATTTTCTTTTGAGAGAGTTTGAGTGAAGTGTGTGTGTGTGTGTTTTGGGTTCGGCCGAGAATCAAGAAGAAAGGAGAGAAGAGAGATGTGTGAAAGGATGGTGCATGGAAGTATGAGTCCTCTTGCATGGAAGTCCCTTGAATAATTGTGAGGTGGCACACACAAAGTCAAGTCTTCCTTCCTTTGGGCTTGGGTCAAGAATGGAGAGGGAAAGAGGAGATTTTTGGGCTTTTTGCCCTTAAGCCCATATTATAGTTAAGCTAGATGATGCTTGACTCAAATAAATCAAAGTATAATTTTTATGACCTATTAGGGCTAAATTAGGTAAATTATGCCCCAAAATGGTTCATGTAATTAATTTATTTCACTTTAGGCCCAATATGGCCCAAAATATTGAAATACATGGAAGTGGGTCCAACTATAGCCCATTTAAGAGTTCTAATCCCAAGATGGTCAAATTGGAAGCTTATTGGTCCATTGGGCCCAATAAGGAATTCCTAGTCCAAAATGGACTTAAACAAGAACTCCTAGGGTTTCCAATTGCTTATTGACTACTTGAATGCTTGCATGGGGTGTTTGTTTGAAATTTTTATTGTCATAGAGTATGCATCATACATGCCCTTATGTCTTTGATTCATAATTTGGCTTAAGTGTCGTAGTTACAAGGCACAAAAATTTCTAGTTGTGACATCATCCCCCCGTTAGAGGGAATTTCGTCCCGAAATTTTTTTGAAAGCTAGATTTGAGAATGCTAGAATAGGTGAGGGTACTTTTGCTTCATTTGGTCTTCATGTTCCCACGTGAATTCTGGCCCACGCTTCGCGTTCCACCGTACTTTCACGATCGGGATGCGACTTTGCTTAGTACGCTTCACCTCCCTGTCCATGATTTCGACGGGTTCTTCGATGAACAGGAGATTCTCGTTGATTTCAATCTCGCCAAGGGGAATGACGAGAGTTTCATCTGATAGGCACTTCTTTAGATTGGAAACATGGAACACAGGGTGTACACTGCTTAGCTCAGCGGGTAGCTGCAGTTTGTACGCCACTGGATCTATTCGGGCAACGATCTCGAAAGGTCCAATGTATCGTGGGTTCAGTTTTCCCCGTTTTCCGAAACGAATGACCCCCTTCCAAGGTGAAACTTTTAACAACACTCGATCCCCGACCTGAAACTCTAAGGGCTTTCGCCGTTTATCAGCGTAGCTCTTTTGTCGGTCGCGTGATGCTTGTAGTCGAGATCTGATTTGAACTATCTTTTCCGTGGTTTCACGAATGATCTCCGGTCCCGTTACTGCCTTGACCGATGCCAGTTTCTTTGCTAGCTGGGTGTCGTCCACCTCAGCCCAACACAACGGTGATCTACACTTACGTCCATATAGTGCTTCGAAAGGAGTGACTTTAATGCTCGAAAGATAACTGTTGTTATAGGAGAATTCAACTAAGGGTAAGTGGGTATCCCAATACTTCCCAAAGTCTATCACACATGCGCGAAGCATGTCTTCCAGCGTCTGGATGGTTCGTTCGCTTTGACCGTCCGTTTGTGGGTGATAAGCGGTGCTCATGTCGAGATGGGTTCCAAGTGCTTTCTTAAGTGATTGCCAAAAACGTGAAGTGAATCTACTGTCTCTATCGGAGATAATAGACACTGGTACTCCGTGAAGTCTCACGATTTCTCGAATGTATAATCGTGTCAGTCTTTCCATCTTGTAGGGTTCTTTTATTGGCAGGAAATGGGCGGATTTCGTCAGTCGGTCAACTATTACCCATATGGTGTCTAATCCATCTGACGTCTTGGGTAGCTTGGTCACAAAGTGCATAGAAATCCCTTCCCATTTCCACTCGGGGATCATCGGTTGCTGTAATAACCCCGAGGGCTTCTGGTACTCCACCTTTACTTTGGCACAAGTAAGGAATTTGCTGACATAGGTGGCAATTTCTGTCTTCATGTTTGGCCACCAATAATGTTGTTTAATACCCAAGTACATCTTGTCCAAACCTGGATGGATGGAGTATCGCGTCTTGTGAGATTCGTTCATGATTACCTCCCGAAATCCTCCGAGTTTAGGGACCCAAATACGGTTCATGAAATAGTATACTCCGTTCTCCTTTACCTCTAGATTCTTCTTCATCTCGCGTAATGCTTCGCTTGCTCTGTTTTCCATCTTCATGGCATCTGACTAGGCTACCCCGATCTGAGTGGTTAGGTGAGATTGGATGGTTATTGAGAGAGTTTTCGCACGACGATTAGAGTACTCCTTCCGGCTCAAGGCATCAGCTACCACGTTGGCCTTGCCCGCGTGGTACTTGATTTCACACTTGTAATCGTTTAATAGTTCAACCCATCTTCGTTGCCTCATATTCAGCTCTTTCTGATTCAAGATGTGCTAGAGACTTTTGTGGTCCGTGAAGATGGTGCACTTCGTACCATAAAGGTAATGCCTCCAAATCTTCAGAGCAAAGACCACCGCTCCCAATTCCAGATTATGGGTTGTATAATTCATTTCGTGTGTGTTTAGTTGGCGGGATGCGTAAGCTATCACTCTTCCACGCTGCATGAGAATGCAACCTAAACCCTGATTCGACGCGTCACAGTAGACCACGAACTCTTCCGTTCCCTCTGGTAGAGATAGTACCGGGGCACTGCAGAGGGCTTGCTTCAGGGTTCAGAATGCAACTTCTTGCTTGTCTGTCCATTTGAATGGTACGCCCTTTTGTGTAAGCGAGGTAAGTGGCTTGGCGATCTTAGAGAAGTTTTGAATGAACCTCTTGTAGTAGCCTGCTAGGCCTAAGAATTAGCGGATTTCTGTGGGTGTCGTCGGGACTGCCCATCCTTCGACGACTTTGACCTTAGAAGGATCCACATGAATTCCTTCCCGACTAACAACATGACCTAAGAAGTTCACGCTACGGAGCCAGAACTCACACTTAGAGAGTTTTGCGTATAGCTGTTCCGTTCGTAGGGTTTCTAGGATTTGTCGGAGATGTTGGCCATGCTCTTCTTCGCTTCGGGAATAGACTAGAATGTTGTCAATGAAGACGATGACAAAGTTGTCGAGGAATGGTCGACAGATTCGGTTCATTAGGTCCATAAATGCGGCAGGGGCATTTGTTAGACCGAAGGGCATTATGACAAATTCATAATGTCCGTAACGAGTTCGGAAAGCGGTTTTGGGAATATCCTCTTCCCAGACCTGGAGCTGATGGTACCCGGACCGTTGATCTATCTTAGAAAAGTAACTAGCCCCTTGGAGCTGGTCAAATAGATCGTCAATTCGTGGGAGTGGATAGCGATTTTTGACGATGAGTTTGTTTAACTCTCTGTAATCAATGCACATTCTAAAAGATCCGTCCTTCTCTTTGACAAAGAGGACCGGGGCTCCCCATGGCGAGTAGCTGGGTCGGATGAATCCCTTGCCCAGGAGTTCGCTGAGTTGGCTGGATAATTCCTGCATTTCAGTAGGAGCTAGCCGGTAAGGCGATTTAGCGAGAGGGGTTGCTCCTGGAACGAGGTCAATTCAGAACTCAACTTGTCTCTCTGGGGGTACTCCACGAAAATCTTCAGGAAATACGTCTGGGAATTCACGTGCTACTGGAATGTCTTGAATGTTAACCTCTTCCTTGGTTTTATCCACTATGTGAGCCAAGAACGTCAAATCTTTCTTTCGTAGATGCTTCTATGCCTGGACGCACAAGATGAGGCGAAGGCTCGTGCTAGGTTTGTCTCCGTAAATAACTAGGGTTTCGTGATTGGGAAGGCGAAGGCGAACGGCCTTCTCGTGACACATAATTTCAGCATGGTAGGGGCTTAACCAGTCCATGCCAATAATCACATCGAAACTCCTAATGGAAACAGGCATTAAGTCTGTTCGAAAGACGTGTTGGTTCAGGGTTAGGGTACATCCGATGTAGATTTCCCCAGTGGATTCGGTTTTCCCATTGGCCATTTCCACCGTAAAGGTTTCATTGAGCTTCTGGCGTTGTTGTTTTAAATAATGTTTAAACTTATTGCTCACAAAGCTTCGCTTTGCTCCGGTGTCAAATAGGATGCATGCATAAGTGTGGTTTAGGGGAAACGTACCGGTAACAACAGCGGGATCCTGAATTGCCTCCCCCTGACCCATGGCCAACACCCTTCTTGTTCCTCCATTTCCGGGATTGTTGTTGTTAGGGCAATCTCGACGGAAATGCCCAGTCCTTCCACACCCATAGCAGGTGTGGCTAGGCCCGGCATTGTTGCCGCCGGTGTTGGTGTTGTTGTTGTTGCGGTTGTTGTTGTTGTTGCTTCCCTGTTGTTGATTCTGAGGAGGGTAAGTCTTGCAGTACCTTACCGTGTGCCCTTTCCGATTGCAACTGGTGCACTACATCTCCTTGCATTCTCCATTGTGATGGAGGCTGCACTTTTTGCACTTGGGAAGATTACTGGAATAAGGTCTAGGAGCATTTGGAGCAGCTGAGGCTGGAGCATGTGGTGTGGCAGGAACTTGTGTGGTGGCAGCATTAACCGCCACTATCTGCTGCTTCTTGGAAGTCTCGGAGCATTGACGCCCCTTTCTCTTGTTGTTCTTCCCCTTCTTGCCATCACTTTCCTTCTTGGCCTCGGTCTCTGCTGGCTTCTCACCCTTCTTGTTGTTGTGGTCATACAACTTCTTGGCCAATCTCTTAGCACTGTCGAAAGTTTCGGGATTTGCAGCTATCACGTTTCCTTGGATCGGGGAGGTTAGTCCCCAGATGAATCGCTCGATCTTCTTTCCTTCCGAGGTGATCATGCCAGGGCATAACAGAGATACTTCGCTAAACCTTGATATGTAGGCATCTATATCAGCATTCCGGACAGTGAGGTTCCACAGCTCTTGCTCCATTTTCTGAATTTCACCGCGAGGGCAGTATTCGGCCATCAGTATTTCTTTCATTTCTGTCCATGGCATGGAATTAGCTACGGGGAGTGTCATGGGTTCCACGTGTCCGTTCCACCAAGTGAGCGCCTGGTCAACAAAAGTGCATGCAGCAAACTTCACCTTCATCTCTTCAGGGCAATCGCATATCTCGAACACCGATTCCACCTTTTCGATCCATCGTTTCAGGGTGATCACTCCTCCAGTGCCGTTAAAGGTTCGTGGTTTGGCGTTTGTGAAGTCTTTGTAGGTACATGTTTTCGTGGGTCCTTGATTCATTCCGTTGTTCGAACTCCCGGCCCCTTGTCCGTTGACTCCTCCGTTGTTCCCTTGGTGAATTTGTGCCATTGTTGCGGTGACCGCAGCAGATACGGCTGCCTGGAATGCAGTTGGGTCAACTTCGGGTGAGGTTGGTCCAGGGTTTCCGCGAGTAGGTCATCGATGCATCTTTCTGTCATGAAACGGAAAGATGTTGAGTGTATGTGGTTTCTGTGAGGTTGTGATCCTACCGACTAGGTGCATGGTACGAACTTAAGTACTTCTACAAATTAGCATACAATCATGGATTCGCAACACATAGCAGATTATAATGTCATAATAAAACACATAAAAGTTTACTAATATTATCCGCATTTAATACCTGAAAATTTTGCTCGTAAGAGCATACATGAGTGATATTAGTTCGACAACATAACGGCTCTATGAGTAGTGTAGTCACTTAAACATAGAGTCGGGGTACATAGCATAGATCCTAATGGCCTAGTAAGATAAGTCCATCCCTAATCGCGATGAGCTGTGCTCGGGGGTGGTGATGAGGAAGTGGATGCTCCCTGAAGGCAAGCCACCAGTCGTTCTGCGTCCTAGAGTCGAGACTCCTACCTCACCTACCTCATATGGAACTCTTGAAGAACGTCACGTGTCTCCTGCTCTGCACACTCGACCCTAGTCCACAGCTGGCGTACCTGGTTAGCGGTGCTCTGAGCGAGGTCGTCGGTGTTCCGTAACTGTCTCACCATGACCGAAAGGGCTCGATCGGCCGGTCCTCCGTCCCTTAGGTCAAAGAACTCGCGTGACTTGCCGAACGGGGGTCGCTGTCCCTGCTGTCTGCTCCATCTCTAAAGATCAATACCCCAGGGAGGTGTAGGACCAGTGGGGCCTACCCTGTAAGCGGGCACCCTAATCGGGTAAGGGGGGTTGATGACTTCGGACTCCGCATCCGAATCACGCCCTTCGCCGTCGTCGGGTTTCTCCTCAAAGCTTCCTTCATCTTTTTCCTCCTCCTGCTCTTCTTCTGGTTCGGCAGGCTCGCCCTTGACTCCTGCCTCTGGTTCCCCGTCAGATTCCTCCTCGAGGTCTTCCTCGGGCTCTTCCTCAGGCTCCTCGTCTAACCATCTGTTAATTCCCTGGTTAGGGAAGTAAGGATCTCCGGGGTGATGGAAACCAGCCATACTGTCTGCGAGAGTGTATAAATATGCTAACATTATTCCTAGGATGCTACAACTATTGTGCAGACTAAACGGATGTTCTCTTTTTGGTGCTAAAGGGGTATGTTTTTAGGTTCCCTAGCTATCACGATCTCCTCAGGATGTGTGATAGTTATACCTTGGAGGGAATGTAGTTGGTCAGGCTACATCCGCTCCTTGATACAACTAAGAACAGTCCTGGATTAACCGGGATACTAGCATTATCTTGTTTGGTTCGGTGTTATGTTCTTTTTCCTAATACAAGCAAGGGTGTTTTTGTTGTTATGTTTTACTTGTTTTGTTCATAGTTGTGTTAGTCCCTCTTTTGGTTTATAGTTGCATATCAATGTGTGGTTAGATATGCTAATTCACTATAAACAGAGCTCTGATACCAACCTGTCACACCCCCGAACCAGACGGCGGAAACATCTAAGGGCTATTGTGACTCAATTGAATACCATCACAATGATTATACATGAATCATAACATCATTCATCACCATGCATTGAAATATTACTACTGATATTGTTTACATTCAGTACATTGTTTTAAACATTACATTTCCATAACTTAAACCGTTCGATACTAATTTAAACAAAACACCGTGACATCACTGGATACATATTCTTCAATTTACCTGTTACCTTAGAATGCAAGTATTTTGGAAAAACGTCAACATATGAAATGTTGGTGAGTTCATAAGTCATGTTTGAAAAATAATGATTTTTGTGTAGTTTGAAAACCCAGAAAATCCGATATTTTCTGAAACGAGTATTGTATATAAGAAAAAGTGTGGAGATCCGTAGTATGCTTGTCGATTTTTGTAAACGTGTATAATTGTTAAACCTTGTATACATCACATAGATAAAAGTGTTGAACTTCCCGGGAAAACCCGATGTTTTCCTCATACATAAAATTTCGTGTCTTGTTTATTGTTATACCGATACGACGATTGATTCCGATAATTCCAGGTGACATTGGATTAATTATGGGTTGTGATTCATTATAATCATGCATTAATGAAGATGACTAGTTTATAACTACCAAATACAAACGATCCCTTAGGCTTCGTCCGTACTACTCACTTAATCCAACCACCCTGACTTCTCATAGCCCCACAACCGAGGAGAAAGGAAGGTACGAAGCCCCCATTATTTCCATAAGTCGTTCAAGGCTATCGGGAATGCGAAAGGCACTTGGCCCGACTCACATTTGACTTCTCGACTTTGCTAGCAGTACCAATGGGCCCTTGGGGTTCAACAGCACAATAAAGCTATCGAAAGTCCTTTTACATGGAATTAGGTCATAGAAGGCCCAATAACATGTAAGCGCGTTCCCTTCGGGCCTAAAGATCATGTTATTGGGCTAGCTAGGCCCAACAAGCATGATTTAAAACTTTCAAGCCCAAAGATTAAATATTGACTTCTCGTAAATGTCGCGTGTTTATTGAAGTACTATTGTTTATTGATTTTTGATTCGTTATTGATTCGAGACCGAATCAATTCGTTTGGTAACGATATTGGTGTTGAAAGTGAATTTGTTATTACGTTTCGTCGGTAGCCGTGGTGCTCGTATTTTATCTTAAGGGATTTATTGTTTAAAAATAAGAGTTTACCTTTTTATGACCCTTCTTGGATAAAATTTACACTTTTAACCCTTTATATAAAAGAATTTCCATTTTAGTCCTTAAACCATTTTTCTTGACACTTTAGTATCAAAACTTATTGAAAAGACATTTTCAGCCCAGATTTACTTGATAAACAGCTTAAGTCCTTCAAAAATGAAATTTTCTCGGTTGGAACCCTCATTTTCGCAACTTCACAGTTTTGGCCCAAAATGGAATTTTTTTTTTCATTTTTGATCCCTTTTGACTTTGAAAAACATTTTTGACCCTAGAAATAGTTTTATTACACTTGTAATCCCCTGTTTTATAGAAACTTGCATTTTCAGCCCCTCAATTTCAAAAATCTCGCAATTTGGGGCTTATTGGGCCGAAAAGCCCAATTTAGCCCATTATGTTCAAAATTTACATTTTAAGCCCCTCAAAAGTGTTGATATTCAGAAAATTTATATTAGAAACTGTTTGGACTCTTTTCAACCTCCAGAAATTATCATTTGTCGTTTTGGGCCCTTAGTTTTGTATTTTTGACAATTTGAGCCCAAAAATGGGTTTTAAGTCCAAAAATGTTCATTCTAACCAAATAAACTATTTTTCTAGACTTGATTAGTGTAAAATGGTATAAGTTGTGTTTATTTCATTCCTCATATTGTAGATCTTGGTTTTTAGGTTCTTTTTGGCTAACATATTCATCACAAAACACATAAAATCATAAAAATCACACAAGGCATACATTTACTCACAGATCTACACATTTGCTTGTATTCTCCCCCACAAAAACTCATAAAAACCGAAAAAGAGGTGGTATGAAGCTCACCTTGGGTGTGGTTTTGGTTTTGGAAGGAAAAATGAGAAAAATTCGGCCCTAGCAACCTTCCTTGGAAGATCTCGAACTTGGATGCTTCTAGGGTGCTAAATCATAAGTTTGAATGGATTAAGAGATGATTCTTGAATGGAATGAAATAACTAGCTTATGGATCTAACATCAACTTACCTTAGATGATGTGTTTGTGGGAAAAACCTCCTTGAAAGCTCCTAATTTTCGAACACTTGGAGAGGAGTGGAAAGAGTTTCTTTTGAGAGAGTTTGAGTGAAGTGTGTGTGTGTGTGTGTTTTGGGTTCGGCCGAGAATCAAGAAGAAAGGAGAGAAGAGAGATGTGTGAAAGGATGGTGCATGGAAGTATGAGTCCTCTTGCATGGAAGTCCCTTGAATAATTGTGAGGTGACACACACAAAGTCAAGTCTTCCTTCCTTTGGGCTTGGGTCGAGAATGGAGAGGGAAAGAGGAGATTTTTGGGCTTTTTGCCCTTAAGCCCATATTATAGTTAAGCTAGATGATGCTTGACTCAAATAAATCAAAGTATAATTTTTATGACCTATTAGGGCTAAATTAGGTAAATTATCCCCCAAAATGGTTCATGTAATTAATTTATTTCACTTTAGGCCCAATATGGCCCAAAATATTGAAATACATGGAAGTGGGTCCAACTAGAGCCCATTTAAGAGTTCTAAGCCCAAGATGGTCAAATTGGAAGCTTATTGGTCCATTGGGCGCAATAAGGAATTCCTAGTCCAATATGGACTTAAACAAGAACTCCTAGGGTTTCCAATTGCTTATTGACTACTTGAATGCTTGCATGGGGTGTTTGTTTGAAATTTTTATTGTCATAGAGTATGCGTCATACATGCCTTTATATCTTTGATTCATAATTTGGCTTAAGTGTTGTAGTTACAAGGCACAAAAATTTCTAGTTGTGACAAATGCTGTTGGAGATGTTGATTGGATTGGTTTGAGAATCATCCATTGACATCGCAATGACGTTTGATCGTTTACCTGTTTAAGATCAGACTTTTAATATATCTTTGGAGTTAGATCAACGATTAATGAGATACGTTAATATGGAATGACAGCTCAATTAATATATAGTGCGGAATAAAACCCTAATAACTTGTTCGACACAAGAGATGTGTATTAATTACACAGTCTCTTGCTCTGATACCAATTGTTGTGAATAAAACTTAGATCGATTTTATCTTTCACAGGTAAAAGATGAAGATCAAACAAAAACAAACACAATAATGTGATGAACACAGAATGGAATCAACATTGTGCTTATTATTCAAATATAGTCACGCCTCAGCAGAGCTCGATGAAGAACTTCGTCTGTTGAGGCGAGCTAGGGTTTACAAAAACTGAATCAAGAAAAATAATAAAAGCCTATGTGCTTAAAAGGCTGCATGCATGCAGCTTAAATACTAAACCCTAGTACAAAACATGCACGGTTGGACAGGCCAGACCGGCAACCGAAACCGGGCTAAGGATCGAGCCCATGATGCAACACTATTAGCCCAACATATAGTTTCATGTCTTCAATTACTTGTGAAAGTAGTGTGAAGTGTAATGTCCGTCAATTCCTTTCCAGATCTCTTCTCCTTGCTCATCCATGTTTCAAGACAAATAAATTTTAGAAATAAAAATAAAAATAAAAATAAAATTAAAATACGCTAAAAAAAATAAATATTTTATTTTTGATTTTACTAAAAAAAATAATAACATAAATAAACATATTTTTGGAATTTTGGAATTGTTCTGATTTTTGTTTGGATTTAATTATCCCCCTAAGTTTGTGCATAGAGGAAAAAAAATATGAACAAATTTTACAAAAACAAAAATAAAATACAAAATGTACAAAAAAATTTGTCAGACTTCAAAACGAATCATTTTAAGAAAACTCACAAGCACATCAAAACGAGCTTTTCCAAAAGGTTTTGTAAGCAAATCGGCCACATTATTATCAGTGTGGATTTGTTCCAAATGAATAAGTTTATGCTCAAAACAATATCGTATAAAGTGAACTTTAATATCTATGTGCTTGGTTTTAGAATTTTGAACTGGATTTTTAACAATGTGAATAGTAGCATCATTATCAAAGAAGATAGGGGTGTCAAGAAAATTTGAAACATAATCCAGCAGTTAATATTGCATCCAGATAACCTGAGAACAGCAAGCAGATGCAACAACAACCTCAGCTGTAGAAGTGGACACAATTTGTTGTTTCTTGCACTACCACGGGATCAGTTTGTCTCCCAAGAATTGACATCCAACACTTGTAGATTTCCTGTCCGTGTCACAACCTCCATAGTTGCTGTCAGTAAAAGCATAAATATCAAATTCATGATTTTTAGGATACTAGAGACCCAATTTAGATCTCCCTTTAAGGTACCTAAAAATTCGTTTGACAACAATTAAATGAGAAAGTTTAGTATTAGCCTGATGGCGCGCACATTGACACGCTACAAAGAGTATATTTGGTCTGCTAGCAGTTAGATACATCAAAGAACCAACCATGGACCAATATAGAGTTTGATCAAGCGATTCTCCATTCGGATCTGATGTCAAGAGGGGTCGTTCAACCATGGGAGTAGAAGCAATTTTAGCATCCTTGAACCTGAATTTCTCTAAAATGTCATCAACATATTTGCCTTGATGCAGTAGAATGCCCGAAGAATCCTGATACACTTGCAATCCTAGAAACATCGTCATTTCTCCTAGAGAACTCATCTCAAACCTCATCTTCATGACCTTTTCAAAATCTTTGCATATGTCATCGTTTGTTGACCCAAAAACGATATCATCCACGTAGATTTGAACAACAATAAGGGCTTTCTTCACTCTTTTGATGAACAACTTCTGATCAATCGTGCCTTTTGTGTACCCATGAGTTAATAAATGCTCGGTCAAAGTGGCATACCAAGCTCGAGGGGCTTGATGAAGACCATAAAGTGCCTTGTCCAGCTTGTACACATGATTTGGAAATTTTGAGTCGAAAAAACCTGGGGGTTGATCAACGTAGACTTCTTCTTTTATTTCTCCGTACAAGAAGGTAGTTTTGACATCCATCAGATATACAGTGAAACCCATGTAGGAGGCGTATGCTAAGAAGATACGAATTGCTTCCAGTAGAGCCACGAGAGCATATACAGTGAAACCACGGATGTGTTTCTTCCGATCGTCCACTACCATGATGTCCAATGGCAGCCGTTGTCTTCAACGGCAGCGACACAGCAACGGTGGAGCTCGGTGGTGCAAGGATGCGACGAGAGAGATGGTGGCGACGACTGGAGGTGTGGAGGGATACGGGTGGCGACTGAGATGCGATTTTAGGGTTAGGGTTTTGAGGTGTGTTAGGGACGAGGGAAGAAAGAGTAACGGATTTTAAGCCCCCATCCAATTCAAACGTTTGACCAATTTAACACTTTCAACCCCTCCCTCTCTTTTCTTTTCAATTTAAAACTAGTAGTTACCCAACAGCCCCTCCTCTACAAAATATTTCACATTTCAGGTCCTAATGTTACAATATAGACCCCAAATTCTGGAATTTATATCATTTAACTCTTATGGCTAACACTAATTAATTATTATTGATTTAAGGCTAAAATAAAATAAAATAAAAAATACATCTCTGGGTTTTAGGGCTTTTATTTATTTATATAATTTTATTTATTTAATTTAATTTTATTTATGTATTTATTTATTTTAAACGGACTGTTACAGTTATTATCTTGATCAGTTTATCACCAAATTTGGATATGAATGCGACTGAATTTTAATTAATGAAAGTTCCAATTGGTAAATTTGAACTTTTTAATATCATACATGGGATACCGAATACCTACGGGTATACCTACAAACCCGATGGGTATTTACTATTAGGTTATAAGGATACTCAGACAACGTTAAGAGGAACTGAAAGCAACATAATTGCTATCCTCAATAGGTCCGACAAACAAATCCATGAACAACCTATCAATTGCAATTTAATTATGTGAGAGTACATACCTTTTGTAGCCGTTGAAACCTTTGTAGATTCTTGATTGATTGATGAGTGCTAAGAGTCTACCGTAGAACTGCTCTTTCGTAGTCGTATCCAAGGAACTTAGAACAACAACATCCGACAACAACCGATCCATCGAACACGTTAAAGAGGACCTCAAAAAACCGGACTTGCTAGAAATAGTGTTGCCACGTTGTTGCCCTAAAGTAGCCACACCGTGTTGTCAGGAATTTGTTAGTTTTGAGAGAAAAAGGAGGCAGCCAGAATTTGATTAGGTTTTGAGCAAACTCATCATCTAATTTCGACCAAAGACCACTCTATTTATAGGGTAGGATTTAAACCCTTAAAGATAATTATCTAGTTACCTAATAATTATCCATATAACTTATAATTATCTTATTGCTTAGTTACCTTCTTTAACCCTCTAGAACATTCCAGAACTTTTAGATTTCATTTAGTTAGTTAAAGACTATTAATTAATTAACAAAGCAAGTCCATATAATCTTCTCATGTTATTTATTGCTTGTTTTTTCCCTTACATGTAATCCAAAAGGACCCTACTATTAATAGTTATATTACCAATTGTTGTGACTACGAACACCATTATCCAACACTTCCACTTGTACAAGCTACCAACACTATATGGTCTAATATTCACTAGTAATGAGTAGAGAGTATACAGTTAAATGTATCTACCATACTTACAACAAGAGTCGTGATAAAGCCCTTACATAAGTGATCTAATATTGCTTTGTTCTTCAAGATAACTATATGAACGTGATACATGGATATATTTAATCTCAAACGTTGAAGATTCTATTTCTCGATACCGACTTGTGTTGATTAAAAAAACTGCATAATTGATCCATCAATTCAGTCTAGGCATGACCATGCATTTTAAAGTCAACACAAAATAATTGATGGTGCCCAAAGATATCGACTCCAACTATTTAAAGAAGAAGCGAACAAATAAACTTCGACTACATAGATTATGCATATTTCTCATGTCATATCTAGTCAAACCTTGTATGATTGCCATATATAAACAACATTGGAGGAGAAACCAAGACCCAATATATTCTAGGAGAAAATCTCATGTATCTCAATTTGAAGAATATATTATATTACCATCTTAGAATTACATGTGACATAATTCATTAAGTAAACTTTGTTGAATCTATATTCTCAAGAATCATTATGAAGTTATATTGTTAATAATATATGATCCTATATGGTCACATATTTATCAAGTTGGCACATTTTGTATGTTTACTATTAATATGATTATTAATAAATAATATCATTTCTTGTACTAAATTAGGGAATAATTACTATTTTGTGAAAATAATAATTATAAGAGAGTATAACTAGTTATTATTGTTGGGTTTTGAGCACTATAACACTCCTATGGTGCACATGCAACACTAGCTGCTTTGGATCTAAGTTTTCTGTAATTATAGATGCAATTTCAAATTTCCAAAGCATACACCCTAACTAGCATGCAATTGAAGCTATACAACATAAAACCAAGTTAGATGAATACCCTTGACATAGCTTGTAGTTCTTGGCCTTTAAAAGCTTTAGCACCTCAAATGTGATGCCTCTAATGTGTCACAAACACCAAATGCAAGAGGAGGCTTATGAGGAGAGGCTAGATAACACTAAGATCGGTTATAGTTCTTCTTAAGAATGCATGGGGGCCGATTTTAGGGGTTAAAGGGTTGCTTTTATAGTGTGGCAAAGACTAGGGTTACATCAATGCAAACCCTAATTCACCATGACCCTTCATGTTTCTTAGGCCCTTTGGGTTTAAACCTTCATGGACTATCATATAGGTTTAGCCATCCTAATCAACCATGAATCGTTAGCCCATACTATAGGTATTACTGATTTACTTAATTAGTCCCCGTAAATTTAATCAGTCTCTTTTGATCACTAAATTAATTCCAAATCAATTCTTGATCGATACTAATTAAATAATATGATTTGTCAATTAATAAATTATACTTATAATATATTAATAAATCATAAATAACCTCTTCCTCAAAAATCCATCCTATCAAATTGCTCTGGTGAAGGCAACCTAAAAGGACCATGCTACTATCGGATCATGTACATACTAATTATAGTTATGGGCTTAGACACCTAATCCAACAGTCTCCCTCTTGGATAAGTCTAATAACTATAACTGCCAATGTAACTTCAAAATCCGATTAGCAATTGTAGCTTTCAAAAGTCGTTGTCGAACTCTGACCCAGTCAGTGACTTGTCTTTTAAATAAAGGATCGTATAATCCTCTGTTCTATAAGATATCATGCAGACAAATACATGGAGCATAGTCATACTTATTGTCATGTAGTTTGTTTTCTGATTTCTGATTTGTTTGACACAGAACTTAATTGAACACATCAGTTGAGTTCTGACCGGGCCCGACACATAAGCCAAGACAAAATCATCGAGGGGCCCAACATATCGCTTTTAATCCTCATAGGATAAAAGGAATAGATAAACTTCAAATTATATGCTTGTACTAACTACTCATTAAATCATGCACAACAATACGTTTTATAACATCAAGTTACTGATGCATTTTCATACCATCAATGCACAACCAACTTGTAGTCAACAACTCATATATCTTAGTTTGAAGACTATATGATACTATCATATCACAATCACTCGTCATAAATTCCATGAAGTGATTCATGTGAGTGTTGGTTTAATCCAATACTCAAATCTTATTTCAAGAGCACTCATGAATGTTGTAGCAAACTTTTGTTATGTCTAACACCTTAAACAATCTACAAGCCATTTCATGACAGTCTAGCCTCATAACCTACTTCCAAAGTATGATCGACTGTGGATAGTTTTAATAATCTTATTATTCTGGAAGTCAAAACATGCAAAAGTGAAACAATAGTAAAAAATTGACACAAGATAGTAACTTTACTTATAAATAAAACCCCTTTTATTCAATCATCAAATGTCAATTACATTTTAGCTATTACAAGCTTCTAAATATTTATCTAATCACTAAAGCTAATATCGTCCTTCAGCACGATACTCTTTGTATGCTGCAAGTGCTTAACCCTACTCAGTCCCTTCGTAAGGGGATCTGTTGGGTTATCCGCTAACGATACCCTATTTACTACGAGGAGTCCTACTTCTACTCGATGTCGTATGAAGTGGTATTTTCTGTAGATATGCCTGGATCTTCCATGATCTCTCGGTTCCTTGGTTAAGGTGACCGATCCTTCATTATCCTAGAAAATCTCCACAGGCTCTTTTATGGAAGGTACAACTTCAAGGTCTTTAATGAAGTTTTTCAACCATATCACCTCCTTCGATGCTTCGCTCGCTGCTATGTACTCTGATTCGCACGTTGAATCAGATACAGTCTCCTGCTTGGAACTTTTCCATATTATTTCTCCTCCATTTAGGGTAAACACCCAGCCCGACTGAGAGCGCAAATTATCTCTGTCGGTCTGAAAATCGATGTCACAATACCCTGTCACTCTCAAGTCATCACTCCCACCGAGGGTAAGGACCCAGTCCTTAGTCCTCTGTAGGTACTTAAGAATGTTCTTTACTGCAATCCACTGAGCTCTAACAGGGTTCCCTTGATATCGACTAACCATGCTCAAAGCAAAAGCCACATCAGGGTGAGTACACATCATAGCGTACATGATTGATCCAACAACGGAGGCATATGGTACTTGACTCATATCCGCTATCTTTTCATCAGTTCTTGGACTCTGAGCCTTGCTCAGTTTGGTATTTCTCTGGATAGGTAAGTCACCTTTCTTGGAATTCTCCATGTTAAAATGTTTCAACACCTTATATAAGTAGGTGCTTTGACTAAGTCCTATAAGTCTTTTACTCATGTTTCTCAATATCCTTATCCCTAGAATGTAAGCAGCTTCCCCAAGGTCCTTCATAGAGAAACACTTCCCAATCTCAGACTTCACCTCCTGTAAGATTGGGATGTCATTTCCTATGAGCAGTATGTCATCTACATACAATACTAGAAAGCTAACTATACTCCTACTAGCTTTGACATATACACAAGACTCATCCTCGCTTCTCGAAAATCCAAACACTTTGACTTTCTCATCAAAACAAAGATTCCATCTGCGAGATGCTTGTTTTAATCCATAGATGGATTTCTCAAGCTTACACACTCTATTAGGGTATTTTGCATTGACAAAACCCTCTGGCTGACACATGGAAACATCTTCAGCCAACTTTCCATTAAGGAAAGTGGTTTTGACATCCATTTGCCATATTTCCTAATCATGAAATGTAGTTATGGCTAACATAACCCTTATAGATTTAATCTTCGCTACTGGTGAGAAGGTCTCATGATAGTCAACTCCATGAGTTTGAGTAAAGCCCTTCGCAACCGGTTGCACCTTATATGTGTGTACTTTCCCATCCATGTCGGTCTTCTTCTTGAAGATCCATTTGCACCCGACTGTCTTGTGACCTGGCACATTGTCAACCATGTTCCATACTTGATTGTCATACATGGACTGAATCTCGCTGTCCATTGCCTCTTTCCATTTTGCAGACCCAGGGCCTGCCATGGCTTTCTTGTAGTTATTAGGTTCATCCAAATTTATCAATGTACGATCACTTATATTCGTATCACCTTCTGTTGTTATATGAAAACCATATAAAACAGGTGGACACTAACTCTACTGGAACATCTCATAGGTACGGACTCGCCAATCGGTTTAATAGGAGTTTCCTCCTCGGGTTGAGTGCTAGTGGTTGAGGTTCCTTCATCACTTAACTCTTGAAGCTCTTCAAGGTCAATTTGTCTCCCACTGTCCTCTTGGCATATGAGTTCTCTCTCTCGAAAAACCCCTATCCTCGCAACAAAGACAACATTGTTATTCGGTCTGTAGAAGAGATACCCAAAGGACTTCTGCGGGTAGCTGATGAAAATACATCTCTAACTACGAGGTTCGAGCTTGTCGTGAGTCTCTCATCTTATGAAAGCCTCGCATCCATAAAATTTGATATGTGCTAACGAGGGAATTTTTCATTTCCATGTCTCGTGAGGTGTTTTGGCAACCTTCTTAGTTGGGACTAGATTAAAGATATGAGCGGCAGTCTCTAACAAATACCCACAGAATGAGATAGGTAACGAATCTTGACTCATCATGGAACGAACCATGTCCAAAAAGGTTCGATTGCGCCTCTCAGCAACACCATTTAATTGCAGTGTCCTAGGTGGCGTCAACTGTGAAACGATTCCATATTGCTTAAGATATTTGTGGAACTCGATACTAAGATACTCACCACCTCGATCGTATCAGAGTATCTTTATCTTCCTGCCCAATTGATTTTCCACTTCTTGCTTAAACTCTTTGAACTTTTCAAAGGTTTCTGAATTATGCTTGATCAAGTAGATATAGCCATATCTGATGTAATCATCAGTAAAAGTCACATAGAAGTGGTTAGCATCCCTTGTGGCGGATCTGAAGGGTCAACACACATCAGTGTGTACAAGATCCAATAGACCTTTACCCCTTTCACAAGTACCAGTCAAGGGTGACTTGGTCATCTTTCCAAGTAAACAAGATTCTCAAGTGTCATCCGAATTCAAGTCGAATGACTCCAAGACTCCACTCTTTTGGAGTTGGGCTATGCACTTCTTGTTGACATGTCCCAAATGATAATGCCACAAGCATGCCATGTCCAAACCATTAGACGACTCAATATTCAACACATTATTTCCTAAGTTATTTACAATCATCATAGTTTTATATATACCATTACAAGGCAATGTTGTAAAATAAAAAATTCCATTATAGAAAGCGTTAGTAGAACCAATTTCATTATCAAATGAAAATCTAAAACCTTGTTTATACAAACCATGAAAAGAAATAATGTTTCTCGCCATATCCAATGAGTAGCAACAATTATTCAACTCTAAATTTAGCCTACTACTAAGCTATAAAGAATAAACTCCAATCTTGGTGACAGGCGACACTTTCCTATTCCCTATGATTAAGTTTATCTTCTCGTGCTCCATATCCCTACTTCCTTTTAGTACCTGCAAATCAGAACAAATGTGAAATCCAGAACCTGTATCAAGGAGCCAAGAGTTAGCATGAGATGAGTTATTAGATAGAATAGTGTAAATACTTGCGAAGGTGGTCTTTATCTTCCCATCCTTAATATCCTACAAGTATTTAGGTCAACTTCCTTTCTAGTGCCCTTTTTCATGACAACAAAAGTAATTTGCTTCCTTTGGATTAGTAGAGGGTTTAGTAGGACCACCTTTGGTTCCACTAGAAGAGGATCCATCATGGGACTTTCCCTTGTGGCTCTTAGAAGGCACCTTCCTCTTCTTTCCCTTCCCATGCCCAATTGCCAAGACAGAGGCAGCAGCAGTAGGAGTGGGTACAACAACCTTGTCTTTCAAATTACTTTCTGCAGTTCTTAGTAGGCATTGAAGCTTGCTACGAGTGACTTCCTCCTTGTTCATCTGATAAGTCAAACGAAACTTAGTAGGGTTGAATTTTAAACTTTTAAAATTCTAATATTTGGAATTAAATGTTTCATAAGTGAGACTTTACAAATTCCAAAACTTGAGGGAAAGTTTTGTAACTCTTCAAAACTTCCGGTTTCCATAACTTATGAGTTTTAATGTTCACGAATGAGACTTTTCATATTTCATAACTTGAGGACAAATTATGAAACTCTCTTCAAGAACAATTTAGATCAATTATAACTTATTCAATTATCATATAATTTGTTATTCGTCAAGTTGATCTAATCTAACTCATATAGCAAGACAATTCACATCAAATATTACAAATAATCAACTTATTATCTTAAAATTTGACAATTGTCCTTTAATTGGATAAGGATAATCACTACCATCTCAGAAAAAAACATTTTTAATGATACAAAACAGTTTGTGGTAATGATCCTAATCCAATTCTCGCCAAAAACTCAAGAAAACTGCCATCAGATGATCTAACTCATCGAGTCTGGCAATAGACTCGTCAAGTTCATCATCTAATTATCCAACTCGTCGAGTCCAATCATAGGACTTGTCGAGTCAAGCAGTCAGAGTCCAAAATTACAATTTTTCAGCTTTGAAAATAACACAATAGCATCAATATAATAGAAAACATTCCTAGTCTCTGATACATGCAATTTCAAATTTCCAAATCATACGCGCTAACTAGCATGCAATTGAAGATATACAACATAAAACCAAGTTAGATGAATACCTCATGATGTAGCTTGTAGTTCTTGGCCTTTAAAAGATTTAGCACCTCAAATGTGATGCCTCTAATGTGTCACAAACACCAAATTCAATTCTAGATCAATACTAATTTAATCTGTCTCTTTTGATCACTAAATTAATTGCAAATCAATTCTAGATCAATACTAATTAAATAATATGATTTCTCAATTTATATATTATACTTATAACATGTTCAAAAATCAAAAATAACCTCTTCCTCAAAAGTCCATCCTATCAAATTGCTCTGGTGAAGGCAACCCAAAAGGACCATGCTATTATCGGGTCAAGTACATAACAATTATAGTTATGGGCTTAGACACCTAATCCAACAATTATTTCAAAGGGTATGAATTAATAAGTCATGCACAACCATTTGGACTAGTTGAATCCTTTTGTCTTTTACCTAAATACAAAAATTTATATTTTATAAACTTTACGTTTCTAAAAATTAAACAATTCTCCTTCTTTCAAGAGGCATGGCCAAAATTATTATTATAAGAAGAGAGGTTGCTTGTCAACATTCTTTTTATGTCCCCGATGCTTCTAAAAGGCTACAAATACTTTATGTTACTATAATATAAAGGTATGTCTTGCATGAGAATATAAAAGGAATGCTTTTGCATGAGTTTTTGACTAGTTTTTCTTCTCTTCTCTCTTATGAACGAAATTAACTCTCTTCCTACACCTTTCTCTCTTTTGAAGCAAGTTTGATGAATTAGAAGCACTCTTGAGTTGTCTCCTTTAGTGCTTATATGAGTTAAGTACTTAAAGGCTTAAGAAACTCAAGAATACAAGGAGGAACTAGCATTCCAAGTGTCTTACTCTTGATGGTGGATACACATAGACAAATTCTATTCTTGAATTTTTGCTATCTTCATCAACACCCCAAAACCAAGTAGGTTCAAAGGCTTCAAAGGTTGTCATTCTGAAACACTCTTTGGTTGTTTTTATTTCATTCTAACCTCTATAAACAGATCCTTGATGGTTTGGTTTGTTATAAACTAAAAATAAACTTGTTATTTTTAGCGCTTCCATTGATCGGTTTTTATGAAAACTATTTTGTATCAAACCCATCAATCTCTAAGTGTGGTTTACTCCAATACCTTAAAATCTCCATTTAAATTATTCATGAGTATTTGTCGCAAACTTTGTTATGTTCATCCCCATGGACAATCTACCAATGCTCCATGACAATCTTAAATCACTACTTACTTCCAAGAGTAGGACCGATTGCGAAAGTTTGAATAAAGTATTATTCTACAAGTGGTTCTAAACATGAAAAAGTGGAACCCAATAATAACCTAAACGAAATGACCGATATCTATCAAATATTTAGTTCTCCACTTAATAATCGCCAAATCAAATAGAGACCAAAATTGCATCAGTTCCAAAAAAACAAACTACACTAAAAGTTGTGACATCCATAAATTTTGAAAAATTTAAAACTTTTACATAAATCCAAAAACCATCATTGTGTACGAATTGTTTTCAAAATAAGTTCGACATCATAGAAATCCTAGAAATCATGAAACAAAATATGAGGAGGTGCACGATCACACCTCGCCTTCCCATGTTCCTCTAAGTTACTTGAAACATAATCCAAAATTGTAAGCCCGAAGCTTTGTGAGTTCCCCTAAAATAAGAACATCAATACAAAACCATAATAATAGCACAAACAACATACATTCAGAGCCTTCAGTCTGACTGGAACGCTCCACCGACCTACAGTCTATCTGATACACTCACAGAACCTACAGCATGACTGGTATGCCATGTGACAACCCGATATTTTTGATATTGTAAAAGACAACCAAAGTCAAACATGTCAAATAAAATTCAAATTGTTTTTTTGAATAACATATTAAGGTTAGATTAATAACCTATATAGGTATAAGCCTTGTATGAAAGGTGTTGTGTGATTAAAAAGTGAAAACACTAGAATCCGAGAATTTTGGGCCAGAACGCAAACAAACCTCGGATCGCAAACTCCCTTCGAACCGTTAACCTACTTCTAACTGTAAATCCTCGGTTCGTAGCCACAAACCCTCGGTTTCTAGCCGACAACCCTTGGTCTTATCCTCTCAGTTTTCAAACCCTCGTATGTTTCCCATCACGATTTCAGCCCTATACATATGGGGGGACCGAAATCACCACCTCACTTCTACACTCCTAATCGAAAACACACTTTTCTCTCTTAAAGATCATCAACCGAAAACCCCATTTTCTCTCAACTATCATCCAAAAAAGCCTTGAATCTCCTTCGGATCTTGCTAAGAACACCAAGTGTTCTTCAATTCATCAAGCTATCACCTTCCTTTTGGTGATCTTTGGGCCGAAAACACTTGAATCTTCTTGGTTTTAACAAGAACACGAAGAAAATCACTTGGATCTTCATGTGGCCGCAAACCCAAGGCTGGCCGAAAACACCTTGCAGCCTCACGAAATCACTTCTGACACTCTTAATTGTAAGAGAAACTTACAAATTAGGCTATTTCCTTAAACATACTTGCTATATATTCACTAATTGTATACATACATATATATATATATATATATATATATATATATATATATATATATATATATATATATATATATATATATTACGTGAAATGCTTTTAGGACTCGTTTTTGTCACGTCATCTAACTTGTGGAAGCACATCCTATATCAAACCCTCAGTCGAATCACTCACATAAGGTTAGTAATGCCCCTGCAATTTATCTTTTTCAATGTTGTTAGGGGGAGAATACAAGAAAAACACAATATAATTGTGTTAACACTTACATGTGAAAGCAAACAAACAAAAGATTTCTTATGCTTTTAAATATTGTAAAAATCATTTTCAAACTCTTTTAAACTATTTTAGATTTCTATTTATATCAAAATCATATTCATTTGTATATTTATGTATAATCAGGCTTTAGCAGACTTAGGACTATTGATAATACCTTAACTCCTGTTTCTTGTTTGGTTGTCAGCTTAGGGTAGGATCACTAGTGCGACTGTTAGCTAAAGCATAATTATACATGCTAAATATATACATGAATATTAAAACTCGTTTCAAGGACATACTTAACTCATTTGTGTATGCTGAGAAAATGGGTCTTTTCTTCATATCACTTATAGTTCAAACAAACATACTAGTAAACTATAATATGTATAGTTTACAGAATCAACTCATATTATTTTCTAGATCAGAGAAAAATTACATGAATCAATACATACATACTATTACTTTTCATTTCAAAGTACACTACTCATCTTTCAAGAATAAGAAACATATACATACTATATGTAAACAAGTTAACTAGAATGTGAAATACTACTTCATGGTACCTAGCAATATTCTTGCTAAGTCGTGTTTTATAACCAGAGTCTACTAGAGGGAGAGTGTGAGTTTTTGTATGGATCTATACGAGACTGACAATCCTGCACCTTGGCTGTTAGCTACAGTTGGGTCCGGCAGGTCTACGCGTGACAAATGTCATATCTTTTTCGACGCCGGAAGAACGTCGTGTTTTATACTAGTCAATTAAGTATGGTTATAACCTCATTCAGATTAAACATTAACTAAACAATTCGGTTTTCCAAAACAAACATTTCTTCAGTGGTGTTCACACATGAATAAGGTATATTATATGGAAAACATACATTTACACTATTAGAATTACAAGCATACATTTTACACTATTTCAAGAGAACAAAACATACAAACAATCGAGTCTTGGGTAAAATACTACTTTTCATTTTAAGTAGAAAATATAGGAATTTCTGGGAAGTATAATAACATTTTCATGAAACAAATACAAACATTAGACACTAAATACTTATGAACTCACCAACTTAAATGTTGATACTCTCTTTCAAAATAACTTGTATTCTCATGGAACCAGTAGATAGGTACACTAGGACAAGTTTTGAAGACGAAGCATGTTCAAGACTTATCTTTTATTTTTGCTATACATTTTGGTGTCATACAACTATACAAAAAACACACATGTATTAACTGTATTATTAATTCAATTAATGTTGTTTCTTGTTTTATAATTGTGCATTGCTATGAAACTATAGATGATGTCCTCCACCCTCGAATGTTTCCACCATCTCGGTTTGTGGGTGTGATAGATTGGTATCAAAGCTTTGCTTAAAGTGAGCTAAGTATATCAACCCATAAAAGATATACAACTATAAATACAATGGGATTAAAACACTCTGACCAAGAGTTAAACTTTTTAAATATAAAATATTTTACTAAAGTATACATACATGCATACATACCAGAACAGTGTCATACTAGAACAAAACAAAAGTATTTTGATTGTTGAACAACACAAATAGGCTTGGGGATATATAATTAGGTCTAGGATTGATATAGCCTGATCAACTATATCTATCCGGGAAGTGATTAGCATATGCCTCGGAGTGGTTGTGTTGTTGCAATAAGTCTAAAAACTTACCAACTCTTACTAAAAAGAAAAGCTATAACTAAACATAAACTTAAAATACTATAGGAGTATTTTGTTGTTGTATAATTTACTTATGTTAAAACTAAAAAGACCCTTACTAATAGGTCTATAGTTGCTGAGTGGATACGCTAAGGTTATATATAGCTAAAATGCTATAGACTTAGAATATGTGATCTTCTCTTTACTTCCTGTTCCTTGTTTGGTTGTCGTCTTAGAGTTGGGTCACTTATTCGAATGTCTATTCTATATTGGTTATATATAGTTGGTATGCACTACGTAAGTATAGAAGTAACTGGTAAGGATCACCCTATAAATATCTTTAGGTATACATCTATTATGTCACACCTCCGAACCAGACGACGGAAACGTCTAAGGGCTAATGTGAGTTAAATTGAAATATCATCACAATGAATATACATGAACAACACATACATCACCAACATTACATAGTACAACTGCCATTGTTCACATCAAGTACATTGTTTAAACATTAGATATCCATAGTATAAATTGTTTGAGAGTCACAAAACATAACATCCTAACACACTTGGTATCTTTATTCAGCTTATCTGTTACCTGAGAGTACAAGTTGTTTTGAAAACGTCAACATATATAGTGTTGGTGAGTTTATAAGCATGTTTGATATAAAATTTGTTTGTATCGTTTGTAAATCCCAGAAAATTCGATATATTCTTGTACAAAAATTGTTTGCGAAAAAGATGTGATGATCCCATAAGTGCATATGTATGTGATTTCAAAACAAGTAAAAGTGATTGTTATTCAAACTTGATTATTGTATTATAGTAGTTGAAGTAGGAGTGAGTAATGTTGTTCCCCCGGAAAACCCGATGTTTTCCGATACAAATAGTATGATAGTTTTTGTATTATTGTATCATCACAACGAATGAATATGATTTCTCATGATTACTTACATGGTATTGGATCTCTATGTGAGTCATTATAACCATGCATAATAATGACTAGTTCGTCTGTCTTGGCATTCTAGCGAATGCCGGTATTGAATTAAGATTTTGTCACCCTAGACTGGCTGAGTCTAACTGTAGCGAACAGCTCAAGTATGGGGGAGTCACCCCTATATAGATCTATACACAAATTCTCGCTCTCCCTCTAGGAGACTCTGGTTATAACTATAGACTACGACCAACAATTATTAGTGTCACCCATTATTTCCCACTAAATCCAACTGAAATTGAATCTTACTTGAATAAAAAGGGTAAGCCTAACAGACGAAGAGAAGAAGGCAGCAGAGGTGTACTAATCATGTATGTTATTATAGGTTGTCGAGTATGCGACGAACACGTTAACCCATCATGCATATGATTGGTTTGGACCTTACTAGCATTGCAAATGGGCCACTAAGGCCCAATAGCATGTAAAAGTCATTGAGGGTCCATTAGGCATGTAATTGGGTCACCTGAGGCCCAATAAACATGTGTGATTGTATTGGGCCCAATAATCATGATATTGGGCCACAAAAGCCCAATAGCACGAATAGAAGGTATTTGAGCCCAACATTTGAATCGCTTATGTTTTATCGAGTTTAAGTTCATATTGTTGGTATTTGTTGTATGCTAAATGTTTATTTGCAATAACAAAATATCTTAACGTTTGATTTATAAAGAAGTTTTCATAATATATATATATATATATATATATATATATATATATATATATATATATATATATATATATATATATATATAAGTGAATATACCCTTATGGGTATATAAGCTTAGATACCCAAAATCACTATACTACGTCGTTTTGTATCATATATATACGTTGTAATTGTCCAATGTTCTTATAATTCAACTTTTAACTTGATTTACTTCAAAGATTTTTATAAATTTCACATTTATTGTCCTCTTACATAATTTTCATTTTCAACTTTAATATATATAGCCTAGTAGTGTTCGACAAAAAGATGTGATGTAAAAGGAAGATAATAGTTAAATTTTGGAAATATTGAAAGTAAATCAAGTTAAGGGTTGAAGTTTAAGAATATTATAATGAATTTATAAAAAAAAATGACGTTTTATGGTGGGTTTGGGTAGCTAAGCATATATATATATATATATATATATATATATATATATATATATATATATATATATATATATATATATATATATATATATATATATATATATATATATATATATATATATATATATATATATATATATATAACCATGCGTTATAAACTTGATGCTTTTAACCTAAAAATTTATAATCGTATATTTGGCCCAAAAACATTTAGATTGACCATTGTGGCTTTTTCTATAAAAATGGCACTTTTAGTCCCTTATTATGAAAATTGACATTTTTGGTCCTTAAACCATTTTTCTTGATATTTTCCACCCAAACTTTATTTGAATAGTAATTTCAGTCTAAAACTATTGCATTTGTCATTTCCAGCCTTTATTTGTAAAAAATTTACATTTTTGGCCCAATTTCCATAATTTTTACAATTTTGACCCCAAAATCAAAAACTTTGCATTTTTAGTCCAATTTTGTAAAATCATTTTCCACCCCTGAAAAAGTTTATTTACGTTTTAGACTCATAGTTTGTTAAGTTTTCCATTTTGGCCCCTCAAAACTTCATTTTTTCGCAACCTTGGGCCCAAAAACTCGTGAGGCCCAATTTAATGCCCAATATGCTAAATTTTATGTTTTTGACCCTTTGAAAAGTATTATTTTCAAAAAATCAGATTTTATATAAATAAATACCTTATAACCCTCATAAAACCGAAAATCAACAATTTACACCCAATCTTTGTTATTTTTGCAAAAATGACACTTGTAAAGTTCTTTGGCTTTGTTTTTCACTTAATAAACTTAAGGACCCTTAGATTTGTGATGTATGTTGTTTATTAGGTTTTTTTATGATTCTTTCACCCTTTTTCTATAGATCTCGAAATATCTCAAGTATTAACATATTATCACAACCAAAAACTAAAGAAATCACATAAATCATGCAACACACATAGATAAACACATAACACTTGTATTCTCCCCCTAAAAACAAGTAAAAACGAAAACAAGGGGGTATGAACTCACCTTTCTTAGTTGTTTCGGTTTTGAAGAAGATGTGAAGAAGATTTTTGGTCCTAGCAACACCCTGATGTGGATCTCGAGCTTATGGAGCTTCTAAGGTGTGATCATGGAATAAAACTATGTGAGAATGAGTTTTTGGTGTTAAAATGAAAGAAGATGTTGGTTTTTGATAATAACTTACCAATAATAGTGATTGTAAGAAAAAATCCCCTTGGAAACACTCTAAATCTCGAAATTTTTAGGAAATGAAGAAGGAGTTGTTCTTGAAAACTAGAGAGAGTTTGAAGGAAGTTTGAAGGTGTGTGTGTGTGTGTGTTTTCCTCTTGCTCTCAGCCGAAGAAGAAATAGAGAGGAGCGGGGTGAGAAGAGTGCATGGAAACATGGGATTTATCTAGTTGTATGAGCTCCATTTAGCTTGGTTGTCCTCCAAACAATAGTGAAGTGTCATGTTTTGATTAGTTTGCTCTTAATTGTAATTCTATTTATTTATTTTTTTCTTGGACTGAGAATGGCCAAATGAAATGAAGGAAATTGATTTTGGGCCCAATTCTGGGCTTTGATCGAATCTCCATAGGATCAATATTATTTTTTGTCCCATTGGGTTCTTAAGGATGGTTCACGGCCCAATTAGTATAAAGGAATGGGTTTTATGGTCCATGAAAACTAATTGAATCAATTATGGCCCGATAGGGCCCATTAATGTAAACCAAAGCATTTTGGATCCATTATGGCCCAAAATGTTAAGTTTAGTGAAAGTGGGTCCAATTAGGGCCCATTTAAGGGTCCTAAGCCCAAAATAGTCAAATTGGAAGCTTATTGGCCCATTAGGCCCAATAAGGAAATCCTAGTCCATAATGGACTTAAACCGGGTTTTTTAGGGTTTCCAATCTTTTGTTGACCATTTGAAGTGTTTGCATAGAGTGTTTGATGGAATTTTGTTGTTATTGAATAGGCATCATGCATGTTTTCAAGTTTTAGTCACAAATGTCGTCGTTGTTAATGTTTACAAAAGCATTAGAATTCCTAGTTGTGACATATTATATGTCTCTTACACCCCTATTCTCGCTTAGATAACATGGTTGGATTTCAACTGCCGAGAGACCCGTACTTTCCGTATCAAGGGGACGGTGGATGGCTCGAAGCTAAACCAGAAGAAGATAACCGTGTGGTCCCAGTAGAAGAAGACCCCGATGAGAGTTCTGAGGAAGAGAACGAAGATGAAGTTCAAGAAGACTCCGACTCAGAACCAAATGTATATAATCCACCTCAAGTTGTCCAAAACCCTAACCCTCGACAGGATTTTCAAGGCTCGACGCCTCTGTGGGCAGTAAACTTTGGAAGGTTGAGTCACAAACAGGGACAACCACCTCCTTATAATGGGGACCGAAGCTTCTACAACTTGAGCGAGGGAGGATCAGCTGATAGGATCATCCTTATCTTGGTTCGTCGTGTTTCATGCAACGTTGAACAATTAAGAGCGACCATCGAACAAGTCATGGAGGTTAGAACTAACTCAGGAGTCAATACAGTCCGCCTCCGCCATCTAAATGAAGACTAGAAGTTAACGAGGACTCACACTGATGCACTACATAGGGAACTGAATGCCAGCCGATCCGAAGTTAGAGAACTTCGGCAGAGCCAAGTGGCTTTGGAAAAGGCGTGTGCGAGAAACATAACACCATTTGGTTGAATCCAGGGAAGAATCTAGTACTAATCAAAACAACACTCCTCGCGAGTAGAGCGTACTCTACTCACTCTTTTGGATATAGATTAAGCCTACTTATAGACTCTAGTAATGCTCTCCTATTTATGATTAGACCTCAAAATTTCAGTGTCGTTAGGTATTTATGCTGTCAAAATTTTCTCTATGTTGGTATGTTGTAGACCTACTTCAAGGTCAAATTTTCCTGAACTCTATACATCTATAATACTGTTGGGACATACTTTTATGTGGTTTGGGCTAGGCAATCATTTGTATAGGTTCTTGGTCTTTCTATTGTACATTTTGGTGTAGTTTGTGGTTTTGTTGGTGTTCACGATCGTGAATGGGTTTACGGCGGTGAACGTGTGTTCGGTCGTAAACCCTGTTCACAGCCTGTCTATCCCTATATATAGTGTCAGAGTCTGTCAGAGTGATGTGATGTATCAGTGGTGTTTACGGTCATAGTGTGTGTTCTCAAGGTGTACCAGACGTTTCTTCTAATCGACATGTGCATTGCTTGATAATATTCTTCTTCTTTTTCATTCATGTTCTTATTTTGTTTTGATCACTGGTTTGGATCATTGAATTGGGACTCTACAATTGGTATCAAAGCCAATCCACTGTCAAAACAGATTCGAGTCATGATTGCGGTTGAAAGAGTTTCTTGGTTTTCCTCATTATTCAAGATTGTTTCTGCATCTGATCGTGTTTTCAAGGCTAAGGAAATCGAAACCTACTAAAAAAACACTTGTTTTCATCAAAAAAAACTGGGAGTTTACGGTTTGCTGTGTTGAAGGGAGTACGACTGTAAACGTGTGATTCAACATAAACCCTTCAAATTCTAGAACTGTAAAGTGTTTCTGGACCATAACCGATTGCTTGACCGTGAACCATTCATCAAGTGTTAACCGTAAACACATCTTGGACCGTAAAGCATTGTTTGACCGTAATTAGTTGAACCGTGATTGAGTGTACGGCCGCAAACAGATTCCATTCGTAAACAGATCTCAACCGTGAATAGATTCCAACCGTGAACTCTATTTTTGTTTTAACTCTTTGATTTCAAGTTCCTTTACATTTAATTTAGAAAATTAAAAACAAACAACAAATTAAAAAAATGGAATCTCAAAACACTACCATTCATCAAGAGCTTGAGTCCATCGTGGGAACAACCACACGCATCCCCAGATTGTTATCTGTAGAAGGTTTCCTAGAATGGAAATACCAGATGGAAAAATACATCAAGATGAAGGATTTCAAAGTTTGACGCAGTATTCTAAGGGGTCCAGTTAGAATCGACCACTCTTCCAAATGGAACCATTATCGACAAAGATTTTGCAAATTACACAGACGTGGATTTCGAGAAAATTGAAGAGCAATAGAGGGCTCTTACGACACTTACGATGGTATTATCTCCGAAGATTGCTCAAGGTTTCCATGAATTTGAGTCAGCAAAAGCTTTGTGGGAAGCTTTAATCGAAGTGTATGAAGGAAATGAGGATATGAAGCAAAGCCGTAAGGACATGCTGCAACAAAAGTTTAATATGTTCAATCACATTCTTAGAGAAACTTTGGAAGCTTAACTACAACATTTTATCACACTCACCACTTAGATGAGTTCAGCCGGTATCTTAGTGCCAAGATCAGAAATCAACAAGATGTTGCTTAACTCTCTCCCAAAGGCATAGGATATGAATGTTTTTGTCATCAAGAAAACAAAAGATCTTAACCGACTTAGTCTGGCTGAAACCATGGCCATCATGAAAGCATGTAATCTTGATAAGATACAGAGAGAGATCAATCATGTGAACTCGTACTCAACTGCAAATCTCATAATTTCTACAAAAATGCTTTATCATCCTTTACCACTCCTCAAAGTCAAGCTTTTGCTATTCCACAACCAAAATGTCAAATGTTTGCTAACCCACAAGTTCAATCGTTTGTTTTTCCTCAACCATCATCATATGCCATTCCATCCATGCAAAGTGGTCACCTTCAGTATCTTATCCACAAGTTGCTTCCTCTTCAAAAGCACCTATTTCAGCTCCTGCTCCCAAGGAAAATGAAGAAAATTTGGCTCTTGCTACCGGTCTTGTAAATTGCTACAATGCCTTCATGGCTGGCGAGCTACCTCCTTAACTATCTTTTGCTTATTTGGATCAAATTCATCATGAAGATGTTGAGGAGATGGACATCACATGGAAAATTGCTATGGCAGTGTTCAGAGCCAAACAGTTCTCCAAAAGACAGGCAAAAGTAATTGTGGAATGAATTTTGAGAAGAAGGTGGGGTTCAACAAAGGCAAACTCCGATGCTTTAACTGCCATGAACCTGGCCATTTTGCCAGATACTGCCCTAAGCCTGATAGGAGGGAGAACAGTGAAAAAACAATGATGTCGGTGGGTAGTAGCATGGTAGCTACCACCAGTAACCAGACCAGGAATCTTATTGTGGTGGCTTAGTTGTTTGACTAGGATAACCAAATTCAGGCCCTGAACATCTCGGGACCTGAAAATATGCATCTTGCTCAAATCAACAACATTGCAGAAGGAGAAGCTGAAGTGGACCCAGAGGCAGAGATGATGGAATTAAAATTTGCATTCATGGTTCAAACTACCCATGAGCCTGAGAAAAATGAGGTCAGCCAAATTTCTTGCTCTCAAACATTCATTGATACTGTTAAATTTCTTCATGAACAAATTGAGTTACTAAAAAGAGAAAATAAGGACCTTAAATATGAAGGATATACCCTTAGAAAAGGCCAAAGACCTCTTAAAGAAAAATTAGAGATCAAGACTCAGGACTTTAGAAAACTACAGGAAGATTATAGCAATAAGTGTGAGTGCTACAATTTTATTGAGAAACAACTTGCCATTGTGACTGCCGAGCTTGACACATTGAAAAATAAGTTTGAAAATGTAGATTTTAATTTCAGGAAAATTTGATGTGTCAAGTGAAGTAGTTGCGTCAATGATGGAAAATAGTTTGCGATTAAAAAATAACCAGCAGAAGGGTTTAAGGTATGATAAAGTTCAGCCTCCATTCAATCACAATTACACTGGTGTCCCTTTGACTCCGGAGGAGATAGACCGAGAACCATTTATGGTTTATGGTAAACCAATGGCACAGGTCACAGAAAGTAGTGCTAGGGAAATAGATACTAACTTTTTTACTTCCCATGTAGATTTATCTCTAAGTCAAGGAAAGCAGGATTCTAAAAAGAATAGTGATAATAATTGTGTTTTGAAATCAGATGTTTTTGTTTCTGACTCGAAAACTAGTGTGTTGTCTTGTAATGATACTATGACAAAGTTTGATGACTCAAATTTCTTTGATATGTTTGATGATCTATTTAATAATTTTGATGTTCCTATTAAGAGCACATCCACTCCATCCTCACCAGTCACACAACCTGGTTCTTGCACATGTGCTTGTGGGAAGAGTAAGGTTGTCATTAAAGAAAATAAACCAGAAAAAGGCGGTACCAACTTTTATATCAAAAAGCAAACATGTTTTAATTGTGGAATCGTTGGTCATATAGATCGCAATTGTCCTAATCGGGAATTTGTTTATTTTTCTGCACCAAGAAGAGAAAATGAGTCACGAGGAAAGTCTCTCACGAGAAAGTCCTCGAGATCTTGTCTTCGTGATGATGATTGGAAAATTAATAATGACAATAAAAGGGCTGATCTTAAAACAAACGAACAAGTTTTCTCTAAACCAGCCACATGTGCTTTACCAAAATCGAATGCGGCTGAGCTAAGGTCGATGTCGTCAAAGGGTGTGTCTGGATATTCGACTAATCCTAGCTGAAAATCTAAACGCTCACAGCAAAAGAAAAATATTTCTCAATTAGCTGTGAAATCTTCAAAACCTAATTATCAGTGGGTGCCAAAATCTACACTTGTCCAATCATCGTCATTTTCTGACGGTGCATCTGAATGTAATTCAAAATTGAAAAATCAAAAGGATAAATCTGTGAATGTCAAGGGTAACCCCAGGGTTGTAATGACATGGGTCCCCAAATCTAAATGATCCCACTCATTGTGTAGGAACAACTGCGGAGGAATGTCGCCAGACCGTGGTATGTCGACAATGGTTGTTCCAGGCACATGACAGGAGACATTTCCCAGTTGCACAACATTCAATATTTTAATGGGGGATATGTTTCCTTTGCAGGAGGGGATGGAGAAAAGATCACTCAAAGAGGAACAGTTTCTAATGGAGTGATGATCTTCGAGAATGTCAACTACGCACCCGAGTTCAAGCACAATTTGTTAAGTGTTTCTCAAATTTGTGACAAGGGCTACTCAACGCATTTCATCGATAAAGAATGTCTAGTTTTGAAGCCAGGCATTGTCATCCCTGATGAATGGATTCTTGTAAAATCTAAATAGGACGGCAATGCATATATCATTGACATGAACAATAATCTTCCTAAACAAGTCACTTGCCTCTTCTCAAAAGTTTCCTAGCACAATGCTATGTTATGGCACCGAAGACTCGGACATGCTAACGCAAAGAACCTGAATCGACTTGTAAAGAATGTCATAGTGTGCGGACTTCTTGTCGAGGATTTTTTCATGTTTGAAAAGTGTGTGGCATGCACCCAAGGAAAGAATCACAGAAAGCCATACCTACCAAAACAGGTCAATTCGATCAACCAGGTGCTCCAATTGTTGCATATGGACTAATTTGGTCCGGTTAATGTCCTCAGCATCAAGAAAAATTCATATTGTCTGGTTCTGATAGATGATTTCTCGCGGTTCACGTGGGTCTTCTTTTTGTCCAACAAGGTTGGGGTTGCTGACCTGATTAAGAACTTTATTGTGATGATAGAGAACCAGACCAATCACCAAGTGAAGGCGCTCAGAACAGACAACGGGACAAAATTCAAGAATGCTGTTCTCGATCATTTTTGTGTGGAAAAAGGGATAATGCGTCAATTCAGTGTCGTTCGCAAACCGCAACAAAATGGTGTTGCTAAGAAGCAGAATCGAGCATTGCAAGACGCTGCAAGGACAATGTTATGTGAGTCCAAACTACCGGTTTTCTTTTGGGCCGAGGCGATCAACATGGCGTGTTATGTTCAAAATCATGTTCTGATCAAAAAAGCTCAGATGGAGACTCCATACGAAATTCTCTACGGTCATAAGCCATCATCTGTTAGTCATTTTCGTATCTTTGGTTGTCCTTGCCAAGGCTGATGATTGTTATTTTGTGGGCTATGTTGCTCGCACGGCGTACAGGGTCTACAACAAGAAAACAAAGCAAATTGTGGAATCCTATGACATGTGCTGGTTGGAGGAGAACGAGATGGATGCCAGAGTTGGTCCAGATTGGTTGTTTAACTACACATCTTTATTCAAATCATTCAATGTATTTTCAGATGATTTTTCTGGTTCCAGTTCTGGTTCAAAGACTGTGATTGAAGATGAAGACGAAGAAGTTGTCTACAGGCCGTCGGTGGTGTCCTGTACGACTCCTACATTGGATGCATTTGTTTCAAGTGATTCGTTAGATTATCCGAGTCATCAAACCAATGCAGATGCTGATTCGACTCCTCTTACTCCTGGTGAAAGATAGTTCATGTCCAGAGATGTTTCCACTGCTACTCAAACATTTATGGAACTTCTTTTTCCCGAACCAATTGCTAATGAGTTCGTGGCAAGCCCCTCTCACGATTCTAGACCGTCCGAGGTGGATCATTCAGCAGATGATGAATTTGTCAATATTCACAAACTTCCCTTTACTCTTAATGACATCAGCTAGGAGCTACCTTCCAGAATTCAACGCGATCACCCAATCGAAAACGTCATCGGTCAGCTGGGGGGACGGTGTTCTAATGCAGAGTCAAAGTAGGGATGTCAATACATGTCTCTACTCTTGCTTCATCTCTCAAATAGAGCCAAAGAACGTCAAAATGGCTTTCAATAAGCCCAGCTGGGTTGATGTCATGCACGAGGAGTTGAATCAGTTTGAAAAATTAGGGGTTTGGAAGTTGGTTGATTTACCTAAAGGCAAGAAGTCACTCGACACGCGCTGGGTTTATCGAAACAAGCAATATGATTCAGGGGTCATTGTGCGGAATAAGGCCCGATTGGTTGTATGTGGATTTCACCAAATTGAGGGTCTAGACTACACTGAAGTTTATGCTCCGGTGGCTTGCTTGGAGGTTATTCGTATTTTCCTGGTATATGCTTCCTACATGAACCTCACGGTTTACCAGATGGATTTCAAGACTGACTTCCTGTATGACGTTGTGAAGGAAGAAATCTACGTTGATCAACCTCCTAGGGTTGTCAACTCAAAGTTTCCTAATCATGTCTACAAGTTGGACAAGGCTTTATATGGGTTACATCAAGCTCCAAGTGCGTGGTATGCAACTCTTACTAAGCACTTGCTCGAGCGTCGCTATTCACAAGGGACAATCGATCAAACCCAGTTCATTAAGTATGTTGGAGCCGATCAGATTCTAGTTCAAATCTACGTCGATGACATCATTTTCGGGTCAACGAGTTCAAAGCTGTGCAAGGAGCTCGAAAGCTTTATGAAGAAGAGGTTCGAGATGAGTACTGTGGGGGAGATGACCATGTTTTTGGGGCTTCAGGTCAAACAAGACTCAACCAGAATCCTGTTACATCAAGCCATGTATGTTGAAGATATGCTAGAGAAATTTGGGTTTCGAGACGTAAAACCTGCTTTGACGCCGATGGCCGAGAGACCCCTGTTGATTCCAGATATTGAAGGCGAATCCGTAGATCAGACTGACTATAGATCAATGATCGGATCGTTGATGTATCTAACCGCAAGCAGGCCAGACATTATGTTCGCGGTTTGTCAATGCGCACGATACCAGGATAATCCTAAACTTTCACATCTTATTGCTGTCAAAAGAATCTTTCAGTATATCAAAGATAGCCGAAAACTGGGTCTTTGGTATCCGAAAAATTCTGAATTTGATTTATATGCTTTTGCTAACAGTAATTACGGAGGCTATGAGCTTGACAGGAAATCAACGTCTGGGGGATGTCAATTTCTTGGAGACCGGCTGGTGTCCTGGCAGTGCAAGAAACAGAATACTGTCTCAACCTCAACGGCAAAGGCGGAATACATAGCTGCTTCTGCTTGTTGTTCTCAAGTTATCTGGATACAACATCAACTCATGGATTATCGTTTGAATTTTTCAGAAACCACTATTTTTTGTGATAATTAAGCTGCAATTCAAATTACTAAAAATCCAGTCCATCACTCGAACCAAGCACATCGATATCAAAGTGCATTTTATTAGAGATTGTTTCGATCGTTCGCTCATTCGGTTGGAACAGGTTCCCACTGCTAATAATGTGGTAGATTTGTTGACAAAACCGTTTAACAAAGCTTGATTCGATGTGCTTGTGGGATTTTTGAAAATGATACGCTTTGAGGACTAACTTTTGTTTTTTGGATAGTTTAAATTTGCGCATTTAGTTTTCATTCACACCCATGCACAAATTTAGGGGGAGAAATAAACAAAAATGAAACAAAAATTAGAAAATCAAAAATCCAAAAATAGTGTTCTTTTAGTAGCATAGTTCTGTAGGTGTTGTGATGGGAAGTGATATATTCATGTGATAACAAGCAATTTGAATTTGTGTAATGTACCAAAGTTTAATTGTCTGGGCTCTATGTTCGATGAGCTGGTAGGCATAAAAGATTTAAATGGACTTGACTAGGTATAGATGAACTTAAGGAATCTGGAGACTTGACAGATCTTGAACTAGATAGTTCTGTTTAGCCTGACAATACGACGCTGGATAGATTAAGCAGGAAGATATACATGAGAATCTACCAGTCACATTAAAAGAAACCTATATCTAGAACTGTGGTTTAACTTTTCCTTGATGTACAGGCCCTGTCCTTAATTCTGGTATTGATAGGGTGACTGGGGAATTTCGATAAAGTAGGTCTATAGAAAATTATTTTCTTTCTTTCTTACTGTTAGTAATATGTTGCATCCTCTGTGTGATTAGAACATATCCGACCTGGACTGCAACATATGCAAATCTATTTCTTTGCATCTCCTATCTATGCAATTCTTCATGTCTGTTAGCCATATGTTGTCTCCCCTGCATGAATGAAAAACATCCAACCTGGTACACAGCATATGCACCATTCTGCTTCTCAACCTTTCTATTTCTGGTTAGTCATATGTTAACCCCTCTGCGTGATTGGAATATATCCGACCTGGGTGTTTAACATATGCACTCTAAATCTGTCTACTCTCTTAATAATAGTCTGCTCACCTGAAGTAAGGAGTATCTAGGAAGTTCTTGATTATCGGGGTATATTAGGAAATGGGAAACATGTTATAGTACAACTAAAATTGAGCATCAAATAGGTTGTCCGTAGATCTCGCAGCTTAATAGGTGGACAACAATATCCTTGATCGTCATCAGCTGAATGGTCCTTAGGAATTCTATCTAGGAACATAGGGTCAAAATGTCTTGTCATTTGTTATATGTCCTAAATTTGTCATAATCTTTCGTGCTTAAGTGGACCACAATACCGGTGATCGACCCGCTCTAGACATGAAGGTGGAGATACTGATAAACGGATTTAGGTTGTCTAATAACTTTGATCCCAAAATCAAAAAATATTATTAGCATTAGTAAAAGTCGAAATAGTGATAATTCATTTTAAATCTCTATTTTATTCTTATTTTTATTTTTATTGTTACTTTGTATGCTTATTTCTATTTTATATATTTGAGTTTGCAATTTTAGATTTTATTTTATTTTATTTTCTAGTCCTCAAAATGCATTATTTTAATTTTTTTTTTTTGGAGTTTTGGGCTTATTTTTAAAGCATTTTGGGTTGCAGTCCATGGATATTGGACCGGGTCTTGGGTCCATGTATAAAAGCCACCATGTCCGGCTGTAAACTCTTCTCACTCAGTGTTTATCTTTGTGGCCGTAAACCCCTCTCGAATCCTCTCATCAACGTTAAATCGATCCATATAAATCCATGTTTTTAACTCGAAATTTCTTGTTTATTCTTGTAAGTATGACTATGGTGAGCATCATAATGCTAATTTAACACTAAATCGACCGTGAATCAAGAGTTTAATCGAAGAAATTGAAATGTTCGGCATTTACGGTTCTTGTAGCGTTTACGACCATTGAAGGGTTTACGGCGGTAAACCCGTTTGCGGCCGTAAACTCCCTCTCTGACCATGAACTCCAATTTTTAAACAGGAATCATTCTTTGTAACACTTAATCACCATTGAAGCCTAATTAAATCGTTTAATGAGTAAAACCTTAATCTTAAATGTTTAAATAAATTGTTTTCTCACTTGGCTTGGTTAAGTACAGATAAAAAAATGGCTGAACTTAAGTTTGCAGACTGTCACAACTTGGCGATCTTTTTAGTGGACCCACCAGCAGCCCATGGTGAATTCAAGTGAATGGTGCATGGTTTGAAGAAGTACTGCCTAACTTCTGCTCTGACTTTGAATCCAGTGATCTACCAAATCCAGATTAAAGAATTTTGGAGCACTACAATGGTAAAAAGGGGAGATGGTGGTTCAAAATTTGTTGAAGCAACTGTTTAAGGAAGAAAAATTGTTGTTAAAGAGCAGATCATCCAAGATGTTCTGAGAATTGATGACCAACCAAGTTTTCTGACTGAGATTGCAATGGATCAAACACAAGAAATCATCGAACAAACGGGATATGAAGGAGAATTTCCTCCAACCCACAAAAAGTTGTTACCACCATACTGGAGGTTTCTAGCTCATGTCTTCGTGATCTGCATCTCGGGAAGGAAATCTGGGGTGGATGAAATTTCTTTATTGAATACAGGTGATATCGCCGCTCTTGCCACAGGTCTTGAATTCAACTTCTCCAAGTACATCATTGATAAATCAATCGGGAATATTGAAGGAAAGAAAAGAGATAAATTCCTTATGTACCCAAGATTCCTACAGTTGATCATCAACAACAACTACCAAGAGATTGAACAAGGAGGAGAAACACTAGACATGAAATCACTTGGGTCAAACACCTTTGGTTTAATGAAACAGAACCGTAAGGGTAAGTTTATGTTCGTAGGCAAATACCCTTTGGTAAAGTTTGGGTTGTTTGTAGAGTGAAGTGATGCATCTGAGTCTAACGACTCATCTGACCACATGGAATCTGACGATGATGTCATAACTATCACTGAGCACGAAGATGAAGGAGTTCCTCCTGTTGCAATCGTAGCAGAGGAACATGATAACATGATAAATGTGGAGGTTCAAAGCGATTTCAATATGGGTGAAAAGGCAGATGATAATGGTGATGATGATTCGGTTTTTGGTGGTGACATGTCTAGGCCTAATGATATTGATATGTCTTTCGATTTTATGAATGATTATTGTCGACCAAATGAGGACCTCGACTCCTTATTTAGTAATGACCATGAAGTTGCACAACCAGCAATGGAGTCAAGGGAAGTAGAAGATGTTCAAGAAGCGACGCCTCCTGCTTCAAAATAGATGGCCGGTGTTACAATGGATATAGATGCAGCATCACGGCTTCCTCCCCTTAAGGTTGACATTCCAACTTCTATGCCATCTGTGAGTGATCCACTTATGACTTAGACCTCCTAGCCTCCATTGAAAAAGAGTAGACAAGATCCGAGGCTGGGGGTACTCATTTAGGAACAGGCATCACCGACACAGCCTACAATCTCAACACCAGTTACTACTCTAATCGTTCAAACACAAGAAGGACCACACACTATATTTGAAACCGGGAGCTCTTCAGCTCCTAAAAGTTTCTCCCCACCAAGGCCTACGCATGACATCGCTTCTATGAGGCTTGCAAGGGCCTTGGCAATACAAGGAGCATCAAGTCTTCCTCCTCGTGGAAAAGGCATATCTATTGAGGAAGACAACTCAGGGGGAGTGGAGCCATCCAAATCAGAGATCAAGGTTGAGATAGGATTGTTAAAGCAGACGTTCATTGAAAAGGATGTTTTGATAGGAAAACTTGACATTCAAGTTTCGGATCTTGAAGCAGACAACCAATCTAAGTTAAAACAAATAACTGATCTCCAGACGCACCTTGGAGCTCTGACCGCGTGCTATTATGATTTGAAGAACAAACATTTTGAAGAACTTGGTGACAAGCTCAAGTCATTAGTCGTACAGCCTTTTGCCACTGAAGGTTTTTCCTGTGTCCCTGTCCAGCCTACTCAGCGTGACAACCCTGTGGATCTTCCACCTTCCAGAACCAGAAGAATTGTCGATTGATTCAAAAAAGAACCTGCCCAAGCTAATCCGCATATAACTATCAGGCAAGCTAAGAGAAAGGTTACTACTGGGAAGAAAGAAGGATTGCTTTTCATGCGGAACTCTAATGAGAACCGTCGTGCAAACCAACCTCAAATTACAGTGACTGATCTTGAAAAGTGAAAGTTCAAAGACAAATTCAGAAACCGATCGGGAATTAGGATGTGGGGATATCACAGTGATTCAAATCTGTGGGTGGTGAAAAGGAATCATGGGAAAACGGAGTACTACAAGGACACTCATGACTTTAGCTCCTGGACAAAATTTGATCTATCTGAGCTTTCCGAAGCACCATTCCACAATCTTTCAAAGGACCCAATGACCTCTAACTTTAAACTCTTTTTGGAAATGCAGGTAAAAGAAAAGTTTTCTGGAATGAAAACTACAAAATCACTCATTAGAAGAGACAAGGAAGTGCTTGATCCCAGAACCAATGAGCCAATGCAGATAGTGCTATGGCCTGCAACTAAACATTTGAAATAAATTCCCATTCCTCAACATGTCCATGATGGATATCTGGATCGTATGGAATTCTGGGCTTATGATGATGTCACAGCCACATCAGTAATCAAATTCACCGATTGTGATACTATTCTTTGGCTAGTTGATGCTAAAGATTTGTTGCGGTTCAGGGAGTGGGACATTCACACCTTGGCTCAAAATCAAATCATCTACAAAATGACGCTCATGGAGCCAATGGCCAAAGAGCTCACATGCATGGTGGCTAAGATTATTGAGAAAAGGCTTTGGATGGGGGCCATGGGAAAATATGACGTGGTGTTCAAGCAGACCTGAGCTCATGCTAGTCCCAAACCAAGGGGGAGATTGTTGGGACATACTTTTATGTGGTTTGGGATAGGAAATCATATGTATAGGGTCTTGGTCTTTCTATTGTCTATTTTGGTGTAGTTTGCGGTTTTGTTGGTGTTCACGGACGTGAACGGGTTTACGGCCGTGAACGTGTGTTCGGCCATAAACCCTGTTCACGACATGTTTGTCCCTATATATAGTGTCATAGTGAGGTGATGTATCAAAGGTGTTTACGGTCATAGTGTGTGTTCTCAAGGTCTACCAGACGTTTCTTCTAATAGACGTGCATATTGCTTGATAATCTTCTTCTTCTTTTTCATTCTTGTTCTTATTTTGTTTTGATCACTAGTTTGGATCATTGAATTGGGACTCTACAAATACCAATGGAATTGACAGTCATCTAATTCTCTTGAAAGGTTTCTATCCAAATTCCTTCATTTTCTAATCATAGACCTCTATTGCAAACACCCAAACTGATACATGTTGAACTAGGGTAAATTAGTTCAAGGAACACTCACATTATAATCACTATTGGCATCTTACCATTATCTTCATTTGTATAAACTTATAGTTAAAAGATGTCTCCTTGTAAATAAAACAGATGTAATCCACCTATAACGTCAACTCAACCACCACCACCTACACCACAATTAGATCCTGTAGTTTTTCAAGTTGCAGTGACCGCAGCTGTGACGGCAGCCTTAACTCAAATAAACACTAGTAGCACTAGTGGGGTGGAACGGGTATTAACTCTACCCAAGGAGATAGTCATGGACACCCTAGGGAGTGTTCATACAAGGACTTCACCAACTGCAAACCCAAAACCTTTAACGGTAGCAGTGGAATCATTGATCTATCGCAATGGTTTGAAATTAAAAATGGAGTCTATCTTCGAGATATGCTCCTGCCTTGAAGGAAGCAAACTAAAATTTGTTGTCTGCACCTTCTCCGACAGAGCCCTCACATGATGGAATGGCCATGTCAAGTCACTTACACTCACAATGGCTAACTCAATGGGCTGGGAGATACTGAAAGATCTAATGATGGGGGAATACTGCCCAAGGGGTGAAGTTCAGAAAATAGAACAGAAACTTTGGGGCCTTACTATGAAAGGCTCTGACATAGTAGCTTACACTACTAGGTTTTGTGACCTTGCGGCTGTATGTCCAGGAATGGTCCCCATGGAGAGTAAGAAGATCGAGAGGTACATCTGGGGACTGTTGTCTCCATTACAAGGGAATGTATTATCTTCGAACCCCTCTACATTCGATAGTGCCAAACGCTTGGCACAGAGACTCATCGACCATGGAGTCCATCCACAAGTAACAAACCTTGTCCCAGAACCAGCCAAAGCGAACGACAACAAGAGAAAGTTTTGGGACAGAAAGCAGAACCAATCAACACAGAACTCCGCTAAGAAACAACAGATTGTGGTTGTTCATGCCGCAACAATACATGTTGTCCTTGCACCAGCAAAGCAGTACGCTAGAAGTCTACCGAAATCCAACAAGTGCAACTTCCATCACAATGGAACATGCCGAGAGATGCAATGTGGTAACTACAACAGGAAGGGGCACACTGCCCATTTCTGTAAGGCACCGACAATACCAATCACCCAGGTCCCTGGTATTGGAGTAGGCCAGGCCTGCTATGGGTGAGGAGAAGTTGGACACTACAAAAGGAACTGTCCAAAAGCAGGGAATACTAGTGGAGTAGGGAGAGTTTTGGCGATTGGTCATGAAGAAGCCATGACAGACCCTATGGTGGTCACGGGTACGTTTCTCCTCAATAACTCATATGCATGCATATTATTTGATAGTGGAGCGGAGAGGAGTTTAGTGAATTAAAAATTTAAACACTTACTTAAACAACCACCACAAGCACTAAAAGAAACGTTCATGGTAGAAATTGCTAACGGGAAGACAAAGACACTAACGATATATACATTGGATACACCCTCACTCTAGATAGCTATTAATTTCAAATCGACCTCATGCCTGTCTCAATTAAAAGTTTCGACGTCATTATCAGCATGGATGGGTTGAGTCTTCATAGTGCTGACATCCTGTGTTTTGAGAAAGCCATTGTAATCTACCGAATAGCGAAACCATAGTTATCTATGGCGACAAACCAGGCATGAACCTTCGAATCATCTCGATTATTCAAGCCCAGAAGTACTTACGAAAGGAATATCATGTGTCCCTTGCTCACGTAGTTGATGTGAGCCAAAAGTTGAAAGACATAAAGAGCATCCCAGAAGTCTGTGACATTCCCGAAGATCTTCCGGGAGGGACACTATAATGCCAAGTCGAGTTCAGAATCGACTTAATTCTCAGAGCTACCACTGTAGCCAAATCGACTTACCAACTAGCACCAGTTGAGATGCACGAACTATCCAGTCAACTAAACGAACTACTTAGCAAGGGATTCAATAGACCAAGCTTCTCACCCTAGGGAGCACCGGTCTTTTCGTGAAGAAGAAGGATGGATCGTTCCGTATGTGCATCGACTACCGTGAACTAAACAAACTGGCCATTAAGAACCGATACCCTTTACCACATATCGACGACTTGTTGGACCAACTTCAAGGAGCAAACTACTTTTCAAAGATTGACTTAAGATCCGGGTATCACCTGTTACAAGTTTTAGAGGAAGATGTTCCCAAGACAGCCTTCCGAACTCGTTATGGTCACTACGAGTTTGTAGTGATGCCTTTTGGATTAACCAATGCACCCGCGGTGTTTATGGACTTAATGAACCGGACGTGTCGTCCTTACTTAGATAAGTTCATGATAGTATTCATCGATGGCATACTTATCTACTCACACAGTAAGGAGGAGCATAGTCAACACTTGCGACAGATCTTGGAAACTCTACGAGCAGAAAAACTTTATGCGAAGTTCTCGAAGTGTGAATTTTGGATTCGGAGAGTCGAATTCCTAGGTCAAATGGTCAGCAAAGAGGGAATTCACGTGGACCCTTCCAAAATCAAAGCCATCGAGAACTGGTCAACACCAAGGACGCCTACGGAAATTTGTCAATTCTTAGGCCTTGCTGGCTACCATCGCAGATTCATTCAAAACTTCTCAAAGATCGTGAAACCACTTACCACCTTGACCCAGAAGGGTGCGACCTTTGACTGGGAAGAGAAACAATAAAAGGAGTTCCAAACACTTAAGCAAGCCTTATGTATCACACCGGTATTGTCCCTCCCAGAAGGGATAGAATATTTTGTGGTATACTATGATGCATCCAACCAAGGGCTTGGCTGTGTTCTTATGCAACGGGGAAAGGTCATCGCCTATGCCTTAAGATAGCTTAAGACACACGAAGTCAACTACACTAATCATGATCTTGAGTTAGGAGCAGTGGTATTTTCTCTGAAGATTTGGAGACACTACCTGTATGGTACGAAAAACACTATCTTTATAGACCACAAAAGTCTTCAACATATATTCGATTAGAAGGAGTTCAACATGAGACAATGATGGTGGGTCGAGCTAGTAAATGACTACGAATGTGAAATTCGTTATCATCCTGGTAAAGCCAATGTAGTAGCTGACCCCCTAAGTCGGAAAGAGTACTCAGGTCGTAGAGTCAAGGCATTGACTATGACAATCTATTCACATCTGTACACACAAATCAAAGAGGCTCAGCAGGAAGCCTTGAAACCTGAAAATGTGGCAGGTGAAAACCTAAGAGGAATGGATAAGAACTTAGAAGTCAAGGGTAACAGAGTCTTTTACCTCATGGATCGGATCTGGACGCCGAAGTTTAGTGGTTTCAGAGACATTATCATGAACGAACCACACAAGACTTGCTACTCCGTTCATCTAGGTTCAGACAAGATGTATTTGGACCTCGAAAAGTTATATTGGTGGCCTGACATGAAAGCATAGATTGCTACCTTTGTGGGCAAGTGTCTTACTTGTGCCAAGGTTAAAGTAGAATATCAAAATCCCTCAGGTTTACTACAACAACCGGAGATACTTGAGTGGAAGTGAGAGCGAATTACAATGGACTTCATAACCAAGTTGCCAAAGACAATGGGTGATCTTGATACCATTTGGATAATCGTTTACAGGTTAACCAAGTCAGTGCACTTCCTACCAATTAAAGAAATTGACATGATGGAGAAACTGACCAGAACATACATTAGAGAGATTCTGCGACTACATGGTGTGCCCATATCTATTATCCTTGATAGAGATAGTAGATTCACCTCAAGATTCTGCCAATCGCTACAAAATTCCTTGGGAACTAGGTTGGACATGAGTACAACCTACCACCCACAAACTGATGGACAGAGTGAGAGAACCATTCAAACGTTAGAAGACATGCTGAGAGCATGTGTGATCGACTTCGGTAGAGCATGGGATATACATTTACCATTGGTCGAGTTTACATACAACAACAACTACCATACTAGTATCAAGGTTGCCCCTTTCAAAGCTCTTTTTGGCCGGAAGTGCAGGTCACCTCTGTGCTGGGCTGAAGTGGGTGATACGCAGCTAGCTAAAGGACAAGTTCCTGACAGCACTCTCACTGGTCCAGAGATCATCTGGGAAACGACAGAAAAGATTGTACAAATCTATGAGCGACTAAAAGCCTCTAGAGATCGACAGAAGAGCTACACAGACAAAAGACAAAAATCCTTGGAATTTCAGGTTGGTGACCTTGTTCTATTAAAGGTCTCACCATGGAAGGGAATGATACGCTTCAGAAAGCATGGAAAACTAATCCAAGGTACATTGGGCCTTTCGAGATTCTCCCTATCATCAGCCCAGTAGCTTACAAACTCAAACTACCCCAAGAACTTAGCAACGTACACCCTAACTTCCATGTATCCAACCCAAAGAAGTGTATGTCTGATGAGACTCTTGTTATCCCACATGATGAAATCGAGATCAATGAGAGCCTCAACTTCGTGGAAGAACCAGTAGAAATAATGGATATGGATGTCAAGCAAACCAAACAAAGTTGTATCCCGATAGTGAAGGTTCGCTGGAATGCAAAATGGGGACCTGAATTCAATTGGGAGCAAGAGGATCAAATGAAACATAAGTATCTGCATCTCTTTCCCTAGTCCGGGTGTATATCTATAGACTTAATTTTGGGACGAAATTCCCTCTAACGGGGGGATGATGTGACAACCCACTATTTTCGATATTGTAAAAGACAACCAAAGTCAAACATGTGAAATAAAAGTCAAATTGTTGTTTTGATTAACTTATTAACATTAGATTAATAACCTATATGGGTATAAACCTTGTATTAAAGGTGTTGTGTGATTAAGAAGTGAAAACACTAGAATCTGAGAATTTTTGCCCAGGCCGCAAACGAACCTCGTACCGCAAACTCCCTTCGGACCGTTAACCCACTTCTGACCGCAAACCCTCAGTTCACAGCCGCAAACCCCCGGTTTCCATCCGAGAACCCTCGGTCTTATCCTCTCGGTTTCGCAAACCCATGCATGTGTCCCATCATGATTTTGGCCCTATACATATGGGGGGACCGAAATCACCACCTTACTTCTAAGCTTCTAACCGAAAACACACTTTTCTCTCTCAAAGATCATCAACCGAAAACCCCATTTTCTCTCCACTATCATCCGAAAAAGCCTTGAATCTCCTTCGGATATTGCTAAGAACACCAAGTGTTCTTCAATTCATCAAGCTATCACCTTCATTTTGGTGATCTTTGAGCCGAAAACACTTGAATCTTCTTGGTTTCACCAAGAACACGAAGAACATCACTTAGATCTTCATGTGGCTGAAAACACCTTACAGCCTCTCAAAATCACTTCTAACACTCTTAATTGTAAGTGAAACTTAAAAATTAGGCTATTTCCTTAAACATACTCGCTATATATTCGCTAATTGTATACATATATATTACATGAAATGCATTTAGGACTCGTTTTTGTCACGACATCTAACTTGTGGAAGCACATCCTATATCGAAGCCTCAATCGAATCACTTACATAAGGGGTGTTAATACCCCTGCAATTTACCTTTTTCAATGTTTTTAGGGCGGGGGGGGGGGGGGGGATACAAGAAAAACACAATATAATTGTGTTAACACTTACATGTGAAAGCAAACAAACAAAAGATTTGTTATGCTTATAGATATTGTAAAAATCATTTTCAAACTCTTTTAAACTACTTTAGATTTCTATTTATATCAAAATCATATTCATTTGTATTTATGTATAATTAGGCTTTAGAGGACTTAGGACTATTGCTAATACCTTAACTCCTGTTCCTTGTTTGGTTATGGGCTTAGGGTAGGATCACTAGTCCGACTGTCGGCTAAATCATAATTATACATGCTAAATATATACATTAATATTAAAAGTCATTTCAAGGACATACTTAACTCATTTGTGTATTCTGAGCGAATGGGTCTTTTCTCCATATCACTTACAGTTCAAACAAACATACTAGTAAACTATAATAGGTATAGTTTAGAGAATCAAATCATACTATTTTCTAGATCAGAGAAACATTACATGAATCAATACATACATACTATTACTTTTCATTTCATAGTACACTACTCATCTTTCAAGAACAAGAAACATATACATACTATATGTAAACAAGTTAACTAGAATGTGAAATACCACTTCATGGTACTTAGCAATATTCTTGCTAAGTCATGTTTTATAACCAGAGTCTACTGGAGGGAGAGCGTGAGTTTGTGTATAGATCTATACGAGACTGACAATCGTGCACCTTGGCTGTTAGCTACAGTTGGGACCGGCATGTCTACGAGTGACAAATGTCATATCTTTTTCGACGCCTAAAGAACATCGTGTTTTATACTAGTCAATTAAGTATGGTTATAACCTCATTCACATTAAGCATTAACTAAACAATTCGGTTTACAAGACAAACATTTCTTCAGTTGTTTTATTATAAACAAAACTACTAAAAGATATTATCTTCTATCACATACATACAGTGATGTTCACACATGAACAAGGCATACTATTTTTCTAGTAAAGATAGTTTTCAAATATGGAAAACATACATTTACACTATTACAAGTAAAAACATACATTTACACTATTACAAGTACAAACATACATTTTACACTATTTAAAGAGAACAAAACATACAAACAGTCGGGTCTTGGGTAAAAAACTACTTTTCATTTTAAGTAGAAAATATAGGATTTTATGGGAAGTATACTAACATTTTCATGAAACAAATGCAAACATTAGACACTAAATACTTATGCACTCACCAACTTAAATGTTGATACTCTCTTTCAAAGTAACTTGTATTCTCTAGAAACCAGTAGACATGTACACTAGCACAAGTTTTGAGAAAATGGAGCATGTTTAAGACTCGTCTTTTATGTTTTCTATTCATTTTGGTGTCATACAGCTATACAAAGAATACTCATGTATTAACTATATTATTAATGCAATGGATGTTGTTGCTTGTTTTACTATTGTGCATTGTTATGATACGGTACATGACATCCTCCAACCCTGAATGTTTCGGACATCTCGGTTTGGGGGTGTGACACACCACCTTGGGCCTTCAGCCTATCTGGAACATTTTCCGGGCCTTAGGCCTGACTGGTACACTCCACTGGCCTTCAGTCTATCTGGGACGCCCTGGGTCTGTTGGCCTTCCACACAAAGCAGGTCCGCCTCAACCTAACCGCACATAACATGTCGACATATGCATAACAATTAAACATATAACCGATCAACAGAAAAATAGGCAGATCTTACAGATCACTAAGCATAGCATCATCCTATTAGTAGGGTACAGATCTAACAGATCACTACAATACTCAATCATGCAATAATCAGGATAACAATCCAAAAGGGTTGGCCTTGGTGCCTTCGACCCAACAAGTAAAGTGAGGAACACTCACCTCACAAGTAGTGTTGAACTGGTAAGATCCAACTCCAAATCTCAACTCTAGACTCAAATGCCTACATCCACCATGTGACCATTTCTATCAAAACTTCGAAATACCCAAAATGCCCTCAAGAGTCAAACTTGGTCAACCATGGTCAAAGTCGAAGTCAACAGTCAAGGTCAACAGTCCATGTTGACCCAACTCGTCGAGTGCACCTTCCAACTCGTCGAGTTCCTATAGCATTCTAAGAATCGGGAAAACCCTAACCAACTTGTCGAGTTGGCTGGAAAACTCATCGACTTTTCCCAGCTTAACACATTCAGTCCTTTTTCATCAAGTCTAATGCCTTCAAATATAGATATAATACCCAAGAGATGGAAAATAACATAAAGTTGCTAACTTTACGTCCATGCATGTCACAAAGAGGCTCCAAAAATCAAGGAAGGCTTAATAAGGGACCTAAAGCGTGAAGGAGGCCTAGAACTTGATAAAGCTTGAAACTTTAAGTCCAATGAGTCCATAAAACGTCCAAATCTAAAGTGATAACTGATGGGTTTTAGCCATATAAACATACCTATGTGCACATACAAACCCTAATGCTTGGATCTAGGTTTCTCTAATTGAACATGCTTGCTTGAATCTTCTTGTCCTTGGAGCTTAGAGTCACAATTGTCACTCCTCTAATGGATTACAAACACCAACTTAGCAAGAGGATGATTAGAGAGAGAGGGGAGGGAACTAGAAATCGTCCAGGGTTCTTCCAAAGGCAAGAGTGCCAATTTCATTAACCCCTTGGGCTATTTATACTTGTAAGGCTCCTAGGGTTTCACCCTTAAACCCTAATTGGATAACTTAGGCCCTAAGCAATCCAATACCCTAATGATAAGTCTTGGACGATTCCAAGGTCTATCCAAAGCCCTCAAAACCGTGCCCCCTTATCCATAAGGGATTATAGCCCAAAGTACAACTATCATACAATTGACAGTTTATGCCCCTTTATTCAATTAATCTCTTTAAGTCACCAAATTAATTCCTAATTAATTTATGACTTATATTAATCAAATAATAATATTATTATTCCTTATATTATTCTCATAATATATCAATAATATTTCTTCTCTCATTGTAAATCATCCTGTCAAGTTGCTATGGTGAAGACAACCCAAAAGGACCATGCACAACCGGGTCAAATACTTGCCTAATATAGTTGCAGCCTTAGACACTATTCCAACAGTCTCCCACTAGGATAAGTCTAGTAACTATATATACAAGTATAATCCGATTAGCAATCGTAGCTCTCAAAGACGCTGTCAAACTCTGATCTTATCAATCCTGTCCTTTAGATAAGGGATCATATAGTCCTCTGTTCAGATATCATGTAGACATTTATATGGAACCAATTGTCTAGCATTTGGTTTCTCGATCTCACATTTATTTGACATAGAACTTAATTGAACACATCAATGCAGTTCTGACCGGGCACGGCACATAAGTCAAATAAAATCATCGAGTGGCCGAGATATCGCTTTTACCTTCTTAGGATAAAAGTAACAGATAAACTTCGAGTGATATTCATTTACTTATTTACCAATCAATTATACACAACAATGCGTTTTATAACATCAATTTATTGATGCGGTTTCGAATTATCAATGTATAACCAATTAAAAAATATCAAACCATATATATAGGTTTTAAGACCATATGATATTATCGTCTTGCGATCACCCTCTTATCACATTCCATAAGGTGATTCCAGCAAGCGCGTGTTTGTTCCAATGCTCAAAACTAGTTCATAAGCACTCATGAACGTTGCAGCAAACTTTTGCTATGTCTAATACCATTTAGACAATCTACACACCAATTCATGAGAATCTTCATTCATACCTACTTCCAACATATGAACGATTGTGGACAATTTGAATAATTCGATTCTTCTTAATAAACTCAATTATTCTGAAAGTCAAAACATGGAAAGTGAAACAATAGTTAAACAATTAACATAAGATAGTAACATTACTCATAAATAATACTCTTTTATTTAATCATCAAATGTTAATTACATTTATCTATTACACGTTTCTAATACTATCTAATCTATACTAATATTATCCTTCAGCCTAATACTCCTAGCATGCTGCAAGTGCTTAACCCTGCTCAGTCCCTTCGTAAGCGGATCTGCTGGGTTATCTTCTAATGATATCCTCTTCACCACGAGTTGTCCTTCTTCTACTCGATGTCTAATAAAGTGATATTTTCTGTCGATATGTCTAGATCTACCATGATCCCTCGGTTCCTTGGTCAAGGCAACCGCTCCTTCATTATCACAAAAAATCTCCATGGGCTCCTTTATGGCAGGTACAACTCCAAGATCATCGATGAAGTTCTTCAACCATATTGCCTCCTTCGACGCTTCGCTCGCTGCAATGTACTTTGATTTGCATGTTGAATCAGCTACGGTTTCCTGCTTGGAACTTTTCCAAGTTACTGCTCCTCCATTCAGGGTAAAGACCCAGCCCGACTGCGAACGGTAGTTGTCCCTGCCGGTCTGAAAGCTGGCGTCACTATACCCTCGCACCTTCAAGTCATCACTCCCTCCGAGGACTAAAAGCCATTCCTTCGTCCTCCGAAGGTACTTAAGGATATTCTTGACCGCAATCCAATGGGCTCTGCTAGGGTTCCCTTGATATCTACTAACCATGCTCAAAGCAAAGGCTACATCAGGGTGAGTACAAGTCATAGCATACATGATTGAGCCAAATGCGGAAGCGTATGGTACTCGGCTCATTTCTGCTATTTCGGCTTCGGTACTCGGACTTTGAGTCTTACTCAGCTTGGCATTACTTTGTATTGGTAATTCTCCCTTCTTTGAATTATCCATACTAAAATGTTTTAGTACTTTATCTAAGTAAGTGTTCTGACTAAGTCCTATTAGTCTCTTACTTCGCTCTCTCACTATTCTTATTCCCAAAGTATAGGAAGCCTCTCCGAGGTCCTTCATAGCGAAGCACTTCCTGAGCCAAGACTTAACTTCCTGCAGTGTCGGGACGTCGTTTCCTATGAGTAGTATGTCATCGGCATACAGAACGAGGAAGCTTACTATACTCCCACTGGCTTTGACATATACACACGATTCATCTTTACTTCGTACAAATCCAAACTCTTTGACTTTCTCATCGAAGCAAAGATTCCATCTGCGAGACGCTTGCTTAAGTCCATAAATGGACTTCTCAAGTTTACACACTTTATTTGGATGCTTAGGATCAACAAAACCCTCTGGCTGAGCCATGTAAACATCCTCAGCCAACTTCCCATTAAGGAAAGCGGTTTTGACATCCATTTGCCAAATCTCATAATCATGAAATGAGGCAATTGCTAGAATCACTCTAATAGATTTTATCTTCGAAACTGGTGAGAAGGTCTCATCATAGTCAACTCCGGGAGTTTAAGTAAAGCCCTTCGCAACCAATCGCGCCTTATATGTGTGTACGTTTCGATCCACGACGGTCTTCTTCTTGAAGATCCATTTGCACCCAACGGTCTTACGTCCGGGCACATTATCAACAAAATTCCAAACTTGGTTGTCATGCATGGACTGGATCTCGCTGTCCATTGCCTCTTTCCATTTTGCAGATTCCGGGCCTGCCATGGCTTCCTTATTGCTATTAGGTTCATCTAGATTTATTAGTGTACCATCACTAATATACGTGTCCCCTTCGGTAGTAATATGAAAACCATAAAACTGGGGTTGAACTCTAACTCTTTCGGAATGTCTAAGAGGTAAGGACTCATCAATCGGTTCAACCAGAGTTTCCTCCTCGGGTTGAGTGCCAGCGGTAGAGGTTCCTTCATCAATCGACTCTTGAATCTCTTCAAGCTCAATTTTCCTCCCACTGTCTCCTTGGCTTATGAGTTATCGCTCTCAGAAAACTCCTCTCCTCGCAACAAAGACAACATTGTCCTTCGGTCTATAGAAGAGATAGCCAAAGGATTTCTGCGGGTAACTAATGAAAATACATCGCTCACTACGGGGTTAGAGCTTGTCGTGAGTGTCTCGTCTTACGAAAGCCTCGCAACCCCAAACCTTGATATGTGCTAACAAGGGAGCCTTCCCTGTCCACATTTCGTGAGGTGTTTTGGCAACCTTCTTAGTAGGGACTCGGTTAAGGATATGGGCGGCAGTCTCTAAGGCATACCCCCAGAATGAGATAGGTAGTGAAGCACGACTCATCATAGAGCAGACCATGTCTAACAAGATTCGATTACACCATTCAACTGCGGTGTCCTAGGTAGCGTCAATTGTGAAACTATTCCACACTCCTTGAGATAGTCGTGGAATTCAAGACTTAGGTACTCTCCTCCTCGATCGGATCGAAGCATCTTGATTTTCGTGCCCAATTGATTCTCCACTTCATTCTTGAACTCTTTGAACTTTTCAAACGTTTCTGACTTTTTCTTGATTAAGTAGATATACCTATATCTACTATAGTCATCGGTAAAAGTCACATAGAAGCGGTTTCCATCCTTCATGGTTGATCTAAAGGGTCCACATACATCGGTATGTATGAGGTCCAATAAACCCTCACCCCTTTCACATGTACTAGTGAAGGGTGACTTGGTCATCTTTCCAAGTAAACAAGACTCGAATGTGTCATCTTCCCTAAGGTCGAATGACTCCAACACTCCATCCTTTTGGAGTTGGGCTATGCGCTTCTTGTTGACATGTCCAAGACGACAATGCCACAAGGATGCTCTATCCATACTATTGGAAGAATCCATGCATAAAACATCATTTCCTAGGTTATCTACAATCATAACAGTTTCATAAATTCCATTACATGGTATTGCTTCAAAATATAAGACACCATTTAGATAAGCACAAATAGAACCATTCTCATTATTAAAAGAAAATCTAAATCCTTGTCTAAACAAACCATGAAATGAAATGATGTTTCTTGCCATTTCTGGCGAATAGCAACAATTGTTCAAATCTAAACATAAACCATTTCTAAGCACTAGAGAATACACTCCAATCTTGGTCACAGGCGACGATCCTCTGTTCCCCATGATTAGATTTATTCTTCCATGCTCCACATCCCTATTTCTTCTTAGTCCCTGCAATTCAGAACAAATGTGGTAACCACACCCGGTATCGAGGACCCAAGAAATAGCATGAGATGAATCATTAGATTTAATTGTGTATATACCTACGAAAGACGGCTTGATCTTTCCTTCCCTGATGGCTTGCAGGTAGTCTGGACAGCTTCTCTTACAATGCCCTATTTTGTGGCAATGGTGGCACTCTGCCTCCTTTGGGTTAGGGTTAGGCTTAATTGGATCAACTTTGGTCCCACTAGAAGAGGAACCATCTCGGGATTTTCCCTTGCGGTGGATCTTAGACGGAGCCTTCCTCTTCTTGCCTCTTCCTTGCCCAATGGCCAAAACAGGAGCAGCAGGTGGATTGGGAGTGGGTGCAACAGACTTGTCCTTGAGGTTGCTCTCAGCAACCCTAAGGAGACCTAGGACCTTACTTAAGGTGACCTCTTCCTTGTTCATGTGGTAGGTCATCCTAAATTGGTTGTAACACGGAGGCAAGGAGTGAAGCACCATGTCGATCGCCAAGTCTTCCCCAAAGTCAACATTCAACTTGCGAAGACGATCGACATACCTTTGCATCTTTTGCAGGTGCACGGTTAGAGATTATCCATTACCCATTTTGGTGGAGATCATGTTAGTGAAGATCTCGTAACACTCCTGCCTCGCGTTTTGGTGGTATCTCTCCAACAAGTCTTGGTGCATTTCGTACGGATACATGTCCTCATAGGACTTTTGGAATTCGGCGTTCATTATGGCTATCATGATGCAATGAACCTTCGTTGCATCACGTTCATGAGTCTCAAAAGCAGTCATTTCAGCCGGAGTAGCGATTTCTGGGTTGTTCTTCTCGAGCTTCTCATCGAGGACATACTCCTTGTCCTCGTAGCGAGCAATTGTGCGAATGTATCTTATCCATTCGCTAAAGTTCGTCCCATCGAAAGTCACCTTTTGGCAAAGGCTCATCAATGTGAACGAGCTAGCAGCAGCGTTGTTCGCGTTCGACATCTACAAATAGAAAGGACAAAGTTTGATTAGAATATGAATCCCTAATAATCACCCAATAATAAAAATTAGGGCTAGGATCCAACAACATTATTTACATATTAGAAAAGGGATGCCATAATCTAACATGCAAACAATTTGAAGGTAAGTGAATGACGATTCACTAATGCTCCACCATGAAAACCTAACTTTAAGTTCTAAATGTATTGAGAATTCCTAGGTTTCGATGAGATTCATTGAACTTTTCAATAGCATGTTTAAATCTCGATATGCCCCTCTCGTTTATGACTGGGATACCGAGGATCACAAAGTGGGTGTGAATTACCATGCAAATTCACACGGTGCCTTCATTGTAACAATCACCTATTCGATGTGCCGGTAAACCACACACGCTCCATCGAACTATGATAAACAATGAATCACCCTTTTCCACCTTTGCTTAGAACCAATTAGTGTGCCGGTAAACCACACACGCTCCACTAACTTGTTAGCAAGGGTGAAAGTGTAATTTCATGGGATTGCATCAATTCACTTTTCCTAAAGTAACTAGGATTGGGAATTTTTGAAAAACATGTAGTTACTTTGTATTTCATATTATACTTTGAATGAGGAGATGAGGTTACCATATCCTACCCGTTCGGCTAACGACCCTCCACCGATCAAGCAAGCGGTGGGTGTGAGTGTACACCCATTAAGCGCCATTTTATAGGTCGCAACCTTATACCCATCTTATAGACCGGCTTCGTGAATGAGGCCTACTAACGGTAAGACTAGCATTTTAATTATACACACACACACACACACACACATATATATATATATATATATATATATATATATATATATATATATATATATTAATCTTGTAATATTATATTAGTATAGAGTTGAATTTTAAACTTGTAAAATTCTAGGGTTTGAAATTTAAATTGTCTAAATTAAACTTTTAATCACAAAAACATAAATTTTAAAACTTGAGGGCAAGTTTTAAACTTTTCAAAAAATAGTGGATCAAATAACAAATAATCTAAATTAACATTTAATCACATAATTATCCATATTTGATTTATTTAATTATTTCTTGCAAAACAATTTACCAATTTAATTAAAATAATTAATCAATTATCACATAAGGAAATTAATATTCAATTAATTGATAAATATCTTCAATTAGGTCAAGAATATACTCAAATATATCTTAAAATCGAATTTATATTGACCTATTAAGATTAAGGTAAGTATCCAAAGGATAAACAACAAGAAATCCTGAAATTAGCTCTTTCTGACACTCGAACTCGCCGAGTACCACAATGGACTCGCCGAGTCCACTATGGGACTCACCGAGTTGATCAGGCAGAATGACAAAATTCGAATTTTGCAAGCAACAATCAAGCAACCAATGCATCAATTCAATAGAAACCAACCTAGGCTCTGATACCACTGATGGGTTTTAGCCATATGAACATTCCTATGTGCACATACAAACCGTAATGCTTGGATCTAGGTTTCTCTAATTGAACATGCATTGAATCCAAGACTTTTGAACAATAGATCTAGGTAACAACATAAGAAAAACAGATCTAGAAGATTACCTCAAGTTGCTTGCTTGAATCTTCTTGTCCTTGGAGCTTAGAGTCACAATTGTCACTCCTCTAATGACTTACAAACACCAACTTAGCAAGAGGATGATTAGAGAGAGAGGGGAGGGAACTTGAAATCGGACAGGGTTCTTCCAAAGGCAAGAGTGCCGATTTCATTAACCCCTTGGGTCTATTTATACTTGTAAGGCTCCTAAGGTTTCACCCTTAAACCATAATTGGATAACTTAGGCCCTAAGCAATCCAATACCCTAATGATAAGTCTTGGATGATTCCAAGGTCTATCCAAAGCCCTCAAAACTGTCACCCCTTATCCATAAGGGATTATAGCCCAAAGTACAACTATCATACAATTGACACTTTATGCTCCTTTACTCAATTAATCTCTTTAAGTCACCAAATTAATTCCTAATTAATTTATGTAAGTCCCTAAAATGTCCGTGTATCAGTCAGATCCGTTTGATGGTGCGGAATCCCAATCAAACGGATGATGCAAAATAAAATAGAAGAGAAGAAGAAGAAGAATATGATGAATCTTGATTGTATTAATGATATGAATGAAATTCCTTACACAAGATTCACACACAAATAAAAGCTCCTGTCTCTCTGGCCGTAAACTACTTCTATTCAACAATTTCATCAATCTTTACTCCTCACCCTAACACCTCTATTTATCCATGTTGGATATGGGCCGGAAACATATGGGCCGTAAATGAGTTTACGGCCGTAAGGTGTTTACGGCCGTAAACTCAGTCGTAAACTAGACCGAAAACTCCACAATTATTACACAAAAATACAATGCCCAGAAAAGTAAAGTATAAACCATATTTTTGACCCAAAAATCTCCCCCTTGGTTTATAGCTTTCTTTTCTTAATGACCCAACAAGCTCCCCCTAAAAAGTAGCTGGCTCTTCTTGTCAATCTTCAATGGGAGCTTGGCTTCAGCTTTAACCTTCGATTTCTTCACAGCATCAGGATGAACATATGAATCTTCAAAGAATGACTTCATCTTGAGCACTTGAGGTTTTCTTCAGAATTTGGCATTGAACGCACATTGGGTGAGGAGGTTTTACGTACTGATTCTTGAAAGATAGTGCTTTCAGCTTGAGAATCTTCAGAGAGAACAAATCTTCTAGATCACTTCAGCAAGTTCATAGATAGCAGCAGACTGTTTGAGGAGGCTTCAATGCAATCCGTCACATAATCTTCAATTGCAGCTTCACCTTGCTTCTGGGGTTGAAGGATTGAATGTTGAAAGAATAATCTTCATTTCTTGCTCCTTCGAATGAGAATTCTTCGATGCTCACGGACGAGGCTTTGGCTCAGAAATCTTCAGCACAAACTCCATGAGTCTTATCTATACCTGAAATCACTATTCAAGACAAAAACAAAACTAAAAGAAAACTTAGCACACAAATTAAAATAGAAACAAAAATATTTTTAGATTTTTGATTTTTCTGAACAAGAAATAAAACAGAAATAACACTATTTTTGGATTTTTAATTTTTGATTTTTTTTTTGATTTTTTTTTTGTTTTTTTTTTGTTTTTAATTTTTTTTTAACTCTCCCCTAATATTTAAATTAGAAGAAACTATAATAGATTTAACAAAAATAAAATGATATCTAACTTTAAGAGAGATTTGGGATCAAAGTTTTTAGACAGCCTTTATCCACTTGTCGGTACCTTCCATATTCACATCTTTGTGTGGTCGATCGTCGGTATTGTTGTCCACTTAAACACGAAAAATTTGTGACTTATTTAGGACATACTATTTGATACAAGACAAGGTGAACTTAAGTTCCTAAAAATTATATCTGATCCTAATTCCTTAGATACTATATCTTAAGGACCATTCATCTGACGACGACCAGGGATATTGTTGTCCACCTAAATTGAGCAGCGAGATCTACAGACAATATGTATGAGTTCAATTTTTAGGTGTACTGGAACGTGTTTCCCGCTTCCTGATATGCCCCAGCCATCAAGAACTTCCAGAGTACTCCTTACACCGGGTGAGCAGACAATCATTCAGAGAGAGAAGGGATACAAAATTCTATTTCTACCTACTTCAGAGGGGTTGAGAAGAAGAAGGTTGCATATGCTGTGTACCAGGTCGGATTAGAAGTCGCGCAAAGGAGACAACATGTGGCTAACAGATGAGAAGTTTTTCACATATACATTTCACACATATATTTCAAGCGCATATATATTTCCTACAGAGAAATGGAGTTGCATATGTTGTGTACCAGGTCGGATTAGAAGTCGCGCAAAGGAGACAACATATGACTAACAAAAAGAAAGAAAGAAAACGATTTTCTACAGACCTAATTTATCAGAATTTACCAGTCGCCCCATCCAACCGGAATTAAGGACAGAATCCGCACATCGAGGAAAAGTTAAACCACGGTTCCAAGTACGGGTTCATTTAATGTGACGAGTAGATTCCCATATATATCTCCCTGCTCAACCTATCCGAGCGTCGTATTGTCAGGCTGAACGTATCTAACTAGGTCAAGATTTGTAAAGTCTATAAATTTCCTAAGTTCAACTCTGCCTAGTCATGTCCATTTAAAATTTTTCGTGCCTACCGACGCATCAAGTCAGAGCATAGACCCTTCAACTTCAGGTACGTTACGCATACGCAGATTGCCTGTTATCACTTGATAATATCACTTCCCAAAACATCTCCCTCAAGCACACTTCATAACCAACATATTTTTGATATTCTGATTTTTTTATGTTTTTCAATTTTTTTTTTTAAATTTTCTAATTTTTGTTTTGTTTTTATTTGTCCCCCTAAATTTGTGCATAGGAGAGAAACGAAAGTAAATGCGCAAATTTAAACTATCCTAAAACAAAAATTAGTCCTTAAAGCGAATCAGGTTAAAAAAAACTCAGGAGTATAGAGAAGAAAACGCAAACCGTAAGTCACTGATTGAATTTGCATCCAGAAGGTCTGAGAATAGCACACATAATCTCATAAAAGATCCGAAAATTCTTCATGTCGTTATGTACTAACCCTATGAGTGATCTCTTCCTTTCTTCCTTGCCCGCAAAAGGACACATGCTCTCAAACAATGTTCTGAGTGTTGTACGGTTGAGAGATGTCCCCAATCATATGCCAGGAGCAGCCACTACCAACAAACCGAAGTCTGATGATATGCCTCCATAGCCGCTCCAGCACAGAGCGGGATTAGTTGATCTTTGGAACCCAGTCCATTTTGAAACCGGGTCGACCTTTGTCATCCTTGCACGGTACTCTCTCCCATGACATATCCTGTTTATCACAAACAGAAGATGTAGAAACGTTAGAAGCATTAGGAATTTTGGGAGTTTGAGCCTTCGGAACCCATTTGTAGTTGGGTTTAACCCATTTCTTTTTCGATCCGATGAGTGCCTCGGCACTTGATTTGGCACTTGAAGCCGATCTTCGAGATGACTTTGACCTAGCCGGTCTTGGTTTTGTTGGGGCATCTATTGGATTGGACTTCTTGGTCGGCATTCCCTCCTTGCCCTTGGGATTCGGATTCTTGGCCTTGGGAGTTGAATTCTTGGCCTTCTTGGCATTCCAATCATCAATGTATGAGCGTGACCTTGAGGGGTTTCTTTTGGAGTATCTCCCTCTTGGCGTGTTCTGCCATCCTTGTGCGTAGTAGGGAACATACGCGCGATTAGGACAATTTTTGGCAATGTGTCCAGGTGTTCCACAGTGAAAACATGTCCTTTTCTTCACTGTGGAGTTGTCTCTTCCTGCCCCTGGTGGCATATCCTTGCCTTGTCTCTTACTTTTCCCACACGCACAGTTGCAACAGGCACTCTGTTTAGCTTGAAATGGTGGCCTATATTTACCAATGGGAGGTTGATTAGAAGCAACAGATTCAGAGTTCAGGGGGTCGTTTGTTTGTTTAGAAGAACTCTCTTTGTTCTCATCCTCTGCTACTTTACCTGCACATGTAACAGAAGCATCAATATTTTCAACATTAATAACTCCTCCTGACACAAATCCAGCTGGTTTCCCGTATTTAAGATGTGCCTCCCTGTCAATTTCTTCTTGTTTCATAGGGATGGATGTGTAGTTATGATTGTAAGGAGGAGGTACACTATCATACCCTAGACCCTAGTGTTGATTCCTTTTAAACTGCATGCTTTGGTCTATCATATTTGCAACCACCTCACTTGAGAAATCATATTTTCTAACATCAAGTTTGGCAGTTTCAAACTTTCCTTTCAAAGATTCAACTTCAGCCACTAGCTCAGCATTTTGTTTGACTACATAATCATAGTTTTCACATTTGTTACTGTAGTCTTCCTGAAGTTTCCTAAAGTCCTTGGTTTTAGCTTCTAATTCAGCCTTCAGGGGTTTCTGTCCTTTCCTGAGTTGATATCCTTCATATCTCAAGTCCTCAACTTCTCTTTTAAATACATCAATTTGTTCTCGAAGAAATTTAATTTTATCTTCACATGACTGAGAAGATGAAACTTCACATGAATGAGAACATGACACTTCATTGACCGGAAGGTTTACAGAACTCTTTAAAGCGTCAAACTCTTCAATTACTTCAGCAATACTAAGACGATTGAGATCTTTTGTCTTCTTGATGATGGCCACGTTCATATCCCATGATTTTGGAAGTGAATTCAATAGCCTATTGTTTATCTCAGATTTGGTCAAAAAGATCCCGGCTATATTCATCTCAGTAGTGAGTGTGGTAAATCGCTGCAACTGAGCTTCCAGGGTTTCTCCAGGGATAAAATCGAAAAAGTTGAAATTTTGTCTTAACGTCTCCTGACGACTCTCTTTCATGTTTTCAAATTCCCTCATATACCTTAAAATCAATTAATTAAAAAACAACTAGAAGCAAACGTCAAATTTAAAATGCCCCTTTTTATTATTATTATTATTATTATTATTATTATTTTTTTAAGAAACAACCTTAAAAGTCAAATTTAAAAAATTAAACTTGAAAAGTCAAACTTAAAAATCAAACCGAAAGGTTAAATTTGAAATTTTAAAAATTAAACGAAAAAGTCAAAGTTTAAAAGTCAAAATTTGAAATAAAATGTCAAAATTAAAAATAAAAAAAAATAAAAAATAAAAATACAAACAATTATTATTATTTAATTAATTTATTTATTATTTTATTTTAATTTTTTTAATTTGGATGAGAAAGGAATTTAAAAATAAAAGAAATTTAGTTTTTGGGCAGAAAGTGTCAAATTGGCGAAACTTGAAAGCGACAGGTAGTGTTTAAGTTAAAATTTTCGAAGCAGTGAAACAAGGATTTGGTTAGCTGAGATGGTAAGGAGCTTTGTTTGGGAATTGAAGGTTGCGGGTTCGAACCCCAGCGCCTCTGATGTTACGTCTTCATTTTTTTAATTGAAGTTGCTGTAGTCCACTGCCTAGCCGAGCCGATCTCCAAGCCGCAAACCGAGCCGAGTCGTGATCCGAGCCGAGCCGTAAGTTCCGAGCCGCCGCAAATTCCGAGCCGTATACTTCCAGAAACCCTAGCCGTAAACTCCAAAGCTGCCGCCGGCCGTGAACTGTTTCCGGCCGTAAGCTCCGACCGTAAACAGTTTCCGGTTACGTGAAAATTCGACTTTGAAGCTCCAAAACTCGATCAAAAACCTCTTTTTATGAAAAATACAAAGAACAAACCCCCTTTATTTTTGCGAGATCTATCCAAAAACGTAAAAATATCTAGAAAATAAGATCAAATAATGCCCCAAATAGAGTTTACGGCCCAAGAACTCGGTGTTTACGGCCGTAAGCTTGGACCGTAAACACAGAAAATTCGATTCCAAACAAAATAAAACTTTTTTACTGATACAACTTGGCTCTGATACCAATTGTAAGTCCCTAAATTCGCCTGTGTATCAGTCAGATCCGTTTGATGGTGCGGAATCCCGATCAAACGGATGATGCAAAATAAAATAGAAGAGAAGAAGAAGAAGAATATGATGAATCTATGTATGTATTGATATGAGTTATAATCCGGATACAAAAGATTCACACACAATTTCTCTCTCTGGCCGTAAACTACTTCGTGTTCATCAATTTCATCAATCTTTACTCCTCACCCTAACACCTCTATTTATACATGTTGGATATGGGCCGGAAACACCTTACGTCCGTAAACTCATTTACGGCCCATATGATGCGTGTATCAGTCAGATCCGTTTGATGGTGCGGAATCCCAATCAAACGGATGATGCAAAATAAAATAGAAGAGAAGAAGAAGAAGAATATGATGAATCTTGATTGTATTAATGATATGAATGAAATTCCTTACACAAGATTCACACACAAATAAAAGCTCCTGTCTCTCTGGCCGTAAACTACTTTTGTTCAACAATTTCATCAATCTTTACTCCTCACCCTAACACCTCTATTTATACATGTTGGATATGGGCCGGAAACATATGGGCCGTAAATGAGTTTACGGCCGTAAACTCGGCCGTAAACTAGACCGAAAACTCCACAATTATTACACAAAAATACAATGCCCAGAAAAGTAAAGTATAAACCATATTTTTGACCCAACAATTTATGACTTATATTAATCAAATAATAATATTATTATTCCTTATATTATTCTCATAATATATCAATAATATTACTTCTCTCATTGTAAATCATCCTGTCAAGTTGCTATGGTGAAGGCAACCCAAAAGGACCATGCACAACCGGGTCAAATACTTGCCTAATATAGTTGCAACCTTAGACACTATTCCAACAATAACTTCATGAAATACTCAACCCGAGAAAAATCCCAAAAAATGAGCCAAATATGACAATAGACTTCCAAGGAAGAGATCTAAGCAATAGATAAGCAAGGTGTCGACTTTATACCTCAAAATGACTACAACAAAAGAGTAGATTATGGATTTGTAGCCTCTCTTTCAATCAAGCCACCTCAAACTTCAAGCTCCTTCAAAAGAACACCAAGAAATCACTCTTCAAGCTCAAACACACACAAATATGGGTGAGGATGCACGAACTACGGTTTTTTGGATAGGGGAGACTGATAAGGAGGCCATCCAAAGGGTATAAGGCCTTTAACTAGGATGCAACACCCTAAAAATTAGGATCTCTTAATCAGCTACCAACTCGTTGAGTTTTCCTCTCCAACTCGTCGAGTTGGTCCAAAAATATGCACGGCCCAAAAGTCTTCAACATGTCGAGTTGAGGTCATCAACTCGACGAGTTCCAAAGGGAATTTGCCTTTTAAGGAATAAATCTCATACCTGGAAGTCAGGATGTTACAACTCTCCCCCACTTGAACTAATCTTCGTCCTCAAAGCCTGCTGCGAGGAACAAATCCGGATAATGCTCCCGCATCTCAGCCTCCGGCTCCCAGGTCCACTCAGATCCCTCCCGATGCTGCCATTGTACCTTTACCAAAGGTACCTCCTTGCTATGCAAAACCTTTAACTTCCTTTCTAGAATAGCTACCGGCCTCTCGACATAGTTCACGCACTCATCAACCTGAATATCATCAAACAATACCACTGTATCCTTGTCAAAAACGCACCTCCGCAACTGTGCAACGTGGAAAGTGCTATGAATCTGATTGAGCTCCTCCGGAAGATCCAATCTATAAGCAACATTGCCAACCCTAACAATAACCCGAAATGGTCCAATAAATCGGGGACGCAACTTCTACCTCATCCTAAAGTGAATTACACCGTTCCAAGGTGAGACCTTCAGCAACACCATGTCACCGACCTAAAACACCAACTCAGATCAACATCAGTCGGCATAGCTCTTCTGCCGACTTTATGCAGTCTGCAATCTCTACCTGATCCGCTGGATCATCTCAGTCTGACCCATGACCCTATGGCCAACCTCGCCCCAACAGACTGGGGTGCGACATCTCCGCCCATATAAGAGCTCAAATGGCGGAGCACCGATACCGGAGTGAAAACTATTGTTGTAGAAAAACTCAATAAGGGGTAGTGCCACACCTCTAAACCAAGATGATGGAAACATTTGGGGGCGGAGGACGTCATGTATAGTATCATAACAATGCACAATAGTAAAACAAGCAACAACACCCATGGCGTTAATAAAATTGTTAATACATGTGTGTTCTTTGTATTGTTGTATGACACCAAAAATGTAAAGCAAAAATAGAAGACGATTCTAAACATTCTCCGTCTTCTCCAAAACCTGATCCAATGTACCTATCTACTGGTTCCCTGAGAATACAAGGTATTTTGAAAGAGAGTATCAACATTTAAGTTGGTGAGTTCATAACTTTTTAGTGTCAAAATGTTTGTAATTGCTTCATGTAAATGTTAGTGTACTTCCCAGAAAATCCTATATTTTCTGCTTAAATGAAAAGTAGTCTTCTACCCAAGACCAAACTGTTTATATGTTTTGTTCTCATGAAAAAGTGTAAAATGTATGTTTGTACTTGAAATAGTATAAAATGTATGTTTTCCATATTTGTAAACCATCTTTACTAGAAAAATAGTATGCATTGCTCATGTGAGAATATCACTGTCTGTATGTAATGGAAAATGAAGATTTACAGTAGTATTGTTTAAAATACATTACTGATGAATTAACTGTCTTGTAACTGAATTGGTTAATTAAGGTTTTAATGTGATTAAGGTTATAACCATGCCTAATTGACTAGTATAAAACATGGCGTTCTTTAGGCGTTGAAAATGATATGACATTTGTCACCCGTAGACCTGTAGGTCCCACTGTAGCTAGCAGCAAGGTGTGGGATGGTCATTCATGTATAGATCTATACACAAACTCACGTTCTCTCTCTAGGAGACTTTGGTTACAAAACATGACTTAGCAAGAATATTGTTATGTCATGAAATAGTATTTCACATTCTAGTTAACTTGTTCATTCATAGCATGTAAGTTCCTTCTTGTTCTTGTAAATGAATAGTATACTTTGTAATGAAATGTAGTAGTATGAAGGTATTGATTAATGTATTGTTTCTCTGATCTAGAAAATATTATGAATTGATTCTCTAAACTATACCTATTATAGTTTACTAGTACGTTTTGTTTGAAATGTAAATGATTTGGAGAAAAGACTCAATTGCCCAACATATGCAACTGAGTTAAGTATGTTCTTGAAAATGAGATTTAATATTCATGTATATATTTAGCATGTATAGTTATGATTTAGCCGACAGCCGGACTAGTGATCCTACCCTAAGCTTACAACCAAATAAGGAACAGGAGTTACGGTGTTTAGAATAGTCCTAAGTCCGTTAAAGCATTATTATACATAAATATACAAACGAATATGATTTTGATATAAACATAAATCTAAAATAGTTTAAAAGAGTTCTGAAACGATTTTAACAATATTTATAAGCATCAGAAATCCTTCGTTTCTTTGTCTTCACATGTAAGAGTTAACACAATTAAATTGTTTTCTACTTGTATTCCCCCCTAAAAACATTGAAAAAGGTAAATTGTAGGGGTATGAACTCACCTTATGTGAGTGATTCGTTTGAAGGTTCAATATAGAATGTTTTCCACAAGTTAGATCCTGAGGCAAAAACAAGTCCTAAAAGCATTTCACGTAATATATGTGTTTATGATTAGTGAATATAACCGCAAGTACGTAAAGGAAATAGACTAATTTGTAAGTTTCACTTACAAATAAGAGTGTTAGAAGCGATTTAGGAAGGCTGCAATGAGTTTTTGGCCAGCCCTTTGGGTTTTCGGCCCAATGAAGATCTTGGTGTTCTTAGTGAAACCAAGGAGATTCGAGGGTTTTCGGCTGAGGATCTTGATGAAATGAAGAACACTTGATGTTCTAAGCAAGATCGGAAGGAGATACAAAGGATTTTTGAAGGATTTTCGATGATAGCTGAGAGAGAATGAGGGGTTTTCGGTTTGTGTTCTTGATAGTAAAAATGGTGTTTTCGGCCAGAAGTGTAGAAGTGAGGATGTGTTTTCGGTCCCTCCATATGAATAGGGCTGAAATCGATGATGGGATACATGCATTGGTTCTCGCACCGAGTGGATAAGAGAGAGGTTTGCAGTCAGAAAGGAGTTTTTGGCTGCGAACTGAGGGTTTGCGGTCCGGAGTGGGTTCTCGGCCGAAAATGGAAGGTTCGCATGTTTGCGGTCCGAAGAGTGTTTGCGGCCCAAAGTGGGTTCTCGACTGTGAACCGAGGATTTGTGGCCCATGCGAGACTTCTTGGATTAAGCATTGCACTTCTAATAAAAGGCTTTTAAACACATATTGGTTATCATCTAACCTTAAATAAGTAAATCAAAACAATAAGTTTGATTTAGTTTGACTTTTACAATAACGAAAATAATGGGTTGTCACAGGTAGGTAGGAGTCCCATCTCCCACCAAAATCTATGACGCATGCTTGCAGCATATCGTCGAGGGTTTGAATGGTCCGCTCATTCTGGCCATCAGTCTGCGGATGATAAGCCGTGCTGAAATGCAGCCTCATGCCCAGTTCCTAATGAAACTTCTACCATAATCGGGAGGTGAACTGAACATCATAGTCTGAAAAAATAGAGGCCGAAACCCCATGGTGAGCAATGATCTCGCGAATATACACATCGACCAACTTCTCGGCCGAAGAGCTCTCCCGAATTGCCAGAAAATGGGCACTCTTGGTCATTCAATCCACGGTGACCCAAATAGCATCAAAACCCTTTGTCGTCTTTGGCAACTTGGTGATAAAGTGCATCAAAATCTGCTCCCGTTTCCACATGGGAACCTCCACATGTTTTAGCTTGCCATGTGGCCTCTGATGCTCGGCCTTGACCATCCTACAGGTCAAACACCTCTCGACGTACCAATCAATCTCCCTCCTCATGAATAGCCACCAATAACTCAAGCTTAGATCTGGATACATCTTGGTGGCCCTCGGATGGATAGAAAAACGAGACTTATGAGCCTCCTCCAACACAGGAACCCACACCCTCCCACGGCGGGTCAACAAACCACGACTGTCCGACACAAATCTAGTGATCTCACCCCTGATCCTCTCAATCTTCCAATTCTCCTCTCGAACACCCTCAGTCTAAGCCTCCCTAATCAAACCCGCAAGTGAGAATCCATATATATCCTCATACATGACACAGGAACAGAAGATCTAGCTGACTTGCGGCACAGGGCATCCGCCACCACGTTCGATTTACCCGGATGATAAAGGATCTCGCAGTCATAATCATTGACTATGTCCAGCCACCTGCACTGCCTCATGTTTAGGTTCAACTGATCCATAATATGCCTCAAACTCTTATGATCCATGTAGATAATACAGCGGACCATATAAAGGTAACGCCTCAAAATCTTGAGAGAGAAAACCATTGCTCCTAACTCAAGATCATGTGTGGGATATCTCGTTTCATGCGGACTCAGCTTCCGCGAAGTATAAGCTATCACTCGTCCTCTTTGCATGAGGACCGCTCCCAACCCAATGATGGACGCATCGCAAAAAACAACAAATCCTCGATTCCCTCGGGGAAGGTCAAAACTGGGGCCTTGCAAAGTCTTTACCGAAGGGTATCAAATGTTGATTACTACTCAGGGCGTCACCGGAAATCCACCCCCTTCTGTAACACCGAAAAAATTCAAATAAATTTTCGCATTTTAAAAACCATATATTTTCATTCACATCCACATTTTAAAACATTGTATCATCATTATCTCAATACAAAACCCCAAGATCAAAACATATGAACTCCAATATGCGTGTATACGAGTCATGCCGGCGCCTTCCCGCGATCATCACTGGTACCTGAAACACCACACATAACACTGTAAGCATAAATGCTTAGTGAGTTCCCCAAAATACCACATAAACACATATCAGCCACTCAAGGCTGTAACTCTGTTGACTCTCTGGTCGAATATCTCTGTGGGACCCTCTTGGTCCCATAACTCTATGGACCCACTGGTCCTAACTCTGTACACTCTGAATCATGCATATCACATATCACAATAAATCACAACACATAATATCATGCAAATACACTGGCATATTACTCTAGAATACTCTGTCACATAACTCTATTACCACACTAGGTAAAGTATAGTGACAAGACTCACCTCAGATGTCTCGGTATATCTCTGACTCGGTAGAAATATGATCTAGCCTCCACCTAATCAAACAAAGTAAATATTCTCATAAATATAACTCTCGGGACTAGACTCAACCCTCTCTAGGTGACAGACCATTTTACTCCTCTTATCAACTCAAAGGCCACATTGTTGACCAAACCCTAAAAGTCAACAAAAGTCAACGGTCAAACTTTGACCCGACTTGTCGAGTGCACTTGGGCGACTCGGTGAGTCTACACGTGTCTACTAACTCTCTTAGTCCCTCTTGGCACGTCGAGTCCCTCCCTTACTCGACGAGTCACACCTAGCATGAATCGCGGGGCCACCCCGACTCAACTCGCCGAGTCTCTAGAACAACTCGGCGAGTTCCGCCTTGAACTCCAGTCCCCTAACTCTCCCTGACTCACTGAGTTATTTCCCCAAATCGGCAAGTCTACACACTGAGTGATTTACGGGAAACCCTCACCCTACTCGCTGAGTCTGATATTTGGACTCGGCGAGTTCATGCCATGCACAAACTCCCTAGACCTCCTGAGGTCAGATCTGTTCCCTTAATCCATAGATCTGACCTTCCCAAGCAGGATAATCACGTAAAGTTGAGACCTTCACACTCATATAACATCTAGATGGTCTAACTTGGTGATTTAGCCCCAAAAAATAACATCCTAAGTTTATGGCTCCCAAAATAACTCATAAAGCTCCAAGGGTTAAGGTCTCTGGACCTCTTTGGGTCCAGATCCAAAGCATAAAATCGAGAAGGGACCAATTGCTCCACATATTCATCCTCTAAAGGGGTTAGAAAACCCTAACTCTAAGAATCAACACCAAAACTGAAGAAGGTCCGAGTAAATACCTCAATATGAAGTCTATGAACTCTGAAGTCACCAAAATCGCACCTCCTTCAGCCTCCTCTTGCCTTGGTCACCTCTTTCTTGCAACTACACCAACAAAATGATCAAGAATGGCCTTTCCTTCCTCACAAATGATCTAGATCTTTTAGGGTTTCTCTCTAGGGTTTGGTAACCACAAATGACGGCCCTAAGGGCCTTTAAATAGGTCCCAAACCCAGAAAATTAGGGTTTCATGAAACAGCGTGGACTCGCCGAGTCCACTCATGAACTTGTCGAGTCCGGCTGTGAACCCGGATACGAATCCGCGACCATACTCAGCGAGTCTAAACACCAACTCGCCGAGTCCCCTCTCAATCTCCAAAAATAAAAGGAATAATTAATATACCTGGGAATCCGGGTGTTACAATTCTCCGCCACTAGAGTTAGACTTTTCCCTTGAAGTCTCACTCTACAAACAACTTTGGATGCTACTCACGCATCTCACGCTCTGGCTCCCAAGTCAACTCTGACCCTTTCCGATGCTGCCACTGGACCTGCACCAGAGGCACCTCTTTGTTCCTCAGAACCTTGATCTTCCGATCTCTAATCGCCACCGGTTTCTCAATATAGTTCAGGCTCTCATCCACCTGAATATCTTCTAATGGCACCACTACCGACTCGTCGGCTATACACTTTCTCAGCTGCGACACGTGGAAAGTGTCATGGATCTGACCAACTCTGCAGGTAACTCCAAACGGTAGGCTACCCTGCCTACCCTCGCGATCACCCTGAAAGGATCGATATATCGGGCCCCAACTAGCTCCTCTTCCTGAATCAAATCACTCCTTTCCAAGGAGAGACCTTCAGGAGCACGAAGTCGTCGTCCTGAAACTCGAGCTCGGACCGGCGCCTGTCCGCATAACTCTTCTGACGACTCTGAGCGGTCAACAACCTCTGTCTGACCTGCTGAATCTGCTCCATCGTCTGAAGCACGATCTCGGTACTACCCATCACACGCTGCCCTACCTCTCCCCAGAAAATGGGGGTCCGACACCTCCTCCCATACAACAGCTCAAAGGGTGGCATACCAATGCTCGAATAGTGTCTGTTGTTATAGGAAAACTCTGCCAAGGGCAAGTACGCGTCCCAACTCCCGCCGAAATCCAACACAGATGCTCGGAGCATGTCCTCGAGTGTCTGAATTGTCCGCTCACTCTGCCCGTCAGTCTGTGGGTGGTATGCGGTACTAAAATGCAGTCTCGTACCCAATTCCTCATGAAACTTCTTCCAGAATCTGGAAGTGGAACGTACATCTCGATCTGGGACAATCGAGATCGGCACTTCATGCCGCGATACCACCTCTCTCACGTACATCTCTGCCAATCACTCCACGGGAGAGCTCTCACTGATAGCAAGGAAATTAGCGCTCTTCGTCAACCTGTCCACAATCACCCAAATTGCATCGAACCTTCTCGCAGTCCTTGGCAATTTGGTGATAAAATCCATGGTAATCTATTCCCAATTCCACTTGGGAATCTCTAACGGCTGCAGCTTACCATGCGGACGCTGGTGCTCGGCCATAACCCTGCGTGTGACAACCCAAGTTGTTCCGTTACATTTCCCCATGACCGTTAACGGAATATTTCATTTTATAAAAGATCCGTTAATTAGAGGTCGTCAATTTAATAAACATTCCATTTGTTTACGTTTAATATGCCGTTAAGTCGTGATAAAAGGAAATAAAAACACATAACACACATTTCCATTTAAATGGAAAAAGTTAGTTTTTATTATTACGACCACTAAATCGGGTGCGACCAAAAGCCCCGTATAACGGCAGTATTGGGTAGAATTCCACTGAGCTCCAACTCCCACCCATATATAAAGGGGAGTAAACTCCATTTGGAGCTTTTCCACTCTCTCTCTATACTCTCTCTCTCTAGACTCGTTTTCGCCCCAAATCCGCAACCAAACGCTTCTAAATCGTAAGTCCACTTACCCTAGCTTACTTTAAACATTATGATTCGTGTTTATAACTTAGAATTGGACCATTTAAGCTGTTGAAAAGGATTTCACGGCCTAAACTCCTCCTTAGGCCGTAAACACCTTAAAAGAGGCCAAAATGACCCCAAAATGTCCCTAAAGGCTTGGAAATAAATTGAGGTATTAGCCTAGGAGTGTTTAAACATTAAAACACAATGATTTGAGGCATAAAAGAGAGTTTACAGCCCAAGCACATGCTTAGGCCGTAAACACCTCTAAACCTTGCAAAAGTGCCCAAAAACACTCCTAAATCACCCTTAGGCTTCATACATAATTTAGGGACTTGGTATTTTGGGTTTAAACCATTTAAGCACATCAAAATGAAGGGGGAAAAGGAGTTTACGGCCCAGGTATGTACCAAGGCCGTAAACACCCCTAAATGTGCCAAAATGATAGTTTTAATTCCCCCAAATGGCCTCACACTTCATTATAAATTACTAGCAAGGTATTAGGGGCTTGAAACTTCACAAAACTCAAGGAATGAGAGTTTACGGCCGTAAACTCCCTTAGGAGTTGTCCCTGGGCCGTAAATTCCCTAATGGAGCCCTTAAAGACCTTAAACTCATTCACACTATATAGTTTTGGACCTAGAATAATTCCATGAACAAGCTAGAAGCCTTAAACACACTAGAACCCTTCACCAAGAGTTAACGGTCGTAAACTCATGGTGAGTAGTCCCTGGGCCGTACACATCATATAAAGGGTTTACTCTCGGAGGGTAAACTCCATTCCTAAGCCATACACGCCTTTAGACGCTACCCGGGACACCCCAAACACTTATCCAAAGTGTTTTCCGCTCCTTAGAGTGCGTATATGTGTTTCATTAGTATTAAATATACTAATTGTATGTGGACATATGTTATCATATGTTAAATAGGTCATTGAGTGTGTTCGAGTCCTTACATGACACCGAACGCCCAAACGGCACCTTCGTCAGACATACTTATACCAGGTGAGTACATACCCTTGAATGAACCTTTTAATATTTTTACATGTTTTATAGGGGGGGGGGGGGGAATACAAGTTAAACATGACTGTTATCATATCAATCACATGTTATTGATAAGCCGCATGCATAAGATTTTACCACACTGTCCACTGTTTTACCGAGTAGGACACTATAATGGTTTTCAAGAGATTCCAATGGTTTCAAAACTCCTACTTATACTGTTTTATCTAAATTCATTTTAAACTGGTTTATAAAGGTTCCAAAGATTTTAAAGGCTTTCAAACTTATTTTATCAAGAACATCAAATGCGATTTTTCTAAATATAAAGGTTTCCAAGGTTTTCATCAAAGTTCCTTTCACGATGTATACTTTTACTTGTTTGTTACTGCTGCTTCGCTTTTACTTATTTAAAACTCCTACTTGATAACGCATTTCCTTCATGATACGCTTATACCGGTTATTGTCTCTATATCGCTTATACTTGTAGTCGCTTATACCTGATCGACGCTCTTACTTCACTTATCGTCGTCTCTACCTTCGTGATACGCTTATACTGTTCGACAATCCTACTTCACTTACGACCGCTCCTACTTCACTCGTTTGACACTCCTACTTCACAAGAATCACTCCTACTTGTTACACACTCAGTTGTAGTTAGATGTGTGTCTATGCTTGTCTAGATGCATATATGTAGTGAATTGAAGGACTTAGCAAGGTTTGTCCGCCCTATTTCCTTTTCTTCGTTGAGATGTGGTCTGGTGGGATCGGATGGCCGTCCGAAGGTCGTTTGTTTCATTAGTTATATATTATGTATATGAGTATGGACGTACAGGTATGCTCTAGTCAGTTCAGTTAAGAGTGTCTATCTCTAGTTTACACTTACATTAGAAACACACTACCCACTATTTGGAAGTCTCTACCTCTAGTTCAGCACTTACACACTACTCACTATTTGGAAGTCTCTACCCACTATTTGGGATGCATCTTCAGGACACGACCTTCTCCGTCGTCTAGTTGGTAACCAGAATCTCCTATAGGGAGAGCGGACATTATGTGTATAGATCTATACGGGATTGACAACGCCGCACCCAGACTGCTAGCTACACCCGGCCTACCAAGCCAACGGGTGACAAATGTCATATTTTAGACGCTTATAGGGTGTCTGGTACTCTAGTCAGTATGGTTACGAGTATCTCGGGTTACCTTATAATTCTTTGGCCTGAAGGTAACGCTATTTCACCGGCAATTTACATTGTATGCTGGTAATTCATTTTCAGAGTCACACTATTTTAACCTTACAAGACGTATCTTTCATTTGATACTGTCTGGGGTCTGTTTTCTCCGTTTTGACCTTACAAGACATATCTTTCATTTGATACTGTCTGGGGTCTATTTTCTTTTTTTTGACCTTACAAGACGTATCTTTCATTTGATACTGTCTGGGGTCTGTTTTTCACTGTTTTAGACCTTACCACCTGTACCTTTCATTTGGTACCTACTGAGGTCTGAGTCTCTATTTGTTAGACTGAACCAGGTGTGTCGTTAGTTCGATACTCTCCTGGAGTCTATGATTCCTTGCCTTAGTCAGCAGTCCTCACTGCTGAGGCACATGTTATTCCCTGTTGTCGTTTGCTTTCCTCAATAATCAAATTCTGTATTTTGATAATGATAGCAATGTAGGGAAAATGACTTTTTACCACAAAACACTGACCAGTCTTGGTAGAAGGCTACTTTATTAAAGAAAATATAGGATTTTCTGGAAAGAACACTACTACACAGTAAACACTTAAACTACCACTTTTATTAAAGTTATTTCAATAAAAACGACACTAAATGCTTATGAACTCACCAGCATTTGTAAAAATGCTGATACTCGCTTTTCAAATAACTTGTATTCTCAGGTTAGCATTAGACGGGTACATCCCAGGAGCTGTTGATGAAATGGCTTAGTACCACGCTGTATTTATTTCTATTACTTGTATTACTTCGATGTATTGTAATGTAACCATGTAAAACTATTACTATTAATGCAATGTTTTGTTGTACTTTGATTACTATAATGCATGTGTTGTGATACTTGACATGACGTCATCCACCCCAGAACGTTTCCGCCATTCCGGTTTTGGGGTGTGACAGATTGGTATTAGAGCATTGTTTATAGTGAGCTAAGTATATCAATTCATAAAAGATATACAACCTATAAACACAAAGGGATAAAACACTCTGACCCAGAATTATACTTTAAAATATAACCATATTTTACCAAAGTATAACAACATCCAGAATCTAAACACTTGAACAAAAGTATCACAAGAAGAACAATAATAAAAGTCTTCGGATGTTGAGCACTACAGTCAAACTTGGGCAGTTATGTAATCGTAAGCTGGGATAAATGTAACCTGATCAACTACATTTATCCGAGATGCGATGAACATGTGCTTGGGAGTGATAGTGGTGTACAACAGGTCTGAAACTTACCAACTAGGATTGCTAGAGCCAAACATAAAGTTAAAATACTATAGGAGTATTTTAGAACACCAAAAGATCCACACTAATCCCAGAATGATACTTAGAAGATAAGAAACAAACAAGAATTTAAAATACCATAGGGGTATTTTAGGACACATAAACAACCTTGCGTGAAGAACAAAAAGATCCTTATTGATATACCTACGACTACAGAGGGTGCACTCCTAAGGTTATATATAATGAGGATCCCATAGGCTAAGAATGTGTGGTTTCGCTCTACTTCCTTTTCCTCGTTGGGATGTGGATATAGAGTAGTATCACATATTCGAAGGCCTATCGGATCTAAGTTATATATGATTTGTATACCCTGTGTAATCATAGCAGGACTCGATATGGATCATACAGTGAAATGTTAATAATCTCTTAGGATTCTTTAGACATTTCCATTCTCGTGCGAACCCTGTAGAAAATCCTACCCTCTTCAGTGCTTGACAGAAGAGTTGATTCCGACCCCGAAGAGGTTCATTGAGAAGATTTCCTGTTCGGAAATAAATGAACTGGGTCGAGACTATTGAATGCACCAAGTGCCCATATTCTTTTAGGGACATTGGTGAGAAGTTCGCCTAAACTTCCGAGATTCCAGTCATCCATCATGAAGTGGTGACACCCAGATTCGGAATCAGAAGGAAGGCGGAGTAGAAATTCAATATGTCCATACGAGAAGAGAACCCTAGGAAACTACCCGAAGGAAACCAACGCCGATTTTATTCAAAGATACGAGGTAGACCGAGGGAGCCAGTACATGGAACCCGGGGAGTGTCTTTTCCTCGTGTTCGTCACGCTAATACATGCATAATTTAATACAATTTAGTGAGTTGGTGGTTACACTACTCACGCTATGTGTTAGGTAAATCGTCGTTTCCCGTTGCCAGATACACGATTAGGGCGGATCCCTGCATCTCTATTGAGAGAATTTAGTCATTTGCCCTTGTGAGCCTCTCTTTCTGCAGTTTCGTTCCGAACTGTTCTCAAATCTCTCCAGGCCGAAGAGTGAAACCTTTCCCAGTATAAAGGTAACTTAGTAGGAACGACTCGCATCTTATGGCCTTTTTCCGATACTCATACACCCACTTCGATTACCAGGACTACATCATAGGGATGTAGGTCGACACTCAGACGACCAGTACCCAAGGCACGGGAAAAATTTATGCCTAATATGTTCAAGATAGAAATGTCCAGGGTTAACTACCGTCTCTCATTACCTTGTATTCCTTCCGTGTAGGAAAACCATGCCACCGAAGAAGCGTAACCAATCCACAAGCAAGAAACCTGCTCTCTTATTCGATGAAGCTACGTTCCAAGCTGCAGTCTCAGCAGCTGTAGCAGCTGTCATGGCTCACCTGAATGCTAACACCGCCAATGTTAGCAAGGGCCCTATCGGGATTTCCAATCCTGGCGATGGACAGCAGCAACCAACACTTTCATACCCAGTCACCCAAGAACCTTCACCGAACCCACTAAAGAGAAAACTCAAGATTGAGGAGGGAAGTACCTCAGCTCAAGGACCTTCTGAAAGGCGACGAGATGAGGCAGTCTATACCCCTGTCAATCCTTCCCTCTCGACCTCAAGAAGACCATACCTAGGAGACCTTCCCCACTGCAGCAAGTGCAGCTACCATCATCATGGTGCCTGCCGGGAACTCTATTGTGCAAGGTGAACATGAAGGGGCATACTGCTCGTGTATGTAGAACTCCGGTGGAGCGTATTGCATCAATCACCAAAGTGACGACCAATCCAGTTTGCCGTCTATGTGGTGCGATTGGACACTTCAAGAAGGATTGCCCAGCTGAAGGAAACAACAAAGACACAGGAGGAGCCTAACTCTACTGCTTAGAGAGAAGCATCAAGGAACTCGTTAGATTTTGGTACGTCTCTTGATCTCGGGTAACTAAACTAAAAACAATAAAAGATTAATTCAAATGTAAATTCTTTATAGTAGGGCGAAAGTCGCAGCACTGTTATAAAATTTAAAAATTCATCAGGTAAAACTATAATGGCTAAACATATACGTTACGGCCATGTATATTTAAGATGGACAGACCTAGAGTGAGCGAATGCCGCCTCATTTCCTGTTCCTCATTTGGTTGTGGATTTAAGGCAGGATCGCTCAGTCAATAGTCCTCCCCACCTTAAATATACATTACTAGTATATGTGAGGCGATTATAGAGATGCCTTGTGAGAATCCACTCATGAAAAGGTACTCTATTCGGAAACACTTAGGACCCTCTATAGTTCCGCGTCGACTCTATCGGTCCAAGTATACGCGGTAGTGATACATAGGACGAAACCCGAGACGCCTAGAACTTGTGTGCCCGTTCGGCGCATCACTCTACCGATCTTCATTTTATATCATGTCGGAGTGTGCCAACTTCGACGACTCTATTGATCATGGTTCGACTACGTGCAGCCATGTGTACATTCTTAGCGCTGTGTAAAAAGAACTTTCCCCGTAGCCATGTCAGCAAATAAAGGTTCTCCGGAACCTAAACCTAACACAAATAAATCAAACCTAATGCGATCTGTCAATCGTCCCTCTTATCTCAAACCTTCCGAAGTACCCAAGAGAGGGTACCACGCTCCATTGACCGACCCCTCGTAGTCAGATGGACACCAAAGTGAAAGACACTGCAGATACTCTAGAAGACAGTAACCATCCGGAGCATACTCAGAAGAATCCCCAGAAAGACCCTTCGCACCTTGCACATCAGGTTCGTAAACCTAGAGGACAAAACTCATGAGACTGACCACTATAACTAGGTATATGCGTAAAGGTGGCATATAATTGAGAACAAAAAGATTTAAGGTGTGTGTTTCCTCCGTATTCCCTGTTCCTCGTTGGGTTGTGGGTTTGGGGTGGAGTCGCACAACTGAACATCTTGCCGACCTCAATTGTATACTGCCTACATACACCCGGTATTGGTGGTTAAGCCAAGCATGAGCTCTACCACGGACCTCTTCGCAAAACACTTTCACCCTATTCCATAACATAGGAGCCGGAGTCAAGAGAATCACTGCGAGTTGAGCTATTAAAGTTCCGAGCAATGGGACCCTATACTTAGACCGAGGAAACTCAGAACCTTCGGAAGAGTAGCTGCAGTAGATGCTCGCACTACTCAGGCACCTCGTCCACCCGGTTATAGACGAGCAGTGCCTATCATCCTCCACCCTCTCGCATGGAGGAAGTCGTCGTCGCCCTGTAGACGATAAAATACATTCTCTGAAGTGAACACTAGGATACCGAGAACCACAGGATAACCTTCTCAGCCAAGAATATTTGATCAAGTGCGAAAGTAGTTGCCTTAAGCCTCATGACCCATATCCCGAAGAGATTAGAGACTTGACACCAGCCTTGGTGTTAGTCAAAGGGTTATGCAGGAACATGCGCTTTCCGCACTGGAATAAACCAAAGTCTTGGAAAATCTTTGGACTATTAGGTGTTCCACGAATACTATCTCATGCAGAGATAGTAGAACCACCTCCCTAGATAGTCCAACACACGTCTGGTGAAACTCTATCTCCCCGACTCTCAGAGTTTCCGCATCTCAAGAGCCTTTCGTACAGATTCATTTTGCACAAGCTTGAGATAGACACTCTACAGCAAACCGATAACCATAGTCATGCAACCCACTCGACGATCTAGAAAGTCTCTATCAGCCAGTTGACACGAAACGCGAAACTAAAGACCACTCGAGCTTCCTAAAAACCAACCTGAAGGACTACACACACAGTACGAGTGAGAACGTTAGGAACTTCGGAATGGCGATCACGCCAGTGATGATCTTGCCATAGAATTACACTATGCTCTAAGTACTGAAAAGCTCTACCATTCCGAGAGCTTAGGACCATCTGAGAATCCTCATGGAGATTTGGTCCAACCCTCTTCAGACCACTACTACATTCGGATACTCCGCAAGATTCACACCCGATCGATCCACTTCTTAGACTTGATACGTGATTTCCCGACAACACTCTTCGTGCCTCACTCATCTCGATAGAATCCATTGAGAACCCTAACCTCGTAGATACACCAGTTGGAACTCACTAGCTACACTAGACGAAATCTGCATCCCGTACGTGAAGGTCTATCGGAATGACAAACACAGACTAGAGTTCACTTGGGTATGCGAGGACAACCGTATAGGAAGTACTCTCTTACCTCTACTTGGCCATTCATACCTACTTCTTTGCCTAGACCTGAATTTCGGGACAAAATTCCCTCTAACGGGGGGATGATGTGACAACCCAAGTTGTTTCGTTACATTTCCCCGTTACCGTTAACGGAATATTTCAGTTTATAAAAGTTCCGTTAATTAGAGGTCGTCAATTTAATAAACATTCCATTTGTTTACGTTTAATATGCCGTTAAGTCGTGATAAAAGGAAATAAAAACACATAACACACATTTCCATTTAAATGGAAAAAGTTAGTTTTTATTATTATGACCAGTAAATCGGGTGCGACCAAAAGCCCCGTATAACGGCCGTATTGGGTAGAATTCCACTGAGCTCCAACTCCCACCCATATATAAAGGGGAGTAAACTCCATTTGGAGCTTTTCCACTCTCTCTCTATACTCTCTCTCTAGACTCGTTTTCGCCCCAAATCCGCAACCAAACGCTTCCAAATCGTAAGTCCACTTACCCTAGCTTACTCTAAACATTATGATTCGTGTTTATAGCTTAGAATTGGACCATTTAAGCTGTTGAAAAGGAGTTCACGGCCTAAACTCCTCCTTAGGCCGTAAACACCTTAAAAGAGGCCAAAATGACCCCAAAATGTCCCTAAAGGCTTGGAAATAAATTGAGGTATTAGCCTAGGAGTGTTTAAACATTAAAACACAATGATTTGAGGCATAAAAGAGAGTTTACGGCCCAAGCACATGCTTAGGCCGTAAACACCTCTAAACCTTGCAAAAGTGCCCCAAAAACACTCCTAAATCACCCTTAGGCTTCATACATAATTTAGGGACTTGGTATTTTGGTTTTAAACCATTTAAACACATCAAAATGAAGGGGGAAAAGGAGTTTACAACCCAGGTATGTACCAAGGCCGTAAACACCCCTAAATGTGCCAAAATTATAGTTTTAATTCCCCCAAATGGCCTCACACTTCATTATAAATTACTAGCAAGGTATTAGGGGCTTGAAACTTCACAAAACTCAAGGAATGAGAGTTTACGGCCGTAAACTCCCTTAGGAGTTGTCCCTTGGGCGTAAACTCCCTAATGGAGCCCTTAAAGACCTTAAACTCATTCATGCTATATAGTTTTGGACCTAGAATAATTCCATGAACAAGCTAGAAGCCTTAAGCACACTAGAACCCTTCACCATGAGTTTACGGTCGTAAACTCATGGTGAGTAGTCCCTGGGCCGTAAACATCATATAAAGGGTTTACTCTCAGAGAGTAAACTCCATTCCTAAGCCATACACACCTTTAGACGCTACCCGGGACACCCCAAACACTTATCCAAAGTGTTTTCCGCTCCTTAGAGTGTGTATATGTGTTTAATTAGTATTAAATATACTAATTGTATGTGAACATATGTTATCATATGTTAAATAGGTCATTGAGTGTGTTCAAGTCCTTACGTGACACCGAACGCCCAAACGGCACCTTCGTCAGACCTACTTATACCAGGTGAGTACATACCCCTGAATGAACCTTTTAATATTTTTACATGTTTTATAGGGGGGGAATACAAGTTAAACATGCCAGTTATCATATCAATCACATTTGATTGATAACCCGCATGCACAAGATTTTACCACACTGTCCACTGTTTTACCGAGTAGGACACTATAATGCTTTTCAAGAGATTCCAATGATTTCAAAACTCTTACTTATACTGTTTTATCTAAATTCATTTTAAACTGGTTTATAAAGGTTCCAAAGATTTTAAAGGCTTTCAAACTTATTTTATCAAGAACATCAAATGCGATTTTTCTAAATATAAAGGTTTCCAAGGTTTTCATCAAAGTTCCTTTCACGATGTATACTTTTACTTGTTTGTTACCGCTGCTTCGCTTTTACTTATTTAAAACTCCTACTTGATAACGCATTTCCTTCGTGATACGCTTATACCGGTTATTGTCTCTATATCGCTTATACATGTAGTCGCTTATACCTGATCGACGCTCTTACTTCACTTATCGTCGTCTCTACTTCGTGATACGCTTATACTGTTCGACACTCCTACTTCACTTACGACCACTCCTACTTCACTCGTTTGACACTCCTACTTCACAAGAATCACTCCTACTTGTCACACACTCAGTTGTAGTTAGATGTATGTCTATGCTTGTCTAGATGCATATAAGTAATGAATTGAAGGACTTAGGAAGGTATGTCCGCCCTATTTCCTTTTCTTCGTTAAGATGTGGTCTGGTGGGATCGGATGGCCGTCCGAAGGTCGTTTGTTTCATTAGTTATATATTATGTATATGAGTATGGACGTACAGGTATGCTCTAGTCAGTTCAGTTAAGAGTGTCTATCTCTAGTTTACACTTACATTAGAAACACACTACCCACTATTTGGAAGTCTCTACCTCTAGTTCAGCACTTACACACTACTCACTATTTGGAAGTCTCTACCCACTATTTGGGATGCATCTTCAGGACACGACCTTCTTCGTCGTCTAGTTGGTAACCAGAATCTCCTATAGGGAGAGCGGACATTCTGTGTATAGATCTATATGGGATTGACAACCCCGCACCCAGACTGCTAGCTACACCCGGCCTACCAAGCCAACGGGTGACAAATGTCATATTTTAGACGCTTGTAGGGCGTCTGGTACTCTAGTCAGTATGGTTACGAGTATCCTGGGTTACCTTATAATTCTTTGGCATTAAGGTAACGGTATTTCACCGGCAATTTACACTATATGCTGGTAATTCATTTTCAGAGTCACACTGTTTTGACCTTACAAGACGTATCTTTCATTTGATACTGTCTGGGGTCTGTTTTCTCTGTTTTGACCTTACAAGACATATCTTTCATTTGATACTGTCTGGGGTCTGTTTTCTTTTTTTTTGACCTTACAAGACGTATCTTTCATTTGATACTGTCTGGGGTCTGTTTTTCACTGTTTTAGACCTTACCACCTGTACCTTTCATTTGGTACCTACTGAGGTCTGAGTCTCTATTTGTTAGACTGAACCAGGTGTGTCGTTAGTTCGATACTCTGCTGGAGTCTATGATTCCTTGCCTTAGTCAGCAGTCCTCACTACTAAGGCACATGTTATTCCCTGTTGTCGTTTGCTTTCCTCAATAATCAAATTCTGTATTTTAATAATGATAGCAATGTAGGGAAAATGACTTTTTACCACAAAACACTGACCAGTCTTGGTAGAAGGCTGCTTTATTAAAGAAAATATAGGATTTTCTGGAAAGAACTCTACTACACAGTAAACACTTAAACTACCACTTTTATTAAATTTATTTGAATAAAAACGACACTAAATGCTTATGAACTCACCAGCATTTGTAAAAATGCTGATACTCGCTTTTCAAATAACTTGTATTCTCAGGTTAGCATTAGACAGGTACATCCCAGGAGCTGTTGATGAAGATGGCTTAGTACCACGCTGTATTTATTTCTATTACTTGTATTACTTCGATGTATTGTAATGTAACCATGTAAAACTATTACTATTAATGCAATGTTTTGTTGTACTTTGATTACTATAATGCATGTGTTGTGATACTTGACATGACGTCATCCACCCCAGAACGTTTCCGCCGTTCCGGTTTTGGGGTGTGAAACTGCGACATGTCAAGCATCTCTCTACAAACCATGCGACATCCCTCTTCATACTGGGCCACCAATACTCTCTTTTCAGGTCCAAATACATCTTAGTGGCCTCGGGATGGATCAAGAATTTCGATCAATGAGCCTCTTCCATCAAAATGGTACACGTCCCGCCCACAAACGATACCCATATCCGACCCTGAAATGTCATAAGCCCTCGGCTGTCGGTAACGAACTCCGATACCATCCCAACAACTCGCTCTCTCTTCTGGCTTTCTGGCCTCACAACCTCAGCCTGGGCCCTATGAATAGTGTCCAACACCGGAGTCATCACTGTCAATCTCAAACAAACATCTCACATCGGGGCGCCCTCCGCCCTACGACTCAGTGCATCGGCTACAACATTAGCCTTTGCCCGGGTGGTACATGATCTCACAATCGTAATCCTTCACCACATCCAACCATCTCCTCTGGTGCATATTCAGGTTGGGCTGATCCATTAGATACTTCAGGCTCTTGTGGTTTGTGTATATGGTACACCGAACCCCATACAGATAGTGACGCCAGATCTTGAGGGCAAACACCACCGCCCCCAACTCCAGATCGTAGGTGGGATACCTCGTCTCATGAGGCTTCAGCTGCCTCGATGCGTATGCTATCACATGACCCCTCTGCATAAGCACCACTCCCAGCCCAGATTTCGACGCGTCACAATACACTACGGAGTCCTCCATCCCCTCCGGAAGGGCTAACACCGGAGCTTCGCATAACCTCAGGCGAAGTGTCTCAAAGGAGGCCTACTGCTCAGGGCCCCGTGAAAAAGCAACACCTTTTCGGGTTAACTTGGTGTGTGGCATGACAATCTTGGAGAAATCCCTGATAAATCTCTAATAATAACTAGCCAACCCTAGGAAACTCCTGATCTCGGTAGGTGACTCGGCACCTCCCAACTCATCACTGCCTCAATCTTGGCCGGATCGACCAATATCCCTTTCTGGTTCACGAGGTGCCCTAATAACTGGACCTCTCACAACCAAAAATCAAACGTGGAGAATTTGGCATGAAGCCTCTCCGATCTCAGGACTCCGAGGATCTCCCTCAAATGCTCCTCATGCTGCTCTCTGGATCTCGAATACACCAATATGTCGTCGATGAACACGATCATTGAGCGATCCAACATAGGTCTACACACTCTGTTCATGAGATCCATGAACACCGCTGGTGCATTGGTGATTCCGAAAGGCATCACCACGAACTTGTAATGCCCATAACGAGTCCGGAATGCTGTCTTCTGGACGTCCACATCTCGCACCCTCACTTGATGATACCAGACCTCAAATCGATCTTGGAGAACCAAGATGCTCCCTGCAACTGATCGAACAAATCGTCGATCCTCGGTAACGGGTAACGGTTCTCGACCATTAGCTTGTTCAACTCCCAGTAATCAATGCACATCCGGTGTGAACCATCCTTCTTCTTGACAAAAAGGATAGGCGCTCCCCATGGCGAACTGCTCGGCTGAATAAACCCCTTCCCCAGCAGCTCCTGGAGCTTCGAGGATAACTCCTGCATCTCTGGAGGCGCAAGACGATAAGGCGACTTGGCGATAGGCGCAGCTCTCAGAACCAAATCGATACTGAACTCTACCTGCCTCTCCGGAGGCACACCCGGCAACTCCTCTGGAAATACATCCGGAAACTCACGCACTATCGGGACCTCATCAACTGAACTCGGTCTCTCTGAATCAACCCTCACATCCATCACATATGCTACAAATCCCCTACAGCCCTGCTGTAGACTCTGTCTCGCTCTGGCGGCCGAACAAAATGCTGACCCAGTACGTGTACCCTTGCCGTACACCGTAAGAACTCCCCCATTAGGGTCTCGTATGGTCACTAGCTGCCTCTCGCAGTCGATAACCGCTCCCACTCTGTTCAACCAGTCCATGCCCACGATGACACAGACATCCCCCATCGTAATAGGAACCAAATCAATCGGAAACTCGACACCGAAAATCTCGAGTACACATCCTCGTATTACCTCGGTGGCATACACCATCCTCTCGTCAGCTATGGAAACTCTCAGAGGTCGACTCAACGCCTCTCAACTAATACTGATGTGCTGACTAAAAGCCAAAGATACAAAAGACCGACTCGCACGCGATTCAAATAACACCAAGGCAGGTACAAAATTCACAAGAGAAGTACCTACGCATAACATAAAATGAAAACTATATCCCAAAATTAAAATAAATACAAGAAAGGATACATACCAGCCATAATGTCAGGCGCAACGCGGACCTCCTCCGCAGTCAACTGAAAGGCTCTCCCTCGTGCATTCGGTACCTCGGCCTTCACTGGCCGGCTCTCAGCAGCTCTGATAGCAGCAGGGGCAGATCCCTGAGGTGCTCCCTGAGCTGTCCCTCGCAACTGTAGACACTCTGCCTTGCGGTGTCCGGTCTGGTTGCAGTGTAAACACACTGCAAACCCCTTAGGGCAATCCTTGTCCATATGCCCATCTTTGCCACATTTGTAGCAAGATTCCGCTCTGCACACCCCATTGTGGCTCTTGCCACACTTACCACAAGTGCGGCCCTTCTGACTCCCAGATCTCGAATTAGTGGGCTTGGCCCGCTTGGCTGCCGGCTGAGACTACACCGGTCGCCGATCCCTCCCCTGAGACTCAGCGTCCTCCCTAGCCTGAGTCTCCAGCTCTATCTCCCTCTTCCGGGCATTTGCCTGAAGCTCAGCAAATGTCCAGTACGTCGAGTTTGCCATGAACTCCCGTATATCCCTCCTCAAAATGCTCAAATATCGGCTCATACGTGCCTGCTCGGAGGACACGTGCTCTGGGCAGAATATCACCCGCTCATGGTGTTGGGTTTTGAGCATTCTAACACTTCCTAAGTGTACATGCAACCCTAATTACCTTGGATCTATGTTTTCTCTAATATACATGCAAATAAGAACATCCAAGGTATTATCCTAATCTAGCATACAAAAACTATGAATGTAACAAGATAGAATACATACCTCTTGATGTAGCTTGATGTCTTCAAGCTTTAAGAGCTTAGCCCTAATAGTGTGGAAGCCTCAAGTGGAATCACAAATCACCAAGACACCTTGGAATACTTTAGAGAATATGATTACTTGGTTCTCTCTAGTGAAATTGGCTAGCCCTTCTTTAGTGTATCCACACTAGTGCCAATTTCACCAACCAAAGACATCTTTATATAGTATGGAGGATTAGGGTTAAACCCTAATACCCATGGCCTTTCATTTCCTAGGATCCATGGGTTAAACACTCCATGGACTATCCATCAAAGCTTAGCCCAAAATGAACTTGGCCCATTCCATATATATAAGAGTCCATATTTAATTAGTTCCTTTTGATCACTTAATTAATTATAAATTAATTCTTGATCAATACTAATTAAACAATATGATTCCATATTAATATATTAGAACTTATAATATATTAATATTAATCATAAACATACTATTCTCAAAAGATTATCCATATAAATTGTGTCGGTGAAGTGCAACCCAAATGGACCATGCCGGGTCGGGTCAAGTACATACCAAATATAGTTATGGACTTAGACATTAATCCAACAGTCTCCCACTTGGATAAGTCTAAAACTATTATTGCGTATGACTTCAAACCTAACTGGCAATCGTAGCTCTTAAAGCCGCTGTCAAACTCTGATCTTATCAACGAACTTGTCCATTAGATAAGGGATCATATATTCCTCCATTCTAGATATCATATGGACTGAGACATGGATTATAATCATTCTCTCTGTCCATTTGTTGTTTCCCGATTTCCGATTTATGACGACTGACTAATTGAACAAATCAAATAAGTCCTGGCCCGGCCGAGCACTTCCATTTGTCATCATCAAATCATCGAGGGGCCCATAGATATCGCTTTTATCCCGAAGGTAAAAGGAATGGATAAACTTCGACTCATATGGCTTGTTCTACTACTTGTTGAATCATACACAAAGGCACGTTTTATAGCACCGAGTTACCAAATGCGTTTTCGTGCAATCAATGTACAACCAACTCATAGTAACAACTCATATCTCTAGGTTTGAAGAATATAAGATATTATCGTCTCATGATCACTCGTGATAAAATCCATGAAGTGATTCCAATGAGCGCGGGTTGAATCCAATACTCAGAACTTATGAGCACTCATGAGTGTTGTAGCCCTTTGTCCAACACCTTAGACCTCTACAAGCCAACCCATGGCAGTCTTAATTCATATCTACTTCCAACATATGACCGACTGTGGATGTTTGAATAACTTAGTCATGCAGGAAGAATAACCCAGTTTATTCGGGAAGTCAAAACATGCAAAATAAAACACAATAATAATTGAATCCAATATGGTATCAACCCTTTGAACATAAATAAAACACCTTTCATTTATCACCATATGATTACACATTATTCATTGTATACTGTTTCAGCTATCAACTTTATTCTTGAATGTAAAACAATAGTTGTCCCATGCTCCAAGCATGTACACTATGTTTTCTTAAACACTAGTCATGCCACACACCAAGTATGCATACTATGTTTGTCTATGATCTTTACTTTGTGAACTAGATCAATTGAACATAACTTCAATGATTCTCTTTTCACACTCCCAAATCCTTACTGCAAATGCAAGAATTCCAAATTCATGCCATTTGCAGAAATCTGTTAGATTCTAAACTTATATGCATTGATCCTCTTGTAACGATTATGCACAAAGTCACAAAGACTTGGCAACAATCATTACAGAGTATTCCAAAGGAGATCAACTCCTTGGAAATATCCTTCTTGCATTAAGTTTCCTTAATCTTACACAGATTGAAAATTCTAACTTTGAAACATTTCCAGATTCCATTTTGACTATCACTTCTGAACAAGAGTTGCCTCCTTACAGATTATGTCAATAAGGTCCTTCCAGAATTATCACTATACTTCCAATTGTCCTTGAGTAACCAATCTTTGGTAAACCTTAGATTGTCCTCGACAATTGTTTAATCCTTTTAGTCATATCCAGTTCTAAACCTTTTCCCTTCTTAATGCCCCAGGCATTTGGAAAATTTTAGAACGGATGAATATAGCACATGTAATTGATCCTATATCCGAAGCATATGGGACAAGATTCATCATGTCTTACATAAAGACTAAACCAGTCTTTTGCTATAATATTTCCATTTCAATTTGCCAAGTTCTCATAATTCAGATTATGAAAAGGGATGCCGTAATCATAATCGAATTTTAGAACACAAATAATGGACCCATATACAGAATTTCCTTATGTTGAGCCATTCCAACATGAAATTCATATATATCCTTGACTAAATGATTAAAACCTCACGATCTAAGCTTATAGATTTGAGATGAAGCATAATTTCCTCTCCCTTAATTATAGCAAAACAACTTTTTCCCAATTGAAACTTTTGTTTTCTATAATTAACATTGCTAACTTGCAATACTTATCATAATTATCATGCTCCCACTAACATGATGATTATTAGCATAACACTTATGCTCCCACTAGCTTTGACATGTACTCAGAAATCAGCTGGACAGTCTGAAATTTAGATTCATACACCCTTTCCGTAGATAGCTCACCTGTGTGTCTAAGCAATTTCAAGAACCATGAAAAGGGATACCGTAATCATGGTCTCAATTGCTTAGGCATTTTCCATTTCTCACAAGTCCATGTTAGTGTGCCGGTTAACCACACGCGCTCCACTAACGACTTTTGAAAATGCAAATAACACAATTGATATCTTCGTAAAATCTACTTAGTGAAAGCGTTTCCTCACCATCATTTTCATGAATCAGAGAGAAACCTTATGACACTTAGATTTATATGGTGTATGAGTTCCTACCCATATGAATTTGTCAAACCATAATCACAAGACAAAGATAATGACAAATCCAAAACCATATGGATTGAACTCAATCTTAACTTCTTGCCACCTGGCAGCTCAAGGGCCTGCCATTGCTTCCAAGTTGTTATGCAACAAACTGAGAACTCTAAGAACTCATATGCAAAGCCAACTTTAACTGGAATGGGCACAGATATGTCAACACGATAGGTTATAAACCTCAAGTCGTGTGCTAGTGAAGAACTTCAGGTTTTATTCTTGATTATTTCTTGAGACTTTCAAGACCTTTAAGACTCCCACTGTCCTCTTGACATATAAGACTCCCTTGTCAAACATCCAAGAGATAATGCGGATTCTAATCAAGAAAAACACTTTACCCAGTTGGCCTAAGTTGGTCTTTGTTTTATCCAAAACATCACAACTTACCAATTTCAAATGTACAAGAGTAGAAAACTTTTACTCTTACATTTGACAAGTGTTTTAAACCTTCTTTAAGACATGTCACTCAAATGACAATCTTGGAGTATGACTCTAAGACTTGTATTGGAACGAAGTATGACTCATCTTCTTGATTTAACCATTTCAACAATTCAAGTTCCTCTTCTTAGTCATAAGAATGCACTAAGATTTCCTTAGAGAACTAATTTTGATATGGTTTCTTAATCATTAAGATGATCACAAAACTGATACTAAAGTACTCTCCCATCTTTTCAGATATGAGAAACTTTTATCCTTCTGCCCAATTTTATTCTTCTTATTCGCCCTGCCATACATTGGAACCTTTTCCAATGTCTCAGAGTTACACTTAAGCTTGTAAGTATAATCATATTTACTGAGCTTTAGTAAACTATGACGAATAGTCTTATCAATCTTTTGTGGTGGACTTAATCAGTGCACAAGAATGTGTACTCGATCCCTTAGTCCTTTACTTGATTCACACATCCATGTGGACGAGTAATTAGTCTTAATTTTCCAAAACTTGAAAGTTCTCATTCATCATGCTATACAACTTGCATGATTCCAAGTTCCGGTCCAATTGAAACTTGGGTGATGAGAATCTTTCCTTATTTGGTAAATCTAGACATTACCACAAATGAAAGAATCAATTTCATATTTCCACTCTTGCTCTTAATGGAATCATATAAGCAACAATTTTTCCTCAAAAGCCATTGTAAGGATATTTTAAAATAAATAAAATCAAAAAATTTTTCTTTTATTTTAAAACTTTGCGGAAAAACTTATCCTTACAATCCGTATGAAAACTTGTTGTTATCTATTCCTAAGCAATATCTCATAACTCCTAAGAAGTTGCTCAAGAATCCGATCTTCAAACTATGCGATAGAAATCCATCTACGCCATCAGATTCAGCATATTCTTTCTTTAAGTTTCTTCACTTTTCTTTGATTCTTAAAACATCACCATGTGACCCAGTCACATCATGTATCAGGAATCTCAGAATAGAAACTTAACAGAGTTAGATAGTGGTCTTTACCTGAAGTAGAGTCAAACTTATTGACTTTAACATCCTTAGGTAAATTTGTCAGCTTCGCAACCAATGCCCCTTCCCTTGGCAATATAAACGTATGGACCCTTTGATAATGGTACACGAGACTATCACAAACTTAGCTTTTCTCTTTACCATTTGGTCAACCGAGTTGACTATGGCCGATCCCTTTCCATTGGGAAGAGAATGCTTTACTGGATATCCAATGTCATCATTGTCAATGTCCATAAAGTTTTAGGAAGTTGATCTTAGCAAATAGATAAGATCATTAAGGGTCTTGTCATAGTCTGTTTCATAGGTGTCCCAAAGGAACTCACTATGTGACTTAGAAAGTGATTGAACCACCAACTTTCTCAAGACTTTGACACCCAACTCTCCCGGCTTGTCAATATGTGACTACATCTCCAAGATGTGTTCACACCTAGACCTTGCCTTGCCAATAGGGCTTGAGTGACCTTAAACTTTTCAAGAACTTGTGGGTTGGGGAGAATAATTGGAGGAGGTGAAAGAAGTATGATTTCCAAAGGACATCATCTTCATTTAGGAAACCTTGTTTCACTAGATTTGGGAAGATCATAGGTGTCTATTACAGACATCTTTTGGGAGATATTCAAGATAGTTGATTTAAAGTCCTTAATATGATACCCAATATGAAATATTAAGGCTAGGACCCAACAAACTATTTTATAACTTAGAAGAGGTATGCCGTAATCCAAGCTATAAAATATTTGAAGGTAGGTGAATGACGATTCACCAATTTCCACCAAGATAAACGAAATGAATTATTAGGTTTTAATTGGTTTTGAAACTCCTAGATCTTTGAGATTCATTGAGCTTTTCAAAGGCATGTTTCAATCTCGAGTGTGCCCTTCAGGTTTTGTGACTGGGATGCCGAGGATCACAAAACAAGGTGTGAAGTAACCATGCAAATTACTTGGTACCCTTAAGTGTTTACCCCTCAATCGATGTGCCAGTTAACCACACACGCTCCACCGATACTATGATAAACATTAAGTTACCCTTTGCCTACCTTGTTAAATACGAGTTAGTGTGCCGGTTAACCACACACGCTCCACGAACCGACTTAAACAAAGTGCAAAGTGTAATTTCATGGATTAGCACCTTATTCACATTTTTCTAAGTAACTAAGATTGGGTATTATTAAGAGTTTAGTTACTTAGTATTTATCATTAATACTTTTAATGAAGGGTTAATTATAGTCTTGTCAAACCCGTTCGGCTAACGACCCTCCACCGGTCAAGCAAGCGGTGGGCGAGAGTGGACACCCATTAAGTTGCCATTTTATAGGCAACAACCTTATACCCACCTTATAGACCGGCTTCGTGAATGAGGCGTACTAGCGGTAAGACTGACTTTACTCTTATACATATATATATATATATATATATATATATATATATATATATATATATATATATATATATATATATATATATATATATATATATTATTAACTTATAATATTATAAAGTATAAGGGTTGAATTTTAACTTTTAAAATTCTAAGGGCTAACTTGGAATTAAAGTATTCATAAGAGAAGACTTTACAAATTCCAAAACTTGAGGGCAAGTTTTGAAACTATTCAAAACTAATTAATTCCATAACTTATGTGTTTAAAGTAGTTTTAATCCAAAAACTCTTCAAGTTCCATAACTTGAGGACAAGTTATGGAAGAATTTAAACTAATAAAAGAATTAACTTTTTCTTTATTTTATAACTTATGGAATTAATTAAGGTTACATTTTTTTTTAATTTATTATTTAATGAAGAGACTCTTGGTCCTCCATAACTTGAGGACAAATTATGGAGTCATAACACCTTTTAATTAGAACTAGACTCTTCATTTTTGTAACCTTTGCCAACTTTTATGAGTTTTAAGATTCATAAATGTGACTTATAAGTTACATAAACACATTTTATGAACTTCTTTTAGATTAATTTGGATTAAAACCAACTATCACATAATTTTATTCATTAATCTAAATTCACTCATAAAACAAGGTAACACAAAAAACTTTTGGTGATCCATAACTTATTCTTAAGTTATGGAATCCTTTAAAACATTAACACCAAATTTTGTAACTCCATAAAAACTTTGAATCAATTTTTTTTAAAAACCTTTTCATATCCATAACTTATGGAGGTTTCAAAAAATAAAACTCTTTAAATCAAACTTTTAAAACTAATAAAATAATCATATCATTTTATCTTTTATTAAATTTGACCTAATTCAACTCATAAAGCAAATTATTCAAATTTTACAAATAATTAGTTTTTCACAAGAACAAGTAATTATCTTAAAATTTGACAAACTTCATGGTTTTTTCCTTTTTTTTTCAACTTGGAAAATAAAATATTTGCATCAATATAACAGAAAACAACCCGTGGCTCTGATACCACTGTTGGGTTATGTGCATTCTAACACTTCCTAAGTGTACATGCAACCCTAATTACCTTGGATCTATGTTTTCTCTAATATACATGCAAATAAGAACATCCAAGGTATTATCCTAATCTAGCATACAAAAACTATGAATGTAACAAGATAGAATACATACCTCTTGATGTAGCTTGATGTCTTCAAGCTTTAAGAGCTTAGCCCCAATAGTGTGGAAGCCTCAAGTGGAATCACAAATCACCAAGACACCTTGGAATACTTTAGAGAATATGATTACTTGGTTCTCTCTAGTGAAATTGGCTAGCCATTCTTTAGTGTATCCACACTAGTGCCAATTTCACCAACCAAAGACATCTTTATATAGTATGGAGGATTAGGGTTAAACCCTAATACCCATGGCCTTTCATTTCCTAGGATCCATGGGTTAAACACTCCATGGACTATCCATCAAAGCTTAGCCCAAAATGAACTTGGCCCATTCCATATATATAAGAGTCCATATTTAATTAGTTCCTTTTGATCACTTAATTAATTATAAATTAATTCTTGATCAATACTAATTAAACAATATGATTCCATATTAATATATTAGAACTTATAATGTATTAATATTAATCATAAACATACTATTCTCAAAAGATTATCCATATAAATTGTGTCGGTGAAGTGCAACCCAAATGGACCATGCCGGGTCGGGTCAAGTACATACCAAATATAGTTATGGACTTAGACATTAATCCAACACATGGAACATCCTCGTAATCACTATGACAGACTCAGTACCCTGCTTGAGGGTCAAAAACTCCTGGGCCAAACGCTCCCTCTCCACCTGGGGAACGTACTCATCTCGAAACATAGCAGTGAACCTCTCCCAGTTCACTGCAACAAGCTCAACAGGCATATAATGCGCCGTCACAAACTTCCACCAGTCCTTAGCTCCCAAGCGAAGCTGGTTCAGCGCGAACCGGACTCTCAAATGCTCAGGAGATGAGCAAGTAAAGAAACACCCCTCAATGTATGAAATCCACCACATCGCTGCAATCGGGTCCTGGGTCCCATCAAACTCCGGTGGTTCTGTGTTGCTAAACTCCCGGAACAGCAACGCATCACCATCCTATGGTCTAGTCGCAGCTACAGTTGCAGTGGCCACAGCAACAGCAGCATCAGAAAGAGCAGCGTATCTCTCGTCAAATGTTTCTATCAGGGTGGTCTTGATAGACCCAAACATCTCTGGAATCTCAGCGCGGATGGCAGCAGCCACCTCATCATGAATCATCTGGCGGAGCTCCTCGTCGCTCACACCCCCTCCACTAGTCTCTGGTCTGTGGCACGTTCCCACCTTGATACCTCTCTGAAATACAACACAAAATATCAAAGACTCGCTCGAGCATGCACACACTCGACACCCCCAATCCTACTTGGTTCCTGGTACCCTAAGGATTCTTACTTGGGTTGCGCACTGGCCCGGTGCCTTCGGTAGTACGGGCCCAATACTACCGACCACACCGACTCAGCATTCATTCCAAGTCCTCCTCCCAGAGTCCCAAATTTCGAAGCACTCTACTCTCCTAATCATGTGTTACTCACAACTCGCAAGCAGATATCTCATAAGCACCTTGCTGCTATCTAAACACTCTCAAACATTTCTAGCAGCAAAAGCCCCTAGACTAAGGCATCATATATCAGGCCACTCTAGTCCTAATAAGAATACCTAGTCTACTCTAGCATGCATATCATAATTCGTCATATAGCATAACATAATATATCTGATAGCACTTATCGTAAGGATATTTTGGGAAATCACCGTTCGGGCACTGGCTGATCGTACACACGGCTCTGCTCTGTTTGTCTCAAACTCTTTTTACTCTTTTAAAAATTGTACTTTATTATCAAAATTTCTTCTCAAATCCTCAGTTTGAGTTTAGATACGCCCGAAGATGCATCTGAATCCCTCAAACCAAGGCTCTGATACCAACTTGTAACACCGTAAAAATTCAAATATTTTTTCGCATTTTAAAAACCATATATTTTCATTAACATCCACATTTTAAAACATTGTATCATCATTATCTCAATACAAAACCCGAAGATCAAAACATATGAACTCCAATATGCGTGTATATGAGTCATGTCGGCGCCTTCCCGCGATCATCACTGGTGCCTGAAAAACCACACATAACACTGTAAGCATAAATGCTTAGTGAGTTCCACACATAACACTGTAAGCATAAATGCTTAGTGAGTTCCGCAAAATACCACATAAACGCATATCAGCCACTCAAGGTTGTAACTCTGTTGACTCTCTGGTCGAATATCTCTGTGGGACCCTCTTAGTCCCATAACTCTGTGGACCCACTGGTCCTAACTCTGTACACTCTGAATCATGCATATCACATATCACTATAAATCACAACACATAATATCATGCAAATACACTGGCATAGAACTCTAGAATACTCTGTCACATAACTCTATTACCAAACTAGGTAAAGTATAGTGAGAAGACTCACCTCAGATATCTCGGTATATCTCTGACTTGGTAGAAATATGATCTAGCCTCCGCCTAATCACATAAAGTAAATATTCTCATAAATATAACTCTCAGGACTAGACTCAACCCTCTCTAGGTGAAAGACCATTTTACCCCTCTTATCAGCTCAAAGGCCACATTGTTGACCAAACCCTAAGAGTCAACAAAAGTCAACGGTCAAACTTTGACCCGACTCGTTAGTGCACTTGGGCGACTCGGCGAGTCTACACGTGTCTACTAACTCTCTTAGTCCCTCTTGGCACGTCGAGTCCCTCCCCTTACTCGACGAGTCACACATGGCATGAATCGCGGGGCCACCCCGACTCAACTCGCCGAGTCTCTAGAACAACTCGGCGAGTTCCGCCTTGAACTCTAGTCCCCTAACTCTCCCTGACCCACTGAGTTATTTCCCCAACTCGGCAAGTCTACACACTGAGTGATTTACGGGAAACCCTCACCCTACTCGCCGAGTCTGATCTTTGGACTCGGCGAGTTCATGCCATGCACAAACTCCCTAGACCTCCTGAGGTCAGATATGTTCCCTTAATCCATAGATCTGACCTTCCCAAGCAGGATAATCACGTAAGGTTCAGACCTTGACACTCATATAACATCTAGATGGTCTAACTTGGTGATTTAGCCCCAAAAACTAACATCCTAAGTTCATGGCTCCCAAAATAACTCATAAAGCTCCAAGGGTTAAGGTATCTGGACCTCTTTGGGTCTAGATCCAAAGCATAAACTCGAGAAGGGACCAATTGCTCTACATATCCATCCTCTAAAGGGGTTAGAAAACCCTAACTCTAAGAATCAACACCAAAACTGAAGAAGGTCCGAGTAAATACCTCAATATGAAGTCTATGAACTCTGAAGTCACCAAAATCGCACCTCCTTCAGCCTCCACTTTCCTTGGTCACCTCTTTCTGGCAACTACACCAACGAAATGATCAAGAATGGCCTCTCCTTCCTCACAAACGCTCTAGATCTTTTAGGATTTCTCTCTAGGGTTTGGTAGCCGCAAATGACGGCCCTAAGGGCCTTTAAATAGGTCCCAAACCTAGAAAATTAGGGTTTCATTAAACAGCAAGGACTCGTCGAGTCCACTCATGAACTCGTCGAGTCCACTCATGAACTCGTCGAGTCCGGCTGTGAACCCTGATACGAATCCGCGACCATGCTCAGCGAGTCTAAACACCAACTCACCGAGTCCCCTCTAAATCTCCAAAAATAAAAGGAATAATTAATATACCTGGGAATCCAGGTGTTACACCTTCCTCGTCAGATAAGTGAGGGGTACTGCGATCTTGGAGAAATCCCGAATGAATCTTCGGTAGTACCCAACCAAACCCAAGAAGCTCCTGATATCCGAGGGAGACTTCAGAACCTCCTACTGCATCACCACCTCGATTTTGGCTGGATCGACCAAAATCCCATCCTGGTTAATGAGGTGTCCAAGGAACTGAACCTCTGGCGACCAAAACTCTTATTTCGAGAACTTGGCATAAAGTCGCTCTCGCCTCAAAACCCCCAGAAGCTCGCGAAGATGTTCCTCATGCTGCTCTCTAGTCTTGGAATACACCAATATATCTTGAATAAACACGATGACTGAGCGATCGAGCATCGGTCTGCATACCCGATTCATCAAATCCGTAAATATCGCAAGCGTATTGGTGAGCCCAAATGGCATCACCACACACTCGTAATGCCCATAACGAGTCTGGAACGCAGTCTTCTCCACGTCTCCTCCCTCACCCTGACCTGATGGTACCCAGACCTCAAACCAATATTGGAGAACCAAGATGCTCCCTGTAACTGATCAAAGAGATCAACAATCCACGAGAAGGGATAACAGTTCTTCACCGTTAACTTGTTCAACTCCTGGTAATCAATGCACATACGGTGTGAACCATCCTTCTTCTTGAGGAATAAAATCGGTGCTCCCTACGGGGAACTACTCGGACGGATGAACTGCTTGCCTAACAGCTCCTGCAATTATTACATTAAAATATTATAATAAAATAGGAAAACCTATAAAATGACATGTGTATAAAAATTAACTCAAAATTACAAGAATTTGACATTTGTCAAATTGAAGGAGAGCATGCCATGTGGAAAAAAAATTCTTTATTTATTAGGGAGGATTCCTTAATCATAAGGTTGTGGGTAGTGGTGCGGTATTTACCACACTTTTTGCCACATAGGCAGGGGAAGTTCCCTGACTAGGTTTGGGTGCGGTTTAGGCCACAGTGCTGTAGAAATTTGTTACACTTTCACTCTCTCTCTCTCTCCTCTTTTATTTGCTCCCTCTTTCCTCTTTCAACCAATCACCTTTTTTTTCTTTTCTCTCTCTTTACCATATTCTGACTCCCACCATGTTGTTTAATAGTTTTAAAATGAGAACAATTATGAGTTGACGTCTACGTGGCATAAGAGGGAGTGCGGTTTCTGTGACACCACTCCCTCCGGCCTAAATATTCTAATTTTGAATGTTTTCGTTGCTATTTACTTGATCAATTGTGTTAATATGAACTTGAAAAACACCTTATGACCCAACATTACCAACAATAGGGAATCTGAGTATCCTAAAATAAACCCAAACTACAAAGGCCCTTCTTAAAATTTCTAGATCTTCCTTCTCACCTACATGGAAATTCCTAAATTGTAGGTTGCATCATTCATTGTATAGGAGCCATTACTAGCTCAATTAAATGAAGATGTTGATTCAACCTGTACTCTAATCAGGAATAACCTTAATTTTGTTGATATCATCCATTATTAGATCTAAACTGATACTTCTTTCTCCTTTTACATTCTTGCACAAATGATCCTACACACCATGATGAACTATAATCATACAAAGATAGAGTTGTGAATACAAAGGTGTTCCCTAAACTAATTGGGGGAAATGGTCAATGAAATGCCAAAACCTAATAAAGTCTCATGCCTCCAATGAGAGCATGGATTGATGAACCCTTTTTTATATTCACCCTACCAAGTGGCGCCGGCCCAGAGGGAAGCAGGGCCATGGCGAAGCGAAACATTGGGCTAGGTGCATCAATTTTCTAAAAATATCTAATATGTATGTATAATGTAATTGGGCCAAAATAAGAAGGCCGCTAATTTTGTTTTAGTCCGGTGGGCATTGAGCTGATTATAAATTGGGTGAAATTAATAAGCAATTGGACTTTTTTTTGGTAATTGTTGTTCACACGCTAGAAATCAAGGAGTCAGTTCGTGATTATATTGATTCAACCGATTCTTTATTTCTGATTCCATTCTTGTCGTTCTTTACCTCTCCAGATGCCGATTCTCTCTTCACCTAATTCCAAAGTCCAAATCGATTTAGTGATTCAATCATTCTTGTAAGTCGCCATCAGCAGTGGTATACAATTTTGAAGGGAATCATCGGTAATCGGTAATCAGTTGAGGTATCCAAGAGAACTGTTAACTCTGTATTAATGAATAATGATCAGTAACAGTCAATCACCACCAGATTGGTCTGGTTGAGTTTCTTTGATTGCATTTCTTTTAAGTTTTTGAGGTTTCTATAAGATTGTTTTAATGTAATTGATTTAGTCATAGATTCGCTGATTCACTCTGTCAATCTGTGAAAAAACAAATTCAAAGTAAGTGCTAAGGCATCATCTCCTCTCTCTTTGGAAATCAGAAACGACATCTGTTAGTTTGTTCAATAATTTCTAATCTCTAATTTCTTATACAACAATCAGCATCATCAAACTTTTCATCCCTATCAGGAGTTTTTTTTTTATTACACTTCTATTTGTTGAATTGAAGTGTTTTAAGTATGTTTCCATGTAAACAACGGTCCGATACTCAAAATAGAAAGCCAAAAAGACAAGAACAAGTATCTGCCAAAATTTTGCTTTGGTCTTTGGATAAATATTTTCCTAGGAGTGAGAATGTTGTTGAAAGTGATAACCAAAATAATTCTAATGATGAACCCATTGATAATTCCAATTCTATTGATAGTTCTAATGACCCCTTTGCCAATTCTAATAATTCTGAAAATGAATTTGCTGAAAAACCAAAAGATTTTAATATTTCCTATCCAAGACTATGGGATGAGATAGATTTAAAAAAAAAATTGCATATAGAAAAATGGTATAGAGAAATTGAAACTAATAATATTTTTTCAAAAGATATGTTTAATAGACATGTTTCTTGTAAATTTTATGTTCGTAAATTAAGAAATGGTGATGCTTGTGATAGAAAGTGTTTGGAGTATTCAAAAGAACTTGATAATTTTTTTTTGTAAGTTGTTTAAAACGGCCAGTTCTAGAAGTAATTTGGCAAACGAAAAAATAAATGATTCGAAACATCTTAGTGAAAAGTTATGTGAACATGAAAATAACTCTGTCCGGGCTAGCCTAAGGGTAGGGCGAGCTGGGCCACTGCCCAGGGCATCATTAGGAAGAGAGGCATAACGATTTGTCTAGCTCTTCATACAAATTTTAGGCACAAATTTTGCTCCACAAGCATGAGGCATTCGATACATAAAAGGACAGAAGCAGAAAAACGTAGCTCGACAATCACACCTAAAAACCTGAAAACGAGGAGTCGATCATGCGCAATAATCACGCCTAAAATCAGAAATCGATTGCCCCGAGTCTTGCAAGCTAACGGAAAAAAAAATGTTGCTTTAAGAGGCTACGTTTTTATCCTTTGGTTATAAATCAAATTCCTTAAATCCCATACTTTGAAATCTAAAATTACTACCCGAAATCATAAACATAAATCTTATTCTTTATGTTTTGATTCATTTCTTTCAAGAATTATGAATGCATAGTAGGTAGATTGTCTAGTGTAGTCGTGTATGGCTGGTCTAAGACGGTTTTTGGAATCTCAAATCTAGAAAGAGGAATCCTTGTAACTTTTCTAGTTTTATGATTTTGATTTTATATGTTGTTCAAATGTTATGATTTTTGTTGTAACACTTGAATCCTGGTATGCTTCACTATTTCCCTTGTGTTATTTTAAAGTTGCATTTTGGTCCTTGTGTAGTACGTGGGGTGTACCGCATGGTACGCTTGGCGTACAAGCTGTGAAGCGAGTACATGGGGGGTACCATATGGTACGCTTACCGTACTCATGCGAGGCCATTGTGGGGTTCCGGACACGTACGCGGGGTGTACATCCATGTACGCGGGGCGTACGTATGGATTATTGAAACTCTAATTTTTGGGGTTGGACACTATATAAACACATTTATGGCTCAAGAGACCCTCATTTCTCAGCCTCCAATGACCTGATAGCCTCATATTCAAAACCCTAACCCTCTCCTTTGTGTTTTGAGCTTATTGTGTCTATTTTGGTGTACTTTGGTTAATAATCTAAAAGAAGGAGCTTAGTGCAAGATTGTTGATCAAGGAAGAGCCTGTGGAACCTGATTCTCTACTTCATTTCTAGCTTGTTTGAGGTAAAAAACTATGACCTTGCTCATTAGAAGTTTAGATCTAGTTTATATGAGTTTTGGACCCTTTTTGGTCCCATGAATGAGATCTAGTGGTTTGATACCACTTCAGGAGTTATGAGTTGCCACTCTTGGTGTTTCTAAGTTTCAAGGTCCATAAAGTTGGCACCTTTAGGGTTTAAAATCAGCCATGCATAAGATTATATCCATTTAGTGAAAGTAAAGTGCTATATCTTTGTCACACCCCGAACCAGACGACGGAATCGTCCGGGGGCTCGTGTGACTATAAATTGAAATATCATCACAATGAATAGACATGAAACATAACACAATCATCACCAACGTTACATAATACAACTGGTAGTTCACATCAAGTACATTGTTTTACATTACATATTTCAAAAACATAAATTGTACGATGATTGACATTTGCATAAAAGAAATCCTAAAATACTCTTGACGGTTCTTCAGCTTATCGATTACCTGAGAATACAAGTTATTTTGAAAATGGTCAACATATATAATGTTGGTGAGTTCATAAGCATATTTGATTGAAAAATTTTGTATTGGGCGCATAACCTAGAAATCTGATATTTTCTTTAAAATTCTTTGAAAAAGATGTATTGATTAAGTATAAATGTATGTGTGATTTCTATTGTAAAATCACGTATAAATGAAAGATCCAAAATTTCCTTGTATTATATCTATTGTAAAAAAAATGGTAATGAATAATAGTATTTCCCCAAAAAATCCGATATTTTCTGATTTATAAAAGTGTTGTAGCCCTTGCATTATTTTATGATTTGTTTTGTATCGACATGATTGTAGAGTTTTGCTTTTCGTAACGTTATGATGGTAACGGATCTCTAAGTGAATCGTTATAACCATGCATGATAAAAGACTAATTTGCCTGCCTTGGTATTTTCCAAACGCTGGTATTTGATCAAGGTTTTGTCACCTAAGACTGGCCTAGTCTAACTCTAGCGAACAGCTCAGGTGTAGGGGAGTCACCCCCGTATAGATCTATACACAAACTCTCGCTCTCCCTCCAGGAGACTCTGATTGTAACTACAGGCTACGACCATACACTCAATGGTGTCAACCGACAAGTTTCACTAGATCCCAACAATTGCCACAGGAATATATATATATATATATATATATATATATATATATATATATATATATATATATATATATAACATTTATGTATTTAGATTTACCAACACCAGAATGATTCATGAATGTGAAAGGATAAGGCACATTAGACATGTAAGTTGTTTCAAGACTTGTTAGGTATGCAAAAGGACACTTAAGGCCCATTAACAATATAATGAATAGTTTAGGCTCAATTATCATGTAAATGGACCACTAAGGCCCAATAAACATATAAAGGATAATTTAGGCTCGTTAAGCATGTAATTAGGTCAATAAGGCCCAATAGACATGTAATGAATATATTGGGCCCATTAAACATGCAAACGGATCACGGCCCAATAAGCATGTATAGGAAATATTAGGCCCAATACTCGTACCGTTGTTGTATTTCGTTTGTTTGTTATAGTATAGTTCATTTAGTCGGAAAATTTATCCCTAATGTTATAAAATTCCAGTGTTTTGTTATAATGATATTTTCAGTTTATTACGTCAAAATTCTATAATTTGAACTCAAGTTTAATAAAAATTACACTTTAGGTCCCTTAAGAACTAGATTGAACATTTAAAGGCTTATTTTTACATAAAATGTCATTTTTATCCATTTTAATTAAAAATAACATTTTAGCCCATTAATTTATAAAAACTTGTATTTTCGCCCCAAATGTTTAGTAATTTACGGATTTGGCCCAAAAATACATATATTGACATTTTCGACCCATTTTTGCAGAAAATTACATTTCAGCCCTTATTTGAATAAAATGACATTTTTGGCCCAATTTTTATAAAATTAACATTTTTGCCCCAAATCTTGAAATAAGTGTCATTTTCAGTCCCTAATCTTGTGGGTTTTCATTTTTGGCTCAAGTTTTTATTTCATAATATTTTGATCCATAAAAATTGTTAATTTTGCAATTTGGGCCCAAAAAGCCGTAAGGCCCACAATAAGGCCCATAATGCAAGATTTTACATTTTTGTCCCTTTGGAAAGTTTGATTGTTATAAACTCCTTTTAAGCGAATGTGACCCTTTTGGTCCTTATAAAACTGTAGGTGTAACTTTTGTCACTATCTTTTGTTTATTTGTAAAAAATGATCCTTATACAAGATTTATGTTTTGTTTTTTCACAACTTAGGCATGTATAACACTTTTAACTTTGCAGTATGGTGACAAGAGTGTTTTAGTTTATGAATCTCACCTATTTTTGTTAAAGTTTTATAGATCCGTCGAGTTTTATCACACAAACACAACATAAACCATGAAAATCACACATAACATGCATAAATACATAGATCGACACATAAATACTTGTATTCTCCCCCAAAAACATGTAAAAACCTAAAACAAGGGGGTATGAACTCACCTTTGCTTGTTGTTTTCGGTTTTGAAGAAGAAATGGAGAGATCTTGGCCTTTAGCAAGCCTTCTTGAGTGATTTTCGGACTTAAGAAGTTTCTAAGAGTATGATCACAAGCATTTGTTTAGAAGGAGTATTCTAACATAAAAACGAAGTTATAGAACTTGGATATGTATGGACTTACTAAGGAATGATGATTTTTGGTGAAAACCTTCTTGGAATGCCCTAAATCTCGAAAATTCTTGATGAAAGAAAGAAGAGTCTTTGAGAGTGTTTGAGAGAGACTTTTGAAAGTATGTGTGTGTGTGTGTGTGTTTCTTGCTCTCGACCGAATAGAAGAAAAGAAGAGAGGGAAGAGAAGGGTGAGGATGTGATGGATACCTAGATGCATGAGATTTATGGATTACTTAGTGGTTAATTTGCATGGAAGTCTATCATGCAATAATGATGTGTCTAATGCTAGTTAATCGTCTTATTTATTATTTTTTTTACATGGGCCGAGAATTGGGCTAGGAGAAAGGAAGTGGATTAGTTTGGGACAATTCCTTGACTTAGCTTGAAATCATGAGTCCCAAATGAGTATTTTTTTTGGTCCATTGGGCCCCTTGGGACATTCACGGCCCAATCAAAGTCTATTAAGGTGAATGGAATCATTTTTGGCCCATTAGGATTAACACAAACCATTTTAGGCCCACTTGACCCAAAATGTTAAGTTTTATGAATGTGGGTCCAATTAGAACTCAATTAGGGTATTTAGGCCTAAAATAGTTGAATTGAATGCTTATTGGTCCATTAGGCCCAATAAGAAAATCCTAGTCCATAATAAACTTGAACCGAGATGTTTAGGGTTTTCAACTCATTATTGACTATTTGAATACTTTGTATAGAGTTTTGAACTTCACTTGTGAATCTTGATTAAGTTTGTAGTCATAAAATGAACATAGTGCATAATACCAAGTTAGAGTTACAAGTATTATCATAGATGACATTTACATGATCATAGAACTTCCTGGCTAAAATGCCAGTTGTGACAATCTTGAAGTTGGGTCCTTTTGGGGTATGCAAAGTCACCAAGTCAGTGACTTTATTGTTCTAGACACTTATTAGGATTCATATCTGTGGTTTAGACTTCTGGAATTAAGCATTAAGTTCTTAAGGATGATTTTGGCTTAATGGGTGAGTACGTTGGGCGTAGAAGTCTGTACATACAGTGTATAAGCCATATAGCGTGTACGCTTAGCGTACAGTTGAGTATGCCTCGCGTACTTAGTCAGATGGTTTTTTGCATTTTGGGCTTCGAGTTTGGGCTTTCTTTTGGGCTTGGGTGTTTGAGTTCTTATTAGGCCATCTATGTGCAAGTGTTTTGGACTAGGAAAATGTTTTGGGCTTTAGGGTAAGACCTATGTAAGGGTTTGGGCCCAATTTGGAAAATTGGGCCATAAATAGGCCTTGGATGATTAATTGGTTTTGGATCTTTTAGATTGTAAGTTTGGGCCTTAGTCTTGGACTAAACTAGGTGAGGGGTAAAATTGTCTTTTTACCCCAAGTATGGATTGTTGGATATGGATTGGAACCCAAATGTTAACTGGGTGTTATGCTGTATCTATACCTCGAGGATTTGTCGGACCAACAGCCAGGGATTTTCAGTAAGATTCAGCCGTCGAGGTGAGTTTCCTTACTGGGTTTAGCGGGTCTATGGCACCAATGTCGGCCCTTATTGTTTATGTTAGGATGCTAGGAGTCTGCGTGACCCTTGCATGTGTTATGTGCTACTATTTATACCGGGCGGGGCCCGATGACTGAAACGTATGCTATTGTTTTATGATCATTGTATATGTTAGCATGATTATGTGATATATATTGTATGTGTATAGTGGACAGGGCCCGATGTTAGGCGGGGCCTAAGAATAATAGATTTGTATACCAAGCGGGGCTCGATGCCAGACGGGGCCCGATGGGTGTTGCGGCCCGATGTAGGGTGAGGGCCCAGTATGTGATTTATTATGTATCGTATCGGGTAGTTTGGGGAACTCACTAAATTTATGCTTACGGTTTTCAGTTTATGTTTTAGGTACTTCTGGTTCCAAGGGGAAGAGCTTGGGATAACTGCATCGCATACACCACATAGTTCCGCTTTTATGATTTACTCTGATTGATATGATGTTGATACACTTAGTTTCACTTGGATTGTATTAATGATGATTTTGGAATACAATTTTATTGAAATTAAAAATGAAAATTTTGGGTCATATTTTTGGGACCTTTCAAGTTTGTATCAGAGCCTTAGTTTGAGGGATTTAGGCACACTCTCAAGTGTGTCTAAACTCAAACTGAGGGTGTGGTAGAATTTTCAAAAAGAAAATGTTTTATAAAAAGGGTTTTAATTAAGAAAAAAAGGTGTGGTGCATTGAATTGGCTGAGCTTAAGTAAGTTTTCCCAAATTACCCATACATGTTATCTTATATGATTTGATCTATGAATCGTACACGAGTTAGGGCGAAGGATTTACTCAGTTTTTCATGATAGAATGCTAGGAGATATGCCTTTATATGCCTATTGTTTGAGCTTGTAGACTTTTATGCTAGTACTGATTAATCAGTGATAGGATGGTCTGATTAGGTTATGCTTGGTTCTAGTTACTTGATGCCCGAATGTTGCTTTCGTTGTGCGTTCTAGGATTTATAACTAACTTCAATTAACTAGTACACAAATATGCTAAGTTACATACTATGGGAACTAAATAATTTTAGAAGGTTAGGTTTTAACTCTATTGCGTAGCTCTTGTTTGAATCCAACCGTTGTAGTATGAGACCTCTCATTCGAAGAATTATCTCGTTTTAGTGGTATGTAATTATATTTGTGAGCTAGTTAGAGGGATTTAGCGGGGGTTCCTTCTGCAACTGATAACGAAGAGTGGTGTGGATTTTCCCCTATGAGAAACCTAGGATGAGATCTAGTGCTCGGAGCCTTATCTGTGGGGGAAAGTTTTATGGATACCAAGTAATTGGGTTGAGTCAAGACAATTCTTGAGGAAAGTACAGATAGATGTGGAAAGTAGTATGGGCCCGTACTACTGGAAGCATAGGATCCGTACTCAATTCAAGGAGAGCTATGATGAAACCAGGGAGCTTGTGGAGTTGTGATTCCCCTTATATATATATATATATATATATATATATATATATATATATATATATATATATATATATATATATATATATATATATATATATATATATCGATGTGTATTCTGATGGTTAATATGGTCTATTTTCAGTATGGTAACATTGCGAGGCAGACCAGTTGGCAGTTCTGGTGCTAGAGAGGGCTAGGGCTCGAGTTTCTGGGGTCGGCCAGCTAGATAAACAAACGAGGGAGTTCATCTTGCCTGAGATTACACACAGTATTCTTGAGCAAACTCCTGCGATCTTTGGCAAGCTCAAGAAGGGTATTTTGGAGAGTTTGGATGAGCGGTTGAGCGCCTTTCACTATGAGATGGCAGCTTTGGTTGGGGCGCGTTTATTAACTTTCAGTGAGTCCCCTTATGAGGAGCTCTAGACTATCATGGGGAGAAGGACCCCATAGCGAGCAAGCAGTGGTTAGTAGATGTTGCTAACGCCTTGCGCACCAGTCGTTGCCCTGATGGGGATAGGGTAAGACTAGCTTCCTGCCTTTTGAAGGATAGGGCATGAGACTGGTGGGAGGAGGTATGACATGAAATGGTGATGATGTTGTTGATGTGATGACATGGGATGATTTCTTGACCAGGTTCTGAGTTGAGTTTGCACCAGTGATTGAGGTGCAACAATTGGCGCAAGAATTTCAGGATCTTCGGCAGACTACGAAGATGGTAGCTGAGATCACCGAATGTTTAGGGAGAGGGCGCTTCTGTGTCACACCCCAAAACCGAGAACGGCGGAAACGTTCTGGGGCGGAGGACGTCATGTAATGTATCACAACAATGCAAAGTAGTAAACAAAGTAACAACATCATCCATTGCATTAATAGTACAATTTTAATTACATTTGAGTTCTTTCATAGTATAATTCTACAAAATGAATATTCAAAAATAAAAGACGAGTCTTGATTTCTCCGTCTTCACAGAACCTGGTAGTCGTACCTGTCTATCCGTATCCTGGGAATACAAGTTATTTTGAAAGCGAGTATCAGCAATAATGCTGGTGAGTTCATAAGTATTTATGTGACTTTGATTTGTAAAGCTGTAAAGAAAACTTGTAAATGTATGAAGGAAAGTTTGTACCAACGAACATGTTTGCAAGTAATTGTGAACGTTTGAAAACCTTAGAAAATCTCATATTTTCTACTAGTATAAATTGTAGTCTTCTACCAAGACTCGACTGTTTTGAATAATTGCTTCAGAAATCCAATATTTGTTTATAAGTGGGTGGTAATTTAAAAGACCCAAAGATGTACTACCATGATATTTATTCATGTCTAAAACAGTAGATTTGTGTACAGTTACAACTGCTAAGGTATATGATATCTCCGTAAATCAACATGTTTTTAATACTCCATGTGAGTTTTATAACCATGCTATTGACATTGATGGCCTGTAACAACGTTCTTCAGGCGTTGGAATGTTATGACATTTGTCACCCCAGACCTGCCGGTCTAACTGTAGCTAACAGTTTAGGTGCGGGATTGTCAATCCCGTATAGATCTATACACAAGTATCACGCTCCCCCTCCAAGGGATTATGGTATATAATACAGGACTTAAAATGCATACTCGAACGTACGTGAAGCTGAAATGTCTCACAATTCTTAGTATCAAATAGATTTACGTATGAAAGTCCATTTTGTTTTTGTATATGAATATACCTTCTTGATATGGTACTTGTAGTATATAAAATGTTATGAATATCTAGTACACTATCTCATGTAATTGTATTCCTTGAAATGGTATGTCTTGAAAGTTGTATGCTTCTGTAATTGTATGTCTTAAGATTGTATGCCTTTTTAATCGTATATAATTGTATCTCTTCGCATAGTATGTAATGTATTTGTATTGACTCATGAATAGACTGAATCTTGTATAACTCCTGGTACTTGGAATGGTAAATAGTATGTCTTAACTATACCTATTATAGTTATTGATAATGTGTGTGTATAATTCGAAATATGCCTTTGCTACTCAAAGGTACTGAACGAACTGACGGAAACTTTTATGTCTATATATGTACATATATATATAACTAATATTTAGACGACATTCGGACGAATAACCGATGCCCTAAGGCCACATCCCAACGAGGAAAAGGAAATAAAGCGAGCTAGCCGTCCTAAGTCCTTCAAACATTACTTATATAAGTATACATATATAGGCAAGCACAAAAATATAAAAGAAGTTTTGTAAAACCTTTGAAAAGTTTAATAAATAAGAAATGATGACTTGATGTCAGTTTATAAAATGATTTGAAAGCAGTGTGTTTGATAAGAACAGTTTTAAATATAGGAAGACCTTTGTTAGAAACATGATTCTAACAGCGTTTGAAAGAAATCATAAAGTATGTAAGACAGTTTGATAAAGAGTTTTTAACATGTATAAATGTTTGTCGTAAACTATTATAGTTTTTCCAAAAGTTCGTTTCGTTTGTATAGTAACCCTAGTGTAATGCTCACTAGTTATGAAATGTGTAGCTTTTTGTGGTGACATAATGAACACTTGTACTGAAGGTATAAATAAACTGTTTGATTCGTATACGTATAACAACATATTTAATTTCAATATATATCAGACGATATCGTGTTATGTTTTCCATATGAAAGATTCCATATAATGGTTGTGAATCACATATGATTTACTTGATAAAAATGAGTATTTAGTGAATCTTTGAGTTACACACGATAATAATCGTGTGTTTACTTGTATTCCCCTCCTCAAAAGTGTATATTAAAACAATATTGATAGAAATATAGATTATAGGGGTATGAACTCACCGATGAAGGTGCGTGATTTGAAGAAAACGAGATTTTCCCGGGCGGCACCTCGACCGGAAAGTGACGAGATTTTCGGAAATCTCGGGGCTTCGGACTTTCGTCGGGGCTTGGATATGAAACCGGGAAGTCGGGATGTTGTCGGCACGAAAAATGAGGTGAAAATGAGAGAGAATTGAAGCATTTGTATGAAAATAGCCGGCACCCTCGCAATCAATTTATAGGGGCTGGAGGTCCTCGGTACGCGGGGCGTACTTCGGACTTACACTGGGCGTTCTTCGTACGCGGGGCGTACTCCGAAGGTACGCAGGGTGTTCGCTTGCGTCACTGCTTACCGCATCCTCGGGCGAAGAGTCTATCGACGTGGTTGATCCGGAGCCTTGTATCCGAGTACGCGGGGCGTACGAGGGTACGTAGGGCGTACTCCTTCGGATAAGACTTTGAAGTGCGTGCCAAGAACTTCAAAAACCCGTAACTTTTGCGTACGAGCTCCGTTTTTGACGTTCTTTATATCCACGCGAAGGTGAGAAAATACTCTACAACTTTCATTTAGACTCCGTCGCTTAATTTTGACTTTATTTTTAATTATATTTTAATTAATAGGTCGGGACACGATAACTTCGTTAAAAATCCGTAACGTCTTTATCCGACGTCCGTTTTCGTCAGACTTTTTATTGTTATACTCCTATTGTCGGGCTCTCCAACTTTCGTTTAGGTTGTGTCGGCTAAAGATCGCTCGATCTCTGTTTCGAGTTTTTAGCTGTCTACTACTAGGTTAGAAACTTCGGAAAATCATAACTTCCTCATACGAAGTCAGATTTGGGCGTTCTTTTTATGCATGATCACGGTTTAACGTAATCTACGACTTTCGTTTAGATACCTAAGGCTAAAAACTATTGTATCGAAACTTTGCGTTTTACGTCTACCAGCCTTGCCGGTTCTCGCCGTGGATTTTTGATTGGTCATAACTTCTTCGTTATAACTTGGATTTTAGTGTTCTTTATATGTACAAAAACCTTGATACGAGTCCTACCACTTCATTTAACCCATATATGATTTTAGGAAAGTTAATTTTTGGCTTAAATTTGACTGGCGTTACATTTTATCATCTCAAAATATCGGGTTGTTACATTCTGGTTCCGTAGTATGTGGTGGATGAGGAGATGAAGAATGTCCGATATCATGAGATGCTGAGGAGTGACATTCCGCAATTTGTGAGCTGATCTAGCTGCAAGACATTGGAGGATATGATAGCGTCAGCTAGGGAGAGGAAGATTGATCTGGAGATGGATAAGAAGAGGAAGCCAAATTCTGTGGCGAGTGTTGAGGGTTCTGGAAAGAGGCCCAAGGTATCTAAGTCTAGATCGAGAGGCCATTAGGGCTGGAGCTGCTGCGGGGAGTTCGACAGGAGGCACGAGGGACCGTGCAGGGTTGGTGGATTTGGCTGCTTCAAGTGCGGCCGGACGGGTCATTATAGAAAGTATTGTACTGCTCCCACTACCCAGGATCTGATCTGATTTGCTTTCATTGCAATCAGAGGGGCCATAAGAAAACCCATTTTCCGAGTTTGGCTACAGCAGGATTAGTGTCAGCACCTGCTCCTACAACTTTTCGGATTACTGACAGCCGCCAGGGCTGAGCAGACGTGCCTGTGGTGAAGAGCAGGGCTTTCCAGTTGAAGGCCGAGGAGGCGCGTGCAACTCCCGACGTGGTGACGAGTATGTATCTTCTCCTTATCTCTTTGTTTATATTGAATTGCTTGCTTATGTTTATGTGTTTTATTTTAGGATCGTTCCTTGTGAATAATATTTTTGCATTGGTATTGTTTGATTTGGGGGCTACCTGATCCTTTGTATCGCTTGCGCTTAGAAAGAGATTTATTGGAGCTACGGGGGAGCTGGATTATCCTCTTGATTTTGAGATTTTGGATGATAGTTCTGTTCGGGTTGTAAGAGGTCATCGGGGTTGTACTCTATAGTTGTTCAGTGAACAATATTTGTTAGATTTGGTTCCCATTCTATTGCGTGGGAACAAGGTTATCGTGGGCATGGATTGGTTGAGCCCTAATAGGGAAGTGATCGATTGTGAGCAGCAGTTGATTCAGGTTCAAAATCCGAGTGCGGGAGTGTTAGTGGTTCATGGGGAGAGATATCATCATGGTCTGATTTTGTGTTCAGCGGCGAGGGCTAGATGTTATTTCCAGCAGGGTTGTTCCGGTTATGTTGCCTATGTCAAGGATATTCGAGATAAGGGTAAGGCAAATGTGGATGATGTGTGGATTGTGCGGGATTATGCAGATGTGTTTCCGGAGGAATTGCCTGGGGTTCCTCCGGAGAGGTAGGCTGAGTTTACGATTGATCTAGTTCTTGGTGCGGCTCCAATAGCCAAAGAACCGTATCGGTTGGCTCCTCCTGAGATGCAGGAGTTGTGTACACAGCTGCAGGAGCTGTTAGATAAGGGGTTTATTCGACCGAGCAGTTCGCCTTGGGGAGCACCGATTTTGTTTGTGAAGAAGAAGTGTAACATCGCTAGATCAGGTATACCTCATCAACCCTTGTTCTTTTGGTAATTGTCAAGTTTGGCCCTTTATTTGAGAAAAGGTGGTATATGAGTACTGCTGGATTAGATGTCTAAGCCCATAACTATAATTGGTATGTATTTGACCCGAGAGTAGTATGGTCCATTTGGGTTGCAAATCGCCACGAAAATTTGATAGGATGGACTTTTGAGAAGAGGTTATTTATGATTTATTAATATATTATAAGTTCTAATATATTAATATGAAAACATATTATTTAATTAGTATTGATCAAGAATTAATTTGGAATTAATTTAGTGATAAAAAAGACTAATTAAATGTAAGGGGATTGATTTGGTAAATCAATCATTCTTATGGTGTGGGCTTATGGTTATTTAGGATGGACTAAACCAATATGGTAGTCCATGGATAGTCCATAGAGGTTTTGACTCATGTATCCTAAGTAAGATGTAAAGTCATTCACATAAGGGTTTACATGGATGTAACCCTAATCCTAGCCACACTATATAAGAAGACCCTAGGCTAGTAAAAACGGACCTAGTGATATTTGGAAGAATAAGTTCTTAAAGGCCAAATACAACGAGTTCTACAAGCTACATAAAGAGGTAAAATCCTAGCTAGTATTCTATGTTGTTTATGTTAATTGTATGATAGTTGTAGGCTTAATGCTTTGGAAACAATATTGCATGTATAATTAGAGAAAACATAGATCCAAAGCATTTAGGGTTGTATGTGCACCATAGGATGTTGTAGTATACTAAAACCCAACAGTGGTATCAGAGCCTATGATTGTTTTCTATTATATTTGATGCATTTCTTATGTTTCAAAGCAGGAAAAACCGTTTTTCTGCATTCTGACTGATGAACTCGTAGAGTCCATTGGGTGACTCAACGACTCTAGTCAGAAATGAACCAACTCGACGAGTCCAGTTCATGTACTCGCCGAGTTGGTGCTCCAGTGTGCAGAATTTCAAGTTTTGGCCAGAAATTAGATTAGGATCATTACCCCCAAATGGTTTTGTGAACCATGAAATTTGTTTTTTCATAAGGTAATGATCATGCTTGTCCAATTTAAAGATAATTGTCATAATTTCAAAATTTGTATGATTAGGCTAATTTCTTGAAGATTGATGATATGGATTACCTTGTACTTATGAGTTTAGTTACATCATGAATAAATTATTTGATAATTTTTGTTAGTTAAAAATATGATCTAATTGCCTTAATGAAATCCATAACTTGTCCTCAAGTTATGGAAAATGAAAAAGTTATTAAAACTCATAGGTTATGGAAAATGAAAGGTCTCATTTTAAGAGTCATTTTAAATGGTTTTAAAGTCTTCCATAACTTGTACTCAAGTTATGAAACATGAAAAGTTTTTCATAAAAACCACATTAAACCCATAAGTTATGGAAGCCAAAAGTTTTCACAAGTTTTGAAATTTGTAAAGTCTCACTTTTGAATACTTTAATTCCAAACCCTAGATTTTTAAAAGTTAAAATTCAACCCTTATACTATTATATTATTTTAAGTTTAATAATTATATATATATATATATATATATATATATATATATATATATACATACATATATATATATATATATATATATATATATATATATATATATATATGTATGTATAAGACAAGTCAGTCTTAACCTTAGTAGGCCTCATTCACGAAGTCGGTCTATAAGGGGGGTATAAGGTTATTGTCTATAAAATGTAAGTTTAATGGGTGTCCACTCCCACCCATTGCTTCCTTGACTAGTGGAGGTTCGTTAGCCGAATAGGTAGGATAGGACACTAATTCTCATTATAAGTATAATGATAATTATAAAGTAACTAAACTTTTATTTAAATTCCCAATCTTAGTTACTCTAGGAAAAATGTGAATATGGTGCTATCCCATGAAATTTCACTTTGCACCTTGTTAAGTCGTTAGTGGAGCGTGTGTGGTTAATCGGCACACTAATCTAGGACTGACAGTGCATGGAAAAGGGTAGCTTGATGTTAATCAAAGATCAATGGATCGTGTGTGGTTAACCAGCACATTGATTAGGTGGTTTGTAACATTGGTTGTACCAAGCTAATTTGCATGGTTATTCACACCTTGTTTGTGATCCTCGACATCTCAGTCACAATGTAACATCCTGTTTCAGATCGTTCATGATTAGGGTTCGTGGGCTGCAACCCGGGCATGAGGAAGCCTCAGGGTTGCGACAAGTTGCTAGGAGCGTAGGACATCTCATCACCTTTTCGTGGATATGAGGTTCATTGGAAATGGAGTTATATCGAGGAAGATATATAAGTTTGAAGTTTTGGCAAAATAAGTCCCTATATTGAGAAAGCTAGTAGCTGATTACGCTGGGCGTACGTGTGTGTACGATTAGCGTACTCATGTGCGTGACTTTTAAGCAGAGCCACCTAGTACGCTGGGTGTACTAGGCACATAGTGAAAACCCTAAATAAGGGGGTGTCCCTATATAAAGAATAAGATGGCCTCATTCCTGGCCACCATCCTCAGATAACAAACCCTCCTAAACCCTAAACCTTCGTTTATAGAGCCTGTGAGTGCATTTAAGAGCCTTTGAGTGTTTTTGTGTGTTCTTAGAGTGAAGAAGAAGCTTTAGAGAAGAAGGAGTGAGAGTCCAGGCCCTTGGATCTGAGTATATCTATGTTGGGAGCTTCATATAGAGGTATAAAGCCTCAAGCTTTCTCACTCTTTTGATTTGTGCATCTTAGTAGAGTATTTTAGGGTTTTGTCCCAAAAGTTGGAGAATTTATGAGATATTGAGCTCCAGAGACTTTGATCAACCCCTTTGAGTGTATTTAGTGGTGTAGTGTCATAAAAATCAAGACTTGGACGTTGGAATCAAACCATGCATGAGATATGAGCATTTTGAGTTAAGAGAGTAAGAGTTTTATGTGTTTTTGACCTTATCAGCCATGGAAAGGCTTAAAGTCACAAGCTTTATGGAGTGAGAGCCATTAGGGACTCCAGATCTAGTATTTGGATTAATGTCTTAATGGCTTAAGACCAAAGGAGTAGGAAAAACAATCCTAGACGTACACTGAGCGTAATTGTAGTACGCCCCGCATACTGACCAAGTGTCCCTGATGGCCGATCTGGATTTGTGACTACGCTGAGCATACCAAGGGAGGTATGCCCTACGTAACCTCACTGTGGAATTTTGGGCTAATTCTCATTTTGGGCCTTAAGTGTTGGTCCTGGAGTTTGGGTTTGTTTACTTGAGATTTTGAGCATAGAAATATTATATATATGCCTTGGGACCTTGTGTTGGGCTTGTTGCTTGGAATTGAGAGTTGGGCCTTGGGAGAGCTCATTCATTATTGGGCCTTGGTGGGCCCAATGAGTTTTAGGTTATTGATGGGATAGTTAGTGGACTAACTTTAGACCTAAAGAGTGAGGATTTGGACTTAGATCTTAATTGGGTAATTGTGGATTTTGGTCCAGTGTTAGAGGCCGGTGCGGCAGTAACATCTATAGGAGCTGTTCATCATCCCAGCTGAGTCTTCTCACTATACTTTACCTAGAGTGGTAACCTTTGTGTGACCGGAGGGTCTTATATGCTTATATTGAATATTGTGATATCCTGCATAGTGTCTTTATGATTTTTGTTGTGTATTATTCTGAGCTTACTAAGTTAGGACCGGAGGGTCCACCCGAGTTTTGGGACCGGAGGGTCCCACTGAAACACATTGACCAGAGGGTCTTATTTGAGTATAGCCATGAGGCTAATGAGATATGTGTGGTATTTTAGGGAACTCACTAAGCTTTATGCTTACCGTGTTATGTGATATATGTTTCAGGTTCTTCTCAAGATCGCAGGAAGGCGTCAGCTTGATTGTACACACCAGAGAAAGAGTCATGTTTCGAGGATCCCAGATCATTAATCAAACAATTATGGAGTTGTGTTTTGTAAATTAAATAAATGAGATTTGTGTGAAATGTGTTATGAGAATTATGTGATTTTAAACTGAAAAACTTTTTTGAAAATTTACGATGTTACAAGTTGGTATCAGAGCCTTGGTTTGAGGGATTCAGATGCACCTTTGGGTATATCTAGACTCAAATTAAGGATTTGAGAAAAAATTCTAAAGAAATGATTTTTCTAAAACATGCAAGAGTTTCTAAAAGAAAAACGAGAAGGAGCAGTGTGTATAATCAACCAGAGCCCGAACGGTGATTTACCACCCTTGCTTATTTGTGTTATGAGTTATTATTGAGATATTAGTGATGCATGATGAAAGATAGGCTAGGTATTTCATATTTTAGGGCTAGAGTTGCCTGATTTGTGATGCCTTAGCCTAGGGATTTTTCTATCTGTGATGTGCTTTGAGTATGTGCGGAGTAAGAGTATCCAACAGGAATCTTTTAGAGATAACTTTGAGTAGAGGAGTAATCTAGGAGAGATACCTAGATGGGCATTTGAGGAGCCTACTGAAGGAGTAGTTAGATACCCGCGAGAGGAAAGGTTGCTTGAGTTCGGTGATACCTTTTGAGTGTGAGTAGAGCAAGTGGAGTTGTAACCTAGAGTGGTTTTACATGTTGGTGGAGATTATTCGATGCCTGAATGTTGCTTGCTTCGTGCTTTGTGGAACTCTTGATGATGGGAGTAAGCTACTAAGCGAATATGATGGTATTCAGGAGGTAGATGACTGACATCATAAGGATTTCTTCAGCAGCTGATGCCCGAGAAGTGAGAGAACCTAGGAAGAGCCTAGGGAGTGACCTTAGTCAGATGAGTACGCTAATAGAGGAGAGTATTCGCTGGGGAGCAACCATGTTTTATGGGATTGGTGATCAAGAAGGTTGAGCAGCTACTTAGGAAATCTAGGACGATCTGTATGGAAAGTATGGGTAGATGTGGCAGGTAGTATGGGCCCGTAATACTAAAAGCAGAGGACTCGTACTCGAAACAGGGAGAATTTCAGAGGTTCTAAGTAGCAGATTGAAAGGTGATAACATGGTTCAAGTACCATGGTTCGTAGCAGACTAAAAGGTGATAACATGGTTCGAGTACCATGGTTCGTAGAAAATTGAGAGGTGATAACATGGTTCAAGTACCATGGTTTGTAGCGTATTGAGAGGTGATCACATGGTTCGAGTACCATAATTTGTGGTGGTTAGTGCTTCTGATTTTTACCAGTTATCCTGCTGTGACTGATTAGACTGAGAACATATATAATAGAGCGTGGGGCCAGAGGGCCATGTATAACGAGTTTCAATGGAGCATACCTTGAGAGAGAAATCGAGTTAGTTTCCAAGAAATTTTATTAGTGAGATGCCAGTTGGAGTCGCAAGACTCAAGGATGAGTAGAGATGGTGCTTGTTGGAGGATCGCGGTCTGAGTTGAGCAATCGACCGATAGATGAGACGTCACCTTCTATGACAAGAGTTGTTCTATCCCCATTTCCTGGGAGAAGCAAAATAGATAACGAGCTTCCGGTTTCAAAGTTTGGAGGTAAAACCTGTGGGGTAGCATAAGGTTGCAACCTTTTTCACCAGAGTATTTGGCAGTATATTTATTGCGAGGTATTTCGTATACCATGAGAGAGTCATTAGTGGGACTAAGATGGAAGAGAACAAGGAGGCGCCTTATTGAGGGGAGCATACTTTTAGCACAGTTTCAGATGATTAAGAGGAGTATATCGAGGTGGTGGCCCTCGTTGTCTATGTTATGTATCGACTGTGAAAGTGAGGTCTCTTGCTTTTATGATGAATCCTGCGATGGGAGGCTGGTTGGGGAATCAGAGACGAGGTGTGGGATAGTGCATTATTTCCAGGTTGAGAGTTAGGACTAATTTGAAACAGTTGGGGTATCCGGCAGTATGTCTGTCTAAGGCTTCGAGATGTCTAGAGGCAGTCAATTTGGGAGAATTCTGAGATTTTTTGTCTAAGTTACGGGATATTTGGAGTTTCTTGGTTTCCATCAGAAGGTTAGTGACAAATCAAACTCATATGGAATGAACTTTTTCAATCTTAATTTCTTGCCACCTGGCAGCCCAAGGGTCTGACATTGCTTCCATGTTGTTATGCAAACAATTGAGAACTCATAGAACTCACATGCATAGTCAACTTTAACTGGAATTGCCACAGAAACAAGAATATGTCAACACGATAAGTTACAAACCTCAAGTCGTGTGCTCTTGATTAACATTAGGTTTACTCTTTATTAGTTCTTGAAACTTTTCAAGATCTTTAAGACTCACACTAACTTCTTGACATATAAGTTTCACTTTGTCAAGAGACATCACTTGACAAACAAATATTCAAGTGTTAGTGCGGTTTCTTATCAAGACGAACACTTCACACCATTGGTCTTACTTGGTCTTTGTTTTATCCAAAACATTACAACTTACCAATTTCAAATGTACAAGAGTAGAAAATATTTTACTCTACATTTGACAAGTGTTATAAACCTTTCTTAAGATTATGTCACTCAAGTTACAATCTTGGAGTATGACTCTAATACTTGTTCTTGGAACGAAGTATGATTCACCTTTTAATTTAACCATTTCAACAATTCACGATTCCTCTTCTTAGCCATACAAGTGCACTAAGGTGTCCTTAGAAGATCAATTGTGATATGGTCTTTCATAATCATTAAGATGATCATAAAACAAGATACTAAAGTACTCTCCCATCCTTTCAGATTGGAGAAACTTTTATCTTTCTGCCTAATTTGATTTTTCTTATTTGTTTTTCTACACAATGAAACTTTTTCAACGATTCAGATTTATACTTAATCTTGTAAGCATAAACATATTTACTAAACTTTAATAAATCATGACGAATAGTCTTATCGCTCCTTGTGGTGGACCTGACCAGCACACAACCAAGTGTACCCGATCGCCTAGTCCTTCAATTGAGTCACATATACATGTGAACAAGGAATTAGTCTTAATTTCCCAAAGATGAAGGTTCTCATTCATCCTACAATACAAGTTGCATGATTCTGAGTTTCTGTCCAATTGAAACTTGGGTGATGAGAATCTTTCCTTATTTGGTAAATTTTGACTCTACCACAAACAAAAGAATCAAATCCATTTTCCAATATTGCTATCAATGAAAATATATAAACAACAATTTTCACAAGTGCCATTGTAAGGAGACATAAAGAATAAAAATCAATTTTTTTTTCTTTATTCATAAAAGTGCGGAAAACTTGTCCTTACAATGCAAATACAAATGAAAACTATGTTGTTATGTACTCCTAAGCAATCTATCATAACTCGTAACCAGCGGCTCAAAATTCTGATCATTGAGCCATGCGATTGAAATTCATTGTCACGCCCCCAAACCAAGGATGGAGGAAACATCCGGGGAGGAGGACTTCATGTATAGTATCACAACAAAGAGTATAATAATGCTCAAAGTAATTACAACCATCATAAATATAATTGAAAAAGTTACACCAAAGTATATGTTTACTTGTTTCAAATCAATTACATTATGATGACAAAATGAACTGTTTGACGATTTAACGTCCCATCCTCAAAAATGCTATTGATTTCCCGTTTCACTGATTTCCTGAGAATACTAGTAGTTTTGAAAAAGTGTCAACAATTAAGTTGGTGAGCTCATAAGAGTTTTGTTTGAGAAAGAGACCGTTTTCTTTGTAAAAGTGACAAAGTATGTTTCCAGAAAACCCAATATTTTCTTTGTTAAGTGTGAAATGAATGCTTCTATGTTATGCGATAATGAACCCTAGAAGGACCCATAGATTCCTTCTATAATCGCCCAGCGTATATAAGTTATATAAAATTTAAGTTAAATAAACCGTTGAATATAATGGGTCTGCCCTAGGTCCATAACCAAACAAGGAACAGGAGATAAGGCGTGCCCACAAATTCTAAGTCGATTGTGACTAGATTCTTATATAACTCTATCATATACACTTAACAATTATAGTTGAAGTCTAACAATTCTAGCTATATGTAGTTTTAATAGAAATATGTTTCCAAAGAAAATCCAATATTTTCCTTAATAAAGTTATGTAGTCCTAAATCCCATGACTGAAAATAAACAAGTATTTTTCCATACTTAAAGTAATTCATGTGAGTTAGATTGACATAACTCGCTAAAAAGTGATTTTAAATCGACATAAAACCCTTTTTGATTTGAAAGTAAAACTCGTAAATCTTATGATTTGTTAATACCACATGTGAGCTATTATAACCATGTTAAGACTCAGACGGCCTCGTAATACGACGTTCTTCAGGCGTCGCAAGTTAAATGACACTTATCACCTCAGACCTGCTGGTCTAGCTGTTGCATGCAGCTCAAGTGCGGTCTTGTCAGACCCAATATAGATCTATACACAACTATCACGCTTTCCCTACAAGAGACTCTGGTTACAATTTATAGGATTTTTGACTTTGTTACCACAAAGGTAACACGAAGCAAATGTCTCATAAATTTATTCATTAATAGATGTACGTGAACTGAACTGATGTACGTGAACTGAACTGAAAACCTTTGGTAAATGAGTTTGAAATATAAATGATAGATACACTATACCTATTATAGTTTATACCAAAACGTTTGTAATGTAAATGAACTGTTTTATGAAAATACATTAGTGCTATGAATCCATAAACTATGCTTATTATAGCTTATTATATGTGTTCGAAATGAATGAAGAATCTTATCATGAATGAATAAATTTCAGTTTATGATGATAAACTTACAAGAAAATACATTCAATATTTAGAACTTATTGTTATACACTTTGCTCAACATAATAGAAAGTGTTATGAAAGTTATAAGTTGTTAACTAGTTTTTAACCTTTCTGCACTGTTTTAGAAAAATCATAGAAAATTTATACGAAGTCGAAAACTGAATCCGTAAATGTTCATATTCACAGACTGGTCCAAATTCGTTTCTGAAATGATAGGCAGTTTTGAAAAAGTCACCATAAATCATAGAAAAATCGTATGGAGATGTGCAAGTAGTCATTTTAAAGGTATGAACCTAAGCTATTTGAATATTAAACATTTTTGAAAGATATTAAGTTTAAGATAGTCAAAATAGTCTGCGAATAAGACTCAACTTTTCTGATGAAAGCTATTGTTTGAGTTTAGTTGTGTTCTTGGTGTTTTAACTTGTATTTCCCTCCTAAAACTTGAATAAAACTAGAAAATGTAGGGGTATGAAATCACCTTGAGTGATATCAGTGGATGGATGTTGAAGAAGGGAAGTGTTTAACTCAAGAACACTTGGAAGGTTGCTTGAAGATTCAAAGATCTAACATAAATATGAAGGAGTTTGTGTAAGAAATCCATTATTTGAGTAGAAAGGAGTGAAATAATCATATGGGGGATGATAATACTTACTAAAAGTAGAAGAAAATCTTGGAAGAAGGCCCTTGAATCTCGAATTTTAGTGAGAGAATTGAGAGAGAAAATGTGTTTGATCTTTGGTGGAAGAATGAGCAAATTAGAGAGTGTTAGGAGAGAGGATAGATTTCAGCCTTAGACAAAGAATGGGGTTGGGAAATGATGGGAAAAGGATGATGAATGACCAGGTATGATGAGGGGTGTGGGCTGGTCATGGAGTGGGTGTGGGTGGTTGTTTGTGTCATAAACTAAAGTGAAGTCAACACTCCACCTCAAGTACTTCACCCACTCTTCTTGGATAAGATTTACACCCAAAAACGGGGGAAAATAATGAAATATGGGGCTTTAAATGTTAAACTATAATTTTGGGTGAAAATCTCGTGTTAAAATAATTAAAAACGGGCCTAAAACGAAGTCATAGTCGAAAACCAGGTGGAAAAAGGCTTCCTACGAAGCTTCTCGGTTAGGGGCCGAAGTTCCGTCCTCAGTAGCTTGGACCCAAAGGCGAAGGTCAGGAGTGAAGGCGAGGTTTGGGTTTGGTTCAGAAGGGTTCGGGTTCGGGTCAGCAGGCTTCAGTTCGGTCCTTCATGGTTTCGGTCCGAGAGGCTTCACCCCATAAGAGAAGGTTTCAATTCTTTAAGGCTATTTTTCAAGAAATCTTCCCGTTTCGAGCAGTTTTTGACTCGGTTAAGGGCCGGGATGACCCGAAAGACTATAAAAAGTTAAAGGAACTTCCGAGAGAGATTTGAAAGAGATTTAGGAGAGATTTCACATACTTGGAGATATTTCTCATTCAGAGAGAGATTTAGGAGAGATTTCTTTTGTGACCTTTTGGAGTGTTTGGCTTTGCGACACAAGGTTCTTACACTCTGTTAAGCCTTGTTATGAATGTTATACGCTCTCGAGGGGTATGGAATAATGTTTTATTGAGTAGATTCATCACTTACCCTAATTAGGGTTTAGAATTTCCGAACACGTGAAAACTGTAAGTGACACTTTATATTAAGATTACGAGTAGTACAATAAGAATCATAATGGAAACCCTAATATACAAGGGTTAGATGAGTTGACCGGTTTGACTTTTTAACTTTAGTTGACTTTGACTTGGCCAAAAATTGACGGTTGCCACATCATTCCCCCCATTATAAAGAATTTCGTCCCAAAATTAGTGTTTCGACTGGGACTTCAAGAATTTGGAGGAAAGATGGGGGAAACTTTTCGTAGTACAAGAAATTGATATGGCGGGGACCAATCCGCCTGATGTTAAATGACGACCTTGGAATTTCTTATTGTAACCTGAGCTGAGTCGATTTAAAAGGAGTTTATTGTTTTGGAATGATAGAGTATTCTATGTGTGCCTTTATGCTCTCCGCTTTATACTTGGTATTACCACTATGAATATTTTATAACGTAGTTAGTGAGTTCCAGTATTACGAATGTTTCAACAAATTGTGATGAAATTTGCATTGTAAGTCCTACCAACTCTTTTATAATCGCTTGGTGTAAACTAGTCGTATATCATTAAGATTGCAAGGGCATTCAGATGGGTGACCCCGCCTTAAGCCCACAGCCAAACAAGGAACAGGAAATGAGGCGGAATCACACATTCTAGGTCCATAGAATCTTAATAATATATGACCATAATGTTTACACTAGCCATCATAGATTCGCTAGTAAAAACCTTGCGTTTTTATATAAATGATAAGACTTATTCGGGTTTTGCCTTGCTCTCGAGATGCTTTCAGCCGTTCTCAAATTTGTACTAAGTCATAAGTGATTTCTCCTCAGAGCACTGCATAGGGTCTGCTTTAGTGTTTCTTGTTTGATTAGATTGGCAGGGAACATATGGGCTCGGTTTACATGACTAGACTTATTCGGATGATAGGGCGTTCACTTGCACTCCTGGGTAACCTGGTCCCGAAGTTCAAGGCATGACTCGTACCTGGTCCATCTATCATTAACTTGCGCCTATAGGTCGTATGGACTTAAGTTTGGTAACACAATTGGATGGGTGACTCTACCCCAAGTCCACAACCGGACAAGGAACATGAAATAGGGCGGAAGCACACATCCAATGTCCGTAGAATCTTAATTATACATTATCCTTGTGCATACATGTATTAGTGGTAGACTAACCGCATTCATCCCAAGCTTCGGTGCTTGAACCTTATCTGTTGCATGCGTGACATTCCCTAAGGGTCTTCTGGATATACTTGTGGTGAGGTTTCTGAAGGTATAATACTCCTCTGGTGAGTGATTTGGGGTTTCACAGCGAGAGATGACCCGAAGGTCCGTGTTGGATGTGTTTATGGGAGACGAAGGTTTCGATATTTAGTGGGTTAGGTGAAAGGTCCTTTCATAGCCGTTTAATCCGGAAGGTGAGGACTATACCAATTGAAATTGAATGATGAAAACAATATCTTTTTAGGTAAAACATGTGTTAAGTTGTATTCGCACGAAGTGTTCGTTGGAGTGATAGAGTTTCTTGTGTTTCTTTTCAGTGTGTTCCGTTTTGATCGATGTTAATGTTATTGCAATTGCTTCGTATTGATGCTACTAGTACTGATGGTGAGTGTGTTCTGATAGCTAGTAATGATACTTTATATCATGATTTCCGACCGGTCACTCTATGATTGAGTGGTACATGCAAGTCGCTTGAAATTTGGTATTGGTGAAATCGTCGAGTGAGTGGCTCTACCCAAATCCCACTGCTAGACATGGAACAGGAGTCAAGACAGAATTATTCGCTTTAGGTCTTTAGTATTTTGATTATAATTAACCTTGATGTATGCACAAAGTCATCACAGCTTACAGGTAATGATTCTAAGGTCATATATGAGTGTCTTTGATTTCATTTGTACGAGAGAGTATTTTAACTACTTTTTGAAAGACGGTATTTTTAGCAAGCATACCAAATTCATTACAAACATATGGTACTTAAACGTTTTTGTCGTTGGAAACATTACAAAAGTCCTAATATGGTTCCCTTGTTGCTCCTGCTGGTTTGTTCATCACACTCCTCCTGCTCCACCGTCATTCTTCTCAGTCGGACATTCTCTCTTGAAGTGTCCCATTTCAGCACATAGGTAGCATCTTGGGTCTACTCTAGTGTTGGTGGTTGAAGCGAGGTGTTGGGTCTGGTTTCTACAGAAGCGAGCAGTATGTCCGTTCTTGTCGCAGTTTTTACAGTGCATCACCCGACGAATCCCATTGTGATGGTAGCCACACTTGTTACACCTTGGGAGCGATCCCTTATATGGTCTGGCCAGTGCTTGGGTGATAGACCTTGTGGCTAGTGTCGAGGCGTGTGTCATGACTGCTGTGGTAATGGCAGGGGTGGCCATGGGTTGTTGTCTTTTAGCGAATCTTTGAGATTGGTTGCATTCCTTTTTGTTCCAAAACTTTCGCTTCTTGTTTGTAGGTTTGTGGCCTGAGGCGCCTTCAAGGGCAGACACCCGCTGGTGTTCCTGATTAATACAACAACTTTTATTGTTGGTACCGCTTCCGTCTCTACTGGCATTGTTAGCATTGAGTTGTGCCATGAAGGCTGTTATTGCTACAGTGACTACAGCTTGAAAGGTAGCAGGGTGTATTTGCAGGATTGATGCCTTGCTTGTTGGCTGGTTACCTTCTTGTGAAGACATAATCCTGTTGCATGGGGAGAAACGATGTCATGAGTAGGGATGATTATCTCTAGTTATATCCTTACCATTTATATACACGTATATAAACTTCTCACTTTCCTTAACTATTCTTGGTGTTTCTGCTAACGTCCCTAAGACGGAGTTATGGTAGTGGGTAGAAGTTGATGGGATTTATATAAACAATCCTATGTGTGCATGTAACCCTAGAGTTGGATCTATGTTTTCACTATTAGTTATACATCTTTATGAACACAAAAAGAAACCTGGCATGCTAGTACTATTTTCGAAATCCACATAGAAGAATAGAATACATACCTCTTGTTATATAGCAATAACAACTAGTTCCTTGAATTTCCTTAGCTCTTGAAAGCAAGTACCACAAGTGTAGTACCTCTAATGGCTCACAAACACACTAGGTGAAAGGATGAATATGGGAGAGAGAGGAGAGAAGGGTATCTTGCCCTATATTTCGTCCCTTTTAGGGTTTCCCAAGGCTTGGACGAAATCTTAGTGCCTTAGGGTGCTATTTATACTTAAGGCTAACTAGGTTTTCAAGGTGTAAACCATAATCCCTTAGCTTAGGGCCTAAGCAAGCCCATGGACTCCTTTCCTTAAGACCTTGGACGAAAAATCCTAGATCCTTCTAGGATTTTCGTTCAAGCCTTAATAAAGGTGATCCAATGGCCCAAAGCCTCAACTATTGAATAATTACAAAATAGCCCCCGCACTTTCAGTCAGTTCCTTTAATCCCAAAATTAATTCTAAATTAATTTCTGATTAAATACTAATTAATAATATGATTCCAAATTAATATATTATTCATATAATATATTAAAAAAATCATATTTATATCCTAGTTTATTATTCTTAAGACAAAACTGTAAATTTGGTCCTTGTGGTTTGTAAAAAACTTTGGATAGGGTCTAAAAAGTTTTCGACTTGCATGGAAGGTCCAAAATCAAAACTTTTCTGTGGTTTTGGTCCTAAAAAATTTAAAAAGACTTTTATGCCCTTCTTAATTTATTTCTTACATTTTTATACTTGTTTTAATATTATTTTAATTAAAAAATAAAAAAAGCTTATTTATCCTACCCCCACCCTACCGGTGTCTCATCTCTTCCCATTCATTCTCTCTCTCTCTCTCTCTCTCTCTCTCTCTATAATCGAAGCTCCTAAGAACTATAACTGCAAAAATACTAATAATAATCGAAGCCTTTTTCTTGTTCTGAATCAAATCGACATGTGCAAGTATGAAGTTTGATTCACTAGCAACCTACAAAAATATCAACCCCTTCTTCTCTTTTTTTTTTTTAATCTGCAGCTTTGAGAAAACGACAGAAGATGAACAGCTCTAGAGATGGTGATCTTTTGGTTGTAGGAAGTGGGGCCTAGAAAAGCTGGTGATGTTTTTCTGATGGGTATGAAACCTGTGAATAGAGGTTGTTGGCGGTGGTTTACGGTGACAAATTGATGCTTTTTCCCTCTCACAGAAATCACACAAGTGTGTGTGTGTGTGTATGTGTTCATCTGCGAAACTCATCGCCTGCTTCTTCTTTTGTGGGTTTTTAGTGAACCACACGAGCTAGTAGAGTCATAGCTTCTGATACAAAGAAAAACAACGGCGAATTGATGGTCGGATTATCGAATCAGATTCAAGATCTCAAAACAAATTCTCATATTCAAGATCCTAGAAACGATTCTTGATGATGGCTCTCATTCTCCATTTTCATATTTCATTTTTTGTTAACTATGAATTTTCATAGAATATGAATTTATGTTCAATCTAGACATGTTATTCTTCTGAATTCTGGGGTGTAGCATTCTGAATTGTTTCTACTGTTGTGGGTTTCATTTGATTTTTGTATACTTTAAATGGGTGTTGAAAGGACTTTTTTGGAATTCATAATCAAGGTGAGTTTTGGGGGAGAACAAATCATTAAATCATTACAGTGAAGATGAGGAGGAAGAAGATGGTTGTAGAGAAAGAAAGAGAGAGAGAGAGAGAGAGAGAGAGAGAGAGAGAGAGAGAGCGGGGGGTGGGGGGAGAAGGGGTGGGGGTTACCGGTGAAGTCATAGTGTTGGGTGGGGTAGTATTTTATTTTTTTATTATTTTATAAATATTTAAATACTTAAGTTAATAAAGAAAATAGAAAAAACAAATGAAAAGGGTAAAATAGTCTTTTCAAATTGTTAAAGGACCAAAACCAAAGGAAATTCTTGATTTTGGACCATCCATGCAAGTTAAAAACTTTTTGGATCCTATCCAAAGTTTTCTGAATACCACAGGGACCAACTTTATAGTTTTGTCTATTCTTAACAATAAACCAGCCTCTCTCCTCAACAATCATCCTGTCTAGTCACCAGTGTGAAGGAAACCCAAAAGGACCATGCACAATCGGGTCAAGTACATACCAAAATAGTTATGGACTTAGACACTAATCCAACAGAAGTAGGTTTCATACGGGCGTTAAGTTTTACTCATCTTGGGATCGTGTTTGTCCAAACACACCTGGCTGAGGACTTTTTTATAGGACCCGATGCATTAGTGCTGGTATGATCGCACCGTCATAGGTCTACGAAAATGGCACCTTTTAACTATGAGGCTTAAAAAGGTGAGATGATAGTGAGTCTTGAATAAAGGTTTATATGTCGGGAGTTATTTATCTTAGTTCTGAGTGTATCGTGTTCTGGTTGTTTATGGTGTTCTGAAAACAGTTCATAACGAGAGTCTATATATGACAAACTTTTGAATTTTAGTAGTATTGCTCCTAAAGAAATAATACACATGCCCCTTTTATTTGTATGATTTTTTCATATTTAGTTTTTAGAGGAAGGTTTTGAGCCTGATGTAGGTCCATACCACATCATTGCAAGAAAAGTTTCGACCGCAAATAAATCTCTCGACTAGTGAAATCACTAACTCGTGGGATCGGGCCTACACATGGAGGGGAGTAACACCAACGCATACTCATAGACCTAATCTACAAGGTCTTGTGAGTTAAATGAGCTCTGCTTATGATAATATGTCCCCAAATAGCGAGTTGTTGTTGCTGATGGCGACACCATCCCTCGATCAATGCTGCCCAACGAGGCACATGTTTGATGGAGTCGAGACGGTTTGTAAGGGCCCAGGCTATGTGAGAAGAGTTGTCGACCTCTGACTCTGACTCTACCTCTTACTCTTTTCCTCATCACTCGCTAACACTCTTGGTTCGGAAGGTAGGGGTCTCCTGGTATGTAAGATCTTGTCGTGACGTCCGTGAGAGAATAGGAGTGAAAGAGATAATTAATAGACGTCTAATCCTATAATTACTTATATGGGTGATCCTCATTAGTCACTTTCTATGATCACATAATGCATACCAGATATACATAATTTGAGATATAATAGACCTTCGAATAAATGACTCTACTCTAAGTCCACAACCAAACAAGGAAAAGGAAGTAGAGCAATAGTCATAGATTCTTAGTCTATAATATCTTTAATTATGTATAACCTGTAACAGCCGGAGTTTGGGTATGTAATTTTATTATTTTGAATTATTATTTTATTCGGGGAACTCGACGAGTTGGTGCCTCAACTCATCGAGTAAAGTCTTATCTGTTGGGGCGGTTTTGCGACCGGACTCGACGAGTCGGGTAGCTGACTTGCCGAGTCGGTGCTGAATAGGAAAACCCTAATCCCCGGGTTTGGGAGCCTATTTAAAGACCTTTATGGCCTTCATTTGCGGCCACCTTGTTCCAGAGAAACCCTAGAGAGAAGATATAGTGATTTTGAGGGCAAGAGGAGGCTATTTCTTCATCTTTTTGTGTGATTTTGCTTGAAGGAAGAAAGGAGCACAAATCTAGAGTGTGAAGGGAATGGATCTGAGCTAATCATATAGTGATATCATCTTTGGAGGTATAATCCTTTCCATTTCGTGTTATATTGATGGATTTCTTGATTTTAGGGTTTTTACCCTCATTTTATGAAAGATCTAGTGATTATGAGGTCCTCTTTGGAATTATGACATCAGATCTGGACCATGAGAGGTCCCTAGATTCATTATCTTCTAGCTTTTTGCAAGCAAATAAGCAATTGGAGACTAGGTTGCCATTTCTAGTGTTATTTCTCCATTTGAGGCTTGATACGGGTTACATGCACGTAAAGGTTGCACCTTTACGCGACTTTTGAGTGTTTAAGGGTTAGATATATGATTTGGTTAAGCAGATCTGATCTGATGAGGTTGGTTGAGCAAGTTCATGGAGGAAACTCGTCGAGTCCATATGTAGACTCGACGAGTCGGACCGGGTTGCCCCGGGGCCTGACTCTAGTGGTGACCCGGTGAGTTGAGGGGTGACTCAGTGAGTCGAGTGAGGCTTAGAAAGGGAAGAGTCTGTGGGGACGTTGGGACTCGCCGAGTTGTCGTATGCACTCGGCGAGTCTGGTTGAAATGGACAGTTGACTTTTAGTTGACTTTTAGGGTTTGTCAACAAATGGGCCTCAGGGCCTGTAGAGGGGTAGAATAGTCTTTTACCTTTCTAGGGATTTGCATGAGAGAATATCCAATTTGTGAAGAGACATTTATTTAGTGTAATTTATTATTGTGACTAGGCGGAGGCTAGGGCAGTATTTTTGATATCGAGATTTTACTAAGATTCCCGAGGCGACTCTTCTCAGTAAACTTTACCTAGAGTGGTAATCAGAGTTATATGACAGAGTATCTTGTATGCTATTTATGTGTTGTGATTTCTATGTGATATGTGATATGCATGATTCAGAGTTTATAGAGTTAGGACCAGTGGGTCCACAGAGTTACGGGGCCAGGAGGGTCCCACAGAGATATTCGACCAGAGGGTCATCAGAGCTACAGCCTTGGGTGGCTAATATGTGTTGTATATGGTATTTTGGGGAACTCACTAAGCATTTATGCTTACAGTGTTTTGTGTATGTGTTTCAGGTACCAGTGATGATCGTGGGAAGGCGTCGGCTTGATCTGTACACTCATGGAGTTTTTGTTTATGTGATTCTGGGACATGTTTTTACTATGATGACAGTGGATACATTATGTTTGATATTATTTTATGAATGAAAGTATCTTCGAAAAATGAAAATTTTGTTTTGAAAAAAATCCGGTGTTACAAATTGGTATCAGAGCCTTGGTTTGAGGGATTCAGATTCACCTTTGGGTGTATTTGAACTAAAACTGAGGATTTGAGAAAGTTTTCATATAATAATTGATTTTCCTAAGAGTAAAAGGATCGATTGAGAACAAAACAGACGAAAGCAGTGTGTACGATCAGCCAGCGCCCGAACGGTGATTTCCCAAAATACCCTTACATTATGTGTTATGAGATATTTTATGATATGATATGCATGCTAGAGTAGGATAGGTATTCTTATTAGGACTAGAGTGGCCTGATTTATGATGCCCTAGCCTAGGGATATTACTGCGGCTATGAGATTCTTGAGAGTGAGGAGCTTATGAGAGCCTACTAAAGGGTAGCTTATGTGCAGCAAGAGATAGAGTACTTGTGATCTGGGATCCGTGGAGGAGGACTTGGAATGAATACTGATGCAGTGTGGAAGGTAGTATAGGGCCCGTACTACTGGAAACACCGGATCAGTGAACAGTTCGAGTAGGAATCCTTAGGATACTAGGGAGCAAGTAGGGTGAGTTATCAAGTGCGAGTATGCTCGAGCGAGTCTCTTATATCTTTATGTTGTATTTCAGAGACATCATGGTTGGGACACACCACAGCCAGGGACTAGTGAGGGGGTGTGAGCGATGAGGAGCTCTGCCAGATGATTCATGATGAGGTGACTTATCCGAGCTGAGATTCCAAAGATGTTCGGGTCTATCAAGACCACTCTGATTGAGACTTTTGATGAGCGCTACGCTAGTCTTACTGATGTTGCTGTTGCTACAGCCACTGCAGTCGCTGCTGCTGCCAGGCCTCAGGAGGGTGATGCGTTGTTGTATCGGGAGTTCAGCAACACGAAGCCACAAGAGTTTGGGTATTCTACGGAGCAGGCACGCATGAGTCGATATCTGGGTATTCTGAGGAGGGACACTCGCGAGTTTGTGGCGAACTCGACGTACCGGACGTTTACCGAGATTCAGGCAAATTCCCGGAAGAGGGAGATCGAGCTCGAGACTCAGGCCAGGGAGGAGGCCGAGTCTCAGAGGATGGAGAGGCGGTCGGCTCAGTCTCTGTGACAACCCGGAATTTTCATTCGGTCAAACCCTAAAAGTCAATCACTTCATATTATAAGTCAAGTTCACTTTTACTTGTTTTTGGGAAAAATAAGTTCATTTGATTATTTTAATAATTAATCTTTAAACAAACGGGTGAACGGATGACCCGTCTCGGGTCTCGAAATTTCTAAACCGCAAACACCTCGTGTCTTTGAATTTCACGGCCAAAAGTTTATGTTTGGGTCGGAAAATCCTCCAAAAACCATGAACTCATGCATAAGCATGTGTTTACTCCCCAAAGTAGTCACTTATGTTTACTCCCCAATTTCCAAAAGAGTAAACTCAAAAACTCTCTCAAGTATCATCCCGGTTTTCGCCCAATTTCCCGAAAACGTAAGTGTTTCTCGACTTGATTAGTTGATATAACATAACATCTAGTGATTATACATCCTTTAATCCATCCATTTATGTGTTTTGACTAGTTTTCCAAAACACCAAGAACACCAAGAACACACACTAGTGTTCTTAGGCCCTTAGCACCGTTTCAAGCTTCCTTAGAGTAAGTACTTCCATCCTTAAGTCTTAATAAGCCTGTATTACATATTAACATCAACGAAAAGTCCCAAGAACACCAAGATCAAGGTGTTCACAGTTTTGGGAGGCTCCCAAATACCGTAAACACCAAATACGGTGCATAGTTGTGCCTTAGGGTGCTTAGATGCTTCACCATGCCTTAGGGAGTTTTTCACACCCCGCTAAAGCGGAAACACGAAGCGTGGTAGTATAAAGGGTTTCATAGAAAAAGTTAAAATACAACACCAACCATAGTATTAAAAATCATTACAAATTTACAATGGGTTTGAACAACTTTTAAAAGAAATTACAATTAAAATTGGAATACAACACATGCGAATGCTCCTAACAGTGAAGTGTCCCTAAGTGCCACTTACTCGATGATTCCTGAAAAAGCATGTAAAACGAGCATCAACTATAAAAATAGTTGGTGAGTACTCACAAGTTTAACAAAATAATATTGGTTCATGAATTGAAATCAAAGTTTTGATAAAAGTTTCCAATAATAAAAGTATATTGTTAAAAGGAGTAAATAAGTTTGTAAACACAAAGTTCTTTGTCATCATGAGAGATAAAGTATGTTGCCCGAATAAGATGCAACATTCATATTCTCATGGAAGATAAAGTTCGTTACTCAAACGAGTAAACAAGTTTCATTGCTAAAATGAGCAATCAATTTCGTTGCTACAATGAGCAAACAATTTCATTGCTAAAACATGTATATAAGTTTTCAGTAATAAAAGTTCGTTGTTGTAATGAGAAACAAAGTTCATTGCTAAAATTAATAAACAAGTTTATTGCTATAATGAGTAACGAGTTTCGTTGCTAAAATAAGTATTCAAGTTTCATTGCTAAAATAAGTATACAAGTGTCGTTGCTAACTTGGGAATACAAGTTTCGTATGTGCATAAAGAATAGTATGTGCATCAAGTTTCCATTCATGAGTTCACAAGCCAAGCCTAATGACCAAATTGTGCCCTATTGACTACTATGTGTATCGCAAACATAGTGTATAAAATGGTAAAATGCACTCAAGCAAATCGTGCGAGTGAGGAGTTGTCTACCTCCTGATAGCGCTATCCATAATAACCATAGGCTCAAAAGAGTTAATGAGTTGTGTCTAGAGATTCCAGGGATTTAACCGCGATACAGTCCTCATGAATTAAAGTAACATACACATACATACGAAATATAGCAACCAAGTTTCATACAAGTCAAAATAAATACAACAAACATAAAAATAGTTTAGGACATGCTTTTCCAGCCCAGAACATTTAAAAACTGAAAATAGGGGAGTGCGTGAATACTCACAATATGCTAAATATAGCAACCAAGTTTAAACGAGTTAAATAAATACAATGTATATAAATAGTTTAGGACATGCTTTTCCACCCCAAAACCTTTAAAAATCAAAAATAGGGGATTAGTGAATGATAAGTTAAAAAAATAACTTGATGATCGATTAGATCTTCGTAACAGGTAATGCGATGAATATAAAAACAGTAAATAACACAAGAATGGATCAAGATGTGTCGAATGATTAGATTTCGCAATCCTCAGCAGAGCTCGACAAAGAACTTCCGTTGTAGAGGATTCTAGGGTCACAAGAACGATAATAATAAACTTGCAGAATAATAAATCTCTAATCGTTGTGTTCTAAGATGCATGCAAGCACCTATATATACTAAACCCTACAAAACTCACGGATGAACAGGCCCATACCGGAGAAACATATTGGACTAGCTAACGAGCCCAATAGACGCAATACTAAATACAAAATACGACCCAAAAATCTCCCCCTTTGCGTCAAATTGGAGCGAGACTACTTCTTCTTCTTGCTTGGGCCAGCAGCGGGAACCTTCTTTGTAGTATCAAACAGATGTGAGATAAGCGCAAGAATAGTCTGTCTGAACCGAATGTACCATTGAATCAGATCATCAAAGTACTTAACATCATCCATTGTATTATACTTGCATCGATGGATGATCCCCAAAACGTGTTCCAAACAGGCAGTGGTGTAGAGATGCTTGTCTGCCAAGGCGAAAAGGCATTTCTGTCCTTCGTTCCTGGTAAACATGACCGAGTTTCTGTTTGGGTCAATCTTCCCCATCTGCATCAAGTTGAGATCACTGGCAGAGCCAACAGGAGAAATGGTTGGTTTCTTATTGAATACGCTTGCAATCTCCTGATCCATCAAAGAAACTTCCATGATGTAGCACACGAGCATCCTCTTGAAGTGGTCGATGATCGGACCGTATTCAGCTTCGTTAGTAAGGAGGATGTTGTGCAAGATAATCCAATCATGGGGATTAAGGTTGGGAAGATCTGCAAGAGAGATAGCATGTTCGGCTTTGGCAGATCCCCGAAGTACCTTGAACCGAACGTTGGTGAAGTTACCTTCCCTGTACGGCTTCAAGACCCGAACGTTGACAATTTTCTGAGTGCTCCAATTCTGGTATTGGGGTTGAGCGGCCTTCAGATAGAAATCGATTAAGTCCCGATCAACCTGTGGATGAGGATGAGGGAACTCTACAACGTTTGAAAATGCATGAAAGATAAATGCCTTTCGGGTCAGTGGCATGTCGAACTGTGAGTCGATAGTGTTGGAACGATCTAAAGAGATCACAGGTTCCAGCCACAGGATACTTGGTGTGTCGATGGCTTCTTTAATCATCCTCTCGATAGTCCAAGAAGGAAAAAGAGTTTTCCTGCTCTCAAGAAGGTCGTGGGCTTCTTTCTGTTTACGTTCGGCTTCTTCAGCCTCTCTTGCCACACGAGCACTGATGTCAGCCTCTTTGTCTCGACCTTGACGCTTCAACAGGTCGGCGATTGTCTCTTTATCTTCTTCTTCGCTCTCCTCAGAAATGTTTTTGCCTTTGTCTTTCACACCAGAACCGGAGGCTTGGCCTACTGGAGGAGGTTTGGTTGTGTGTGTTGCTGTTGAGGTAGGAGGCGGTTGAGACGTAGTTTCCTTCTCTCCCCCTTGTTTCGGAATGGACACGAAATCAAGGAGCCCTTCGATTTTACTGAGTAGAGCAAGGGCGGGAGCGAGCTTCTCTACAAGGTCACGCCTCACAGTGTATTTGAGAATTGGATCATGTGCTTCAAGGATGTTTGAGATTGCAGAGTGGACATCCGAAGCACACGATTTTATCACCTCTCTTTCAGATCGAAGAGATTCAATCTCCTGTTGAGAGTGGGAGAGTTGAATGCTCTTGACCTTTAGAGCAGTAGTCTTCCAATTCTCAAAAAGATTTTTGTGCTGAGTGTGTAAAAAAAAATTAAGAAGAAATAAAGCAACACTTATTGAGGGATTATGTGATGTCAATAAAGACACGAAACAATGGATCCCGGGCATGAATCTCTTCCTTCAAAGTCAAGAGAGACCTTAAAGTGTGTGTGTGGTTTCCTGTTGAATAACGATCAGACACTTGTTAAGAAGTGTTGAAAGGCTTCTTTTAATTAGGCTTATGAAGGTGGCTTTCGCTTCGATTCAGAATTCCTAATCTTGAAATAAGACATAAATCGAACGAAGTACTTGTGAGACCGGTGTAGTCTGTTGAACAAGTAGGTTGGAGATAATTTAATTTGGCTAGGAAATATATAAAATCTCAACAAAAATTAAAACTGGATCCCAAGGGAAGAAATGTTATTGGTTTGAACAATTTCATAGGAATCACACAAAAGAAAATTTTGAGATTTCATAGAGGTACGTCCGTCAATTCATTAGTGAAAACTAGAGCAAATTAAGTGTTCACCATCAATGCGTATTGGGTATTGAAGTTTTGGGTTTCACTTAGCGCGTAGTGGCATGAAACTAAGATCATAAACATAGAGATTGTGTAACCATAAACCTCAGTGGTAATTTCTGAGAGTCTCAAGGGTTACGTTGGTGAAACGAATAAGATGGAGAAATGTAATGTAGATGTTGTAAAGAAACCAAAGTACCTCTGCTGTGAAGATAAGGACCAAGCAGAAAACTCTTATCTCATGTGAGAAGAGAGTTAGGTAGCTCATGATTAGAATAAATATGAGAGCCTAATTGGGAAGACAAGGTTTGTTTATACCAAGTCAGTAAGGCTATTATTCAGAATCAGGTGAGGCTTTGGATACATACAACAGCATGCTTCTAGGGACACTTAGCTAATGAAATGAATTACCCATAAAAAAATAAAAGCCAAAAAGAAAATAAATAACAAAATATTTTTGGAGTTTTTGAATTTATGAAAAAAAAATATTTTTGGAGTTTTTGATAATAAGAATAAAATAAAATAAAAAAATTCAAAAAATTTGGAACCGAACCCGAGCGTTCGGTCTATTTCGGTTGAAAAAAACTTTGGAACCGAACCCAAGCGTTCGGTCTATTTCGGGTGAGAAAATTTTTGGAACCGAACCCGAACGTTCGGTCTATTTCGGTTGCCAAAGAAAATAGGTTTCAAAAAGAGAATAACTTTGACAATAAGATAAATAAATTTGGAAAAATAATAAAAAAGATCTACAACCAAAGAAACTACCTTTGAGTGATAAACAAGAATCAGATTGTACAACCGAACCCGAGCGTTCGGTTCATTTCGGTACACCGGATTAAGACTCGAACATGAGCGTTCGGTTCATTTCAGCATACATGAGACCCGAACCCGAACGTTCGGTCTATTTCGCTTCTAACTTTTAGTCTTGAGAAGTAATCTTTGGTACTCACTCCGATTCCATCATACCTAGCCCTTGTAGAATTTTGTTGAAATTTGCTTCAGGAAGAGCTTTGGTGAAGATGTCGGCCAGTTGATCAGTGGTTCGCACAAAGTGAATTTCGACGTTCCCATCTTCCACATGATCCTTAATGAAGTGATACCTCAGTGCTATGTGCTTAGTCTTGGAGTGTTGCACTGGGTTATGACAGATCCTAATTGCACTTTCAGAGTCGCAATACAGTGGGATCTTTTTCATATTGAGTCCATGGTCCCTGAGCTGGCTTTGGATCCAAATCACTTGAGATGTACAGGAGGCAGCTGCGATGTATTCTGCTTCAGCGGTAGACAGAGATACACAGGTCTGTTTCTTTGATTTCCAGCTAACCAACAAAGTTGGGATCACTGATCTTATCAAGAAGTTCATTGTGATGATCGAGAACCAAACCAACAACCGAGTGAAAGCGCTTCGTACAGACAATGGAACAGAGTTCAAGAACACCGTTCTTGATCATTTTTGCACTGAGAAATGGATCGTGTGTCAATTCAGCTCTGTCCGGACACCACAACAGAACAGTGTTTGTGACAACCCGAAATTTTCAATCCTGTACAGTCAAATACTTCAAAGAAATTCAAACTCATTTCTGCTACCTTCTAGCACGTTTGGTGTCCGTTTGAGCAGTTCTGAGCTTTAATCCTTCAAGAGGTAAACCTAGGACGTATACTCCAGGGCATATTGTACATCATAGAAGTCTCAAAACTCCAAGAATTTGGAGTTTACGTCCCAAACATGGAGTTTACGACCGTAAACTCCATGGAGTATATATATGGCACTTAGCCATTTTTACTTCATTTCTTCCATTTCAACTAGAGAAAACCCGATTTCTCTCCCAAGGATCTTCAAGCTTTCATCCCAAATTGTAAGTACTTCTACCCTAGAGTGTATTAAAGCTTATTACATGTCCATATATCAAGGAAATCACCCAAGAATCACAAGAACAAGGTGTTTATGTCCCAAGATCTTCTTAGGCCGTAAACCCTAAAAAGGGTGCCAAAGTGTGCCCTATCTCCTTCCTTAAGCTTAGGACTTAGCATAGAACCTTTCCTTGATGAGTGTAGCACCTGAGAAACACCAAAAACCCCCATGATTATGAGTTTACGGTTTGGGAATCTCCCAATACCGTAAACACCCCAAAGGGTGTTTTGATGCCCTTAACACCTTAGTAAGCCTTGGATATTAGCATGGAACCTTAAACCATTGAATTAGGGACTTCAAACTTCGATTTGGTACTCCTTACCATGAGTTTACATCCATAAACTCATGGGGAAGTGGTCCCCAGGCCGTAAACATAAGTTAGGGTCGTTTTTGGACCTTAAACTCACTTAGCCTCTTGTTTAAGCTTTGGAGCACCTAACCCCTTAAGTCTTTATAGTTTTAAGCCTCATTTGGTTACCCAATTGAGAGTTTACGGATAGGAGTAAACTCCCCTGGGCCGTAAACTCCAACAAACATGGTCCATTGACCATAAACTCCCGTATAAGGCCTTGCACTCCTTTGTTGCAACCCGATAGCCTCCTAACACTTTGACCAAAGTGTTTTCCTCACAGTAGGATGTTTATACATGTTTAATTAGTGTTATAATCACTAATTTTATATATATATATATATATATATATATATATATATATATCTTCATATGTTATTAGGATCATTGTGTGTGTCTAAGTCTTCACTTGGCACCAAGCACTTATCCGACACTTCCATCCGATCCGCTCACTGCAGGTGAGTTCATACACCTGAATTAACCTTTTAAATGTTTTGTAAATGTTTATAAATGCTTTATGGGGGGGGAATACAAGTTGAATCATGTCTAGTTATTATATCAATTACATGTGATTAAGAACTAGCATGCAAATGGATTTACTATACGTTAACTATCTTACCAAACAAATTTCTTCAAATAACTTTCTTAAATGTTTTTACATGTTTAAAACTCTTTATCAAACTGTCTTATATAGTGTAAGTTTCCTTTCAAACTCTTTTACAAATGTGTTTCAAACAAAGGTTTTCCTTATACTTAAACTGTTTTATCAAACAAAATACTTTCAAATAGTTTCATAAACTGACATCAAGTCATCGTTTCTTAGTATTAAATCTTTCAAAGGTTTTACAAAAATTATTTTATGCTTTTATATTGTAAAATGCATGCCTTAATATGTATAGTTATATAAATAATGCTTAAAGGACTTAGGACGGTCAGCACACTTTATTTCCTTTTCCTCGTTGGGATGTGGCCTTAGGGCATCGGTTGCTCGTCTGAATGTTGTCTAAATATTAATTATATATCATGTATACATATATAGGTATAAAGGTTCCATTAGTCAGTTCAGTACCTTTGGGTATCAAAGGTATACTTCCAGATATACTCGTACATTACTAGTAACTATAATAGGTATAGTTAGGAGATACTACTTATAATTCCAGGTACAAAGAATCACACAAGAGTCAATTCATTCAAGAGTCTATACTAATACATTACATGTTACATGAATACGTTTACATGAGTATGTTTACATGGATACGCTTACATGAGTACGTTTACATAGATACGCTTACATGAGTACGTTTACATAGATACGTTGTACGCTTACATGAGTACGTTGACATAGATACGCTTACATGAACATGTTTACATTAATACGTTTAATAGATACTATTACATAGAATCTATTACAGACAATTCAGGATTTACCATTCCACACCCAAAACTGTTAGCTACAGTAGGGAAAAGGAGCATCGACGGGTGTCCGAGGTTGTACTTTTCGGCGAGTTTCCACGCCGTGAATATCCTAGTACAAAAGGATACATTCTTTTAGTTATTATATTATTTTCCATCTTTTACTTTGTGACACATTCACATGAACGACGAGATAAGATATATTTGATATAGATAAACTATTTTCCTTATTACCTTTATATTGTGACTCATACACATAAACGACGAGGTAGGCTATAGTTTTATACTAATAGTTTAAACAGGGAAAAACCGTCACATTTACGGTGATACTTACTTACAAAATAGTCGGGTCTTGGTAGAAGACTATTTGTATACTAATAGGAAATATGAGATTTTCTAGGGTTTTCAAACGTTTACGATTACTTACAAACATTTTCATACTTATACAAACTTTTCTCCAAATGTCCAAAGTCTTTACTCTACAGTTTTACAAATCAAAGACACATTAATACCTATGAATTCACCAGCTTTATTGCTGATACTCGCTTTCAAAATAACTTGTATTCTCATGTCACCAATAGACAGGTACGAAAACCAGGTTTTGTGAAGACGGAGCAGTCAAGACTCGTCTTTTATCTTGATCATTCATTATGTTGTTTATGATATGAAAGAACACACTTGTAATTAAAATTATACTATTAATGCAATGGATGAGGTTGTTGCTTGTTTACTACTTTGCATTGTTGTGATACTTTACATGACGTCCTCCGCCCCAGAACGTTTCCGCCGTTCTTGGTTTTCGGGTGCGACAGTTTGGTATCAGAACATTGTTTATTGTGAATTAAGTATATCAACCCATAAAAGATATACTAACTATAAATACAATGGGATTAAAAATACTCTAACCAAGAGTTATACTTTTAAATAATAAAATATTTGACTAAGTATATGTGCCTGCATTCATACTAAAATCCGTGTCACAATGACAAGAACAAAAATATTACGATTGTTGAATATCACAGGTAAGCTCGGGGATGTATGGTCAGTCTTGGGAGTGGCATAGCCTGATCAACTATGCTGGTCCGAGGAGTGATTAGAACATGCCCAAGAATGGTTGTGATGTGGCAACAAGTCTAAAAACTTACCAACACTACCACAATGAAATACCATAGGGGTATTTGGTGTTACTATAAATACTTAATTGAGAACTAAGGAAAAAGAGGATCTTCATTACTAGGTCAATAGTTGCTAAGTGGATACATTAAGGTTATATGTAACTAGGATGATATAGGCTCAGAATCTGTGAAACTTTGCTTTACCCTTGTTCCTCGTAAATTTGGAGTTAAGGTCACCTATTCGAAGGCCTATCCTGTTTGATTACATATAATCGGTATGCACTTTACAAATAGTGAGGTAACTAATAAAGATTTGCTTATAATTATCTAGTTAGTTCGTCTAATAACTACTTCTTGGCCCCAATTCTCGCGTAGATAACATGGCTGGACTCCATTACCACGGCAACCCGTACCTTCCGAATGAAGGCAATGCTGGATGGTTAGGAGAGAAGAACCCGAGAATGATCATCCAATCCCTTTGAATGATCACCATGCTGAAGACCTTTCGGATGATGATAACTCCGAACCCGAAGTTGAGAACCTACCCCCGGTAGCTCCCATTCCAAATCCTAACCCTCGTCTGGCTTTTCATGGCCCGACGCTCCCTTGGGTATAATGTTTGGAGACATGGAGCAAAGAGCAACATCAACCTATGTCGTTTAATGGAGATAAAAGCTTCTACAACAAAAGCGACGGAGCTCAACAGACAGAGTTCCACCAATCCTGGTTTGTAGAGTTGCCCGAAACGAGATTCAGGGCAGGACAGCTCTCCATTGTATCGCAGCGGTTGATGCCAATGCACGAATGCATACCATCTGCACCAATCGCCTTAAACGCACAAGTGAGAGATCTGATAGAAACCATGAGAACCTGTTGCAAGTACTAGCTGAAACTCGAGCCGAAGTCATAGAGCTTCGAGTACGCCAGAGGGTGTACGAAAGATACCTGCTTGATATGGAACGTCAACTAGTTGAACTAAGCGTTCACCATAGGGGTGACCGTCACCAGTAGGAGATGCCTTACTTTCCTTCTTTGTTTTAAAGAACCGTGTTCCTGTCTATATTCTTTGTAGCACTTTTCTAGGAGACTACCTTGTACTATACGTACTTTTATCTAGACCTTTATGCTGTCAAGGACTTTTTCTACTTCAGATGTGATGTGAGACCTACTATAAGGTCAATTTTCTTGAACTTGTTACATCTTAAACATCGATGATATCGACAGTCACCTAACTTCTGTGTCACTCATTGTTCAAATTACCTTTCATCATGCTTTCATTGGAGTCCATCTGCAACATGCTTTAGTCAAGCCTTTGGACTGTAGTAATTTAACTCTGGAATCATTTCCAAGTCTCTTTCAGTGGTTGGATCATATTATCCACCAACCTTTAATATCTCGGCGTGAACGACAAACGTCTTGAGACTAGTCTACAAACTTACTTCTAATCTGTACTAAGGATTGCATCATAGGGATGTAGGTCGGACCTTCGTGAACATACTTCTATTCCGTACTAGGACTACATCATAGGGATGTAGGTCAAACCTTCGTGAACATACGTCTATTCCGTACTAGGACTGCATCATAGGGAAGTAGGTCAAACCTTCGTGAACATATTTCTATTCCGTACTAGGACTTCATCACAGGGATGTAGGTCAAACCTTCGAGAACATACTCTTACTCTTCAATTGAACGATCGAAGTACATCTAGGGTCAATGGTAGCCTTTACTAGAAATTCTAGTTCATCAGATAGGATTCGTAAGAAGATTATTATTATGACTTTCCTCTCTTATACATTCCTGAGTTATATATAACGAAGACCTGGTAGACAATAGAATGTGAGATTTCTAGTTTAGTTTCTTTTCCTCGTTGGGATGTGGGACTAGAGTAGAATCACACATTTTATTATCCGCCCATTCTTGATTATATCATAACGTGTATAAGCTAAGTTTTCATGTATAATAACTCATCTCTTATCCAGAATCAAAATGACACAGGTTCAACCGTATTAGCTCAGGAACCCCTTTTCTTTCGTGTTACAAAATCATGTCGTCATCCAGAAATTGTTGGATAAGGTGTCTAAGTCCATAACTATTTCGGGTGTGTACTTGACCCGACCCGGCATGGTCCATTTGGGTTGCATGGCACCATGCAATTGGATAGACTAAATGAGAGAAATAACACTTGGAGATTATTAATATATTATAAGTTCTAATATATTAATAATATTATTATTTGATTAGTTTGATCAAAGAATTAATTTGGGATTAATTAAGTGATCAAAGGATAACTAATTAAATATATGGGTTGATTATGTAAATCATTCATATCTTGTATAGTGGGCTAAGAGGCTCCATGGATTATCAAGTTAGGTTCTACCCATAGGATGCTCCATGGGAGTTACAAACCCATGGGTCATGGAAATGAAGAGTCATGACACATTAGGGTTTACATGGTGTAACCCTAGATGTGTCAACACTATATAAGGATCCCATTCTCCACCAAAATCGGCTAGACATAAGAAACTAGAGGGCTTGGCCGATTTTAAGAAGTGTGTATTATCTCAAAGGTCTTTCCAAGAGCATTTGGTGTTGTGTGAAACATTTGAGGCATCACACTTGGGGTGCTAGGCTCACAAGGTTTCAAGGAACATAAGCAACAACAAGGTAAGTTATTCTATCTTTCATTCAAGTTAAAATTGTTCCCCATGTATGCTAGATAGGAATATAACCTTGGAAATTCAACTTTGCATGATAATTAGACAAACATAGATCCAAGGTTATTAGGGTTGCATGTACACTTAGGAAGTGTTAGAATGCTCAAAACCCATCAGTGGTATCAGAGCATAGGCTTGTTTGTTTGTTATTTGTGCTTAAAAGTTGAAGGAAGTCGAAAAACTTGATGTCTGACTGCTGGACTCGGCGAGTCCATGGGGGGACTCGTCGAGTTCACTTGTATCTTCAACCTACTCGGCGAGTAGGTTCATGCACTCGGCGAGTAGGGTCGACAGAGTGCAAATTTTCGACTTGAGTTGCTGGAAATGGATTAGAAACATTACCCTAAACTGTTTTGGTACTTGAAAACCTGTTTTAGATGGTGTAATGTCTTGCTAATTCATTTACAACAACTAGTTATCAAAATTACAAAGTTTTAAGTGTAGTTTTGATTCATGAAAATGCTTATGTTCATGTTCTTGATCTTATGATGTTTAGATGATCATAGGAATTATTTGTAACCTATGTGGTAGTTTAATTCTTGATCATAATGTGTTTTAATGGAGTCCATAACTTGTCCTCAAGTTATGGAAAACCAAAAGTCACTTGAGTTAAAAAACCATTAAAAGAACACAAGAGTTAGAAAAATGAAGAGTCTTCATTTTATTACTCTATTAAACTCATAAGTTACAAGAAATGAAAAGTTTTGAAAGTTTACAAAACTTGCCCTCAAGTTTTGGAACAAGTAAAGTTAAGTTAAAACTTTAGTTCCAACCCTTAGAATTTTAAAAAGTTAAAATTCAACCCTTATACTTATATTATTATGATTTAATAATTATCTATATATATATATATATATATATATATATATATATATATATATATATATATATATATATATATATATATATATATATATATATATATATATATATATATATATATATATATATATATATGTATAAGAACAAAGTCGTCTTACCGCTAGTACGCCTCATTCGCGAAGCCGGTCTATAAGGTGGGTATAAGGTTGTTGCCTATAAAATGGTGACTTAATGGGTGTCCATTCTCACCCACCGCTTGCTTGATCGGTGGAGGGTCGTTAGCCGAACGGGTAAGACAAGGACATATAAATTCTCATTAAAAGTATGATGAATATTATAAAGTAACTAAATGTTTTATTAAATTCCCAATCTTAGTTACTTTAGGAAAAATGTGAATAAGGTGCTAATCCATGAAATTACACTTTACATTTTGTTTAAGTCGTTGGTGGAGCGTGTGTGGTTAACCGGCACACTAACTTGGACTTAACAAGGTAGGTAAAGGGTGACTTAAGGTTTATTATAGTATCGATGGAGCGTGTGTGGTTTACCGGCACATCGATTGAGTGATAAACTTCAAGGGTACCAAGTGATTTGCATGGTTACTTCACACCTCGTTTTGTGATCCTCGGTATCCCAGTCACAAAACTTGGAGGGCACACTCGAGATTGAAACATGCCTTTGAAAAGTTCATTGAATCTCAAAGAATCTAGGAATTTCTAAGAACCAATCAAAAAAACCTAATATTTAATATTTCGTTTTTTGTGGTGGAAATTGGTGAATCGTCATTCACCTACCTTTCAAATATGTTATAGCTTGGATTACGGCATACCTCTTCCAAGTTATAATATATTGTGATTGGATCCTAGCCTTAATATTACATTTGGGTGTTCTATTAAGGACTCTCCTAATATCTAAACTAAACTTGTCCTCTTCTTTCAGATGTCTTCAAACAATGTTGTTTCTGGCTCTAATCCTAATGGCTCCTTTACCCTTATGAACTTGTGTGGGAAAGTCACCTTTGATGGATCCAACTTCAATGAGTGGATCAGAAACATCAGGATGATTACCCGCTACGAGGACAAAGAATATGTCCATGACAAGGAGCTTAAGGAGATTGATGAGACCACTGCAACTCCTTAGGAGATCGCTAACTTTCAGGCACATGAAAGGGATGCTACGAAAGTTCCTTGCATCATGATGGCCACGATGACAGCGGAACTCCAAAAGTCTTATGAGGATTGATACCCTTATGAAATGCACCAAGATTTGATGGAAAGATACCATCAAAGTGCACGACAAGAGAGGTATGAAATCATCTGCTCCATGATAACAACCATGATGAAGGACGGGGAATCCGTCACGAGCCACATGCAGAAAATGCAAAGGTATGTGGATCGTTTGCTGAAGCTTAATGTGAACTTCCCTGAGGATCTTACAATAGATATCATTTTGCACTCCTTACCATCGTGCTATGATCACTTCCGCATGACATATCACATGAATAAGGAAGAGGTCACACTCATCAAACTTCCGGGACTTCTCAAGACCGCAGAATTAGGTCTTAAGGGGAAGTCGGTTGCTATCACTTCTACTCCAAACTCTACTCCGGTTTTGGCAATCGGGAAAAGTCGAGGGAAGAAGAGAAAGAGCTCTTCTAAGGGTACCAAGGCTCGGACCCTTGATGGCTCTTCTTCAAGTGGAACCAAGAAAGGTTTCATCACTCCTTCTTCTGACCCAAAAGAGGCTAAATGCTTCTATTGCCATGAAAAATCACATTGGAAGCGGAACTGCCCAAAATACCAGCAAGATGTGAAGGATGGGAAAGTTAAACCCAACCATGCAGGTATTTACACTATCATTTCTAGTAACTCACCCCATTCTAAATCTTGGGTCCTTGATACCGGGTGTGATATTCATATTTTTTGTGACTTGCAGGGACTAAGAAGAAGTGAGAATGTGGAGCAAGGAAGAATAAACTTGATCATGGGGAATAGGAAAGCTTTACATGTTACCAAGATTGGAGTTTATACTTTATCGCTAAGTAGTGGGTTTAATTTAGATTTGAATAAATGTTGTTACTCGCCAGGAATGGCAAGAAATATTATTTCCTTTCATGCTTTGTACAAACAAGGGTTTACCTTTTCATTTAATAATGAAGTTGGTTCTATTGATGCTTTCTTTAATAATGTTCTTTATTTTAAAGCATTACCTTGTGATGGTGTGTATGAAGCTGTATCTGTTGTAGATAACTTAGGAAATAATGTTTTGTGTATTGATTCTATTAATAATAATAACTTGGATAAAGCATCATTATGGCATTGTCGTCTTGGACATATAAGCAAGAAACGCATAGGCCAACTCCAAAAGGATGGAGTCTTGGAGTGATTTGACCTAAAGTTAGATGATAGTTGCGAATCATGCTTACTTGGAAAAATGACAAAGTCACCCTTCACAGGTTTGTGTGAGAGGGGTGAAGGTTTGTTGGACCTTATACACACGGATGTGTGTGGACCATTCAAACATGCCACAAGGGATGCTAATCGTTATTATTTGACTTTTACTGGTGATTATAGTAGAAATGGATATGTCTACTTGATCAAGCATAAGTCAGAGACTTTCGAGAGGTTTAAGGAATTTAAACAGGAAGTCGAGAATCAATTGGGCAGGAACATTAAGATGCTTCGATCCGATCATGGTGGTGAGTATCTTAGTTCAGAGTTCCTTGACTATCTAAGGGAATGTGGGATAGTCTCACAATTGACACCTCCCAGGACACCACAGTTGAATGGTGTGGCTGAGAGGCGTAATCGAACCTTGTTAGATATGGTTCATTCCATGATGAGTCGAGCTTCGCTACCAATCTCATTATGGGGGTATGCCTTAGAGACTGTCGCCCATATCCTTAATCTAGTCCCTACAAAGAAAGTTGCCAAAACTCCTCACGAGATGTGGACTGGTAAAGTACCCAAACTAGACCACATCAAGATTTGGGGTTGTGAGGCTTTCGTGAGACACGAGACTCATGATAAGCTCGAACCCCGAAGCGAGAGGTGTATTTTCATCGGCTACCCACAACAGTCCTTTGGTTACCTCTTCTATAGACCTAGTGAAAATGTGGTCTTTGTAGCTAGGAGGGCTTTCTTCAGAGAAAGAGAGTTCATAAGCCAAGGAAACAGTGGGAGGCAAGTTGATCTTGAAGAAATTCAAGAGTCAAGCGATGAAGGAACTTCAAACCCTAGCACTCAACTTGAGGAGGAAACTCCTGTTGAGCCAATTGACATGTCTGTACCTCTGAGGCGTTCCACAAGGGTTAGGAATGCTCCTGAGCATTACTATGGATTCCATATTACTACAGAAGGAGATACACTTATCAGTGATGAGACACTGATAGGTCTGGATGAACCTAACAGTTACGCGGAAGCCATGGTAGGCCCTGAGTCAGCCAAGTGGAAAGAGGCAATAGACAGTGAAATACAGTCCATGTATGACAATCAAGTTTGGAACTTGGTTGAGAATGTACCAGGTCGTAAGACAGTAGGGTAGATAGGAATATAACCTTGGAAATTCAACTTTGCATGATAATTAGACAAACATAGATCCAAGGTTATTAGGGTTGCATGTACACTTAGGAAGTGTTAGAATGCTCAAAACCCATCAGAAATAACCCACATAGCAACGAAACCCCTATCCTTCATATCGATGCCGCTACGTTACAAGCCGCGGTAACAGCTGCCGTGACAGATTTCCTTGCACACATCAACTCTGACAACGCGAACAAGGCTGACAAAGGAGTCGACAATTTCGATTGTAGTACCATTCCGGGAAACCAACAAATGACAATAATCACAGACCTACAAAGTTGTAAAACAGAGAACTGGAAACGAAAGCGTTGGCCCAGAAGGAATGCAAGCGATCCCAAAGACTTGCCATGGAACAACAACAAGTGGTAGCCCCTGCATTCCCAGTACCGATCAGACCATACGAGGGAAAGCTACCAAAGTGTGATAAGTGTAGCTCTCATCATAATGAGGCTTGCCATGAAATGCAATGTTGCAATTGCCTAAAAATAGGGCACCATGCTCGTAGCTGTGGAGCACCGGCACGACCCATCACTCAAGCCCCTAGCATCGGGATCAACCAAGCTTGTGACAGTAGTGGTAAAACCGGACCCCATAAAAGGAAAGTTTCAAAGTGGATGAACAAAGAAAACACCCGTGTTCACATAACTCTGACCCGACATATTACTTCCACCACCAATGCTAGTACCAACCAGATATGTTACCAATGCGGTGAAATTGGGCACGTCAAGAAGGATTGTCTAATAACAAAGAACTCTAGCGCAGACGGCAGAATACTAAGGATCACTGCAGCAGGAGAGACAACTCCGGACCCACGTTAATGTAATTAAGGAGTTTCGTTGTAAAAGACTTATAAACTGTTTAAAACTAGTGCAACTAGAGTCTTATCTTTTGCGAGATCCCGTCTGGAAGGGGACCCTCGTGCTGCGTATACTTGTCTTTTGTAGTATACCTAGTTCGCAGCAATAGTCATGTAGTAAATCTATAGTACTGTAACTCGGTTAAAGGTTGCACTGTTGTGTTTTGTCTGTAACGCCTTATGTTCAAATCTAATGTCTTTAGTTTACATATGATTCCGACATTATCATACAACTTGAGTCAATTCGATCCTCCCAATACTAGTTTCGTGCGCACACCTCTTTCACCGAAATCGTCTTTCTAGCGAAGCCGTCATCCCAGAACACCGAAGTACTCACGCATGGAGTACCTCATGTTTCTTATCCTTTCCGAAGAAATCTCAGCAAACCTTCCCGAAGTACCACTCATACAGTACATCAAGTTCAATCCAAAGACCCATACGATTGATCTATCGCTGAAGAATGTATACATAAGGGTGGTATATAATCAAGGTTCTACGGGTTTAGAATTGATTGTTCCACTTTAACTTCTTTTCCTCGTTGGGATGTGGGCTTAAAGAAGAATCATTTATTCGACTACCTTTTCAATCTTAATTATATATGACTCGTATACATGAGACTATGATTGATGAACCTTGTATGACCTTTAATATGAACTTTTGGACAGAGACTGCCCAAGGCTACGAGTAATCGCATCGTCATGCGAACAAACTTAGAACCCAATACGACTCCTATAACTAGATCACCCTACAGACTAACACCCACGGAGATACAAGAACCATCCGGATAACTTAACGAACTACTCAGCAAAAGAATGGAATGACCAAGATTCTCACCCTAGAGAGCTCCGGTCTTATTCTTCAAGAATATAGATGGATTGCTTCGTAAGTCCATCGACTTGAGAGACCTCGACAAGATTTCCATTAGAAATCATTACCCTCTGCTTCGTATAGATGAGTCGGTTGACCAACCGCAAGGAACTATTTACCTTTCAGAAATAGATCTGAGGTCTGAATATCACCAGTTACGAGTATTAGAGGAGGATGTCCCAAGGACAATCTGTGACAACCCGATATTTCATCTCTATGTAATGACCTAAAAAGTCAAGTATTGTAACCACTTTTGAGATAATGAAATTAACTTCGAAAATAAAATGTCCAAAAAGTTTCTATTTAATTACCTACTATGTTTGATGTCATTAAACCGTGATCGTATGTAAAAAGAACGCCCAAATCCGACTTCGTATATTGAAGTTATGATTTTTCCAAGTTCGGCTTAGCGACAGACAGCTAAAAACTCGAATCGGAGATCGAGCAACTTTTAGCCGGAATGACCTAAACGAGAATCGAAGGTCTCGACAATGGTATTTCAACGGTAAAAAATTCTGGCAAAAACAGACGTCAGATAAAGAAGTTATGAATTTCTAACGAAATTTTCTTAACACGACCTTTTAAAAATAAATAATAAAAATAATTTCAAAATTTTCCGACGGAATCTAAACGAAAGTTGTAGTGCGTAGTCTCACCTACGCGTGGATATAAAGAACGTCGAAAACGGAGTTCGTATGAAGAAGATATAAATATTTGAAGTTTATTAAATAATTAAAATATAAATTTTAATTATAAACCTTGGTATTATCCGAAGGACGAGTCATCAGATAGGGCCGAGTTACGCCCAGCGTACTCAAGGCCTAGGCCTCGGATCGTCCACGTTGCGCCCTATGAGAGGCTATGCCCCGTCCCATCCGGAGTCCGAAGCAGTCGAGGATGCGCTCATAAGTGACGCATGCGTAAGCCCAGCATACGGAGGCGGTTCCCAGCCCCTATAAAAGGGATGCGAGGGTTCCGAAGAAAGAGCTCCATTTCTCCCAACTTTCTTGCGTTCTTGCCTCGTTTTCCATGCCCGTGCTAACCCGAAGCCCCAGTCACTTTGCTCAAGTCCCGAAGGTCGTTTGTGCTCCCGAGATTCCCGAGAAAATCCGCTTTCTCGAGTCGAAGTTCTGCTCGGTTTTCATCTCGCCTTTCTTCGATCTTTCAAGTGAGTTCATACCCTTATAATCCACACTTTTAAATGTTTTATAAATACTTTTATATGCTTTTAAGGGGGGAATACAAGTAAAACACACGACTATTATCGTATGTTATATATAGTTTCATTATACACTTTTTATCAACGGAATCATATATGATTTATAACTATTATAGGGAAACATTCGCATGCAAAATATATCATGATAACCTCATATCTTTTGTAATGAAAAATGTTGATATATATATATATATATATATATATATATATATATATATATATATATATATATATATATATGTATGTATAAATCAAACACTCTGCTTATACTGTATGTATAGGTGTCCATCTTAGACACTATAAAAATTACACTTTTCATAACGAGTAAGCATTTTACTAGGGATTTCTATGCAAACGAGACACATTTTTAGAAAACTATAATAAGTATAGTTTTACGAGAACATTACGAACTTTTACATAATAGAAACACTATTTCAAGAAGTTTACTTTCATATACAAGAACAAACGAACATTTTCACACGTAAATCTGTTTTATACTAAGTTTTGTGAGACATTAACTTCACGTACGTTCGAGTACACATTTCAAGTCCTGTATTATATACCAGAATCCCTTGTAGGGGGAGCATGGTGTTTGTGTATAGATCTATACGGGCTTGACAACCCACGCCCTGACTGTTAGTTACAGTCCACCATTTTGGGTGACAAACGTCAGAACATTCCAACGCCTGAAGAACGTTGTATATAGGCATGTCTAGTCAATAGCATGGTTATAAAACTCACATGGAGTATTAAAAACACATTGATTTACGGGGGTTTTCAGACGTATTGAAAATTTTATACGTACATACATTTTCTAGAAACAAACATTGGTCTTGAAAGAAGGCTACATTTATGCTAATAGAAAATATAGGATTTTCTAGGAACAAACAAACAAGAACAAAACATTTCATTTCATACAAACATTGTCATTTAATACTTATGAAACTCACCAGCTTAAATGCTGATCTACTCTTTCAAAACTACTTGTATGTCCCAGGGATTCAATAATTACAGGTAATAAACAGCTTTTGAAGAAGGGACGTTGCGGCGCCAGTTTAATTTCATATTTGGACATCATATTGTAATTGGTTTTGAACATGTACCTTTTGACAATGTAAACTTTCATTTATATATATGATGGTTGTATTGCTTTTTTTACTATGTATTCATTTGTTACGTTACCACATGAAGTCATCCGCCCCCGAATGTTTTCCGCCGTTTCGGGTTGGAGGTGTGACAAATTGGTATCAGAGCAATGTTTATAGTGAACTAAGTATATCGAACCACACAAGATATACAAACTATAAATGATTAAGGGACATGCTCTCTGACAAAACATTTTTTTTGTTTTATGCCTAAGCCGCGTTTCGTTTAACTTAAATTGTTAGTTCATTTAAATATAAATACATGCATACAACAAATTATTTTCATGATTATAACTATACAACAAGTATTTAGACAAGTTGGACACTACGATTAAGACTCGATATATGTAATCAGATTTGGGACAAATATAGCGTGATCAACTATATTTGCCCGAGATCGGACCAATGTATATCGAGGAATGCTCGTAGTGAGCAACAAGTCAAAACTTACCAAAAACATCACAAGGATCAAACACAAGAATTTAAATACTATAGGAGTATTTGCTACATAAACTAGTTCAACTTACATGTTTAGTCTTACATGTTCCTGTTGGAATAGTGTCTAAGGCTGCAACTATATTAGGCAAGTATTTGACCCGGTTGTGCATAGTCCTTTTGGGTTGCCTTCACCATAGCAACTTGATAGGATGATTTATTATGAGAGAGTAAATATTATTAATATATTATGAGAATAATATAATGAATGATATATTTGTTATTTGTTTAATATAAGTCATATAATTAATTAGAATTAATTTGGTGACTTAAAGAGATTAATTAAATAAAGGGGTATAAACTGTCAATTGTTTGATAGTTAAGCTTTAGACTGTAAATCCTTATGGATATGCTAGGGACGGATTCTAGAAGCTAGGATAGCTTCAAAATCGTCCAAGGCTTATCTATGGAAAGGATATGGATAGCCTTAAGAGAAGATTATCCAATTAGGGTTTAGGTTGTAACCCTTATGGAGTCTACAAGTATAAATAGACCCCATGGCATAAGGAAATCGGCACCTCTCCTAAAGCAAGAGAACCCTAGCCGATTTCCTCCCCTCTCCTCTCTCCTAAATCATCTTCCTTGCTATTGGTGTTTGTAAGCCATTAGAGGAGTGACATTTGTGACTCTAGAAGCTCCAAGACCTCAAGATCAACAAGGAACTTAAAGGTATGATTCTAGATCTGTTTCAATGTTGTTATTTAACCTAATTGGTCATTAGAAGTCTTGGATTCAAAGCATGTTTATTAGAAAGCCTAGATCCAAGCATTAGGGTTTTGTATGCGCACATAGGAAAGTTCTTATGGCTAAAACCCATCAGTGGTATCAGAGCCTAGCTTGGTTTTCTTTAAATTGTTGCTTGATTAACTGAAACAAACCTGCAAAATTCGATTTTTAGGTTTCTGAGTCATGGACTCGGCGAGTTCCAAGGTGGACTCGGCGAGTAGGCCTGACTCGGCGAGTCCCCTTGTGCACTCGGCGAGTCCAGGCGTCAGGAATGGCCAGATTCGGGATTTTTTCATAATTATCTTATGGAAACTTACCTTAATCATAATAGATCAATATAAATCCGATTTTTTGATATATATGACTATTATCTTGATCTAGTTAAAGGTATTTATCAACTAATAAAATATTTAATTTCCTTATATGATAATTAATTAATTATTTTAATTATTTTGGTAATTATCTTTCAACGAAATCTTGAGTAAAATCAACTATAGATAATTAAGATATTAATTGTTAATTGGAATTATTTGTTATTTGATCCTCCATGTTTTAAATGTTTAAAACTTACCCACAAGTTTTGAAATTTATATTTGTGATTAAAAGTTTTAATTTAGACAACTTAAATTTCAAACCCTAGATTTTTAAAAGTTTTAAAATATAGCCCTATACTAATATGATATTACTAGAATAATATATATATATATATATATATATATATATATATATATATATATATATATATATGTATAACTAAATGCTAGTCTTACCGTTATGAGGCCTCATTCACGAAGCCGGTCTATAAGGTGGGTATAAGGTTGCGGCCTATAAAATGGCGCTTAATGGGTGTACACTCACACCCACCGCTTGCTTGATTGGTGGAGGGTCGTTAGCCGAACCGGTAGGATAGGGCAACCTCATCCTCTCATTAAAAGTATAATAAGAAATATAAAGTAACTACACATATTTTAAAAATTTCCCAATCTTAGTTACTTTAGGAAAAGTGAATTGATGCAATCCCATGAAATTACACTTTGCACCTTGCTAAAAAGTTAGTGGAGCGTGTGTGGTTTACCGGCACACTAATTGGTTCTAAGCGAAGGTGGCAAAGGGTGATTCATTGTTTATCATAGTTTGATGGAGCGTGTGTGGTTTACTGGCACATCGAATAGGTGATCGTTACAATGAAGGCACCATGTGAATTTGCATGGTAATTCACACCCGCTTTGTGATCCTCGGTATCCCAGTCACAAACAAGAGGGGCATATCGAGATTTAAACATGCCATTGAATAGTTTCAATGAATCTCATCTGAACCTAGGAATTCTCAAAAACACTTATGACTAATAGTTTAAGTTTTGTGATGGAGAATTAGTGAATCGTCATTCACTTACCTTCAATTTATTTGCATGTTAGATTACGGCATCCCTTTTCTAGTATGTAAATGTTGGATCCTAGCCCTAATTTTTCTTATTAGGTGATAATTAGGGATTCTTATTCTAATCTATCTTTATCCTTTCTGATTATAGATGTCGAACACAAACAACGCTGCTGCTAGTTCTTTCACGTTGATGAACCTTTGCCAAAAGGTCACCTTCGATGGAACGAACTTTAGCGAATGGATAAGATACATTCGCACCATTGCTCGCTATGAGGATAAGGTGTATGTCCTCGATGAGAAGCTCGAGAAAATCAACCCCGAAATCGCTACTCCGGCCGAAATCACCGCCTTTGAGACTCATGAGCGAGATGCAACGAAGGTACATTGCATCATGATCGCTACCATGAACTCCGAATTCCAAAAGTCCTACGAGGACATGTACCCGTACGAGATGCACCAAGACTTATTGGAGAGATACCACCAAAACGCGAGACAAGAGCGTTATGAGATTTTCACAAACATGATTTCCGCTAAGATGGGTCATGGAGAATCTCTTACCGTGCACCTGCAAAAGATGCAAAGGTATGTCGACCGCCTTCGCCAGTTAAATGTTGACTTCGGTGAAGACTTGGCGATCGATATGGTGCTTCACTCTTTTCCTCCGATGTACAACCAATTTAGGATGACCTAGCACATGAACAAAGAAGAGGTCACCCTAAGCAAACTCCATGGTCTCTTGAGGGTCGCTGAGAGCAACTTCAAGGACAAGTCTGTTGCACCTACTCCCAATCCGCCCGTTGCTCCTGTCTTGGCTATTGGTCAAGGAAAGGGAAAGAAGAGGAAAGCTTCATTGAAGAACTATCGCAAGGTGAAAGCCCGAGATGGTGCCTCTTCTAGTGGGACCAAAGTTGATCCCGCTAAGCCCTGTCCTAACCCAAAGGAGGCAGAGTGCCACCACTGCCACAAGATAGGACATTGGAAGAGAAGCTGCCCAGATTACCTGCAAGCAATCAAAGAGGGAAAGATCAAGCCATCTTTCGCAGGTATATACACAATCAAATCTAAGGATTCTAATCATGCTATTTCTTGGGTTCTTGATACCGGTTGTGGTTATCACATTTGTTCTAATGTGCAGGGACTAAGAAGAATTAGGGATGTGGAGCAAGGAAGGATCAATCTAATCATGGGGAACAGACGATCGTCGCCTGTGACCAAGATTGGAGTGTATTCTTTAGTGCTTAGGAATAGTTTGGTTTTAGATTTGAACAATTGTTGCTATTCGCCAGAAATGGCTAGAAACATCATTTCATTTCATGGTTTATATAGACAAGGATTTAGATTTTCTTTTAATAATGAGAATGGTTCTATTTTGGCTTATCTAAATGGTGTCTTTTACTTTGAAGTTATACCATGTAATGGAATATATGAAACCGTTATGATTGTTGATAACTTAGGAAATAATGTTTTAAATATTGATTCTTCCACTAGTATGGATAAAGCATCCTTGTGGCATTGTCGTCTTGGACATGTCAACAAGAAACGCATAGCCCAACTCCAAAAGGATGGAGTGCTGGAGTCATTCGACCTTAGGGAAGATGACACATGCGAGTCTTGTTTGCTTGGAAAGATGACTAAGTCACCCTTCACGAGTACATGTGAAAGGGGCGAGGGTCTATTGGACCTAATACATACCGATGTATGTGGACCGTTTAGATCAACCACGAAGGATGGGAACCGCTTCTATGTGACTTTTACCGATGACTATAGTAGATATGGGTATATCTACTTAATCAAGAAAAAGTCAGACACCTTTGAAAAGTTCAAAGAGCTCAAGAATGAAGTGGAGAATCAATTGGGCAGGAAAATCAAGATGCTTCAATCCGATCGAGGAGGAGAGTACCTAAGTCTTGAATTCCATGATTATCTCAAGGAGTGTGGAATAGTTTCACAATTGACGCCTCCTAGGACACCGCAGTTGAATGGTGTGGCAGAAAGGCGTAATTAAACCTTATTGGATATGGTTCGCTCTATGATGAGTCGTGCTTCACTACCTATCTCTTTTTGGGGGTATGCCTTAGAGACTGCCGCCCATATCCTTAACCGAGTCCCTACTAAGAAGGTTGCCAAAACACCTCACGAGATGTGAACAAGGAAAGCTCCCTCGTTGGCACATATCAAGGTTTGGGGTTGCGAGGCTTTCGTAAGACGAGATACTCACGAAAAGCTCGAAGCTCGAAGTGAGAGATGTATTTTCATCGGCTACCCACAGACATCCTTTGGATATCTCTTCTATAGATCGAAGGACAATGTTGTCTTCGTTGTGAGGAGAGGAGTTTTCCGAGAGCGAGAACTCATGAGCCAAGGAGACAGTGGGAGGCAAATCGAACTTGAAGAGATTCAAGAGTCGATAGATGAAGGAACCACTACCGCTGGCATTCAACCCGAGGAGGAAACTCCGGTTGAACTGATTGACGAATCCTTACCTCTTAAACGTTCCGATAGAGTTAGAGTTCATCCCCAGTTTTATGGCTTTCATATTACTACCGAAGGGGACACGTATATTAGTGATGGTACACTAGTAAACCTTGATGAACCTAATAGCTATAAGGAAGCCATGGCAGGCCCGGAGTCTGCAAAGTGGAAAGAGGCAATGGATAGCGAGATCCAAACCATGTATGATAACCAAGTTTGGAATTTGGTTGATTATGTGCCCGGACGTAAGACCGTTGGGTGCAAATGGATCTTCAAGAAGAAGACCGACGTGGATGGAAACGTACACACATATAAAGCGCGATTGTTTGCAAAGGGCTTTACTCAAACTCCCGGAGTTGACTATGATGAGACCTTCTCACCAGTTGCGAAGATTAAATCTATTAGAGTGATGCTAGCAATTGCCGCATTTCATGATTATGAGATTTGGCAAATGGATGTCAAGACCGCTTTCCTTAACGGAAAGTTGGCTGAGGATGTTTACATGGCTCAGCCAGAGGGGTTTGTGGATCCGAAGCATCCGAATAGAGTGTGTAAGCTTTGGAAGTCCATTTATGGACTTAAGCAAGCGTCTCGCAGATGGAATCTTTGCTTCGATGAGAAAGTCAAAGAGTTTGGATTTGTACGAAGCGAAGACGAGTCTTGTGTATATGTCAAAGCCAGTGGGAGTATAATAAGCTTCCTCGTTCTATATGTCGATGACATATTACTCATAGGAAACGACATCCCAACTCTGCAGGAGGTTAAGTACTGGCTCGGGAAGTGCTTCGCTATGAATGACCTTGGAGAGGCTTCTTACATTTTGGGAATAAGGATAGTAAGAGAAAGAAGTAAGAGACTAATTGGACTTAGTCAGAATACTTAATTAGAGAAGGTACTAAAACGTTTTAGTATGGAAAACTCAAAGAAGGGAGAACTACCGATACAAAGTAATGCCAAATTGAGTAAGACTCAAAGTCCGAGTACCGAAGCTGAGATAGCAGAAATGAGCCGAGTACCATACGTTTCTGCAGTTGGCTCAATCATGTACACCATGACTTGTACTCGCCCTGATGTTGCCTTCGCTTTGAGCATGGTTAGCAGATATCAAGGGAATCCTGGCAAAGCACATTGGATTGCAGTGAAAAACATCCTTAAGTACCTTCGGAGGACGAAGGAATGGTTCTTAGTCCTCGGAGGGAGTGATGACTTGAAGGTGCGAGGGTATAGTGACGCCAGTTTTCAAACCGATAGGGACAACTACCGTTCGCAGTCGGGCTGGGTCTTTACCCTAAATGGAGGAGCAATGACATGGAAGAGTTCCAAACAGGAAACCGTAGCTGATTCAACGTGCGAATCAGAGTACATTGCAGCGAGCTAAGCGTCGAAGGAGGCAATATAGCTAAAGAACTTCATCGGTGATCTTGGAGTTGTACCTGCCATAAAGGAGCCAATGGAGATTTTCTGTGATAACGAAGGCGCGGTTGCCTTGACCAAGGAACCGAGGGATCATGGTAGATCAAGACATATCGACAGAAAGTATCACTTCATTAGACATCGTGTAGAAGAAGGACAACTCGTAGTGAAGAGGATATCATCAGAAGATAACCCAGCAGATCCGCTTACGAAGGGACTGAGTAGGGTTAAGCACTTGCAGCATGCTAGGAGTATTGGCTGAAGGATGATATTAGCATAGATTAGATAGTATTAGAAACGTGTAATAGATAAATGTAATTGACATTTGATGATTAAATAATGGAGTTTTATTTATGAGTAATGTTGCTATCTTATGTTAATTGTTTAGCTATTGTTTCATTTTGCATGTTTTGACTTCCAGAATAATTAAGATTATTAAGAATAATAGAAATTGTTCAAATGGTCCACAAACGTTCATATGTTGGGAGTAGATATGAATGAAGATTGTCATGAATTGGTGTGTAGAGTGTCTAAATGGTGTTAGACATAGAAAAGGATTGATGCGACGTTCATGAGTGCTTATGAACTAGTTTTGAGCATTGGAATAAACCCGCGCTTGCTGGAATCACCTTATGGAATACGATATAAAAGGTGATCGCAAGACGATAATATCATATGGTCTTAAAACCTAGATATATGATTTATTATTTGTTAATTGATTGGACATTGATAATACGAAAACGCATCAGTAACTCGGTGTTATAAAACTTATTGTTGTGTATAGTTGGTTAATGAATAAGTAAATGCATATAAATCGAAGTTTATCTGTAACTTTTATCTAAGAAGGTAAAAGCGATATCTCGGCCGCTCGATGATTTGATTTGACTTATGTGCCGGGCCCGGTCAGAACTCAATTGATGTGTTCGATTAAGTTCTATGTCAAATAAATCAGAGATCGAGAAACCTAAATGCTTGACTAACCATTCCATAGGATTGTCAGCATGATATCTAACAGAGGACTGTACGTTCCCTTATCTAAAGGACAAGATTGATTAGATCAGAGTTTGACAGCGTCTTTGAGAGCTACGATTGCAAACCGAATTGTACTTGTGAATATAGTTACTAGACTTATCCAAGTGGGAGACTGTTGGAATAGTGTCTAAGGCTGCAACTATATTAGGCAAGTATTTGACCTGGTTGTGCATAGTCCTTTTGGGTTGCCTTCACCATAGCAACTTGATAGGGTGATTTATTATGAGAGAGTAAATATTATTAATATATTATGAGAATAATATAATGAATAATATATTTTTTATTTGATTAATATAAGTCATAGAATTAATTAGAATTAATTTGGTGACTTAAAGAGATTAATTAAATAAAGGGGTATAAACTGTCAATTGTTTGATAGTTAAGCTTTAGACTGTAAATCCTTATGGATATGCTAGGGACGGATTCTAGAAGCTAGGATAGCTTCAAAATCGTCCAAGGCTTATCTATGGAAAGGATATGGATAGCCTTAAGAGAAGATTATCCAATTAGGGTTTAGGTTGTAACCCTTAAGGAGTCTACAAGTATAAATAGACCCCATGGCATAAGGAAATCGGCACCTCTCCTAAAGCAAGAGAACCCTGGCCGATTTCCTCCCCTCTCCTCTCTCCTAAATCATCTTCCTTGCTATTGGTGTTTGTAAGCCATTAGAGGAGTGACATTTGTGACTCTAGAAGCTCCAAGACCTCAAGATCAACAAGGAACTCAAAGGTATGATTCTAGATCTGTTTCAATGTTGTTATTTAACCTAATTAGTCATTAGAAGTCTTGGATTCAAAGCATGTTTATTAGAAAGCCTAGATCCAAGCATTAGGGTTTTGCATGCGCACATAGGAAAGTTCTTATGGCTAAAACCCATCAGTTCCAACTTTATTCAATTCTTATAACCCTATTCTCATACAGTCAAATGGCTAGATTTCATCACTCCGGCGACCCCTACTATCCCAACCAAGGCAACGGGGGATGGATCGAAGAGGATCTCGAGGAGGACGAAGAACCCATAGAATTGGATGATGACTCCGGTACCGACTTAGATTTGGAAGTGATCAACCCACCACCCGCACAACCTCCCGTCTTTGTAAGGAACTTTCAAGGAACAACTCCCGTCTGTGGAAGTCACCTCCACCATTGGAGACATCAACAAAGCCTACACCCTCACTACGGCATGTGCCGAGACTTCTACGATGTCCACGGCGGAGGTTCGGCTGATCGGGCACTCCCAGTAATGGTGGGTAAACTAGCCAATCAGTCCTACCAATCCAGAGTTCAAGCTAGCCGGATTCGGGAAGTCAACATGGAAGTACAGGTTCACACTTCCGACATTCGTAGGCTGGATAGAATTCAGGACAATGCCCAACTCCAAACCGAGGCATTCCAAGCGCAAATGATTGCAGCCCTTGCCGAATTAAGGGAACAACAAGCCGCCTTCGATAGGCATCTAATGGAATCGAAGCAATCGGATGCGGAGTCAAGCTCCAAGCGCAACCTACGTCGCAAGTAGTGCTTGCCAAAATCTCAAATTTTGTTATAAGTTAGGACATCGGCTAAAAGTTTTTAATTTTCTTAAACTTTGTAACCGGAGACCCTTATAGGGGTCAAATTTTTGTGATCGTTGTATCAACTATTATATTAATATAAGTGGCACTATTATTACTACGTTGAGTATTTCGTTCAATCCTTAAAAAGTTATGGAGAAACCAAATGATTGCTTCATATTTTCAGTCTTACAAATGACTTTCATTCTTCTATTTTGAGACTCATACTATCATCTGTTGTTGAACTATAGCAATTTAGTTCATGAGACACATACATTTTCTATGCTATGGAATTCTTATCTTTATCTTTTCAACCTATAGTTGAAGGATGCCTCCGCGTAGGAACCCGAGACGAAACAACAGTGGGGAAGCACCTATACCACCACCACCTCCACCTCCTCAATTTGATGCTGCCATGTTCCAAGCAGCAGTCACAGCAGCTGTGGCGGCTGCCATGTCACAAATCAATACCCCTGTTACTACAGGTTCGAGAATTGGCACGCCTCCTTCCAACCATGGCGAGAGTCATGGACAACCCCGAGAATGCACCTATAAAGACTTTACGAATTCCAAACCCCGGATGTTTAATGGGACAGGTGGTGTGATGATTTTGAGGCAGTGGATTGAAAGGACAGAGTCAGTCTTTGAAATATGCTCCTGTCCCGAGCACAACAAAGTTAAGTTTGCCACCTTCACACTTACTGATAGAGCTTTAACTTGGTGGAATGGCCACGTTAAGATACTTACTCTGATAGTGGCAAATTCCATAAGCTGGGAGAGCTTAAAAATCATGCTGATGAGAGAATACTGTCCACGAGGAGAGATTCAAAAGCTCGAAAACAAACTCTGGACCCTTGGAATGGTTGGTACCGACATAGCAACTTATACCAACAGATTCTGCGATCTAGCAATCCTTTGCCCAGATATGATTGTTCCTGAGAGCAAGAAAATAGAGAGATACATTTGGGGACTGTCGCCCCAAATTCAGTCAAGCGTGTTAGCTTCAAAACCTGACACTTTTGAAAGTGCCAAGGAACTGGCACAATCTCTTGTTGATTACGGACATCATCAGAACTCAATAGTTTCTGCACACAGAAGGGAAACAACAACAACAATAACAGGAAGAGAGTATGGAATAAAGGGAAGGGTGGGTCTTCCCAAGAATCCGCGAAGAAATAACAACTGGTTTCAGTAAATGCTGCTACTGTACCTACTACCGTTCCTACAAATCCCCACCCAACAAAGCCTTATGGGGGTAACCTTCCAAAGTGCACCAAATGCACTTATCACCATCATGGACCTTGTCGGGAAATGCAGTGCTCCAACTGCAACAGAAAGGGACACACTGTCCGTTTCTGCAAGGATCCCGCAAAGCCGATCACTCAAGTTCCCAACACGGGTGTAGGCCAAACTTGCTACGGTTGTGGCAAGGTGGGCCACTACAAGAGAAACTGCCCAAAGGCTAATATCGGCGGGGTGGGACGAGTTTTGGCTATAGGCCACGATGAAGCCGTAGCTGATCCGACTGTAGTTGCTGGTACGCTCCTTCTCGATAATTCATATGCATGCATACTATTTGATAGTGGAGCGCAGAGAAGCTTCGTGAGTCAAAACTTTATTCACTTACTTAAACGTAAACCTAGCAAGTTAGAAAAATCATTCAGTATAGAAATGGAAAATGGATTAACGGAAAACACTAACTGCATATACATGGGTTGTACATTAACTTTAGACGGTCATTCTTTCCCAATCAACCTCATGCCAGTCCAAATTAAAAGTTTCGACGTCATAGTCAGCATGGATTGGTTAAGTCTTCTTCGCGCCAAAATCATGTGCTTTGAGAAAGCAGTTCGTCTTGTTCTCCCTAACGACGAAACATTAGTGATTTACGGTGACAAATCAAGTACAAACCTTCGCATCATTTCGTGCATCCAAGCTTGAAAGTGTTTGCGGAAGGATTGTCAAGAATTCCTTGCACACATCGTCGATATGATTCAGGAATTGGAGGACATCAAGAACATTCCAGAAGTACACGACTTTCCCGATATCTTTCCAGAAGAACTACCGGGATTACCACCACAACGCCAAGTCGAGTTCAGAATCGACTTAGTTCCAGGGGCTACCCCAGTAGCGAAATCGCCTTATCATCTGGCACCATCAGAGATGCAAGAACTTTCCAGTCAGCTTAACGAACTCCATCAAAAAGGATTCATTATACCAAGTTTCTCACCTTGGGGAGCACCGGTCTTGTTTGTGAAGAAGAAAGACGGATCGTTCCGCATGTGCATCGACTACATAGAACTGAACAAACTTATTGTCAAAAATCGTTATCCTCTACCCCGCATTGACGACCGATTTGATCAACTTCAAGGAGCAAACTACTCCTCGAAGATAGATCTACGATCCGGATATCACCAATTACAAGTACTAGAGGATGATATTCCCAAGACAGCCTCCCGAACTCGTTATGGACACTACGAATTTGTAGTGATGCTGTTCGGATTAACCAACGCACCAGCAGTATTCATGGACCTAATGAATAGGGTGTGCCGTCCTTACTTAGATCAATTCGTCATCGTCTTCATCGATGATATACTTATCTACTCCCGAAGTAAGGAAGAGCATAGTCAGCACCTACGAAAAGTCTTAGAAACATTGCGATCGGAGAAGCTCTATGCGAAGTTCTCTAAATGCGAATTTTGGAGTCAAAGAGTCGAATTTTTGGGCCACGTTGTTAGTGAGAAGGGGATACACGTGGACCCCTCCAAAATTAAGGCCATTGAGAACTGGTCGGCACCAAAGACACCTACAGAGATTCGTCAATTTCTAGGTCTCGCTGGCTACTATCGCAGATTCATAAAGAACTTCTTGTTGGGTTTTGAGCATTCTAACACTTCCTAAGTGTACATGCAACCCTAAATACCTTGGATCTATGTTTTCTCTATTATACATGCCAATAAGAACTTCCAAGGTATTATCCTAATCTAGCATACAAAACAATGACTATAGCAAGATAGAATACATACCTCTTTGGAGAAGAAAGTCTTCATGAAGCTAGAGTGCCTAGTGCCCCAAGTGTGACACCTCAAATGGAATCACAATCATCAAAACACTTGGAATGACTTGAGAGAAAACCCACACTTCATGAAATCGGCTAGCCCTTCTAGTACACTCACTAGTGCCGATTTTGGTGAATAATATGATGCTTATATAGTGTTACAATTAGGGCAAACCCTAATTGTCATGACTTTCCATTTCCTTGGATCCATGGGTACAAATACACCATGGAGCATCCATGGACCATCCTATGGGTTTTAGCCCAACTTGATTATCCATGGAGCATTAGCCCACTATACAAGTATGGATGATTTACACAATCAACCCATATATTTAATTAGTCTTCTTTTGATCACTTAATTAATCCTAGATTAATTCTTGATCAATACTAATTAAATAATCTTATTATTCTTATTATTAATATACTAGAACTTATAATATATTAATAACCATAAGTGTCTTATTTCTCTCATCCAAGTGCATGATGGTATGCAACCCAAATGGACCATGCCGGGTCGGGTCAAGTCTTACCAAATATAGTTATGGACTTAGACATTAATCCAACAGTCTCCCACTTGGATAAGTCTAAAACTATTATTGCGTATGACTTCAGGAACCAACCGGCAATCGTAGCTCTCAAAAGCTTCTGTCGAACTCTGACCTTGTCGATGAACTCTGACCTTTGTCAATGACTTGTCCATTAGATAAGGGATCATATATTCCTCCATTCTAGATATCATATGGACTGAGACATGGATTATAATCATTCTCTCTGTCCATTTGTTGTTTCCCGATTTCCGATTTATGACAACTGACTAATTGAACAAATCAAATCAGTCCTGGCCCGGCCGAGCACTTCCATTTGTCATCATCAAATCATCGAGGGGCCCACAGATATCGCTTTTATCCCGAAGGTAAAAGGAACGGATAAACTTCGACTCATATGGCTTGTTCTACTACTTGTTAAATCATACACAAAGGCACGTTTTATAGCACCGAGTTACCAAATGCGGTTTCGTGCAATCAATGTACTACCAACTCATAGTAACAACTCATATCTCTAGGTTTGAAGAATATAAGATATTATCGTCTCATGATCACTCGTGATAAAATCCATGAAGTGATTCCAATGAGCGCGGGTTGAATCCAATACTCAGAACTTATGAGCACTCATGATTGCTGTAGCCTTGTCCAACACCTTAGACCTCTACAACCCATCATGACAGTCTTAATTCATATCTACTTCCAACATATGACCGACTGTGGATGGTTTGAATAACTTAGTCATTCCGGAAGAATAACCCAGTTTATTCGGGAAGTCAAAACATGCAAAATGAAACACAATAATAATTGAATCCAATATGGTATCAACTCTTTGAACATAAATAAAACACCTTTTATTTATCACCATATGATTACACATTATTCATTGTATACTGTTTCAGCTATCAACTTTATTCTTGAATTTAAAACAATAGTTGTCCCATGCTCCAAGCATGTACACTATGTTTTTCTAAACACTAGTCATGCCACACACCAAGTATGCATACTATGTTTGTCTATGATCTTTACTTTGTGAACTAGATCAATTGAACATAACTTCAATGATTCTCTTTTCACACTCCCAAATCCTTACTGCAAATGCAAGAATTCCAAATTCATGTCATTTACTGAAATCTGTTAGATTCTAAACTTATATGCATTGATACTCTTGTAATGATTATGCACAAAGTCATAAAGACTTGACAACAATCATTACAGAGCATTCCAAAGGAGATCAACTCCTTGGAAATATCCTTCTTGCATTAAGTTTCCTTAATCTTACACAGATTGAAATTTCTAACTTTGAAACATTTCCAGATTCCATTCTGACTATCACTTCTGAACAAGAGTTGCCTCCTTACAGATTATGTCAATATGGTCCTTCCAGAATTATCACTATACTTCCAACTGTCCTTGAGCAACCAATCTTTGGTAAACCTTAGATTGTCCTCGACAATTGTTTAATCCTTTTAGTCATATCCAGTTCTAAACCTTTTCCCTTCTTAATGCCCCAGGCATTTGGAAAATTTTAGAACGGATGAATATAGCACATGTAATCGATCCTATATCCGAAGCATATGGGACACGATCCATGATGTCTCACATAAAGACTAAACCAGTCTTTTGCTATAACATTTCCATTTCAATTTGCCAAGTTCTCATAATTCAGATTATGAAAAGGGATGCCGTAATCATAATCGAATTTTAGAACGCAAATAATGGACTCAAATACAGAATTTCCTTATGTTGAGTCATTCCAACATGAAATTCATATATATCCTTGACTAAATGATTAAAACCTTACGATCTAAGCTTATAGATTTGAGATGAAGCATAATTTCCTCTCCCTTAATTATAGCAAAACAACTTTTTCCCAATTGAAACTTTTGTTTTCTATAATTAACATTGCTAGCTTGCAATACTTATCATAATTATCATGCTCCCACTAACATGATGATTAATAGCATAACACTTATGCTCCCACTAGCTTTGACATGTACTCAGAAATCAGCTAGACTTCTAGAAATCAATACTTCATTGACTTTCTTACCAAAGTTCAGATTTCTGATGCTAGATTGTTTTGATAAAACTTTATCAAAATCATACACCTTCCCTTAGATAGCACACTTGTGTGTCTAAACAATTATGAAGAGGTATGCCCTAATCATAATGGTTAGACCTTTTTGCCACTTCTCACAAGTCCAGGTTAGTGTGCCGGTTAACCACACGCGCTCCACTAACGACTTTGAGAATGCAAATATCACAATTGCTATCTGGCTAAAATCTACTTAGTGAAAGTGTTTCCTCACCATCATTTTCATGAATCGGAGAGAAACCTTATGACACTTAGATTTACTGGTGTATGTGTTCTTATCCATGTGAATTGTCAAAATCATAGTCATAAGACAAGGATAATGACAAATCCAAACTCATATGGATTGAACTCAATCTTAACTTCTTGCCACCTGGCAGCTCAAGGGCCTGCCATTGCTTCCAAGTTGTTGTGCAACAAATTGAGAACTCTAAGAACTCATATGTAAAGCCAACTTTAACTGGAATGGGCACAGATATGTCAACACGATAGGTTATAAACCTCAAGTCGTGTGCTAGCGAAGAACTTCAGGTTTTATTCTTGATTATTTCTTGAGACTTTCCAGACCTTTAAGACTCCCACTGTCCTCTTGACATATAAGACTCCCTTGTCAAATATCCAAGAGATAGTGAGGATTCTAATCAAGACAAACACTTCACACAATTGGCCTAAGTTGGTCTTTGTTTTATCCAAAACATCACAACTTACCAATTTCAAATGTACAAGAGTAGAAAAACTTTTACTCTTACATTTGACAAGTGTTTTAACCTTCTTTTGAGACATGTCACTCAAATTACAATCTTGGAGTATGACTCTAAGACTTGTATTGGAACGAAGTATGACTCATCTTCTTGATTTAACCACTTCAACAATTCAAGATCCCTCTTCTTAGTCATAAGAATGCACTAAGATTTCCTTAGAGAACTAATTGTGCTATGGTTTCTTAATCATTAAGATGATCACAAAAACTGATACTAAAGTACTCTCCCATCTTTTCAGATTTGAGAAACTTTTATCTTACTGCCTAAATTGATTCTTCTTATTCGCTCTGCCTTACATTGGAACCTTTTCCAATGTCTCAGAGTTACACTTAAGCTTGTAAGTATAATCATATTTACTGAACTTAAGTAAATCATGACGAATAGTCTTATCAAACTTTTTGTGGTGGACTTGACCAGTGCACAAGAATGTGTACTCGATCCCTTAGTCCTTTACTTGATTCACACATCCATGTGAACAAGTAATTAGTCTTAATTTTCCAAAACTTGAAAGTTCTCATTCATCATGCTATACAACTTGCATGATTCCAAGTTCCGGTCCAATTGAACCTTGGATGATGAGAATCTTTCCTTATTTAGTAAATTTAGACATTACCACAAATGAAAGAATCAATTTCATATTTCCACTCTTCCTCTTAATGGAATTATATAAGCAACAAATTTTCCTCAAATGCCATTGTAAGGATATTTTAAAATAAATAAAATCAAAATTTTCCTTTTATTTTAAAACTTTGCGGAAAAACTTATCCTTACAATCCATATGAAAACTTGTTGTTATCTATTCCTTAAGCAATATCTCATAACTCCTAAGAAGTAGCTCAAGAATCCGATTTTTCAAACTATGCGATAGAAATCCATCTATGCGATCAGATTCAGCATATTCTTCCTTTAAGTTTCTTCACTTTCCTTTGATTCTTAAACCATCACCATGCGACCCGGTCACATCATGTATTAAGAATCTCAGAATAGAAACTTAACAGAGTTAGATAGTGGATTTTACCTGAAGTAGAGTCAAACTTATTGACTTTAACATCCTTAGGTAAATTTGGCAGCTTCGTAACCAATGCCCCTTTCTTTGGCAATATAAACATATGGACCCTTTGATAAAGACACACAGGACTATCACAGACTTAGTTTTTCTCTTTACCATTTGGTCAACCGAGTTGACTATGGCCGATCCCTTTCCATTGGGAAGAGAATGCTTTTCTGGATTTCCTGTGTCACTATTGTCAACGTCCATCAAGTTTTAGGAAGTTGATCTTAACAAATAGATAAGATCATTAAGGGTCTTGTCATAGTCTTTTTCATAGGTGTTCCAAAAGAACTCACTATGTGACTTAGAAAGTAGTTGAACCACCAACTTTCTCAAGACTTTGACACCCAACTCTCCCGGCTTGTGAATATGTGACTACATCTCCAAGATGTGACCACACCTAAACCTTGCCTTGCCTAATAGGGCCTGAGTGACCTTAAACTTTTCAAGAACTTATGGGTTAGGGAGAATAATTTGAAGAGGTGAAGAAGTATGATATCCATGGGACATCATCTTCATTAGGAAACCTTGTTTCAAGAGATTTGGGAAGAACATAAGTGTCTAAACCAGACATCTTTTGGGAGATATTCAAGATAGTTGATTTAAAGTCCTTAATATGACACCCAATATGAAATATTAAGGCTAGGACCCAACAAACTATTTTATAACTTAGAAGAGGTATGCCGTAATCCAAGCTATAAAATATTTGAAGGTAGGTGAATGACGATTCACCAATTTCCACCAAGATAAACGAAATGAACTATTAGGTTTTAATTGGTTTTTGAAACTCCTAGATCTTTGAGATTCATTGAACTGTTCAATGGCATGTTTCAATCTCGAGTGTGCCCTTCAGGTTTTGTGACTGGGATGCCGAGGATCACAAAACAAGGTGTGAAGTAACCATGCAAATCACTTGGTACCCTTAATAAATTACCCCTCAATCGATGTGCCGGTTAACCACACACGCTCCATCGATACTATGATAAATATTAAGTCACCCTTTACCTACCTTGTTAAGTCCAAGTTAGTGTGCCGGTTAACCACACACGCTCCACTAACGACTTAGACAAAGTGTAAAGTGCAATTTCATGGATTAGCACCTTATTCACATTTTTCCTAAGTAACTAAGATTGGGTATTCTTAAGAGTTTAGTTACTTAGTATTTTCATTAATACTTTTAATGAAGGGAGAATTATAGTCCTGTCAAACCCGTTCGGCAAACGACCCTCCACCGGTCAAGCAAGCGGTGGGTGAGAGTGGACACCCATTAAGTTGCCATTTTATAGGCAACAACCTTATACCCACCTTATAGACCGGCTTCGTGAATGAGGCGTACTAGCGGTAAGACTGACTTTACTCTTGTACATATATATATTATTAACTTATAATATTATAAAGTATAAGGGTTGAATTTTAACTTTTAAAATTCTAAGGGCTAACTTGGAATTAAAGTATTCATACTTGAAAACTTTTCAAATTCCAAAACTTGAGGGCAAGTTTTGAAACTATTCAAAACTAATTAATTCCATAACTTATGTGTTTAAAGTAGTTTTAATCCAAAAACTCTTCAAGTTCCATAACTTGAGGACAAGTTATGGAAGACTTTAAACTAATAAAAGAACTAACTTTTCCTTTATTTTATAACTTATGGATTTAATTATGGTTACATATTTTTCTTTAATGAAGTGACTCTTGAACTTTCATAACTTGAGGACAAGTTATGGAGTCATAAAAATTATTCAATGACACAAGACTCTTCATTTTGTAACCATTGCCAACTCTTATGAATTTTATGAGTCTTTAATGTGACTCTTCATGTAACTTGAGGACAAGTTACACAAACACATTTTATACTCAACTCTTAGATTAAAATGGATTGAAAACAACTATTTCACTCAACATTTCTATTAATCTAAGCAACTCATAAGAACAAGATAATTCAAATCAAACTTTTTCATGTAATTAGTCTAAACCTTAAACTAATACAAAACATGAATCTATTGACAATTATCTTTGAAAATGGATTAGCATGAACATTACCACATCAAAAACAAGTTTATAAGTTCAAAACAACTTAGGGTAATGTTCCTAGTCCATTTCTAGCCAAAAAACTCGAAAATATGCTGTCTGGGGGTCCAACTCGTCGAGTGCATGAACAAACTCGGCGAGTTGGATCGAATTCATCACTTTTAAGGCATGGACTCGTCGAGTCTCCTGATGGACTCGCCGAGTCTGATGGCCAGACAGCACCAGATTCGTTTTTTCAGCTTCTATTGCAGGTATAACAAGAAAACAAGCCTAGGCTCTGATACCACTGTTGGGTTTTGAGCATTCTAACACTTCCTAAGTGTACATGCAACCCTAAATACCTTGGATCTATGTTTTCTCTATTATACATGCAAATAAGAACTTCCAAGGTATTATCCTAATCTAGCATACAAAACAATGACTATAGCAAGATAGAATACATACCTCTTTGGAGAAGAAAGTCTTCATGAAGCTAGAGTGCCTAGTGCCCCAAGTGTGACACCTCAAATGGAATCACAATCATCAAAACACTTGGAATGACTTGAGAGAAAACCCACACTTCATGAAATCGGCTAGCCCTTCTAGTACACTCACTAGTGCCGATTTTGGTGAATAATATGATGCTTATATAGTGTTACAATTAGGGCAAACCCTAATTGTCATGACTTTCCATTTCCTTGGATCCATGGGTACAAATACACCATGGAGCATCCATGGACCATCCTATAGGTTTTAGCCCAACTTGATTATCCATGGAGCATTAGCCCACTATACAAGTATGGATGATTTACACAATCAACCCATATATTTAATTAGTCTTCTTTTGATCACTTAATTAATCCTAGATTAATTCTTGATCAATACTAATTAAATAATCTTATTATTCTTATTATTAATATACTAGAACTTATAATATATTAATAACCATAAGTGTCTTATTTCTCTCATCCAAGTGCATGATGGTATGCAACCCAAATGGACCATGCCGGGTCGGGTCAAGTCTTACCAAATATAGTTATGGACTTAGACATTAATCCAACACTTCTCTAGCATTGTGAAACCTCTTACTACATTAACCCAGAAAGGCGTGGCCTTTGACTGGGAAGCGAAACAAGAGAAGGCGTTCCAAACACTTAAACAGGCCTTGTGCACTGCACCGATACTATCCCTCCCCAAAGGGATAGAAGATTTTGTAGTGTATTGCGATGCATCAAACCAAGGACTTGGTTGTGTTCTTATGCAGAGAGGGAAGATTATTGCTTATGCCTCCCGACAGCTTAAGACACACGAAGTGAACTATACGACACACGATCTTGAGTTAGGAGCAGTGGTATTTGCTCTGAAGATCTGGAGACACTACTTGTACGGAACAAAGAGTACTATTTTCACCGATCACAAGAGCCTTCAACACATTTTTTATCAGAAGGATCTCAACATGCGACAACGACGATGGGTCGAGTTACTCAATGACTACGAATGTGAAATTCGTTATCATCCTGGCAAGGCCAACGTGGTAGCTGACGCCCTCAGTCGAAAAGAATACACTGGTCGGAGAATCAAATCTCTGACTATGACTATCCATTCCCACTTATCCACACAAATTAAGGACGCTCAGTTGAAAGCTTTACAACCTGAAAATGTGGCGGGTGAATCCCTGAGAGGAATGGAAAAGAATCTAGAAATCAAGGGTGGCGGAGCATATTATCTCATGGACCGAATCTGGACACCGAAACATGGTGGTTTCAGAGATGTAGTCATGACCGAAGCACATAACACAAGATATTGCGTTCACCCATGTTCAGATAAAATGTATCTGGATCTTAAGAAACTGTACTGGTGGCCTAACATGAAAGCAGAAATTGCTACCTTCATAAGTAAATGCCTTACTTGTGCTAAGGTTAAGGTCGAGTATCAGAAACCGTCAGGATTGCTACAACAACTGGAGATACTAGAATGGAAATGGGAACAGATTACTATGGACTTCATAACCAAGTTGCCCAAGACGAGGCGTGGACTCGATACCATATGGGTCATCGTCGACAGATTGACCAAATCCGCGCTTTTCCTACCAATCAAGGAGACTGACAAGATGGAAAAGCTTACAAGAACTTACATAAGGGAAATAGTGCGACTGCATGGTGTTCCGATATCCATTATCTCCGATAGAGATAGTAGATTCACTTCAAGATTCTGGCAGTCACTACAAAGTTCCCTGGGGACTAGGCTAGACATGAGTATAGCCTACCACCCACAAACAGACGGGCAAAGTGAGAGAACAATACAAACTTTGGAAGATATGCTGAGAGCCTGTGTGATTGACTTTGGAAAGGCATGGGATATCCATTTACCCCTTGTCGAATTTTCATACAACAATAGTTATCATACAAGCATAAAGGTTGCTCCGTTTGAAGCCCTCTATGATCGAAAGTGCAGGTCCCCTCTGTGCTAGACTGAAGTTGGCGACACCCAATTAGCTAAAGGACGAGTTCCTGAAAGCACTCTCACCGGTCCGGAAATCATACGGGAAACGACAGAGTAGATCGTTCAAATTCATAAACGGTTGAAAGCCTCTAGAGACCGACAGAAAAGCTACGCTAACCAAAGGAGGAAACCTTTGGAATTCCAGGTAGGAGAACGCGTTTTATTGAAGGTCTCACCGTGGAAGGGCTTAATACGCTTTGGAAAGCATGGGAAACTAAATCCAAGATACGTAGGGCCTTTCGAGATTCTTGCCAGAATCGGCCCTGTGGCTTACAAGCTTAATCTACCGCGTGAACTTAGTAACATACATCCAACCTTCCATGTCTCAAACTTGAAAAAGTGTCTGTCCGATGAGACACTTGTTATTCCACTCGACGAGATCGAGATCAACGAGAGCCTCAACTTTGTGGAAGAACCGGTAGAAATCATGGACCGAGAGGTCAAACAAACGAAACAAAGTTGCATACCCATCGTCAAGGTTCGTTGGAACGTCAAGCGAGGACCTGAATTCACATGGGAACGCGAAGATCAGATGAAACAAAAGCACCCTCATCTTTTTCTCTGATTTACTAGTATCTTTACTACTTTAAATTTCGGGACGAAATTCCCTCTAACGGGTGGATGATGTGACCACCCGATAGTTCAACTCTATGTAATGACATAAAAAGTCAAGTATTGTAACCACTTTTGAGATAATGAAATTAACTTCGAAATAAAATGTCCAAAAAGTTTCTATTTAACTACCTACTACGTTTGATGTCATTAAACCGTGATCGTATGTAAAAAGAACGCCCAAATCCGACTTCGTATATTGAAGTTATGATTTTTCCAACTTCGGCTTAGCGACAGACAGCTAAAAACTCGAATCGGAGATCGAGCGACTTTTAGCCGGAATGACCTAAACGAGAATCGAAGGTCTCGACAATGGTATTTCAACGGTAAAAAATTCTGGCAAAAACAGACGTCAGATAAAGAAGTTATGAATTTCTAACGAAATTTTCTTAACACGACCTTTTAAAAATAAATAATAAAAATAATTTCAAAATTTGCCGGCGGAATCTAAACGAAAGTTGTAGAGCGTAGTCTCACCTACGCGTGGATATAAAGAACGTCGAAAACGGAGTTCGTATGAAGAAGATATGAATATTTGAAGTTTATTAAATAATTAAAATATAAATTTTAACTATAAACCTTGGTATTATCCGAAGGACGAGTCATCAGATAGGGCCGAGTTACGCCCAGCGTACTCAAGGCCTAGGCCTCAGATCGTCCACGTTGCTCCCTATGCGAGGCTATGCCCCGTCCCATCCGGAGTCCGAAGCAGTCGAGGATGCGCTCATGCGTGACGCACGCGTACGCCCAGCGTACGGAGGCGGTTCCCAACCCCTATAAAAGGGATGCGAGGGTTCCGAAGAAAGAGCTCCACTACTCCCAAATTTCTTGCGTTCTTGCCTCGTTTTCCGTACCCGTGCTAACACGAAGCCCCGGTCACTTTGCTCAAGTCCCGAAGGTCGTTTGTGCTCCCGAGATTCCCGAGAAAATCCGCTTTCTCGAGTCGAAGTTCTGCTCGGTTTTCATCTCACCTTTCTTCGATCTTTCAAGTGAGTTCATACCCTTATAATCCACACTTTTAAATGTTTTATAAATACTTTTATATGCTTTTAAGGGGTAATACAAGTAAAACACACGACTATTATCGTATGTTATATATAGTTTCATTATACACTTTTTATCAACGGAATCATATGTGATTTATAACTATTATAGGGAAACATTCGCATGCAAAATATATCATGATAACCTCATATCTTTTGTAATGAAAAATGTTGATATATATGTATAAATCAAACACTCTGCTTATACTGTATGTATAGGTGTCCATCTTAGACACTATAAAAATTACACTTTTCATAACGAGTAAGCATTTTACTAGGGATTTCTATGCAAACGAGACACATTTTTAGAAAACTATAATAGGTATAGTTTTACGAGAACATTACGAACTTTTACATACTAGAAACACTATTTCAAGAAGTTTACTTTCATATACAAGAACAAACAAACATTTTCACACGTAAATCTGTTTTATACTAAGTTTTGTGAGACATTAACTTCACGTACGTTCGAGTACACATTTCAAGTCCTGTATTATATACCAGAATGCCTTGGAGGGGGAGCATGGTGTTTGTGTATAGATCTATACGGGCTTGACAACCTGCGCCCTGACTGTTAGCTACAGTCCACCATTTTGGGTGACAAACGTCAGAACATTCCAACGCCTGAAGAACGTTGTGTATAGGCATGTCTAGTCAATAGCATGGTTATAAAACTCACATGGAGTATTAAAACACATTGATTTACGGGGTTTTTCAGACGTATTGGAAATTTTATACGTACATACATTTTCTAGAAACAAACATTGGTCTTGAAAGAAGGCTACATTTATGCTAATAGAAAATATAGGATTTTCTAGGAACAAACAAACAAGAACAAAACATTTCATTTCATACAAACATTGTCATTTAATACCTATGAAACTCACCAGCTTAAATGCTGATCTACTCTTTCAAAACTACTTGTATGTCCCAGGGATTCAGTAATTACAGGTAATAAACAGCTTTTGAAGAAGGGACGCTGCGGCGCCAGTTTAATTTCATATTTTGACATCATATTGTAATTGGTTTTGAACATGTACCTTTTGACAATGTAAAATTTCAATTATATATATATATATATATATATATATATATATATATATATATATATATATATATATGATGGTTGTATTGCTTTCTTTACTATGTATTCATTTGTTACGTTACAACATGAAGTCATCCGCCCCCGAACGTTTTCCGCCGTTCCGGTTTGAGGGTGTGACACAACCTTCCAAACTCGATGCGGACACTATGAGTCCGTAGTGATACCCCTCAGATAGGACTAATACGCCCTTAGTATTCACAAACGTAATGAATAGGGTACGACATTCTTACTTGGATCAGTTCGTCATTGTCCTTGTAAATGACTTACTTATCTACTCTCGTAGTAAGAGAAGGCAAAGAAATATCCACAACTTAACCAACCCTGTGAACTCAGTAACGTACATTTCTCCCTTCACATCTTGAACTTGAAAACGTACCTTTCCATTAGGACTCTCGTAATCCCACTCGACGAGATCGAGATCAACGAGAGCCTTGCCTTCGTGGAAGAACCGTAGTGACCACCGACCGAGAGGTCAAGCGGACAAAGTAACGCCGCATCCCATTAGCGAAGGTTCGCTGGAATGCCAACCAGGGACCTGAATTCGCTTGGGAGCGTGAGAATCAATCGATTAGGAAGTATCCCCACCCCTTGACTCGATCATTCATACCTACTTCCTTCCCTAAATTCTCATTTCGGGACGAAATTCCCTCTAACAGGGGGATGATGTGACAACCCGAAATTTTCTATCATGTACAGTCAAACACTTCAAAGAAAGTCAAACTCATTTCTGCTACCTTTTAGCATGTTTGGTGTCCGTTTGAGCAATTCTAAGCTTTAATCCTTCAAGAGGTAAACATAGGACATATACTCCAGGGCATATTGTACTTCATAAAAGTCTCAAAACTCCAAGAATTTGGTATTTACGTCCGTAAACTCCATGGAGTATATATATGGCACTTAGCCATTTTTACTTCATTTCTTCCATTTCAACTAGAGAAAACCCGATTTCTCTTCCAAGGATCTTCAAGCTTTCGTCCCAAATTGTAAGTACTTCTACCCTAGAGTGTATTAAAGCTTATTACATGTCCATATATCAAGGAATTCACCCAAGAATCACAAGAACAAGGTGTTTACGGCCCAAGATCTTCTTAGGCCGTAAACCCTAAAAAGGGTGCCAAAGTGTGCCCTAGCTCCTTCCTTAAGCTTAGGACTTAGCATAGAAACTTTCCTTGATGAGTGTAGCACCTGAAAAACACCAAAAACCCCCCCATGATTATTAGTTTACGTTTTGGGAATCTCCCAAAACCGTAAACACCCCCAAAGGGTGTTTTGATGCCCTTAACACCTTAGTAAGCCTTGGATATTAGCATGGAACCTTACACCATTGATTTAGGGACTTCAAACTTCGATTTGGTACTCCTTACCATGAGTTTATAGCCGTAAACTCATGGGGAAGTGGTCCCCAGGCCGTAAACACAAGTTAGGGTCGTTTTTGGATCTTAAACTCACTTAGCCTCTTGTTTAAGCTTTGTAGCACTTAACCACTTCAGTCTTGATAGTTTTAAGCCTCATTTAGTTACCCAATTGAGAGTTTACGGCCAGGAGTAAACTCCCCTGGGCCGTAAAGTCCAGCAAACATGGTCCATTGACCATAAACTCCTGTATAAGGCCTTGCACTCCTTTGTTGCAGCCCGATAGCCTCTTAACACTTTGACCAAAGTGTTTTCCTCACAGTAGGATGTTTATACATGTTTAATTAGTGTTATAATCACTAATTATATATATATATATACATATATATATATACATATATATATATATATATATATATATATACATATATATATATATATATATATATATATATATATATATATATATATATATACATATGTCTTCATATGTTATTAGGATCATTGTGTGTGTCTAAGTCTTCACTTGGCACCAAGCACTTATCCGACACTTCCATCCGATCCGCTCACTGCAGGTGAGTTCATACCCCTGAATTAACCTTTTAAATGTTTATAAATGTTTTATGGGGGAATACAAGTTGAATCATGTCTAGTTATTATATCAGTTACATGTGATTAACAACTAGCATGCAAATGGATTTACTATACGTTAACTGTTTTACCAAACAGATTTCTTCAAATGACTTTCTTAAACATTTTTACATGTTTAAAACTCTATATCAAACTGTCTTATATACTGTATGTTTCCTTTCAAACTCTTTTACAAATGTGTTTCAAACTGTTGGGCTGAAGATTATTTTGAAGTGTTGCGTCGTTAGGCTCGATAGTTTATTTATTTTGTACTCCGGTTTGGGTCTGTCCAACTGAGAGCCCATTATGTTTAATATATAAGTATATGCTTGCATGCATATTAGGTTAACGATTTTAGCGATTCATCTAGAGCTTAACGATAGCATTACAGGTTTCTTTAATCGTTCTTGTAACCTACCAATCCTCTACAGTTGATGTTCTTAATCGAGCTCTTCTGAGGATTTTGTTTAATCATTTGACACGTTTGATTCACTCTTGTTTCGTTACTATTTTTGTGTTCTTACAGTTTTATATTTACTTACTTGTTCAAGATCTAATCGATCTTCATAGATTAAAGGTTTTTAATCTCATCAATTGGTATCAGAGCAGGAGGCTGTGTAATCGATACACATCTTTTCTGTGAAAAGGTTTCAATTAGGGTTTTTCCGCAACTATCGATATTTATTGAGCCGTCATCTCATTATTGACGTATCTTGATATTTATTGTTTTGCCCTAATCTGCTTTATTACAAGTCTGATCTTTGAACAGGTTTTTTCGATCATAATGGACGAGACGCAACCAAATCCTATTAATATTTCCAACAGCATCGGTTCGACGACAAAGATTCCAATCCTATATACCCATGACTATGAAGTCTGGGCGCATCACTTCGAAGACTACGTGATAGGATCTGAGGATAATGGATACCTCATATGGGAAGCCATCATTAATGGACCGTTTTCTCATTCTGCAACGTCCAGGATTATTAAGACACAAAAGGAGTACAATGATCTGTTGAAGGATGTTAAGGATATTGCACAAGACGAGAAGGACAAATTCCAGTGCAATATCAAGGCGTTAAGGTTAATCAGATTCGCCCTTCAATCCGACACCTTTAGATTGGTCAGCTCATGCACGACGGCAAAGGAAGTTTAGGATAGACTTCGTGAACTGTACTCTACAGACGAAGATCTTGAACATTCTATCCAAACCTTGCTCTTATCTGAGTTTGGAGAATTCAGGCAAGGAGCCGAAGAAACAGTGACCCAGACGTTCGATCGCTTCAATCATCTTCTCAGCAAGATGATCAAACACGATATTGAAAGGAAGCTTATCGAGCAGAAGGTTACTTTCTTAAATGGTCTGAGGTCTGAATGGAGAGCAGTGGTTTCTACAGTCAAAGCCCATGAGCAGTTTAAATCATACTCTTTGGCAAAACTGGTGGGTATTCTCAAGTCCCAGGAGAAGATTGTACTGCAGGAGAAGAACGTTGTTTCAAGCCTTGGTTCGTTGGCCCTCCTGTCAAAGAGTAAAGCTGTGATGGAGGATGAAGACCTTAACTTGGAAGAGTATGACCTCACGTCTGAGGATTATGCTATGATGGTTTCTAACCCCAAGAGGTTCATAAAGAAGAGATTCCCCAGCAATAAAAACCGAAACTGGCAGGGGAGTTACAGTTCAGAAAAAGTTAACAATGAACCGAAGGTTGAAGAGGCCAAGAAGGAACCGAAGGTGGATGGTGATTCCGGAGTAAGCTGTTACTACTGTGGTGGGAAAAACCACTATGCTAAAGACTGTGTGCTTAAGAAGATGGCTGAAAAGGATTATGGAAAGGATGAGGAAGCTGTGTTGCAGAAAAGGCTGGATGAGTTGAGAAAGAAGAAGTCTACCGCTAATCCTTCTATTAATGCTCTTATTGTGCAGGGTTCGGTTGCTGATGACGAGTTCGGTAGCACGGAAGTTTGGTCTACCGACTCAGAAGACGATGAAGTGAGGAAGCCTACTCATGGAAAGGCTTATGTGGCAAAGGAGGAGAGCAGTGGAGGAAGATGCTTCATGGTGACTGATGTATCTTAGATGAGGGGATACAACACCGATAGTGGAAGCAATGAACCGAAGGTGCAGGAGGACATGTGCTTTACGGCCAAACCACTCAGCCAGCAGTTCAATGAGCTTGATGAACTGATAAAGAAGGTACAATCGGTTTTTGTTTCATTTAAAGTACCACAATCCTCATATGAGAAAGAACTTAAAAATATTAATACAAGAATTTCTCATCTAGATAGTAGCTTAACTCAAACTCGAGTCACCAATTCTAACCTAACTGATCAATTAAGCAGGGTGTCGTCGAAGAGTGAGGAGCGGCGGATGTGGATCGAGTTGAAGGAGTCTGAATTAGTTAAAATTAAAGACGAAAACATTTATTTGCAAAGAGATAATTTAAAATTGTTAAAATAGCGGAATGTTTTTTGTTTAATTGCAAAACGTCTATATTCTAATATTACTCAGCTTCACTTGGACTGTGAAATAGGCCAAAAGATCCATCGCATGATTTTGCCCTTCATTGAGTTTAAGGAGGATGAAATCGATGCCGAAGCCTATAATTGTGAGAGTGTGATATCGTCTGATGATGTCAATCCGACCTACATGTATGGACTGGACAAAATTGAGTCTTTCATCAAATCCAAGGACCACAAGGACATGCTTAAAAATCTTTTGGATGAAAATGATAAACTTAAACTGAGAACCGAAACCATACAAAAATTTGACTCTTTAAACGCCAACGTAAGCTCAGAAAACAAAATTGATGTTGAAAATGCATCTGAGCTTAACGAGGATGACAACATGAGTGAAATTTCTGTAGAGGACACGGTTGACTGCTTAGAATTTGTTAAAAGCGAACCTGAAAACCACAAGAATTTTATTTCTGAAAATTCAGTGGAGTTCGCTCGATTGTCCCAACAAAAGTCCCCGATATTAGCAAAGAAAGCAGTTGTGTATCAAAAGGTCAGGACCACTCCGAATCAAGTATACAAGGTGACTGGAGTAACCGAACATCAGACAGCTGAACTCACAGCTATTGTAAACGAAGACAATGCTGATGGCTGTGATGAGTACTTCTGGTCAGCACCAATAGATAATGCAAACGAAACGGTGGGCTTATCTGAAAGAACCTCTTGGATGAGTAAAGGTAGATACATACCTGAACCCTTGAATAAGCCAGATAATTTCGATGAGCCAAGCACCAGTGGTACGAAAGACATTCCTAAGGAGGATGAAAGTTCGGCAAAAGAAGACGTTCCCTCTACTCCCTCAGCTCAAAGCGAAACTCCTTCAGGTCAAAAGGAACCAGCCAAGGAGAAACCGAAAACAAAAGCTAATGTTCATCATCAACCAAAGCAGATGAGGAATAAGAAGCGAGAAAGGAACCAAAGATATAGGAAGAATCTCTCTGAAAGGAGATAATTCTGGCAATCCCAGAATGCATACTTCTCACATCAAGACAAGAATCTGAAGTATGAAAACAATCCTGTCGGAAAGCCTGAGAGTCACAATAACCGAAAGCCAAGGTCCGGTTCACAAGAAAATAACAACCGAAAGCAAAGGTTCGGTTCTGAGAAAGACTTCAACCGAAAGCCAAGGTTCGGTTCACAAGACGATTCCAACCGAAAGCAAAGGTTCGGTTCTGAAGTCAAAAGAGATCAAAACTCTAAGGTCAGTCCCTCCAATGATCAAAAGCAAAAGGGTCACCTAGAGTCTCCAGCCAAAAAGTCCTCTCAATCTAAACCCACTTCTTCTAGTTCTTCTAATTCTTCTTCTTCCACCAATTCATCTCCATCTTGCTCTAAAGCTAATTCTGTTCGTTCTCAAAAATCTCATTCGTCAGCTGAACAAAAGGGCAAACAAAAGGTCAATGAATCCAAACCAGAGTCCAAACCGAACGCACCCAATCCTAATAAGATAAAAGTTTTTACCATTAAAAAGAAAGATGAAACAACACTTATAAAACGAACATATCTAGTTGACATCTCTCTTACTGTTCCTGTTCCCATGAAAAGCTCACGTGAACCCAAGAAACTTTGGGTTCCTAAATCTGCTTAATTTTTGCAGGTTATAAGTGACGAGCAGTTCGACGAAGAATGGTACATCGACAGTGGCTGCTCACGTCACATGACAGGGAGGAAAGAGGAGCTCAGGGAATACAGATCTCTTGCAAATGGTGGCAATGTCAAGTTTGGGAATAATTCTTTCGGCACCATAAAGGGATACGGGATGATAACAAATGGTGACTTTACTATAAGGAAGGTGGCTTATGTAGAAGGACTCCAACACAACCTCATCAGTGTATCTCAGCTTGTTGGAGGTACAGGTCTCAAAGTATCATTTGATGATGAAGGTTCTGAAATTATTGAGAAAAAGACAAAGAAAGTAATTCTCAAGTCGGAGCGAAAGGGTGAAATGTTTCCTCTAAATCTGAAACCCATCAAAGGAAACCCAGCTATATGCCTGTTATCAAAAGCTCAATCTGACGAAAGCTGGTTGTGGCACCGAAGACTCTCTCATCTCAACTTTAAAGATATCAACCGACTTGTCACTGGAGGTCATGTTAGGGGTCTTCCATTGCTCAAGTTCGACAGAGATCATTTGTGTGCTGCATGCGAAATGGGGAAGCAGAGTCGTCAAAGTCACCCATCTGTAATTAACACAAAACTTGTTGAACCACTCGAATTACTTCATATCGATTTGTGTGGTCCTTCATCTATCGAAAGCATCGGTGGTAGCAAGTATATTCTTGTTATTGTTGATGACTTTTCACTATTTACATGGGTGTTCTTTCTAAAGCTCAAATCTGAAGCGACTCATAAGCTGAAAGTGTTCATCAAGCAGATTGAAGTACAGCTCAAGAAGGTCGTTCGAAACATCAGAAGCGACAATGGTCTGGAATTCAAGAACATGGAGTTTGAAGAGTTTCTTGCAGAAAAGGGAATTAGTCACAACTTCTCAGCTCCCAACACACCACAACAGAACGGAATTGTCGAAAGACGAAACCGATCTTTGTGTGAAGCTACCCGAACTATGCTAAGTTTCGCTTCCTTACCTGTTTATTTTTGGGCTGACGCTATTTCTGCTACTTGTTTTACACAGAGCAGGTCTTATCTCAACAAGTGATTCACGCTCACACCTTATGAGATACTAAACAACAGAAAGCCCAATGTGAAATTTTTCCATGTGTTCGGCTCACGGTGTTTCATCTTTAACTCTAAAGAACACCGCAACAAGTTCGATGTCAAAGCCGACGAGGGAATCTTTCTGGGTTACTCGCTCACATCCAAGGCATACAGAGTCCTAAATAAGCATTCGAGAAAAATTGAAGAGACATATTACGTGACCTTTGATGATGGCTTTGTCAAAAAGTTACAAGCCAAAGAAGACACCGCTGGGGAAATCTTTCCTCAAACTGGGCAAGTCACAGTCTCGATCGCTAACTTATACGATAAATTTCTGGAGCTCTTTGACGAACCAGAGAAAGCTTCTCTCTCAGAAGCAGGTGCAGCAGACAACAAGGTTGACCACATGAAGCAGATTGTCGAAGAAGCTGCAAGGAGAATGCATGAAGGAGGATAGACTACTGATGACCCTCCATCCAACAATGCTTCATTCGAGGGGGAGCCAAGCTCACATGTCGAGGGGGAGCCAAGTTCTACAACTCCAACCGAAGGTGCAACTCCAACCGAAGGTACTTTTCCAACCGAAGATGCCTCTCCAACCGAAGGCGCTTCAACGCCTGAAAGTCCTGCACCACAAGAAACCCCTGAACCTCAAGTTTCTCAAAGCTCATCAATCGAGGGGGAGCATGATGATATGACGCTTGATTACGATAGCCAATCTGAGCCAGAAGAAATGATCAATGCTGAACTAGACCCAACCTTTGATCCGAATTACCCTCCTCTTACCAAATGGACCAGAGATCATCCTATCTCTCAAGTAGTTGGTGATGTATCTGAAAAGGTTCTGACCCGATCACAACTGAAGGCAAAACAGACATCCTTATTTTCAAAGGTTGAGTTTTGTATGTTTAACTCATTCGTATTAAAAGTTGAACCGAAGACAGTTAACACTGCCCTCGATCACTCTGATTGGGTTCAAGCAATGCAAGACGAACTGAACGAATTTGAAAGGAACAAAGTCTGGCGCCTCATTCCAACTCCTCCAGATGCTTCGGTTGTTGGTCTCAAATGGGTTTTCAGGAACAAAATGGACAAGGAAGGTAATGTAATAAGGAACAAGGCTCGTCTGGTGGTAAAGGGATACTGTCAGGAGGAAGGGATAGACTATGAAGAGACTTTCGCTCCAGTAGCTAGGCTAGAAGCTGTTAGAATATTTCTGGCTTATGCTGCTCACAAAAACTTTGAAGTTTTCCAAATGGACGTCAAGTGTGCATTTCTCAATGGAGAACTCGAAGAAACTGTGTATGTGAAGCAACCTCCTGGGTTCGTGAACGAAAAGTATCCAAACCATTCCTATATTCTGGATAAAGCTGTGTACGGCCTCAAACAAGCTCTGAGAGCCTGGTATGAAACGCTAACTAAATTTTTAAAGATATCTAAATTCAAACAAGGTTCGGTTGACCCAACCTTCTTTCGCAAAAAGGAAGGTAACCACCTTATGATAGTTCAAATTTATGTCGATGACATCATCTTTGGCTCCACGAATCCCAGCATAACAGCTGAATTCAGAAAGTTGATGGAGACTAAATTTGAAATGAGCTCAATGGGCCCTATTAACTTTTTCCTTGGTTTAAGTATTAGACAGGGACCCGAAGGCATCTTTATAAATCAGGAAGCTTACACGAAGACTCTCCTAGCAAAGTTTGGTATGATGGGAGACTCAAAAGTCAAAGTCCCAATGGCATTCGGCACCAAGCTAACTCCATCCCTAGACAAACCAGCTGTCCATATCACGCTCTATCGTCAAATGATAGGCTCACTAATGTATCTAACTGCTAGCAGGCCTGACATCATGTTTTCTGTGTGTTATTGTGCTCGATTTCAGGCAAACCCACGCGAACCTCACATGCTTGCAGTGAAGAACATCTTACGCTATCTCAAGCGAACCACCTCCTTAGGTCTGTGGTATCCTTCCAACTCAGGCTTCTTCGTTCAAGCCTATTCTGATGCCGACCTTGGAGGATGTGGACTCGACAGAAAAAGCACAACTGGTGGATGTCAATTCCTTGACGGGAAGTTGGTCAGCTGGCAATCCAAGAAACAAACGTGTGTGTCGTTGTCTACTGCCGAAGCGGAATACATTGCCGCTGTATCCTGCACTTCACAAGTGATTTGGATCCAGAGTCAACTTCGAGACTATGGACTCAATATGAAGAAGATCCCACTATATTGTGACTCTGAAAGTGCAATTAGGATCTGTCATAACCTAGTGCAACACTCTAAAACCAAACACATAGCACTGAGGTATCACTTCATCAAAGATCATGTGGAAGATGGAAACGTCGAAGTTCACTTCGTAAGAACCACTGATCAACTGGCTGACGTCTTTACCAAAGCTCTTCCTGAAGCATCATTCAACAGAATACTGCAAGGGCTAGGTATGATGGAATCAGAGTCAGTACCTCACACTACCTCTCAACCTCAAACGTAAGAAGCGAAACCAACCGAACGTTCGGGTTCGGTTAAACCATCTGTCTCACTCATCACTTCAAAGGTAGTTTTTCTCTGTTGTATATTACTTGTACAAAATTGTTTTTCTTTGTATTAAATGTATTCTCCAATTGCATGTCAAAATTCCTTGGTTTCTCAAAATTTTCCAAAACCGAAACCTACCGAAGGTTCGGGTTCGGTTTTTCAAAATTTTGTTGAACCAAAACCAACCGAACACTCGGGTTCGGTTTTTCAAAATTTTGTTGAACCAAAACCAACCGAACGCTCGGGTTCGGTTTTTCAAAATTTTCTGGAACCGAAACCAACCGAACGCTCGGCTTCGGTTTTTCAACTTTTTCCCAACCGAAACCAACTGAACGTTCGGGTTCGGTTTTTCATATTTTTTTCCAAGTTTTTTTTAGTCTTATTTTTTTTCTTACTTATTTTTTTTATATTTTTTTTATACATCTCAAAAACACCAAAAATATTTTTCTCTTTTATTTTTTTTCTTGTGTGTTCGTTCACTTATGGGGATATTATTGATGAATTACTTAAGTGTCCCAAGAAGCATGCTGCTGTATGTGTCCCAAGCCTCATAAGATTTTGAATAATAGCCTTCATGACCTGGTATACACAAACCTTGTCTTCCCAATAAGGCTAACACATTTATTCTAATCGTGAGCTACCTCACTCTCTTCTCACATGAGTTAAGAGTTCCCTGCTTGGTCCTTATTTTCGCAGCAGAGGTACTATGTTTTCTTACACCATCTCCATTTCATTTCTCCATTACATTCGTTTCATCAATGTAACCCTTGAGACTCTCAGACATTACCACTGAGGTTTATGGTTACATAACATCTGTGTTTATGATCTTAGTTTCGTGTCACTACGAGCTAAGTGAAACCCAAAATTCAACACCTAATGTATTGACGGTGAACAATTAAATTGCTCAAGTTTTCACCAAAGAATTGACGAATGTACCTTCATGAAATCTCAAATTTTATTTTGTGTGATTCCTATGAAATTGTTAAACACCATAACATTTCTTCCCTTGGGATCCAGTTTTTATTTTTTCTCTGAGATTTTATATTTTTCCAAGCCAATTTAAAATAAATTCCTACCTACTTGTTCAACAGGCTACACCGGTCTCACAAGTACTTTGTTCACTTTCTTTCTTATTTCAAGAATAGAATTGTTGAATCAAAGCGAAAGCCACCCTTATTTAGCCAAATTAAAAGAAGCCTTTCAACATTTATTAATAAATGTTTGATCGTACTTCAACGGGAATCCACACTAACACTTTAAGGTCTCTCTTGACCTTGAAGGAAGAGATTCGTGCCCGGGATCATCAGTTTCGTGTCATTATTGACATCACAGAAAATCCTTAAAAGAGTTGCTTTATTTCTTTTTCTTTTACACTCTTTGCACGAAAATCTTTGATTTTCCAAAATTCCGTTACTAATTATTACAGGCTGTATTATTACTTTGGGGTTAATTATGAAGATGTGGTCAAAAACAATCCACGTGGGTATTTAATTCAAAAGATGTCGTTTAAAAGGATAAGACGAAAGGTTGCTGACTCGGCGGGAGTTAAACGGATTGAAATTCAAACGACAGTAAAAAGGGGGCGCGTGTCAATTTGAAACGCCCATGCTTTTACTGACATTATGGACGCGTGTGCGAAATCCAAGCGACATCCCTCTGGCATTTAAAGGCGCGTAAGGATTTGAACCGTTTTTCTTCTGAAACGGCACTTGTTGGGTGGCGTAATCCTAGGAAACTGACACTCTCTCTCCTACGTGATCATCGCATAGCAGATTTGAAACGATTTTTCTCTCTCCAATCCCTCACTATAAAAGGCCGTCTACAATCTCATTTACCTTTTTACTACTTCCGGATTTTCTAAAGAGCAAAAACTCCCAAAACTTCACTGTTCATCTTCTTCTTCATACCTTCAACAATGGCAGAATCCTCTTCCGTCCATGCTACTTCACAAATCCTTCCCATCCGTCCACAACAATGTCTAGTGATTGACCTCAACCCTCTGGCGTATGATTCCTACATGTCGCCGATTATTGAGTGCTTGAAGTACTCCCAAATAGCTCCAGCTCTCTCAAGGATTGAGTCTGTACCAATGGTCGCTCTTTCACAGGTGTATGCGACTGCGTATTACGACAAAGCAGTCGAGCGGGTGTTCTTCGAGATTGCTGAACACAAGACCTCAGTTTCTCGACAATGTTTCTGCACAATGCTAGGGTTGGCTGTTGACCCATCGAGAATAAATCCGGAGACGATTCCGGTTGGGCATCTGTATAACATGTTTTACAACATGGGGTACACGGAGGTCCTCACCTCCGTCGCTAAGTTCAAAAAGTCCTGCCTGCCGCCACAGTGGAACGGCTTATTTACAGTCCTCTTCAAGGGCTTGTCGGAACGGAGCTTAGGATCTGACGGTGCCAGTCGACTTTTCTTGTCGATCATGTACGCCATCTACAACGGGATTAACTTGGACTTTGGGTTGGTCCTATGGCAACAGCTCATCCAGAGCCTTTCTTCATCGTCACGACACTTTGAGGTGTCGTTGGCCCGGTTCTGGATTTTGATTACAAAGTGGGCGATGGACTGATTCGACATTCCCACTGCTGCTGGTGCTTCGATGTCTTCAGTTGGTACGTTTCATACCAAGAAGATCATCGTCTCGGATGCATCTAAATTTTCCTTCATTGGCTCCATTCCGGAGACAATGTATGGTGACGTGCCCTCTGACAGCAGGCTGATACGGACGATCAAGGAATTCCGGCCAACTGGTCCTAGGGAACTTACACCGGATATGCTCAGGTCCATTCACGATGCAGACAAACCGGTGAACAGGGGCAAAAAGGCTGACAAAGGGAAGCAAGCGACCAAAGCTCCTAAGGGTCCTTCTCCCAAGAAGAGGAAACAGACAAAGGCTGCACAGTCCCCACAGCCGAAGAGGAGGAAGACACAACCGAAGCGCAAGCTCGTTATTCCCTCTTCTTCAAGTGATTATGAGGGCGAGAGTTCGGGTTCTGACGGCTCTCAAGGAGGCGAAACCCCTCAACGAGGCAACACACCACCTCGGTCACCTACCCCAGATATGGAACTTCACAATTCACCAGTTCCTTCACCTCCTCCAACCATTCCTACTTCCATTCCGACCATAAACCCCAATACCACTATTCCACCAACCTCTTTCCCTATACCACCACCCATTTTCACAACTGCAACCGAAACACCACCAGTAACCGAAACCCCACCCGTAACCGAACCACCACAAACCGAAACCCATACAACCGAACCTACCCATACTCAACCTCAACATACCAAAACCACCACACCCCCAGCTTCACCACTCCCTCCATCTCCAGAAAATGCCTCTGATGGAGACAACCCTTACCTTGGCGGTGAACACATGAACTTTGATTCGGTCTACTATAGTCCGTTTCAGGTTCAAAGTGACGAGGAGGATGATGCTCCAGTGACAAAGAAGCATCTTAAAGAGCTCAACGAGAAGGTTGACCTACTTCTCGCCTCCTCTTCCAACCAGCAGTCCTCTCTCTCTGAAGCTGCGCTTCAGAAAATTGTTGATGCCTTCTCCAGGGCTCAACATGATTCGGTGGCCTCAGCAACTGCTGCTATTGACGCCTCAACCAGAGCCTGTGAGGCTGCGACCGAAAAAGTCGATAAACTATTCTCCGACGCTTCTATCCTGTTGAAGTCCTTACAGGAAAGCGCCGACGCCACAAAGGCAACTTTGGAACCGATTGTTCAGCAATTGGCCAAGTTCGTCTCAACGGAGTTGACTTCGTTCGCTGCCCTTCGCCAAACCATAAGCGACGACAACTCGGCCCTTCGTGCCTCCATCAATGCGCGCCTCGCTAAGCTTCAGGAGGATCTCGCAGCCGAGAATTCATTGATGGACGTTCTGGCGAGCAAAACAACCGCCCTCAAGGTCAAGAGCACGCAGCTTTCAAACTCCCAACAACAACTTGAAGCTCTTCGATCCGAAAGGGAGGTCATCAAGACATGTGTTTCGGATGTACACGCTGCCTTATCCAACATCCTAGAAGCACATGATCCGATACTAAACCATTCGGTGAGGCGAACCCTTGCTGAAAAGCTCTCTCCGGCCATGGACCTTCTCAGAAAAATAGAAGGCCTTCCTAGTTTCGTGTCCATTCCGAAACAAGGGGGAGATGAGAAGAAGACCGGATCGAAACCACCTCCTTCCTCCAAAGCTACTCACACAACCGAACCACCTCCGACTGGTCAAGCTTCGGGTTCAGGTGTGAAGGACAAAGGGAAACACATAGCTGAGGAAGAAGATGAAGATGAAGACAAGGAGACCATTGCTGACATGTTGAAACGAAAGAACAGTCGCAATGCTGATGATGATGCTAGTCGTGTGGTGCGAGAGGCTGAAGAAGCCGAATGCAAACAGAAGGAAGCACACGATCTCCTTGAGAGCAGGAAGACTCTCTTCCCTGCCTGGACTCGGGAGCGCTTGATTAAAGAGGCCATAGATACTCCCAGCATCTTATGGCTCAAGCCGGTTATATCGTTCGACTGCAATAATACTGTCGACTCGCAGTTCGACATGCCGCTGACTCGAAAGGCGTTTATCTTCCACGCCTTCTCAAACATCTTTGAAGTCCCTCATCCGAACGCTGAGCTTGACAGGGAGCTCATCGACTTCTATCTGGCGGCTGCTCGTCCTCAATACCTTACTTGGAGCGCCCAGAAGATAGCGAACGTTCGGGTACTGAAACCTTACACCGAAGGTCGATTTATAAACGTTCAGTTCAAGTTGATTCGGGGATCTGCAAGAACTGCTCATCTTATCTCCCTGGCAGATCTACCGAACTTAAATCCTCATGATTGGATTGTCCTGCATAATATCCTTTTGACTGATGAAGCCGAATATAGTCCTATCATAGACCATATCAAAAGGATGTTAGTCTGTTACATCATGGAGGTTGCCCTTATGGATCAGGAGGTCGCCACAGTCTTCAAGAAGAAACCGAAGATAGCTCATGTGGGATCGGCTAGTGATCTCAATCAAATGCAAATGGGCAAGATCGACCCGAGACGCAACTCGGTTATGTTCACTAGAGCAGAAGGACAGAAATGTCTCTTTGCTTTAGCTGACAAACACCTTTACACCACTGCTTGTCTGGAGCATGTGTTATCGATCATCAAGAGGTGTAAATAGAATTCGGATGATGACATCAAGTACTTCAACGACATGATCCAATGGTACATCCAGTTTAGACAGACAATTCTCTCTCTCACCAAATGTCTGTTTAGCACCGTGAAGAAGAAGGTACCTGCTTCAGCTGCTGGCCCAAGTAACAAGTGAAGGTCTCGCTCCAATTGACGCAAAGGGGGAGATTGTTGGGCTGAAGATTATTTTGAAGTGTTGCGTCGTTGGGCTCGATAGTTTATTTATTTTGTACTCCGGTTTGGGGCTGTCCAACCGAGAGCCCATTATGTTTAATATATAAGTATATGCTTGCATGCATATTAGGTTAACGATTTTAGCGATTCATCTAGAGCTTAACGATAGCATTACAGGTTTCTTTAATCGTTCTTGTAACCTACCAATCCTCTACAGTTGATGTTCTTAATCGAGCTCTTCTGAGGATTTTTTTTAATCATTTGACACGTTTGATTCACTCTTGTTTCGTTCTTATTTTTGTGTTCTTACAGTTTTATATTTACTTACTTGTTCAAGATCTAATCAATCTTCATAGATTAAAGGTTTTTAATCTCATCACAAACAAAGGTTTTCCTTATACTTAAATTGTTTTATCAAACAAAATACTTTCAAATCGTTTCATAAACTGACATCAAGTCATCGTTTCTTAGTATTAAATCTTTCAAAGGTATTACAAAACTTATTTTATGCTTTTATATTGTAAAATGCATGCCTTAATATGTATATTTATATAAATAATGTTTAAAGGACTTAGGACGGTCAGCTCGCTTTATTTCCTTTTCCTCGTTGGGATGTGGCCTTAGGGCATCGGTTGCTCGTCTGAATGTCGTCTAAATATTAATTATATATCATGTATACATATATAGGTATACAGGTTCCGTTAGTCAGTTTAGTACCTTTGGGTAGCAAAGGTATACTTCCGGATATACTCGTACACCTTTGGGTAGCAAAGGTATACTTCCGGATATACTAGTAACTATAATAGGTATAGTTAAGAGATACTACTTATAATTCCAGGTATAAGGAATCACACAAGAGTCGGTTCATTCATGAGTCTATACTAATACATTACATGTTACATGAATATGTTTACATGAGTACGTTTACATAGATAGGCTTACATGAGTACGTTTACATAGATACGCTTACATGAGTACGTTTACATAGATACGCTTACATGGATACGCTTACATGAGTACGTTGACATAGATACGCTTACATGAACACGTTTACATTAATACGTTTAATAGATACTATTACATAGAATCTATTACAGACGTTTTGGGATTTACCATTCCACACCCAAAACTATTAGCTACAGTAGGGAAAAGGAGCATCGACGGGTGTCCGACGTTGTACTTTTCGGCGAGTTTCAACTGAATATCCTAGTACAAAAGGATACATTCTTTTAGTTATTATATTATTTTCCTTCCTTTACTTTGTGACACTTTCACATGAACGACGAGATAGGATAAATTTGATATAAATAAACTATTTTCCTTTTTACCTTTATATTGTGACTCATACACATAAACGACGAGGTAGGCTATAGTTTTATACTAATAGCTTAAACAGGGAAAAACCGTCACATTTACAGTGATACTTACTTACAAAATAGTCGGGTCTTGGTAGAAGACTATTTGTATACTAATAGGAAATATGAGATTTTCTAGGGTTTTCAAACGTTTACGATTACTTACAAACATTTTCGTACTTATACAAACTTTTCTCCAAATGTCCAAAGTCTTTACTCTACAGTTTTACAAATCAAAGACACATTAATACTTATGAATTCACCAGCTTTATTGCTGATACTCGCTTTCAAAATAACTTGTATTCTCAGGTCACCAATAGACAGGTACAACAACCAGGTTTAGTGAAGACGGAGCAGTCAAGACTCGTCTTTTATCTTGGTCATTCATTATGTTGTTTATGCTATGAAAGAACACACTTGTAATGAAAGTTATACTATTAATGCAATGGATAATGTTGTTGCTTGTTTACTACTTTGCATTGTTGTGATACTTTACATGACGTCCTCCGCCCCAGAACGTTTCCTCCGTTCTTGGTTTTGGGGTGTGATAGTGTTGTTGAGCGGAGGAATCGGACGCTACAAGACGCTGCTATGATGATGATTTGTGATTCTAAACTTCCAGTTTTCTTTTGGGCACTGGCGATCAACACAACTTGTTACGTTCAAAATCGTGTCCTGATCAACAAAGCCCAGATGAAAACACCGTATGAAATTCTCTATGGACACAAGCCATCTGTCATCCATTTCTGAGTATTTGGTTGTCCTTGCACCCTTCTCCACTAATAATCCAACCCAAATTTTAATGCCAAAGATGATGATTGCTACTTTGTCGGATACACTGCTCGTACTGCCTACCGGGTTTAGAACAAGAAGACGAAGCAAATAGTGGAGTCTTTTGATGTTCGCTGGCTTGAAGAGAATGAGACAGACGCTAGGGTGGGTCCTGATTGGCTATTTGACTACACATCTCTATTCAATTCCTTTAGTGTATCATCTGATAACCTAGCTGGATCTACTTCTGGCTCGAAGACTATCATTGAAGATGAAGATGAAGAGGTTGTCTACAGACCGCCATTGGTTTCTGATACTGATTTACCGGTGGTGTCATTTGTTCCAATCACTTGTCCCGAGTCCTCAACACATCAATCTGCTCCAGATGCTGATGCTACTTCTCTAACTCCAGTTGAAAGAGAGTTCATGAATCAATATGCTTCCGCTGTCACTCAAAATCTAATGGAACTTCTCTTTCCTAAACAGATCGCATATGAGTTTGTAGCAAATTCACCGCACAAAGCTAGTACATTTACCGTGAATTCTTCAGCACATGACGGAGCTGTTAAGATTCATAATCTTCCTGTCTCATTCAATGACATCAGTCATGAAATCCCCTCTCGCATACAGCACGATCATCCGATAGAAAACATCATTGGCCAGCTGGGCGACGGAGTTCAAACGAGAAGTCAGAGTGGAGATGTCAACACATGTCTTTATTCTTGCTTCATTTCTCAAATAGAGCCCAAGAACGTCAATATGGATTTGAATGAGCCCAGTTGGGTAGATGTCATGCATGATGAGCTAAATCAATTTGAAAGGCTCGGGGTTTGGAAGTTGGTGGAGTTGCCTAAAGGCAAGAAATCTCTTGACACCATATGGGTGTTTCGGAACAAGCATGATGATTCGGGTGTTATTGTACGTAATAAGGCGAGATTGGTGGTCCGTGGGTTCAAGCAAATTGAAGGTCTTGATTATACAGAAGTCTATGCTCCGGTGCCGCGCTTGGAAGCCATTCGTATCTTTCTCGCTTACGCCTCCTACATGAACTTCACCGTATGTCAAATGGATGTCAAGACGGCTTTCTTATACGGCAAGGTGAAGGAGGAGATTTATGTTGACCAACTTCCTCGGTTTGTTAACTCAAAACTTCCTAACCATGTCTACAAGTTACACAAGGCTTTGTATGGACTGCACCAAGCTCCCAAAGCATGGTATGCTACCCTCACACAACACTTGCTCGATCATGGCTATTCCCGCAGAACTATTGATCAGACTTTATTCATCAAGCATGTCGGGAAAGACCATATTCTGGTCCAAATATACGTGGATGATATCATTTTCGGGTCGATGAGTCCTCAGCTTTGCAAGGAGTTCAAGAACGTCATGAAAAAGCGTTTCGAGATGAGTTCATTGGGGGAAATGACCATGTTTTTGGGGCTTCAGGTCAAACAATCTTCAGCCGGAATCCTGATTCATCAAGCCAAATATGTGGATGATATGCTCAAGAAGTTCGAGTTCAAAGACGATAAGCCTGCTTTGACGCCCATGGCGGAGAGACCACTGCTGACTCCTGATCTTGAAGGGGAATCCGTAGATCAAACGGACTACAGATCAATGATTGGATCGCTGATGTATCTAACTGCAAGTCGCCCAGACATCATGTTTGCGGTCTGTCAATGCACGCGCTACCAGGCTAATCCTAAACTATTTCATCTTACTGCTGTTAAAAGAATTTTTCGGTATCTCAAAGGCAGCCCAAAACTGGGTCTTTGGTATCCGAAAAATTCCGAATTTGATCTTTATGCTTTTGCAGACAGCAATTATGGTGGTTGCGAACTTGACAAGAAATCGACTTCAGGTGGATGTCAATTTCTAGGAGATAGGTTGGTATCTTGGCAATGAAAAAAGCAGCATACTGTCTCGGCCTCAACAGCAAAAGCAGAATACGTAGCTACGTCTGCCTGTTGCTCTCAAGTCATATGGATCCAACATCAGCTGTTGGATTACGGTTTGAATTTTCAAGAAACCCCCATATTCTGTGATAATGAAGCTGCCATCCAAATTGCTAAGAATCCGGTCCAGCACTCAAAAACCAAGCACATCGACATCAAAATTCATTTTATCAGAGATTGTTATGAGCGCTCGCTCATTCGGCTAGAACATGTTCCCACTTCCAATAATGTGGCGGATCTGTTCACAAAGCCGTTTAACAAAGTTCGATTCAATGTGCTGGTAAACTATTTAAAAATCATTTGCTTTGAGGATTAATTTTTGTTTAGATTAGTTTAAATTTGCGCATTTTAATTTCATTCTCTCCCATGCACAAATTTAGGGTGAGAAATAAACAAAAACCAAACAAAAATTAGAAAATTAAAAAAATCTAAAAACATTAGAAAATAAAAAAAAAATCAAAAATATTTATGTTAATTGATGTGTTGGGAAGTGATATCAACAAGTGATAACGGGAAATCTGAGTCTGTGTAATGTACCAAAGTTGAATTGTCTAGGCTCTGAGTTCGATGCGCTCGTAGGCACGAAAAGATTAATGGACTTGAGTAGGTGTAGATGAACTTAAGGATTCTAGAGACTTGATCAATTTTGACCTAGATAGTTCCGTTTATCCTGACAATATGACGCTTGAGTAGGTTGAGCAGGGAGATATTCATGAGAATCCACCAGTCACATTAAGAGAACCCGTATCTAGAACTGTGGCTTAACTTTTCCTCGATGTACGAATTCTGTCCTTAATTCCGGTATTGATAGGGCGACTGGGGAATTCCGATAAATTAGGTCCGTAGAAAGTTATTTTCTTTCTTTCCTACTGTGAGTCATATGTTGCATCCTCTGTGTGATTGAAAGATCCGACCTGGACTGCAACATATGCAAATCTGCCTCTCTGCATCTTCTATCTATGCTATTCTTTCTATCTGTTAGCCATATGATGTCTCCTTTGCGTGATTCATAATCCGACCTGGTACACAGCATATGCAACCTTCTGCTTCTCAATCCCTCTGAAACTCTAGTTAGTCATATGTTTCACCCTCTACATGATTGGAAGAGATCCGACTTGGGTGTACAGCATATGCACTATAAATCAATTATCTCTCCTGATAATTGTCTGCTCACCTAAATAAGGAGTGTTTCGGTAGTCCTTGATTATTGTGGTATATCAGGAAGCGGGAAACACGTTCTAGTACAATTAAAATTGAACAAATCTAGATTGTCTGTAGATCTCACTGCTCAACTTAGGTGGACAACAATATCCTTGTTCGTCGTCAGATGAATGGTCCTTAGGAAGTTTTTTTTGAAACATAGGATCAACTTGTCTTGTCACTTATAACATGTCCAAAATTTGTCAAAATTTTCGTGCTTAAATGGACCACAATACTGGTGATCGACCAGATCTATTCATGAAAGGAGAGGTACTGACAAATGGATAATGATTGTCCAACAACTTTGATCCCACATCTCAAAAGACTATTAATTTCATATAAAGGCGAAATTCAAATTTTAGTATCATTTTATTTTTATTTTTATTCTTATCTTCTTATTGGTAATTGTTAGAAAATATTTTATTTTATTTTTATTTTATTTTATTTTGTTTTTTTATTTTATAATTAATCCTCAAAAGTTTTATTTTTAAATATTTTTTAGTATTGGCCTTTTAATTTTGAGGAATGGTAAATGGCAGCCAAATTTTAAAAGGTATAAAAGGAGTGTGCGGTCAAAACACTTTTACTTTTTCATCTTCCTAAAAATCGAACGCACACTCCCCCTCCTCTCTCTCTCTCTCTCTCACCAAAAATCCTTAAAAATCTCTCGTTTTCGTGAAATCGAAGCCACATAACAGTAAGTACCATGAAATCGACTCCCATAATATAGTTTTTAAGCAAAATCGACCTTGAATCGATGATCAATTGAAGGATTTGGTATCATCTATGCGTGTGCGGCCATGTGCGGTTGCACGCATTGTGTGTGGCTGGTATTAGGTGTATGGTTGTACACCTAAATAAAAAAATTGACAGATAATTTTTCTTTTATGCTCTAATGTATGCTTGTGTTTTTCAGATCAACATGGGAGGTCTTGAGTTTGCAAAGGTGCACAATTTAGCCTCACGGAATTAAAGATCCTCTCGTGGCTCCCACCCAATCGACAGAAGGCGACTTTCCGGTTGATCCACCTCCTCCAAAGACAACTACCAATTCTGATCGTTTTGATAAAGAACCTGAAAATAGTAGATCCCGCATCACAATCAAGCAAGGGAAAAGGATCGTTACTGCCAGCAAAAGCGAAGGATTACTTTTCATGAAAAACTCAAATGAAAATCGCAAAGCTAAAGATCCTGTATTGACTGTGACAGATCTCAAGAAGAGAAAGTTTGGTGACGAGTTTGGAGATAGATCCGGAGTCAGAATGTGGGCTTTTGATCTCGAGTCGAAGATGTGGGTCGTAAAAAGGAACTTTGGATTCCATGAGTATTACAAAAGTATTCATGACTTCCACTCATGGGCAAAAGTTGATCTTGCCGAACTTTCAAGAGCCCCATTTCATAATCCTTCAGAAGATCCCTGCGCGTCGAATTTCAAAAGATTTCTTGACAGGCAGGTCAAGGAAAACTTCACAAAGATGAAAACTGCAAAAGCCCTGTATAGAACAGATAAGGATGTTATTGATCCTGAATCAGGCGAGCCCATGAAGATTATTCTATGGCCAGCAACGAAACAACTAAAGGAAATTCCTATCCCTTAACATTTTCATGAGGGATACCTTGACAATATGGAATTCTGGGCATTTGATGATGAAATTGCCACTGTTGCCATCAAATTCAAAGATAGAGAACAAGTTCTAAGGTTGATCAGTGCTAAGGATCTTCTCAGATTTAGAGAAAGAGATATATGTACCCTGTCTCGTCACCAAATCATTTCCCGAAAAGATGTCATGGAGGCTGCTGCCAAAGAATATACTGGAATGGTCGCCACAATCATTAATGGGAAACTTTGGATGGGACCCATGGGAAAATCTGAGCTGAAGTTGTTTGAAAAACCCGGAGAATGAAGACCAAGTCAATGCTAGCCTCAAACCAAGGGGGAGATTGATAGGCTATACTTTTGTGGTTTGGGTTAGCCATTCTTTTGTATAGATCTTGGTAGGTTGATAGAGTATGGTGTAGTGGTCTATATTGGATAAGTTTATGTGTGTACGGCTACACACGTGTGTGCAGCCATACATGTGTGTGCGGCTGCACACTGGTGTGCTGCTGTGGGTACTATAAAAAGGGTTGTGTCAGTGTGTCAGATGTATGTACGTGAACAGTGACGTGTATGTGTGTGCTTTTCAAGGTGTACCTGACATTTATGAGTAATAGATGTGTGCATGTTTGATGTTATTCTTATTCTACTCCTTCTACACTCTGATTGATTGCTTGCAATTCATTGACTACTGATTTGGATCCATAGATTCAGGGACTTACATATTACGTTGCAAAATTCAGCCGAAGAGATTATGAACTTTCCCATCTTTACGGAACTAAGCAATTTGTTCCTATGATCGATTTCATCCTTCCGGAAGTTGAAATCCTCGCAGATGGTCCTATTGAAGAGCCTGTTCTAGGGTTTGTCTACACTACAAGAAAAACTAACAAGAAGGAATGCTTATGAGTCCTGGACAAACACCTGATTCCTACCAAAGCTCTAAAGAAGTTCATTTCATGTGCATCCAAGACTGATGCTCTGGAACATGTAAATGCAAAGTTTGTGAATCAGCTGGCATGGTACATTGAAGTTCGAGAATGGTTGTTCCAAGCCTACACCTTCTTCAAGGAAGAAACATTCTAAGCTTGATGGATTACTAAGTTCACTTAGGGGGAGATTGTTGGAACCTGAAAGTGAACCTCTAGCAATCCTAAGTACATATTCCGAAGTGTGTTGGTTCCAAAGGGAAAAGTGCTCCGGAACCTATCCGGAACTGAAGAGAAGAAGAGGAGGAGTATTTTGAAGAGGAACACATTCCGGAGTGATCTTCACATTCGGAATGTATGCTGATCCAGGAGAATGCTATTTTGTCTTTTGTCATTAATTATCCTTGTATTGATGTAACGTTTCATTGGACTCAGCCTTTTGTTATATTAGACAATCAAATTAATGTCAGAAATAGTTCTATTGTCGGGTCCTATGTAATTTACGTAGTTAATTTGATGTAACTTTCTCCCGATATATGGGAAGCATTCAATACAAGTAAAACACAAATCTTTCACTTACTTCTGGCATTGACTCTATCATATTCAAACATTCTTCTTGTTCTTCATTTATTAACTTTACATTGATCATTTACTCTCATTCTTCATTTATTGTCTTGATCTTTTGTTGAACTTATTATCTAAGACTTGACTGGTCTTTCCAGTCTTGACTTGAACCTCTATTAGCAAGTAGACATTGATCTCAAGCATTCACTCAATGTTTGAGTTTTCAAACCTTGTCCTTATGCATCGATCTTGTTCTTTCAACTTTACCATCCTTGGATCTTTCAGGTATATATGGCAGCTTCGCAACCAATGTCCCTCTAAATGGAAGTAGAAACAAATGGTTTCTTTCGCATCGGCACATGAGACAATCCCAGAACTGGCCTTTCTCATAAGTTCAAACTTTTTGACATTAGCCAATTTCTCTCTCCTAGGAGAAGAAATCATTTATGGATTGTCACGATTGTCCATGGAAATTTGGGAAGTAGATCTTCCAATCAACTTTGCTTTACCAGTGTGTCAAATATTTTATGATTCAGCAGCAATAAGCAAATAGGTAAGACCAATAAAGGTCTTGTCGTGGTCTATCATATAATAGTCCTTAATGAACCCATTATATGACTCAGGAAGTGATTGAAGAACCAGTCAACAACTAACTTCCTCGAGACTTCGACACCCAACTCTCCTAGCCTGTCAATATGTAACTTCATCTCCAAGATGTAAGCACATACATAATTTCCATCTTTGTGTTTGCTTACCAATAGGGCTTGAATGACCTTGAACTTTTCAAGTCTTTGAACATGTGGGCTAGGGAGAATAATTGGAGGAGGTGGAGGAAGTGAAGTATGATTTCCAGTCCCACTAATGCACGACAAAGGGATTAATCTTTCACCTTGATCACCATGTGGGATATCATTTTTATTAGGAAAGATTTTTCCAAAAGAATAAGGAATACCATAGCTCTCAGAATTAGACATCAATTTGGGAGAAATTCAAGTTATTTGATTTAAGTCCTTAATATAACACCCAAAATGAATATATTAACGCTAGGAACTAACACAATATTGTAACACCCCAAAGTTTGGAAAGCCAAGAAAAGAAAGAAAACCTCAAGTTTAGGGGAGAATTGGCGAGTCCATGGAGGGACTCGGCGAGTCCGAGCGGGATCCGGGTTGTGGTGAAAGCGACCGACTCGGCGAGTCGGCCAAGGAGACTCGACGAGTTGGGTCTGATCGAGCAAAACCCTAAATCCGGGACTTGGAGCCTATTTAAGCGTCTCATTCTCTTTCATAGGGTTCCTTTACTGCCTCTCTACCTCAGAACACCAAACCCTAGCCGCCATATCCGTTTTTGAGCTAGATCTTGCCTTGAAGAGTGCACTAAAGCTTGGAGGAGGAAGAAAGACCTTGGAGGTGCAAGAAGGGATTGTAGATCTGGGATTGAGGAGTCATTTCAGACCAATTGGAGGTAATAAGTTGTTGCTTGGACTCCCTTTGCATCTAAATCTCTTCTTATGTGTGAGTTTTGGTCATTGTTGATATGATATGTAACCAATTCGAGTTGGAGGTTCAGATCTGAGGTTGCTACCTCAGATCCATGTTGGTTTTGGTCTTGAACCCCCTAAAGTATCAGCCCTTGGTATGTTGAAGAAGCATGTTTGCCATAAACCCTAGTTTAGTGTGTTTTGAGCATATATCTCTCAATCTACACGTAAAGTTTGCCGCTTTACGTGGGGAATAGGCCCTAGAAGTATGGATCCATGAGTTGGAAGTTCTGTTTGGCTCGAAAAGCCACTGCATGGAGTGAGGACTGGATAGACTCGGCGAGTCCTTCGAGTGGACTCGTCGAGTGGCTTGAAGATGAGGAGGAACTCGACGAGTAGGATGAACAGCTCGTCGAGTCGGTTGAAGTTAGGCGTGGACTCGGCGAGTTGGACGAGCAACTCGACGAGTTGGTTGAAGATTGTCTAGGACTCGGCGAGTCTGTTCTTGGACTCGGCGAGTCAGATCGCGAAACCCTAAACCCTTCGAGTTGAGACTCGAATCAGTGACTCGGGTGGTGACTCAGCGAGTTGGACAGGACAGGTCTTGGAACTAGTTGGACTCGGCGAGTCATAGACTGACTCGGCGAGTCGAGTCGCGAATAAGAAAGACCCTGAGCGTATGAACTCGGCGAGTCAGTAGGTAGACTCGGCGAGTAGGGTTGACCTGGAAGGTTGACTTTGACCAGGATTTTGACCTTGACCAGAGTTGACCTAGTGACCTTTGGAGGTTAGTTGGACTAAGTGTTATATGTATATTGATAGCTCGGAGAGCTAGAGGAGCAGCGGTTCAGGGGATTGTCGAGTAGCAGCCAGAGGTTTATCAGCAGGGTTCAGCAGTTCAGGTGAGTTTCCTTCCAGTAGGAACGGGTCTAAGGCCACAATGCCGGCCCGTTTAGCTAGCAGTAGTTTTCGGATGTTGATCTGATCTAGTAGTTAGTATGTTTGATGCCTGCGTGGCTCAGACAGGATTTATGTGTTATGTGTTCCGGGCTACGGCCCGAAGTAGTATGCAGTATACGTGTGTTCATGCTAGTTGATATGTTTATGTTATGTTCTGTTCAGTTAGCCCGGACTTCGGTCCGATGCAGGGGACAAGGTCCCAGTTAGTCCGGACTTCGGTCCGATGCAGGGGGCAAGGCCCCAGTTAGCCCGGACTTCGGTCCGATGCAGGGGACAAGGTCCCAGTTAGTCTGGACTTCGGTCCGATGCAGGGGGCAAGGCCCCAGTTAGCCCGGACTTCGGTCCGATGCAGGGGACAAGGTCCCAGTCAGTTTCCGGACTTCGGTCCGATGCAGGGGGCAAGGCCCCAGTTAGTCCGGACTTCGGTCCGATGCAGTGGGCAAGGCCCAATATGTGCTTGATATGTTTTTGTGTGGTATGTGGTAGATTGGGGGAGCTCACTAAGCTTCGTGCTTACGGTTTTCAGTTTTGGTTTCAGGTACTCGGTTTTCAAAAGAGGAGCTCGGGAAGATTGCAGAGCACACACCATAGTCAGTTAGCCTGGGAATGTTTGACTCTGATAATGATATTATGTTTTGAATTTAATGCTCAAAAGTTATGTTTGACTTATGATACGTTGTTATAAACCTATTTTTAGTAATGTTTAAAAGAATTTTTTTAGTCATGATTTTTGGGTTGTTTCAAGTTGGTATCAGAGCCTTGGTTTGAGGGATTCGAGCGCACTCCTGAGTGTGTCTGAACTCAAACTAAGGAAGTGGTATATAGTTTTCAAAAGAAAAATCGTAGTTACAAAAGAATTTTGAGAAAAGAAAACAATTTTTAGAAAAAGCAAAAAGAGTTTTGAAAAGAGAAAAGGGTGTGGTGCATGCAATCAGCTGAGCTCAAGTAAGTACTCCCAATTTACCCATACAAGTTATATTATGATTATCAGTATCAGTTTCAGTATCGGTTTCAGTTTTAGTTTCAGTTCCAGCTTCAGTAGAACAGCATGCTAGAATAGGACTAAGGATCTAGGATGATGCCTTATGTGCCTGCTTTATGTGTTCAGCTTTATGAGAATTGCATGCTAGTAATGAGTAGACAGTAGTAGGATAGCCTGTGTAGGTTATGCCTGATAGTATGAGCTTAGCATTATATGCTAGTGCAGTTTCTCGTTATGAGAATTGTTTTGCCTGAGTATGTTTCCCTTATCCGAATGCTACTTTCTTTGTGCTTTGTGGGACTCTGAGTGATGAGAGTTAGCCATTAGGTGAATACGTCTCATCACATGTGATCAGGGTTGAATAATCTCAGAGTGCTGGATTTGGCCCTACTGCGCAGCTCTCGTTTGAGTCCAACTGTTGTAGGGACGAGTCTTTTACTTGAAGCATTATCTAAGCCTCGTCACATGTGATGGTATTTAGGTGGTGACTAATTGGCATTACTAGGAGGCCTTCAACAGCTGAGGACTGTTTGGGTAGAGTCAGAGGTTCCCTAGGGCAAGCCTAGGATGAGAGTAGCAGAGATCAGTAGAAGAGTAAAGGGGACTGGGTGGAGTTGAGGTAACTCTTGAGGAAAGTACGGATAGATGTGGAAGGTAGTAGGGGCCCATACTACTGAAAGCAGAGGATCCGTACTCGATTCAAGAGGGGCCAAGACGAAACCAGGAAATGGTATAGTGAGTGAGAAATCCCTAAGTAGTAGTATGTAAGTTGATCAGGATTTTGTTATATTTTCAGCATGGTGACATTGCGCGAGCTACCAGTTAGCAGTTCAGGTGTCGAGGAGGGGTCTGGCTCGGGCTTCAGAGCCGGGCAGCTTGATGATCAGATGAGGGATTTCATTTCCGCAGAGATTATGCGCAATATCATTGATCAGACTCCAGTGATTTTCGGTTCAGTTAGAGAGGCCATTGTGGAGCTCATGGACAGTCATCTTGAGGCCTTTAAGGCCGGGTTAGTTTCAGGACAGATTGGGGCTCGTCTAGGTCCCGAATCTTATGGAGTTCAGGGATCCATCAGGGAGGGAGATCCCATTTCTAGTTCCTGCCATCAGGGGGCAGGGGTGAGTGGGGCATTCTGTCTCCAAGAGAGACCATTGCATGATTGGATAGTTGAGGAAGTTTCGCGAGCCATTCGCGAGGATCTGTCCGACATGGTCATAAGGATCACTGATAGATTGATAGCGAGGCTTCGGGATCAGACATCTGTTGTTCAGTCAGCAGGCGTTGCCGTTGGGGTAAAGCAGGAGCGAGAGTCGGGCAGGGAGTCAGAAGGGAAGAGGAAAATGGATGAGACTCAGGTAGCCACAGGTTCGGGTAAGAGGCCCAAGGGTCCAGATTTGAGGACGAGGAACTATCAGAACCGCAGTCGATGCGGGAAGTGCGGAAGGACGCACATGGGGGTGTGCAGGCATAGAAGTGGTGGCGATACTGGATGTTTCAAGTGCGGCCAGATTGGCCATTTTAGCAGGGATTGCATTATTACCATCGCCCAGGGACTTGATCCGATATGTTTCCATTGCAGTCAGAGGGGCCACAAGAAGCCCACTGTCCGAGTTTGTATTCAGCAGGGCAGGCGCCAGCTCCTGCCCTTGGGACTTCAAGTACCGATAGTGGTTGTCGAGGTCGGGCAAGGGCGCCTACGGCTCGGAGCCGAGTTTTCCGGTAGGTTTCAGCAGGGATTCAAGCAGCACTGAGTAATGAAGGTATGTAACTTTTGTTTTTCTGTCAGCTTATGTCATGATTATATTGTTATGGTTCTGCTCCAATTTGTGGTGTAAGTGTTGTGTTATAGTGTGGCTTGCTTGTGATTATGTTATATGCCATTTGCATACCTCGGATAATTGGTTGGTAGTTAGGGGATGTGCTCTTATGGAGAAGGTTTCGGAGGATGCAGTAACTGTAGCATGGTTGAGAGAGATTTGGTTCGTTTCGCTAGTTCGGAGTGGTTAGTGATTGGGAGGGATTGGTTAAATTCCTACCTGGCAGGCTTGGGTTCCCCAGTAGATGTTCCGGAATGGTAGTGAAGATCAGGATCTCTTTTGAGTGTGAAGCAGCAAGGGGTAAGCAGGATCGAAGTGGGGGAGAACCCTCCGAGTATTCATGGATAAGAGACACGTAGACCCAGAATGAGTGCGCAGCCTCTGAGAAGAAATGCTAGTAGCACATTGATGGATGGATTGAGAAGTTCAAAATTGGGAGTACGAGAAGTTTTCCCAGCAGTTAGTTCATGTAATCGAGATGGTTAGAAGCTGGTTGGGAATCCAGGATTGGAGGACCACCAGTCGGACGCATGAGAGTCGGAATGAAGATCCTGAGAACGGGTAAACAAGAGATGTTTTCGTATTAGTAGCCAGTGTCTGAGGCAGCATGCAGGTTGCGTAGATTCAGGAGTTGGGAGGTTGGAAACTTCCCAACAATAGCTTCTTGTATCCGGATTAGTAAACGGTTGGTTTGGGAACCAAGCCGAAGAATTCCTCGACGAAGCGCTAAGTATATCAAGGATATAAGATGTCGAGGATGATGCAGAATTCAAAGTCTAAGGACTGTTTTTTTAGAAATCGGGATGAGAAATCACTAGCAGGACTAGGGTCAGTCAGGATGTTCTCGAGATAGTGGTAGTGTTGTAAGTCTGCGGGGGTAGCCGTAGCATTCACTAGCAGTCAGATAGTAGTAGTGGTGTCGTAAGTCTGCGGGGGTAGCCGTAGCATCCACTAGCAGCCAGATAGTATTAGAGAGTTGTAAGTCCGCGAGCGTAGTTGCAGCCTTTTATCAGATTGGTAGGTAGCATGAGCGCGTGTTAGACGCGAGAAAGCAGTTGTACCCACCAGTTCGGGTGCAGCAGTGAGGATATGGGAATCCACAGGTTAGATTTCGGATTTCCCAAAGGGATCAGTTATGGCTAAGTCAGCAATTTGGGCTATAGATCGTCACATCAGTTATGAGATCAGAGTCGCAGTGGACCGTTGGGGTTTGGGTATGTTAAGGGCTACCGTCAGTCTGGGAGCCATCATGTTGTTAGTCGTGGAATTGATGATGTCAGGATGTGACGTATGGACCCGATCGGTTGGATCGGAAGATTGTTAGAGCCGCAGTGACAGGATAACTAGTGGAAACTAGCTCCAGAGAAAGATTTTGTTTAGAAGTCGTGGGAACGACTGAGAGAGGAGTCCTTCGACTCTACGGTTGAGCTGGAACTCAGTGTTTCAGGCAGATCAGTGTTTCAGGCAGCTTAGTGTTTCAGCCAGTTCAGTGTGTCAGGCAGCTCAGTGTTTCAGCCAGTTAAGTGTTTCAGGCCGCTCAGCGTTTCAGTCGGTTCAGCGTTTCAGGCAGTTTAGTGTTTCAGGCATGTTCATTATTGTAGGCAGTTCAGTGTTTGGAAGGTTTCAGGGTTTTGGGTCAGTATTAGTTTTGTGTTGGAATGCAAGTGCTGACGGTATAGTTGGTTGATTTGGAAATGGCAAGTCTCTCTCAGCAGGATCAGTTGAACCTTCTGCCAAGTGTAAGTGATCTGTAAGGATAGCTAGGCAGGTAGCCTTTCTTTCAGGATGGAAGGCTCGAGTTAGTAGGAGTTGAGTAATCAGATGGGATATAAGCAAGCTGTTTCCAGAAGCATCGTTTCAGTATGAGCGGAAGAATGGATAGAACAGTTATAGATAGTGATGGGATTAAAACAACTTTTAATCTATGAAGATCGATTAGATCTTGAACAAGTATATGAATATAAAACAACAAGAACGCAATAATAAGAACAAAACAACTTGAATCAAACGTGTCGAATGATTAAATAAAATCCTCAGAAGAGCTCGATTAAGAACATCAACTGTAGAGGATTAGAAGATTACAAGAACAATTAAAGAAAAATGTTATACTCTGGATGAATCGCTATTTCGATAATCTCATCAATCTTGACCTAATATGCATGCAAGCATTTAACTTATATACAATACATAAAAGGCTCTCGGTTGGACAGGCCCAAACCGGAGAATATAAGGCTAAACTAACGAGCCCAAAAGACGCAACATCAAAACTATCTTCAGCCCTACAATCTCCCCCTTTGCGTCAAATTGGAGCAAGCCCTTCACTTCTTACTTGGGCCGGCAGCTGAAGCTGGTACCTTCTTCTTCACGGTGCTAAACAGACACTTGGTTATGGAGAGGATGGTCTGTCTAAACCGGATGTACCAAATGATCATATCATTGAAGTACTTGACGTCATCAGCCGAATTCTCCTTACACCGCTTGATGATTGATAAGACGTGTTCCAAGCAAGCTGTGGTGTAAAGGTGCTTGTCAACTAAAGCGAAGAGACATTTTTGTCCTTCGGCTCTAGTGAACATCACTGAGTTTCGCCTCGGATCTATCTTGCCCATTTGCATTTGATTTAGATCACTGGCCGATCCCATAGGTGCGACTTTCGGTTTCTTCTTAAAAACTGTGGCGACCTCCTGATCCATTAGGGCAACCTCCATGATATAGCAAGCCAACATCCTTTTGACATGGTCTATGATGGGACCATATTCAGATTCATCTGTCAGAAGGATATTGTATAAGACAATCCAATCATGAGGATTTAGATTGGGCAGATCCGCCAGGGAGATGAAGTGGGCAGTTCTTGCAGATCCTCGGATGAGCTTGAACTTAACGTTTGTGAATCTCCCCACGGCATAAGGCTTCAGCACCCGAACATTAACAATCTTCTGGGCGCTCCAGGTGAGGTATTGTGGGCGAGCGGCCTCCAGATAGAAGTCAATGAGCTCCCTGTCAAGCTCATCGTTCGGATGCGGGACTTCAAAAATGTTAGAGAAGGCGTGGAAGATGAACGCCTTTCGAGTCAGCGGCATATCAAACTGCGAATCGATAGAGTTGTTGCAGTCGAATGATATCACCGGCTCGAGCCATAGTATGCTTGGAGTCTCTATGGCCTCTTTTATCATACGATCCCTGGTCCAGGCAGGGAAGAACAATTTTCGGCTCTCAAGGAGATCGTGGGCTTCTTTTTGCTTTCGTTCGGCTTCTTCAGCCTCACGCGCCACACGACTGGCATCGTCTTCAGCATTGCGACTGTTCTTTCTTTTTAACATGTCCGCAATGGTCTCCTTGTCTTCATCTTCATCTTCGTCTCCTCCCTCTGCTATGTTTTTGCCCTTGTTCTTCACACCCGAACCCGAGGCATGACCAGTTGGGGGTGGTTCGGTTGTGTGAGTCGCTTTGGAGGAAGGAGGTGGTTTCGATCCTTTCTTCTCATCTCCCCCTTGTTTCGGAATGGACACGAAACTCGGTAGGCCTTCAATCTTGCTTAAAAGGTCCATGGCCGGAGAGAGTTTTTCAGCAAGGGTACGCCTCACCGAATGGTTTAGGATGGGGTCGTGTGCTTCCAGGATGTTTGATAATGCTGCGTGGACATCCGAAACACACGTCTTTATTACCTCCCTTTCGGATCGAAGAGCTTCCAATTGTTGTTCAGAGTTGGAAAGTTGCGTGCTCTTGACCTTTAGGGCAGTAGTCTTACTCGCCAAGACGTCCATCAGAGAATTTTCAGCTGCAAGATCCTCTTGAAGCTTTGCCAGGCAGGCATCGATGGAGGCACGTAGTGCCGAGTTGTCGTCGCTAATATGTTGTCTGAGAGTAGCGAACGAAGACAGCTCCGTCGAGACAAACTGGGCCAATTGTTGAACAACTGGTTCCAGAGTTGTCTTGGTGGCGTCGACGCTCTCTTGCAAGGACTTCAGCAGGATGGAAGCGTCGTTAAATAGTTTATCGACTTTTTCGGTCGCAGCCTCACAGGCTCGGGTGGAGGCATCGATAGAAGCAGTTGCTGAGGCCACGGATTCATGTTGAGCCCTGGAGAAGGCGTCAACGATCCTCTGAAGGGCAGCTTCAGACAAAGATGACTGCTGGTTGGAAGAGGAGGCGAGAAGTTGATCAACCTTCTCGTTAAGCTCGCGAAGATGCTTCCGTGTCACTGGAGCATCATCCTCCTCATCACTCTGAACTTGAAACGGACTATAGTAGACCGAATCGAAGTTCATGTGATCACCACCAAGGTATTGATCACCGCCATCGGAGGCGTCTTCTGGAGATTGAGGTGGTGGTGAAACTGGGGGTGTTATGGGTTTGGTTGGTTCTGGTTGAGTGGGTGGGGGTGTTATGGGTTTGGTTGGTTCTGGTTGAGTAGGGTCGGTTGTATGTGTTTGAGTTTGTGGTGGTTCGGTTACAGGAGGGGTTTCGGTAACTGGTGGTGTTTCGGTTGATGTGGTGAATATGGGTGGAGGTATAGGGATAGAGGTTAGGGGAATAGCGGGGTTTATGGTGGGAATGGAAATAGGAATTGTTGGTGGAGGTGAAGGAACTGGGGATTGATGAAGTTCCATCTCTGGGGTTGGGGACCGAGGTGGTGTGTTGCCTCGTTGAGGAGATTCGTCTCCTTGTGATCCTTCAGAGTCCGAACTCCCACCTTCGGATTCGCTTGAAGAGGAGGGAATAACGAGCTTTCGCTTCTGTTGGGTCTTCCTCCTTTTCGGCTGTGGGGATGAAGCAGCCTTCGGTTGTTTTCGCTTCTTGGGAGAAGGTCCCTTTGGAGCTTTGGACACTTGCTTCCCCTTCTCTGCCTTTTTGCCCCTGGCCACCGGTTTATCGGCATCATGAATCGATCGCAGCATGTCCGGTGTCAGTTCCCTCGGACCAGTTGGCCTAAACTCCTTGATCGTCCTAATCATTCTGCTATAGGCGGGCACATCGGCATACATCGACTCCGGGATAGAGCCAATGAATGAGAATTTTGATGCATCGGATACGATGATCTTCTTGGTATGAAACGTACCAATAGAAGACATCGATGCACCATCGGTTGTTGGAACATTAAACTTGTCCATGGCCTATCTTGTGATCAAGATCCAGAACCGGGCCAACGACACCTCCGAGTGTCGGGATGAGGAAGAGAGGCTCTGAATGAGCTGTTGCCATAGGACAAACCCATAGTCCAGGTTTAGCCCGTTGTATACCCCGTACATTATCGAAAGGAAGAGACGACTTGCTCCGTCAGATCCTGAGCTCCTCTCTGACAGACCCTTGAAAAGGACTGTAAATAAGCCATTCCACTGTGGCGGCAGGCAAGACTTTTTAAACTTGGGGACGGAGGAGAGAACTTCTGTATATCCCATGTTGTAAAACATGCTAAACAGCATCCCAACCGGAATAGTCTCAGGGTGAACTCGTGAAGGGTCAACGGCAAACCCTAGCATAGTGCAGAACCTTTATCGTGAAACGGAGGTCTTGTGTTCTGCAAGCTCGAAAAATATCCGGTCGACAGCCTTGTCGTAGTAAGCCGTCGCATAGACCTGTGATAAGGCCACCATTGGCACCGTTTCAATTCTTGACAATGCAGGAGCAAGCTGGGAGTACTTGAGGCATTCAATGACCGGCGACATGTAGGAATCGTAGGCCAGTGGGTTGAGATCAATGACCAGACATTGTTGAGGACGGATGGGGAGGATCTGACAAGTAGCATGGACGGAAGAAGATTCAGCCATTGTTGCAGGTTTGGAGAAGAAGATGAACAGTGAAGCGCTTTGGAGGTTTTTGCTCTTTAGAAAATCCGGAAGCAGTAAAAAGGTAAAAGATGGTGTAGATGGCCTTTTATAGTGGGTGATAAGAGAGAGAAAAATCGTTTCAAATCTCTTATGGAAATACGAAACGGGTTTTTGAGTGACTGATTGGTGACAGTTGGGGCGTGTGATGATCACGTAGGAGAGAGAGTGTCAGTTTCCTAGGATTACGCTGCCCAATAAGCGTCGGTTCAGAGAGAGAAACCGTTTCCATTTCCACACGCGCCTGTAAAGCCAGAGTTATGACGCTTCGATATTGCACACGCGTCCTTAAGTTGTCAGAAAAAGCGCGGCCGTTTCAAATTCACGCGCCCTCCTTTTTACCGTCGTTTGAATTTCTATCCTTTTAACTCCCGCCGAGTCAGCAACTCTTTGTCTTATCCCCTTTTAAACGGCTGTTTTCAATTAATGACCCACGTGGCTAATTTTTGACCACAACTTCATTAGTAACCATCCAGTAAGAATCCAGCCTGTAAAATAATTAGTAACGGAGTTTTTGAAAATCTAGGATTTTCGTGCAAAGAGTGTAAAAGAAAAAGAAATAAAGCAACTCTTTTTAGGATAATCTGTGATGTCAATAATGACACGAAACTGATGATCCCGGGCACGAATCTCTTCCTTCAAGGTCAAGAGAGACCTCAAAGTGTTAGTGTGGAATCCCGTTGAATTACGATCAAACATTTATTAATAAATGTTGAAGGGCTTCTTTTAATTAGGCTTATTAAGGGTGGTTTCGCTTTGATTCATCAATTCAATTCTTGATATAAGAACGAAAGTGAACAAAGTACTTGTGAGACCGATGTAGTCTGTTGAACAAGTAGGTAGGAGTTGATTTTGTAGTGGCTTGGATTAATAGGAAATCTCAGATAAATATTTAAAACTGGATTCCTTGGGAAGAAATGTTATGGTGAATTTCATTGGAATCACGCAAAAGAAAATTTGAGATTCCTTGAAGGTACATTCGTCAATTCATTGGTGAAAACTTGATCAAATTAATTGGTCACCGTCAATTCGTTGGTGTTGAATTTTGGGTTTCACTCAGCTCGTAGTGGCACGAAACTAAGATCATAAACACAGATGTTGTGTAACCATAAACCTCAGTGGTAGTTTCTGAGAGTCTCAAGGGTTACAGTGATGAAACGAATATAATGGAGAAGTGTAATGGGGATGGTGTAAGAGAACATAGTACCACTGCTGCGAAAATAGGGACCAAGCAGGAGACTCTTAACTCATGTGAGAAGAGAGTGAGGTAGCTCACGATTAGAATAAATGAATTAGCCTTATTGGGAAGACAAGGTTTGTGTATACCAGGTCATGAAGGCTATTATTCAAAATCTTACGAGGCTTTGGACACATACAGCAGCATGCTTCTAGGGACACTTAAGTAAGTCATCAAATATATCCCCATAAACGAATGAGCACACAACAAAAACAAAACAAAATTATAAAAAATAAGACTGAAAATAAAAATAAGACTTAAAAAAAACTTTGGAAAAAATGAAAAACCGAACCCGAACGTTCGGTTGGTTTCGGTTGGGAAAAAGTTGAAAAACCGAACCTGAGCGTTCGGTTGGTTTCGGTTCTAGAAAATTTTGAAAAACCGAACCCGAACCTTCGGTTTGTTTCGGTTCCACAAAATTTTGAAAAACCGAACCCGAACCTTCGGTAGGTTTCAGTTTTGGAAAATTTTGAGAAACCCGAACCTTCGGTAGGTTTCAGTTTTGGAAAATTTTGAGAAACGAAGGAATTTAGATATACAAGAAATAAATACTTTTAACACAAAGAAAAACAAAGTTATACAAGAAATATACAACACAGAAAAACTACCTTTGAAGTAATGAGCGAGTCAGATGGTTGAACCGAACCCGAACGTTCGGTTGGTTTCACTTCTTACGTTTGAGGTTGAGAGGTAGTGTGAGGTACTGACTCTGATTCCATCATTCCTAGCCCTTGCAATATTTTATTGAATGATGCTTCTGGAAGAGCTTTGGTAAAGACGTCAGCCAGTTGATCAGTGGTTCTTACGAAGTGAACTTCGACATTTCCATCTTCCACATGATCTTTGATGAAGTGATACCTCAGTGCTATGTGTTTGGTTTTAGAGTGTTGCACTGGGTTATGACAGATCCTAATTGCACTTTCAGAGTCACAATATAGTGGGATCTTCTTCATATTGAGTCCATAGTCTCGAAGTTGACTTTGGATCCAAATCACTTGTGATGTGCAGGATGCAGCGGCAATGTATTCCGCTTCGGCAGTAGACAGCGACACACATGTTTGTTTCTTGGATTGCCAGCTGACCAATTTCCCATCAAGGAATTGACAGCCACCAGTTGTGCTTTTTCTATCAAGTCCACATCCTCCAAGGTCAGCATCAGAATAGGCTTGAACGAAGAAGCCTAAATTGGATGGATACCATAGACCTAAGGAGGTGGTTCGCTTGAGATAGCGTAGGATGTTCTTTACTGCCAGTATGTGAGGTTCGTGTGGGTTAGCCTGAAATCTAGCACAATAACACACAGAAAACATGATATCAGGCCTGCTAGCAGTTAAATACATCAGTGAGCCTATCATTTGACGATAGAGCGTGATATCGACAGCCGGTTTGTCAAGAGATGGGGTAAGCTTGGTGCTGAATGTCATTGGGACTTTGACTTTCGAGTCTCCCATCATGCCAAACTTTGCTAGGAGAGTCTTTGTGTAAGCTTCCTGATTAATAAAGATGCCTTCGGGTCCCTGTCTTATGTTTAAACCAAGGAAAAAGTTAATAGGACCCATTGAGCTCATTTCAAACTTAGTCTCCATCAACTTTCTGAATTCAGCTGTTAAGCTGTGATTCGTGGAGCCAAAGATGATGTCATCGACATAAATTTGAACTATCATAAGATGGTTACCTTCCTTTTTGCGAAAGAAGGTTGGGTCAACCGAACCTTGTTTAAATTTAGACATCTTTAAAAATTTTGTAAGCGTTTCATACCAGGCTCTCGAAGCTTGTTTGAGGCCGTACACAGCTTTATCCAGAATATAGCAATGATTTGGATACTTTTCGTTCACGAACCCAGGAGGTTGCTCCACATACACAGTTTCTTCGAGTTCTCCATTGAGAAATGCACACTTGACATCCATTTGGAAAACCTCAAAGTTTTTGTGAGCAGCATAGGCCAGAAATATTCTAACAGATTCTAGCCTAGCTACTGGAGCGAACGTCTCTTCGAAATCAATTCCTTCCTCCTGACAGTATCCCTTGACCACCAGACGAGCCTTTTTCCTTATGAAATTACCTTCCTTGTCCATTTTGTTCCTAAAAACCCATTTGAGACCAACAACTGAAGCATCTGGAGGAGTTGGAATGAGGCGCCAGACTTTATTCCTTTCAAACTCGTTCAGTTCGTCTTGCATTGCTTGAACCCAATCGGAGTGATCGAGGGCAGTGTTCACTGTCTTCGATTCAACTTTTGATACGAATGAGTTAAACATACAAAACTCAACCTTTGAAAATAAGGATGTCTGTTTAGCCTTCAGTTGAGATCGGGTTAGAACTTTTTCAGATACATCACCAACTACTTGAGAGATAGGATGATCTCTGGTCCATTTGGTAAGAGGAGGGTAATTCGGATCAAAGGTTGGGTCTAGATCAGCATTGATCATTTCTTCTGGCTCAGATTGGCTATCGTGATCAAGCGTCATATCATCATGCTCCCCCTCAATTGATGAGTCTTGAGAAACATGAGGTTCAGGGGTTTCTTGTGGTGCTGGACTTTCAGGCGTTGAAGAACCTTCGTTTGGAGGGGCACCTTCGGTTGGTGAAGGACCTTCGGTTGAAGTTGTAGAGCTTGGCTTCCCTTGGACTTGTGAGCTTGGCTCCCCCTCGACATGAGAACTTGGCTCCCCCTCGACTGAAGCATTGTTGGATGGAGATTCATCAGTGGGCGATTCTCCTTCATGCATTCTTCTTGCAGCATCTTTGACAATTTGCTTCATATGATCAACTTTGTTGTCAGCTGCACCTGCTTCTGAGAGAGAAGCTTTTTCCGGTTCGTCAAAGAGTTCCAGAAATTTCTCGTATAAATTGGCGATCGAGACTGTGACTTGGCCAGTTTGAGGAAAGATTTCCCCGGCAGTGTCATCTATGGCCTGTAGCTTCTTGACATAGCTATCGTCGAAGGTCACATAGTATGTCTCTTCAATCCTTCTTGAACGTTTGTTTAGGACCCTGTACGCAGTGGATGTGAGTGAGTAACCCAGAAAGATTCCCTCGTCGGCTTTCACATCAAACTTGTTGCGGTGTTCTTTAGAGTTAAAGATGAAACACCTTGAGCCAAACACATGGAAAAATTTTACATTGGGCTTTCTGTTGTTTATTATCTCATATGGTGTGAGTGTGAATCGCTTGTTGAGATAGGACCTGTTCTGTGTAAAACAAGCAGCAGAAATAGCGTCAGCCCAAAAATAAAGAGGTAAGGAAGCGAAACTTAGCATAGTTCGGGCAGCTTCACACAAGGATCGGTTTCGTCTTTCGACTATACCGTTCTGTTGTGGTGTGTAGGGAGCTGAAAAATTGTGACTAATTCCCTTTTCTGCAAGAAACTCTTCAAACTCCCTGTTCTTGAATTCAAGACCATTGTCGCTCCTGATGTTGCGAACGACCTTCTTGAGCTGGACTTCAATTTGCTTGATAAACACTTTCAGCTTTTGAGCCGCTTCAGATTTGAGCTTTAGAAAGAACACCCATGTAAATCGTGAAAAGTCATCAACGATAACAAGAATATACTTGCTACTACCGATGCTTTCGATAGATGAAGGACCACACAAATCAATATGAAGTAATTCGAGTGGTTCAACAACTTTTGTGTTGATTACGGATGGGTGACTTTGACGACTCTGCTTTCCCATTTCGCATGCAGCTCACAAATGCTCTCTGTCGAACTTGAGCAATAGAAGACCCCTAACATGACCTCCAGTGACAAGTCGGTTGATATCTTTGAAATTGAGATGAGAGAGTCTTCGGTGCCACAACCAGCTTTCGTCGGATTGAGCTTTTGATAGCAGGCATATGGCTGGGTTTCCTTTGATGGGTTTCATGTTTAGAGGAAACATTTCACCCTTTCGCTCTGACTTCAGAATCACTTTCTTTGTCTTTTTCTCTATGATTTCAGAACCTTCATCGTCGAATGAAACTTTGAGACCTGTACCTCCAACAAGCTGAGATATACTGATGAGGTTGTGTTGGAGTCCTTCCACATAAGCCACCTTCCTTATTGTAAAGTCACCATTCGTTATCATGCTGTATCCTTTTATAGTGCCAAAAGAGTTATTTCCAAACTTAACGTTGCCACCATTTGCAAGAGATCTGTATTCCCTGAGCTCCTCTTTCCTCCCTGTCATGTGACGTGAGCAGCCATGTCAATGTACCATTCTTCGTCAAACTGCTCGTCACTTATAACCTGCAAAAATTAAGCAGATTTAGGAACCCAAAGTTTATTGGGTCCATGTGAGCTTTTCATGGGAACGGGAATAGTAAAAGAGATGTCAACTAGATATGTTCGTTTTATTAGAGTTGTTTCATCTTTCTTTTTAATGGTAAAGACTTTTATTTTGTTAGGATTGGGTGTGTTCGCTTTGGACTCTGGTTTGGATTCATCGACCTTCTGCTTTCCCTTCTGTTCAGCTGATGAATGAGGTTTTTGAGAACAAGCGGGATTAGCTTTAGATCAAGATGGAGATGAATTGGTGGAAGTAGAAGAACGAGAAGAATTAGGAAGAGAGGATTTGGATGGGGAGGACTTCCTGGCTGATGACTCTAGGTGACCCTTTTGCTTTTGATCATTGGAGGGGCTGACCTTCGAGTCTTGTTCTCTTTTGACTTCAGAGCCGAACCTCTGTGTTCGGTTGGAGTTGTTCTTGGAACCGAACCTTTGGTTTCGGTTGAAATCCTTTTCAGAACCGATCCTTTGCTTTCGGTTGGTATTTTCTTGCGAATCGAACCTTGGCTTTCGGTAGGTATTTTCTTGCGAACTGAACCTTGGCTTTTGGTTGTTGGAACTTTCAGGCTTTCTTACAGGATTGTTTTCATACTTCAGATTCTTGTCTTGGTGTGAGTAGTATGCATTCTGGGAGTGCCAGAATTGTTTCCTTTCAGAAAGGTTTTTCCTGTATCTTTGGTTTCTTTCTATCTTCTTATCCCTCATCTGCTTAGGTTGATGATGAACATTCGTTTTCGTTTTTGTTGTCACCTTGGCTGGTTCCTTTTGAACTTCAGGAGTTTTACTTTGAGCCGAGGGAGCAGAGGGAATATCCGAAGAGGATTCAGTTTGCACTGAGGAAGTGGAAGGAATATCTGAAGAGGTTTCACTTTGAGTTGAGGGAGTGGAAGGAATGTCTTCTTTTGCTGATCTCCCATCCTCCTGAGGAATATCTTTCGTACCACTGGTGCTTTGCTCACTGAAATTATCGGGCTTATTCAATGGTTCAGGTATATACCTCCCTTTTCTCATCCAGGAGGTTCTTTCAGATAGGCCAACGGTTTCATTTCCATTATCTATTGGAGCTTCCCAGAAGTACTCATCACAGCCATCAGCATTGTCTTCGTTTACAATATCTGTGAGCTCAGCTGTTTGATGTTCGGTTACTCCAGTCACTTTGTATACTTGATTCGGAGTGGTCCTGACCTTTTGATACACAACTGCTTTTTCTATTAATTTTGGGGACTTTTGTTGGGACAATCGAGCGAACTCCACAGAGTTTTCAGAAATTAGGTTTTTGTGGTTTTCAGTTTCGCTTTTAACAAACTCTGAGCAGTCAACTGTATCTTCTACAGAAATTTCACTCATGTTTTCGTCCTCGTTAAGCTCAGATGCATTTTCAACATCGATTTTGTTTTCTGAGCTTACGTTGGCGTTTAGAGAATCAAATTTTTGCATGGTTTCGGTTCTCAGTTTAAGTCTGTCATTTTCGTCCAAAAGATTTTTGAGCATGTCCTTGTGGTCTTTGGATTTAATGAAGGACTCAATTTTGTCCAGTCCATACATGTAGGTCGGATTGACATCATCAGACGATATCACACTCTCACAATTGTAGGCTTCGGCATCGATTTCATCCTCCTTAAATTCTAGGAAGGGCAAAATCATGCGATGGATCTTTTGGCCTATCTCACAATCCAAATGAAGTTGAGTAATATTGGAATATAAACGTTTAGCTATTAAACAAAAAACATTTCGTTGTTTTAACAATTTCAAATTGTCTCTCTGCAAATAAATGTTTTCGTCTTTAACTTTAACTAATTCTGACTCTTTTAACTCAATCCACATTCGCCGCTCCTCACTCTTTGACGCCACCCTGCTTAATTGATCAGTCAGGTTAGAATTGGTGACTCGAGTTTGAGTTAAGCTACTATCTAAATGAGAAATTCTTGTATTAACATTTTTTAGTTCTTTCTCATATGAGGATGGTGGAACTTTAGATGAAATAAAAACAGATTGTACCTTCTTTATCAGTTCATCGAGCTCATTGAACTGCTGGCTGAGTGGTTTGGCCGTAAAGCACATATCCTCCTGTACCTTCGGTCCATCGCTTCCTCCATCGGTATTGTATCCCCTCATTTGAGATACGTCAGTCACCATGAAGCATTTTCCACCACTGCTTTCCTCCTTAGCCACATAAGCCTTTCCATGGGTAGGCTTCCTCACTTCTTCGTCTTCTGAGTCAGTAGACCAAACTTCTGTGCTACCGAACTCATCGTCATTAATCGAACCCTGCACAATAAGAGCATTAATAGAAGGGTTAGCAGTAGACTTCTTCTTTCTCAACTCATCCAATCTCTTCTGCAGCACGGCTTCCTCATCATTTCCATCGTCCTTTTCAGCCATCTTCTTAAGAACACAGTCCTTAGCATAGTGGTTCTTGCCACCATAGTAGAAACAGCTTACTCCGGAATCGCCATCTGCCTTCGGTTCCTTCTTGGGCTCCTCAGCCTTCGGTTCATTGTTCACCTTTTCAGAGCTGTAACTCCCCTGCCAGTTTCGGTTTTTGTTGCTGGGGAATCTCTTCTTTATGAACCTCTTAGGATTGGATACCATCATGGCATAATCCTCAGTCGTGAGGTCATATTCCTCCAAGTTGAGCTCTTCATCCTCCATCACAGCTTTACTTTTAGATAGGAGGGCCAACGAACCAAGACTAGAAATGACGTTCTTCTCTTGAACCACAATCTTCTCTTGGGACTTTAGAGTACCCACCAGTTTCGCCAAAGAGTATGATTTAAACTGCTCATGGGCTTTGACTGTGGAAACCACTGCTCTCCATTCAGATCTTAGTCCGTTCAAGAAAGTAACCTTCTGTTCGATGAGCTTCCTTTCAATGTCGTGTTTGATCATCTTGCTGAGAAGATGATTGAAGCGATCAAACGTCTGGGTCACCGTTTCTTCGGCCCCTTGCCTGAATTCTCCAAACTCAGATAGAAGCAAGGTTTGAATAGAATGTTCAAGATCTTCGTCTGTGGAATACCGTTTGCGAAGTCTATCCCATACTTCCTTTGCCGTAGTACATGAGCTGACCAGTCTGAATGTGTCGGACTGAAGGGCGAATCTGATCAACCTTAGAGCTTTAATATTGCACTGGAATTTGTCTTTTTCATCTTGTGCAATATCCTTCACGTCCTTAAGCAGATCGTTGTACTCTTTTTGCGTCTTAATGATTCTGGATGTGGCAGAATGAGAAAACGGTCCATTGATGATGGCTTCCCAGATGAGATAACCATTGTCCTCCGATCCAATCACGTAATCTTCAAAATGATGCGCCCATACTTCATAGTCATGGGTGTATAAGATTGGAATCTTTGTCGTCAAACCGATGCTGTTGGAAATATTAATAGGGTTTGATTGCGTTGCGTCCATTATGATCGTAAAAACCTGTTCAAAGATCAGACTTGTAATAAAGCAGATTAGGGCAAAACAATAAATATTAAGATACGTCAATTAAGATGACGTCTCAATAAATATCGATGATTGCGGAAAACCCTAATGGAAATCTTTTTCACAGAAAAGATGTGTATCGATTACACAGCCTCCTGCTCTGATACCAATTGATGGGATTAAAACAACTTTTAATCTATGAAGATCGATTAGATCTTGAACAAGTATATGAATATAAAACAACAAGAACGCAATAATAAGAACAAAACAGCTTGAATCAAACGTGTCGAATGATTAAATAAAATCCTCAGAAGAGCTCGATTAAGAACATCTGTAGGGTTTCAAAGCACTCCATGGATGATGGCAATGGGCCCCTTTGATGTATACTAGGTTAAAAGCCCAAGACTTGTCTTTTCCCTATAAATTGTCATGTATTATTCATTATTAGGGTTAAGAGAGTGAGGCAAAATGTAGCCGCCACGTGAGGTTTCTTGTAGAGTTAGATTCTAATTTCTTAAGTGTAATTTGTTCCTCACAATTCAATAAATCGAGTGATCATTCGACATAATCTTCATTATTGTGTTTGTTCTTATTTTCCGCATCTTGTTCATCAAATCACAATTAGGGTTTTAATCCCAACAAGTGGTATCAGAGCGGGTCTTTGAAGATCTATTGATCTTTGAAGTATCGGTTCTTGATTTGATGATTTTCTGCACATATATTGAAGATTATTGGTGTTTTGGCGGTATGGAATCAAGATTTCTGTTCAAGTTACTGTTCATGGAGGTTTATATTGTTCATCTACTGTTCATCTGTTTTTTTTAATCTGAATCATTTTTCTATTCGTTGGGGATCAAATTATTCGCTTAATCCCAAATCAATTTATTCCTTTGTTTTTAGCCTTTGAATCCAATCGTATTTGCTTTTGCTTTGGCCCAAAATGTTCAGTCCGTCACTGTTCATAAAGCGAGTATCTGATGATAATCACGATCCAGTTTTATTTGACCCTAATATTACATCTATGTCTCCGTTTCCGTTTGCGTTCTTGTTTTGTGCTCAATTCGATAATTCTTGTTTGTCAATTTCAACATCCGTGGCTATCGACTAAAGATATTGGGTTTTAATCCCATCAAAAAGTTTGGGCGATCGTTTCTGTTTCCTGTTCTCACCTGTTGCACAATTTTTTTTAATCGATATCTTGTCTTGTTGGAGTCTAATAATCGAAATCCAAGTTGTATGATTTATTTGACATCGATTATGGTCGATCGTTTGTTATGGTTATGATAAATCTTCTTGATCCAGAAATCGATTTTGAAAGTGCGATTTGATGGGTGTTATACTGATATTTCGAGCACCAGTGCTGAACAGACGAAGATTGGATGAACAAATCTGAGTTTTGATTTTGATGGTCAAAGAAATAAAAATTAAAATTGAAATGAATGATTTCTCCTGTGAATTTAATTGATACGAATGACATGTGAATCGTAATCGTCATTACATTTGGTAGCGTTCGGAACTAGAACATGATTGGGTCTTCAAAAACCGATTTGCTGTGTAATGGGTCTTGGTATGTTGGGGCTTAAATCGGAGGTGTGGTCAAACTTCAAGGCCAAAATTGATGTGAAAAGTTCTTACCAGTGAAGGAATGAAGAACGATGAACAGAATTGGTTTTCATTTAGTCAAACCAAATAGTCAAAATCAATGATGAAATTGGATCGATGTTGCAAGTGTGTTGCTTGGAAAGAATGAAATCGTGATTGAAACTTAACTGGGATTATTTTGGGGTGTTCGCCATTTGCAGGTCATACCTCAAAAGTCAAAATTGCCTTGAAAGTTCTTCCCGTGAACGTCCGCTTTGGGGGTATAATCGATGGACTTGGAACGAACTTGAGTTTTATGTTTGTGATTTGGTACGAACATCATACCTGCAACTGTTCGGATGTGAAATTGATTTCTGGGTTCACACAAGCAGTCGTTCTTCTCCCACGTTTGTTTGATTCATAAGCAAATCTATGACTGGGTTCATCTGTTACCTTAGAACGAAAGAGGGGAAAGCGAACATGTGGGTCGGCTTGGCTAAGGTTTCACTCCTTGTCCGCATCGTGATGCTTGATTTCGCTTTTGTATCAATGGCCTTGGAATGTACCTGGAACGAACTTAAGTTCGGTTGGTAGCTCTTGGAACAAACCTCGATCTTGGATTCGCGTGTTTAAGCTAGGTTCGGTTGTTAATGGTTGGAGCGAACGAATGATGAACCGAAAGCGAAAGGGGTTTCGCCTGATGAAGCTTGATATGAAACGAACCGAACGTTCGGTTCGCGTGAATAGATGGCAATCTTGAAACGAACCATGGTTCGGTTGATTGTGCTTGAAACGAAAGTCTACAAGGAGTTTGTGAACGCTCGTATGATCCCCTTCCAGTCGTGTTCTTTAAATTGGGGAAGATGACTTAAAGTTTCTTTTTTTTTTGTCCCTGCAACTCCTACGATTTGTCAATTCCGGTCCCTGTATTTTTCATGGCTTGGCGATTATGGACCATATCCAGAATTTGTTACAAATGAAGAGGCATTTGATGCTGAATTACCATTCCAGCCCCTGTTTTTCAGAAAGTGACAGTTTCGGCCCAATTTTCAGAAAAGTTACTACATTGAGGGTCGGTGAACAGTTTTGGATTCTTTAACGCTCATATTTTTTTTGTGAACAGAAAAATAAAGATTTCATCAAGTCTTGGCGGTTCGGAAAGTCGTTTTTTTTTAACGTCAAGTTTTCACGATTTTTTCCGGATTTTTTTTGTGTATGTCTTTTTGTCGCGGGGGAGCATAGTAAATTTTTATCCATTCAAGATCATTCTCATGACCAATTGAAGGCTTTATAATCATGTTTTTGATTATAAATCGGGGGAGAATTTGGTATGGCCATTCGAAATTGGATTTGTGACTTTTCAAAGTCGAAGATTTTTGATAAAGCTTGTGGGAGAATTATGAAGGTAGCTTTTTTTACAGAAGTTCTTCATCGAGCTCTACTAAGGTTTTTACAGAGAAGTATCCTTTACAACAAGAGTTCTTCATCGAGCTCTGCTAAGGAATTGTTATATCTCCGACTTCTTGTATTTTCTCGATCAAGTGGCGTTACGGATCTTAAAGTTTGGATTGTTACATGATATTTTTTGATGGCTTATATCATTAGCTTATTTGAAGATCGTTGTGACTTGGAGGGGGAGCTCTTCAAAGACAAGAAGTGATTCAGTTTCTTTGTTCTGAGATGGGTTTTATGGCGGGTTTGGTTTTCATGAAGATTCTTTGGGATTACATTCGAAAATGAAGTTTAAAGACATTACTTCAGTGCTTGATTTATATATCCTAGAGCCCGTGTTTGAAGACTATTGAAGAATCAAGATTCGTGGATTGCTTCATATATTCCTCGTTGCAAATCTTTTTATTTGCTAGATGCTTGTTTTGGAAGTTAAAGCATTGTCATCCATTCCATACTTTGAGGGGGAGATTGTAGGGTTTCAAAGCACTCCATGGATGATGGCAATGGGCCCCTTTGATGTATACTAGGTTAAAAGCCCAAGACTTGTCTTTTCCCTATAAATTGTCATGTATTATTCATTATTAGGGTTAAGAGAGTGAGGCAAAATGTAGCCGCCACGTGAGGTTTCTTGTAGAGTTAGATTCTAATTTCTTAAGTGTAATTTGTTCCTCACAATTCAATAAATCGAGTGATCATTCGACATAATCTTCATTATTGTGTTTGTTCTTATTTTCCGCATCTTGTTCATCAAATCACAATTAGGGTTTTAATCCCAACAACATCAACTGTAGAGGATTAGAAGATTACAAGAACAATTAAAGAAAAATGTTATACTCTGGATGAATCGCTATTTCGATAATCTCATCAATCTTGACCTAATATGCATGCAAGCATTTAACTTATATACAATACATAAAAGGCTCTCGGTTGGACAGGCCCAAACCAGAGAATATAAGGCTAAACTAACGAGCCCAAAAGACGCAACATCAAAACTATCTTCAGCCCTACAGATAGTCGAAGTATCTTCAGGAGTCGCTGGAGGCGACTAGGAGATTGCGATGGAGTGTAGTGACCGGTGGGAGTCCGGTAACTCAGATATCGGGAGATTGGTTAGACCAGAGTAGTCTCAGTGCATCCGGTAGGCAGATGGGAGGCAGCAGGATTTTCAGTCGGAGGAAGTAACGTTGAGGAAATTATGGGAAAGAGAAGGATTCAGTATGTTCCAACGGTAATGATCGGCATGGTGAGTGGCTGGAGTGTCGGACAAAAGGGTGTTGGATTTTCCAGACAGAGAATTGGAGGTAGTTCGCAGGCAGTTGATCATAGCAAACTTCGAGGACGAAGTTTAGTTTAAGTGGGGGAGAGTTGTAACACCCCAAAGTTTGGAAAGCCAAGAAAAGAAAGAAAACCTCAAGTTTAGGGGAGACTCGGCGAGTCCATGGAGGGACTCAGCGAGTCCGAGCGGGATCCGGGTTGTGGTGAAAGCGACCGACTCGGCGAGTCGGCCAAGGAGACTCGACGAGTTGGGTCTGATCGAGGAAAACCCTCAATTTGGGACTTGGAGCCTATTTAAGCGTCTCATTCTCTTTCCTAGGGTTCCTTTACTGCCTCTCTACCTCAGAACACCAAACCCTAGCCGCCATATCCGTTTTTGAGCTAGATCTTGCCTTGAAGAGTGCACTAAAGCTTGGAGGAGGAAGAAAGACCTTGGAGGTGCAAGAAGGGATTGTAGATCTGGGATTGAGGAGTCATTTCAGACCAATTGGAGGTAATAAGTTGTTGCTTGGACTCCCTTTGCATCTAGATCTATTCTTATGTGTGAGTTTTGGTCATTGTTGGTATGATATGTAACCAATTCGAGTTGGAGGTTCAGATCTGAGGTTGCTACCTCAGATCCATGTTGGTTTTGGTCTTGAACCCCCTAAAGTATCAGCCCTTGGTATGTTGAAGAAGCATGTTTGCCATAAACCCTCGTTTAGTGTGTTTTAAGCATAGATCTCTCAATCTACACGTAAAGTTTGCCGTTTTACGTGGGGAATAGGCCCTAGAAGTATGGATCTATGAGTTGGAAGTTCTGTTTGGCTCGAAAAGCCATTGCATGGATTGAGGACTGGATAGACTCGGCGAGTCCTTCGAGTGGACTCGGCGAGTAGCTTGAAGATGAGGAGGAACTCGACGAGTAGGATGAACAGCTCGTCGAGTCGGTTGAAGTTAGGCGTGGACTCGGCGAGTTGGACGAGCAACTCGACGAGTTGGTTGAAGATTGTCTAGGACTCGACGAGTCTGTTCTTGGACTCGGCGAGTCAGATCGCGAAACCCTAAACCCTTCGAGTTGAGACTCGAATCAGTGAGTCGAGTGGTGACTCAGCGAGTTGGACAGGACAGGTCTTGGAACTAGTTGGACTCGGCGAGTCATAGACTGACTCGGCAAGTCGAGTCACGAATAAGAAAGAACCTGAGCGTATGAACTCGGCGAGTCAGTAGGTAGACTCGGCGAGTAGGGTTGACCTGGAAGGTTGACTTTGACTAGGATTTTGACCTTGACCAGAGTTGACCTAGTGACCTTTGGAGGTCAGTTGGACTAAGTGTTATATGTATATTGATAGCTCGGAGAGCTAGAGGAGCAGCGGTTCAGGGGATTGTCGAGTAGCAGCCAGAGGTTTATCAGCAGGGTTCAGCAGTTCAGGTGAGTTTCCTTCCAGTAGGAACGAGTCTAAGGCCACAATGCCGGCCCGTTTAGCTAGCAGTAGTTTTTGGATGTTGATCTGATATATTAGTTAGTATGTTTGATGCCTTCGTGGCTCAGACAGGATTTATGTGTTATGTGTTCCGGGCTACGGCCCGAAGTAGTATGCAGTATACGTGTGTTCATGCTAGTTGATATGTTTATGTTATGTTCTGTTCAGTTAGCCCGGACTTCGGTCCGATGCAGGGGACAAGGTCCCAGTTAGTCCGGACTTCGGTCCGATGCAGGGGGCAAGGCCCCAGTTAGCCCGAACTTCGGTCCGATGCAGGGGACAAGGTCCCAGTTAGTCCGGACTTCGGTCCGATGCAGGGAGCAAGGCCCCAGTTAGCCCGGACTTCGGTCCGATGCAGGGGACAAGGTCCCAGTCAGTTTCCGGACTTCGGTCCGATGCAGGGGGCAAGGCCCCAGTTAGTCCGGACTTCGGTCTGATGCAGTGGGCAAGGCCCAATATGTGCTTTATATGTTTTTGTGTGGTATGTGGTAGATTGGGGGAGCTCACTAAGCTTCGTGCTTACGGTTTTCAGTTTTGGTTTCAGGTACTCGATTTTCAAAAGAGGAGCTCGGGAAGATTGCAGAGCACACACCATAGTCAGTTAGCCTGGGAATGTTTGACTCTGATAATGATATTATGTTTTGAATTTAATGCTCAAAAGTTATGTTTGACTTATGATACGTTGTTATAAACCTATTTTTAGTAATGTTTAAAAGAAATTTTTTAGTCATGATTTTTGGGTTGTTTCAAATATATTACAATTCGGAAGAGGGATGTCGTAATCCAATTGCAAAATATTTGAAGGTAGGTAAACGACGATTTACCAATTTCCACCATAAAAAACGAAAATGAACTTTAGGTTTTAAATGAATTAAAATTCCTAGATTCTTTGAGATTCATTGAACTTTTCAATGGCATGTTTAATCTCAATTATGTCCTTTAAGTTTGTAACTGGGATGCCGAGGATCACAAACAAGGTGTGAATAACCATGCAAATTAGCTTGGTGCGCTCAATGTCATTTATTACCTAATCAATGTGCCGGTTAACCACACACGCTCCATTGATCTATAACAAACATCAAGCTACCCTTTACTACACATTATCAGTCCCAAATTAGTGTGTCGGTTAACCACACGCACTCCACTAACGACTTAACAAGGTGCAAAGTGAAATTTCATGGGTTAGCACCAAATTCACATTTTCCCTAAGTAACTAAGATTGGGAATTTATAAGTGTTTAGTTACTTGGTATTTTCATTATACTGTTAATGAGAATTAATTTCCTATCCTACCCGTTCAGCTAACGACCCTCGACCAGTCAAGGAAGCGGTGGGTGAGAGTGGAAACCCATTAAACCACCATTTTATAGGTAGTAACCTTATACCCCCTTATAAACTGGCTTCGTGAATGAGGCCTACTAATGGTAAGACTGAATTTTTACTTATACATATAATATATTAAACTTTTAATATTATAATAGTATAAGGGTATATTTTAAACTTTTAAAATACTAAGTGGTTTAATCTATTAATTAAACTGTACTCTTAATTTAATTGAACTTAAACCATGTCATTATGGAATTATTAATTCTCGTTTAATTAAACACTTTAATTAACTATCAATAAAGTCCATAAAGATGTAATATGAATTATTCAAAACATCAAGATGCTAAAACAAAATTAAAACTATTTAATTTATTATTAAGTTAGGATGTTACAAACTATGACATTGCTCATTAGAAGTTTAGATCTAGTTTATATGAGTTTTGGACCCTTTTTGGTCCCATGAATGAGATCTAGTGGTTTGATACCATTTCAGGAGCTATGAGTTGCTATTCTTGGAGTTTCTAAGGTTCAAGGTCCATAAAGTTGGCACCTTTAGGGTTTAGAATCACCCATGCATGAGATTATGTCCATTTGGTGAAAGTAAAGTGTTATATCTTGAATTTGGGTCCTTTTGGGGCATGTAAATTGACCAAGCCAATGACTTTATGGTTCTAGACACTTATTAGGATTCATATATGTGTTTTGGAATTTTAGACTTAAGCATTAAGTGCTTAAGGAGGATTTTGGCTTAACGGGTGAGTATGTTGGGTGTACAAGTTTGTACACACTGCGTACAAGCTACATAGTGTGTACGCTTAGTGTACATCTGAGCACGCCCCGTGTACTCAGTCAGATGGGTTTTTGCATTTTGGGCTTCGAATTTGGGCTTTCTTTTGGGCTTGGGTGTTTGAGTTCTTATTAGGCCATCTGAGTGCAAGTGTTTTGGACTAGGAAAAATTGTTGGGCTTTAAGGTAAGGCCCGTGTAGGGTTTTGGGCCCAATTTGGTAAATTAGGCCATGAATGGGCCTTAGATGATTAATTGGTTTGGATCTTTTAGATTGTGAGTTTGGGGCTTAGTCTTGGACCAAACTAGGTGAGGGGTAAAATGGTCCTTTTACCTTAAGTATGGATTGATGGATATGGATTGGAACCCAAATGTTAATTGGGTGTTATTTTGTATTGATATCTTGGGGATTCGCTAGACCCGCAGCCATGGATTTTTAGTGAGATTCAAGAGTCGAGGTGAGTTTCCTCACTGGTTTAGAGGGTCTAAGGCACCAATGTCGACCTTATTGTTTATGTTATGATGTTAGGATCTATGTGACCCTTGCATGTGTTATGTGTTGCTATGTATATCGGGCGGGGCTCAATGCCGACGAAGCCCGATGACTGAAACGTATGCTATTGTTTTATGATCATTGTATGTGTTAGCATGTTTATGTGATATATTATATGTGTATAGTGGGTGGGGCCTAAGAATAAAATATATGTATACCGAGCAAGGCTTGGTGGAGGGCGGGGCCCGATGTAGAACGAGGGCCCAATATTTGATTTATTATGTATGGCACGTGGTAGTTTAGGGACTCACTAAGCATTGTGCTTACAACTTTCAGTTTATGTTTAAGGTACTTATGGTTCTAATGGGAAGAGCTCGGGATGACTACATCGCACACACCACATAGTTTTCGGTTTTGTGATTTAATCTGATTGATATGATGTTGATACACTTAGTTTCACTTGGATTGTATTGATGATGTTTTTGGAATACTGTTTTATTTAAACTGAAAATGAAAATTTTGGGTCATATTTTTGGGACGTTTCATTTTTATTTTACAATTATAGCCTAAACTGGACGATTTTGATCTTGATATGAGTTTGGTTGAGGACTTTATCTTGAGTTGCAAACGTGGAATGTACTTTTGATCCAAGTTGGACGATTTTGCTCCTAAAGATGGTATTTGCACTTTTAAGTGGATTTAGGTGTTGCTTGTAATCTTGTTGAGCACTTATGCTAGCAGATGTGATCTCAACTAGATAAAGTTATTTTGCAAGGTTCTTAGCATTGTATTCATCTAATTTTATTTCTTGTATTTTGTCCAGTTTTTGCTAGCTATCTATTTTTACAAGTCATTTTTGTTAAAAATGTTATTTTATAATGGTTCTTGCTCCACTTTGCTTGGTTTTTAGTTGGTTCTTTGCTAATAGGATTATAATACTTTTAAAAATTAGTCTTGAATATTAGTCTAAATCTTGATATGGAATTGAAGAAAAAAGAATTTGAGCTATTTTGTTTGGTTTTTAATTATTTATTTGTTAATAGGATTAGTATATTATGTTTAAGCTAATAGGATTAGGGCCATTTTATATGGTTTTTTACTTTTTTAGTCAGATTTATAAATTATCATCCAACTTCAAATCTGTTTGTTTTTTCGGTCATATTGTTTAGAAGGTTCTAATTAACTTGAAAAAGAAATTATTTTTTTCTTATGTATTAATTTATAAGACATATTTGTTAGCTATCGAAGACATTAAACATGTTACATGTCTCCAAAAAAATTGTACTAGTATTTTTGTTTTATAAATTTATGTTCCGTATGAGCTTGGTATATATGGGGATTATCGAGTCTCTTTCATCCGGAGCATGGAAAACCAATAGAACGACCCTACATATGAAAATTTTAAACTTGGACCGAAACGTGACTTTTGTTATATAAAAATAAAACAGTTTATAAAGAGTTACAAGAAATGATAAAAAGAGATAAAAAAACATTAGACATAAGTTTTAGTAAGAATAATTGCGGATGTAAAATATTTAGATGAAAGTAACTTAGCTTTTTGTGGAACAAATGAAAAAAATATATAAGAATTATAATGGTAACTTTTTGTGTATAGTTCAATTGATTGTTGAATTTGATTCAGTAATGAAACCAAATTTTTTTCATTATCTTAGTCATAAAACTCAAAATGAATTAATTGAAATGTTGACATCTCAAGTAAAAAATGCATTTATTAAAAAACTAAAAAATACAAAATATTTTTATATATTCCTTGATTGCATTTTAGATGCCGGTCACAAAAAACATATGAGTTTGACTAAAAGATGTGTCAATGTTGCAAGTGTTCCAATAAAATGGGGTTTTTTTTCTAGAGTTCTTAGTTATAGAAGATACATCTAATTTAAGACTTTTTAATGTTTTCAAAATATAAAATGCAACATAAAGGTGTACACAAAAGATTGCTTGATATAAATTCAAGAGTTTTATATATGTCTTTGATATAAATTCAAGAGTTTTATATATGCCTTTGATATAAATGCAAGAGTTTTATATATGGCTTGTAGATTTCATAATCTTAATTTAGTTTTTTGTGATATGACTAATCTTGTTATAAAGCTATATATATATATATATATATATATATATATATATATATATATATATATATATATATATATATATATATATATATATATATATATATGGTACTTTTCAAATGATATATAATGTTTTCTTTTAGTTCTACAAAAAGATTGAATGTTTTACTTGAGTATGTAGATGAATTAACTCTTAAATAATTGTTTGCAACACGTTGGAAAAGTCATATTAAAAGTGTTACAGAAATAAAAACTCAACTTTTTCAAATTAAAGAAGCTTTACTAAAATTAGCTAAAATGAGTGATGATGACGAAGTTTGTAGAGATGTCGAATCATTAATAAATGATGAATTTTCTGGTTTTGAATTTTATTTTAAGTTTAGTAATATGACGTGATATTTCATTTAGAATTAATTTCGTAAGTAAAAAGTTACAATCCAAAGATATGAATCCTCATGTTGCGGTAAAAAATTTAGAGAGATTAGCTAATTATTTTGAAATTATGAGGAAAATGGGTTTGACTCTACCATTATTGAAGCTAAAGAAATAACACATAATATTAGAGTTGAACCTGAATTTCTTATTAAATGTATTTATTATAGAAAAAACAATTTGATAAAGTTCCAAATATTGAAAGAGAACAACAAACTTTTAAAGAAAATTTAAAAGATGTTATTTTATTATTCAAATGAATATGGCTTTTAGCCTTTTACACAACTGAAAAATAGATTTGAACAAATGCAACATTTTGAACTATTTTTGGATTTTGTTTGATGATTCAATGTTAAAATCCTTAGTTGATGATGAATTAAAAAAATGTTGTAAACTTGAAACTAGTTTGACTGTTAATGAAAAACTTGATATTGATGGAAAAAATTTATTTATTTAGTTAAAAGTTTTATAGGTAATGTTGTCGAATGAGACGGCTATTCAAATCATGGAATTCACAAAGAAAATAGACATGTTTCCCAATGTATTGGTAGCATATAAAATTTTGTTAACAATACCGGTTACAGTAGCTTTTGCAGAAAGAAGTTTTTCAAAATTAAAGTTAGTAAAATTATATCTTCGAAGTACCACGCATCATGAAAGATTAAGGGATTAACAATTTTGAGTATTGAAAGTCACTTACTATAAAGTCTTGTTTATCAAAAAATTAGAGATGTTTTTTGTTTAAAAGAAATACCCGTAGACATCATTTTAGATTATTTTTTTGTATGTTATTGTTTGTATAATCATGATTTAGTTTGATTATAAAATTTATTTTGCTTTGTTGTACCTTTCTTATTATAGAGTAAATTACACGAATGGTCCCTATGGTTTGGGGTAATTTGTGCATTTGGTCCCTAACTTATTTTTTTAACTCGAAAAGTCCCTACTGTTCGTTTTTGTTACACGCTTGGCCCCTACTGTTTGTTTTTATTATGCGCTTGGTCCCTACTGTTTGTTTTTGTTATGCGATTGGTCCCTCTGTTACCTAAAAAGACTATTATTTAAATAGAAAAAAATTATGGGATAAGGTAAGGTGAGGGGGGTTGGGGTTGTGGTGTGTTTATTTAAAAGTTTTAAAAAATCAAGGGCAAAATAGTTTTTTTAGGTAAGAGATGGACCAAACGTGTAACAAAAACAAACAGTATGGACCTTCTGAGTTAAAAAAAACTAAGTTAAGGATCAAACACACAAATTACCATAAACGATAGGGACGATTATTGTAATTTACTCTTTATTATATATATGGACATTTTTTAGTATCTCGATCCGGACATGAAAAGTCAATGAACCGGTCTTCTACCAAGACAACTCGTGTTTAGATATTTTGCATTCTACAAATAGGGCTTCATGGGCCTACACAAACCCATCAAGATTCAAGAATCCTCTTCTAATCCCCTCTTAGTCTCTTACCCCACGTCCCCACCAGTTGGAAACACTTTGCCCAACTCTCCCCGCTACATTCATTTACTTTCTCCTAACGAACACTACCTTAGAGGATGACCAAGAGCACAATTAATTAGTCAAAATCTATTTTCCGTTTTATCTACTCATGTGGTATTTGTTTTACCATGGATACCCCCTTAATACTTTTATCATCCGTAGTTATTGACGATCAACAAAATCTATCCTAATAAATAAGAACGATTTTGTAAAATAGTATTTTTTTATTCATTTGATATTTGTCATTTTCTAGATTTTTTCTTTTAAATTATTTGATATCTAATTGTCATTTATATTGTTTTTTTCTTTTTTATTCAAATTCTACCTATTAAATGCCACCTAGTATTAATTAATTTTATTAATATATTAATTAATGTATATAAAAACTTTCTATTTATAAATTCTTCTTTCTATTAATATATTAATTAATATATATATGTATATTAATATAGACATTACCTTCTATTTCCTAACTCATATTAATTAAATTTATTAGTATACATTAATTAAGACCAATTACATAAATGATCCATGTGTTTTAACAAATGTCACAAACTCAGTTGTTACTTATTTTTTTTTTTTTATAAACATGGCCTTTGTGATTACCAAAACTTGGGTGAGTGGTGTTTTTTTGTGGGGTCTCTTTTTACCATAGAGAAACCCTAAGTAATTTCTGAAATATTTTTATTGGTTGAAATTGTATTATTTTCCGAAAAAACTGATTATTAGTAGTTGATTATAAATTGATTTTTTATAAAAATGATAATAAGGTATCTAATATGTGTTTTATTAGCAACATACTTTTTTGCTCACATGGATTTTACACCTAGTTTTAAAACAAATCAAAATCACTAATTATAGCTTAAAAACTAATAGGAGATTTGTAGAAACTTCAAACAACTTAAAAACCTAGCCCAAAGCCCAAAACAATTATTTCTAGAAAGATTATACTTTAGACTTTATATTCACAAATATGCGTAAAGGTTCTTCTAATATAAAAAGTTTAGCAAAAATCAACGACAAAAGTAAGCTTCCCACCAAACCTCACATCGTATTGAAAATAATTTTTAATTTAAAAAGCATTGGGAACAACAATAATCAATTATTCAATTCATCGTATTCAGTCACGTGGTTTTCAACACTTTTATAATAAACGAAACTACCCACCAAGCCACGCATCGTTTTAACTCCTCCATGAAAAAAACATATATTTTAATTCATATTACACCAATCACACAGATGAAATAACAATGTAGCACATGCTATGAAAAATAACACAGATATCTTATAAAAATAGCTTTGTTAAGATTTAAGCTCCTAGAATCACAACCTTTTCAATTTAGAACAAAATAAACTTTTGTACCATACCTCCAAAAGAAAAAAACTAACAACAATATTCCAGAGCTACATAAACAAACTTCAGTAGTAATAAAAAGAAACATGCTAAAAACTCTTTAAGATGAAACAGCAGGCTCTATCTTCCTCATCGGAAGGCCGAGTTTCTGATCATCTTCATCATGATAAACATACGCAAAACCACCATGTCTGGTCATATCCATACCTGCTGTTTCATCCTCCGCCGAGATCCTTAGCAACCCAAGCTTTTTAAGAATCAAAAACAACGGACCCATTGTGGCACTCACGAACCCAATAATCACTAAAATCTGGATCACATGTGCTGCTAGAAGTTTTCCACCACCACCCATGAACAACCCATATGGCCTACCTGGTTTCCCTGGATACACCTCGTTCACATACTTCTCCTTAGCGAATAAACCAGTGAAGATGATCCCCCATGCTCCGCAACCGCCGTGAAGCTGAGCCGCCTCTAATGGGTCGTCGTATTTCATCTTCTCCGCTAGCTTGTTGAACCCTGTTAAGACACATGCGGCCACGAATCCGCAGATGACTGCAGCCCATGGATCAACCACCGAACACCCTGAGGTTATGGCTGCGAAGCCACCCAATAGTCCGTTGCAGACATCGACTACATTCCAGTGTCCGGAGAGTATTCTCTTACCGAACAGAGTGGTTAGGGCGGCTGTGCAACCAGCTAGGGTTGTTGTTACGGCGGTTCTACCGACGGCGCTCCATTGTCCGTAATAGCTACCTGATTCGTACGGGCTTAGGATTTTGACAAACGAACCTGGGTTAAATCCGTACCATCCGAACCATAGCAGAAAAGTACCGAGCACCACTAAGGAGGCGCTATGGCCGCGTAAGGCGACTGATCGGCCGCTGTGGTCAAATCGGCCGATTCTTGGGCCTTCGATTAAAGCACCGTATAAGCCTGCGATCCCACCAACCATATGAACAACACCAGATCCTGCAAAATCGATGACACCTGATCCGAGAAATAAGTTATCCATGTTCGTGGCACTTGCCCATCCATCGACGGACCAGAACCAATGAGATACGACAGGGTAAACGAATCCGGTCAGGAATGCCGAGTAAATCAGATAAGCGACGAATTGAGTTCTCTCGGCGATAGATCCGGATGTGATTCCGGCAGCGGCGATGGCGAAAGCCCACTGGTACAAGAAATAGCTGTAGTCGAAGTCAGACGAAGGCATATTCTGAAGGGCAAAGTTGTGTTTACCGATGAACCCATTGGATGGGGTACCGAAGGCAAAAGCGAATCCGAATAGGTAGTAAAATAGACCACCGGCGGCAGCATCAAGAACGTTAGTGAGCATGATATTCATGGTGTTTTTGGCACGAACAGAGCCTGCACAGAGCATGGCGAAACCAAGTTGCATGGAGAAGACGAGATATGCAGAGAAAAGAAGGTATGTGGAGTCGACGGCGTATGTGGTGTCGCTGAACTTTGTGGAGACGGTGTTAAATTGATCGCAGATAAAAGCGGCAGCGCCAGTAGCATTGGTAGTGTTGGCACCAAACATGGCTGCCAGTGCATCAGCGGAGCATGTAGGCGAACCCATTTTTTGGTTTCCTCCGGCGACGGCGGAAACCTAATTGGCCGAGTGAATATTGTTGTTACGGAGACGACAGTGTGGTTGTAAATATAGGAGGGGAAAATAGCGGAAAGAGAGGAGAGAGATTGGGAGCGCAACGTCTTTGACTGTTGACTTTTTCGTTCCTTTTTTCAAGATATTCCTATTATACACCCTTTTGTTTCTCTCAGTTTCCTATTTTGGTCCTCTGTTTTGTTTCACAACTGATGTTAAGTATACGTCATAGTTTTTAAACTTTTTAATTAACATGTATTTCAAAATAATAATAATAATAATAATCAAAAAGAAAGAATGAAAAAAAAAACTAAACTTCTCAGTCGCTTGGATATTTTTTTTTTATGTTCGTATTATATTTTTGAAATCATTCCTTTTATATATATATATATATATATATATATATATATATATATATATATATATATATATATATATATATATATATATATATATATATATATATATATCAGCTTCACATTTTATGTTCGTATTATATTTTTGTATGTTCGTATTATATTTTTGAAATTATTCCTTATTTATATAGAAAGTTGACTTTATATGAGACCATAAAATGTTTTGAAACATGTGATGTGAAGGGTTACCAACTTACCATATATTTACAATACCTACAAAAAGTTAAAAGAGATATTAAATATTTTTTTATTTTTACCCTACAAATCATTCTATCCAATTAATTAATAACATTTATTATTTTAATGCTCATTTAATTTAATAATATTATATTTTAGTATATTAAAATAACACATGTCATAATTTAATTGGAAAAAAAGATTTATAAAAATAAAAAATAAAAGAATATTTAATTTCTTAAAGTTAAAAAAAAAGTTGAAAATGAAATTAAAAAAAAAAAAGACTACTTATTTATTATTTTCAAAACTAATAAAATTTCTACTATTAATTATGTATTAATTACCTTTCATATTTAATAAATTCTAACATACTAAATCAATATATATATATATATATATATATATATATATATATATATATATATATATATATATATATATATATATATATATATATATATATATATAAGGTTAAGTTCAAATGAGAACACTATTTTATGTTACTATTCTACTATGAATTTAATATGTATCGTATTGTAGTAATTATAATATGAATATATTCAATTTTATATTGCTATTTTACTATAAAATTTATAAATATATGTAGCAATTTAGTAAATTCTAATGTGAATGTTAAATATGTGATTGTTCATATATTCGGTGATTAATAATGTCGTAAAGTTGTACATACAAAATTTTAATGTGAATATTAATGTGTGATTGTTCATATATTTGTTGATGAATAATGTCATATCGTTGTATATAAAAAATTAATAGTAGAATAGTAACATAAAGTAGTGTTCTCACGTTCTCACATTAAAAAGTGTTTTCATTTGAACTTAACCCTATATATATATATATATATATATATATATATATATATATATATATATATATATATATATAGTAGTTGTAAGACTATATTTGTAACACCCAGGATTTTGATAGCCAAGAAAGTAAAGGAAACCCTAAATTTAAGAGGGACTCGACGAGTCGAAGGAAGGACTCGGCGAGTCGGAGCGGGATCCGGGTCGATAAGTAAGTGACCAACTCGACGAGTCGGCTAAGTGGACTCGGCGAGTCTGGTCTGTGCGAGGAAAACCCTAAATCCGGGGCTTGGAGCCTATTTAAGCATCTTAATCTTCTTCCTAGGGCTCCTTTACAGCCTCTTGCACCCAGAACGCCGCACCTTAAGCCCCCATTGTGTTCATTCAAGCTTCTAGCCATTTTTGAGTGGGTTTAAGGAAGAAGAAGGAGTGGGAATCCTTGAAGCATCAAGGGGTGGCTTTGGATCTGAAGTTTGGGAAGCATTTCAGAGCAGTGGAAGGTATCAATTCGTTTCTCTCCTCCATATTTTTCCTTGGTTATGAGTTTTGGGGCTTTTAAGCCATGTTTAAGACCAATCTTGAGCTTGAGGTCCAGATCTGAGGTTGCTACCTCAGATCCATGTTTATTTTGGTATGTAATCCCATAAAGTATCAGCTATTGGGTGGAAATTGGAGTCTCTTGGTCCTAAACCCTAGCTATGGGTGTATTTTGCCTAGATCTCACTCTCTACACGTAAAGTTTGCAACTTTACGTGGGAAATAGGCTTGGGGAGGGTAGATCTATAGTTTGGAGCTCATGCATGACTCGGAAGTCCTCTGCATGTAAGTGGATCTTAGTGGACTCGACGAGTCCTTCGAGTGGACTCGGCGAGTAGCTTGAAGATGAGGAGGAACTCGACGAGTGGGATGAACAGCTCGTCGAGTCGGATGAAGATGGGCATGAACTCGGCGAGTTGGATGAACAACTCGTCGAGTTGGATGAAGTTTGTCGTGTGCTCGGCGAGTCTGTTCTTAGACTCGGCGAGTCAGGTCGAGTGGTCCCAAACCCTTCGAGTTAAGACTCGAGTCAGCGAGTCGAGCCAGGACTCAGTGAGTTGGTCAGGACAGGAATCGGGAATCAGTAAACTCGGCGAGTCAGGGGCTGACTCGGCGAGTAGAGTCGCGAGTGGAAGGACTCTGGATTTTTGAACTCGGCGAGTCAGTGGGGTGACTCGGCGAGTAGGGTTGACCTGGAAGGTTGACTTTGACCAGAGTTGACTTGGTTAACCTTTGGAGGTCAGTTAGACTAAGTGTTGGGTTGTTGTTGATAGCTCGGGGAGCTAGCGGAGCAGCAGTTCGGAGTTAGCGGTCAAAGGGGTTAGCAGCGGCAGTTCGGCAATATCAGGTGAGTTTCCCTTAGTATGAATGGGTCTACGGCCACAATGCCGGCCCATGTAGTTATGAGTAGAAGACCCGGGGGTTAGCCCTAGGCATAGTATGCTAGTATGATATTCGGACGAGGTCCAATGATAGAGGGCGGGTGCCCAAGGAGTAGTTATGTGATAGTTTATACTTGTCGTCTGTGTGATACTTGTATGTGCCTGGTAGGGAGGTGAGTGTGGGCGAGGTCCCGTATCTCACCAATAGCAGAGTGTGGATGGTGTTCCACATCTCAGTGGCGGCAGAGCAGGGGCGAGGCCCAAGTTAGAAAAGGAGTGAGGGTGGGCTGGGCCCGTACCTCACTATCAGCAGGAGTATGGACGAGGTTCCATGACTCATCAGTAGCAGGACACGGGCGGGGCCCAGAGATAGGCGAGGCCTTAGAGCAAGGGTTGTTAGTATATGTTTAGCTTATGTAATGTTATGTGATACGTTTATGTGCTATTACTTGTTAATGGGCGAGGCCCTGTGACAGGCGAGGCCTAAGTGAAACAGATCTGTATCCGAGCGGGGCTCGAAGCCAGGCGGGGCCTGGAGCGGCGGGGCCGTTGTAGAGGGCGAGGCCCGAAGTAGAGGGCGAGGCCCAGGATAGCGGGCGTGGCCCAGTATGTGCAGTATGTGGTTTTGCATGGTATGTGGTAAGGTGGGGAACTCACTAAGCTTCGTGCTTACGGTTTTCAGTTTTGTTTTCAGGTACTTCCGGTAGCGGAGGGAGGAGCTCGGGGTGATCGCATGGCACACACCATAGATTAGTCAACCTGGGAATGTTTACTCTGATAATAAACATGTGTTTTGAAAACCTATACTCAGTTTATGTTTTGGAATGATGTCTTTGGTTAAAGTAATGTTTTATTAAAAAGAAATTTTTGGTCTTAAATTTTGGGATGTTACAAGTTGGTATCAGAGCCTAGGTTTGAGGGATTCGGGCATACTCTCGGGTGTGCCTGAACTCAAACTGAGGGGTCGGATGAAAAGTTTTCAAAATGTGAAAAGACAGTTTTGTAAAAAGAATTTTGAGAATGAAAAACAGTTTTAGAAAAGCAAAAAGAATCCAGAAAGAAAAGAACTTTGAAAAGAGAAAAGAGGTGTGGTGCATGCAATCAACCGAGCTCAAGTAAGTACCCCCAAAATACCCATACAAATTTATGTTATGATTATCAGTTGATAGAACAGCATGCTAGAATAGGACTAAGGATCTAGGAATGATGCCTTATGTGCCTGTTATTTGTGCTTTTGAGTGCATGATAGTGCTGAATAGACAGTAGTAGGATAGCCTGTTTAGGTTATGCCTGAGTTTATGAGTTTGTGTTGCATGCTAGTTCAGATTCTTGCTATGTGGATATGATTGCTTGAGCATGTTGTGGTTAGACTTTCCCCTCGTTCGAATGCTGCTTGCTTTGTGCATTGTGGGAATTTGAGTGATGGGAGTTAGCCATTAGATAGATACGTTACGTCACATGTGATCAGGGTTGAATAATCTCAGAGTGTTGGATTTGGCCCTATTGCGCAGCTCTTGTTTGAGTCCAACCGTTGTAGGGACGAGTCTTTTACTTGAAGGATTATCTGAGCCTCGTCACATGTGGTGGTATCTAAGTGATGGCTAATTGGCATCACAAGGAGACCTTCAGCAGCTGAGGACTGGTTTGAGTTGAGTTAGAGGTTTCCCTAGGGTAAGCCTAGGATGAGATAGAGTTGGGAGCAATATTAGTGGATAAGGGACCTGGTGGAGTCAAAGCAATTCCTGAGGAAAGTACGGATAGATGTGGAAGGTAGTATGGGCCCGTACTACTGAAAGCAGAGGATCCGTACTTGATTCAGGAAGGGCTAAGACAAGATCGGGAACCTAGTAAGGGGTGTGTTTGGTCTCGCATCAGTGATGAGTATTCTGATTGTGGTTGTGGTATATTTTTCAGCATGGTGACATTGCGAGAGAGACCAGCGGGCGGATCAGGCGCCGGAGAGGGATCAGGATCGGGTTCAGGGACCGAGCAGCTCGAGGAGCGGATGAGAGAGTTGATATCAGCTGAGGTTACGCACAGTATTCTAGCTCAGACTCCTGTGATCTTTGGCACGGTCAAGGAGGGCATACTGGAGATCTTGGAGGAGAGGCTGGGAGCCTTCCGTACTGAGATGATGGCATTGATGGGAGCGCGTACCTTGACATTTCGAGAGTTCAGAGCCTGCGGGGCACCGGATTATCATGGGGCTAGGGACCCCATTGCTAGCAGCAGATGGTTGGCTGATGTTGCCAACGCTTTTCGTTCGAGCAAGTGTCCCGAGGGGGACAAGGTTAGACTCGCCTCCTGTCTTCTGAAGGACAGAGCGAGGGATTGGTGGGAGGAGATTGGTCATGCTTTGGGGGATGATGCCGCGTTGGACGCGATGACTTGGAGCGATTTCTCGGCCAGGTTCAGGGCGGAGTTTTCGCCGATTATTGAGGTGCAGTAGCTGGCACGAGAGTTTCAAGATTTGACGCAGACTACTGAGACTGTGGCGGAGATCACCGCTAAGTTCAGGGAGAGGGCTCTTCTTGTACCGCAGTATGTAGCGGATGAGGAGATGAAGAAGGCTCGGTGCCATGAGATGTTGAGGGACGACATCAGGGAGTTCGTGAGCAGGTCCAGCTGTAAGACGTTGGAAGATATGATTTCTTGGGCTAGGGAAAGGGAAATTGATTTGGAGCAGATCCGGAAGAGGAAGCCGGATGAGGTTCAGGTATCAGCAGGTTCGGGCAAAAGGCCCAAGGGATCGGATTCGAGATCGAGGGATCATCAGGACCGCAGTCGGTGCGGAAAGTGTGGCAGGGCGCACGGGGGTGCGTGCAGGAGTGGTAGCGGTGGTGAGTCTGGCTGCTTCAAGTGCGGTCGGACTGGTCATTTTAGCAGGGATTGTACTGTTACCGCCGCGCAGGGATCAGACACGATATGTTTTCACTGCAACCAGCGGGGCCACAAGAAGGCCCAGTGCCCCAGTTTGTCTTCAGCAGGACGGGTGATGGCACCCGCCCCTGCGACCTTGAGGATCACGGATGGCCGCCAGGGCCGGGTAGAGGCACCTGCAGCAGGGAGCAGGGCTTTCCAGATGACGACTTTGGAGACGCGAGCATCGCCGGACGTTGCAGTTAGGGGGATGTGCTCTATTGAAGAAGGTTTCGAAGGATGCAGCAACTGTAGCATGCTTGGGAGGGATTTGGTTCGTTTCGTTAGTTCGGAGTGGTGCAGTGATTGTGATGGATTGGCTAAAGCCCTAGCTATGGCGGGCTTGGGTTCCTCAGTGGATGGGTTATGGAATGGTAGCAAGGATCGGGATCTCTTTGAGTATTGAGCAGCAAGGGGTAAGCAGGATCGAAGTGGGGGAGAATTCTCCGGGTGTGCCCAGGGAGGAGCACACAGACCCAGAATGAGTGCGTGACCTCCGAGAGGGAAGAGAGAGAGGTAGTTCAGCGTTTGTTGGATTGAGGATTTCAGGGTTGGGAGTTTGAGAAACTCCACATCAGCTAGTGCGTGAGATGGCAATGGTTAGTTATGGTTGCGAATTCAGATGGTGGATCGCCTGAAGGACTCGCGGGAGTCGGAATGAGGATCTTGAGAAGCTGATGTCGCGTGGGTGCCTTCGTATTAGCAGTCGGCAATGGTTGGTGATGTAAGACTACGGGTAAGCCGTAGCATTCCTTAGTAGTTTCGTTAGCGGAGTCGGGGCGAGGCCCTTATCTCCTAGTGATCAGGTAGGGATCAGGAATGGGTAGTGGATGAGAATGTTAGGGAGTTGCCTGTATAGCTCTAGAGAGGTGAGACCTTGGGAGAGGCCGTTCCAGGATATAGTTGGGTGAGACCCGTGGGCGAGGCCCGTATGAGATTAGCAGTGCAGATGAGACCTGGGAGCAGGGTGCTCAGTTGTATGGTCGGGTGGGACCCGTGGGCAAGGCCCGCGCGAAGGTGACTAGACTAGTGAGACTAGAAGGATAGAGGCGGGTGGGACCCGTGGGCGAGGCCCGTGAGTTTTAACAACGCAGGTGGGACCTGGTAAGGACCTTAGTGTCAAGTTAGGGGATCGGGGATCCCGAGTTTGTAGTGCCTGGATGGCAGGATTGATTGAGCAGTTATAGATGGTCGAGGTTTCCTCGGTGGTCGCTGAGAGCGACCAGGGATGGTGTTGGTTTAGCTACCGGTGGGAGCCGGTAATCCAGTCATTGAGAGGTTGGTAGGGACCAGGGCGGTCCCAGTTTGTCAGGAAGTCAGTTGAGGAATAGCTGAATTGCCAGTCGGTGGCAGTGCGAGTATGCAGCGTATGGTGGAGTTCAGTTAGTTGAGTCGAGGGGTGCTCGACACCAAGTGTTGGCAAGAAGGAGTGTCAGTGAGTGCTGACGGTGATGACCCGTTCTGGGAATAGCAAGGGGGTGATGGAGTTAGTGAAGGATAGGACCTTCACAGTGTCAAAGGAAAAGTTGGTTATGAGGCTATGCCTTGGGAATGCAAGAGAGTTGCGCAAGGAAAGAAGTGGAGAACCTTTGCGGGTTCAGTGCAGTATTGGTGGAAGACCAGCGCAGGTAGGCGGCTGGTGTTGGGTATTGGAGGCAGACTGTTGGCGGTGGGCCATGGTAAACTTCGAGGACGAAGTTCAGTTTAAGTGGGGGAGAGTTGTAACACCCAGGATTTTGATAGCCAAGAAAGTAAAGGAAACCCTAAATTTAAGAGGGACTCGACGAGTCGAAGGAAGGACTCGGCGAGTCGGAGCGGGATCCGGGTCGATAAGTAAGTGACCAACTCGATGAGTCGGCTAAGTGGACTCGGCGAGTCTGGTCTGTGCGAGGAAAACCCTAAATCCGGGGCTTGGAGCCTATTTAAGCATCTTAATCTTCTTCCTAGGGCTCCTTTACAGCCTCTTGCACCCAGAACGCCGCACCTTAAGCCCCCATTGTGTTCATTCAAGCTTCTAGCCATTTTTGAGTGGGTTTAAGGAAGAAGAAGGAGTGGGAATCCTTGAAGCATCAGGGGGTGGCTTTGGATCTGAAGTTTGGGAAGCATTTCAGAGCAGTGGAAGGTATCAATTCGTTTCTCTCCTCCATATTTTTCCTTGGTTATGAGTTTTGGGGCTTTTAAGCCATGTTTAAGACCAATCTTGAGCTTGAGGTCCAGATCTGAGGTTGCTACCTCAGATCCATGTTTATTTTGGTATGTAATCCCATAAAGTATCAGCTATTGGGTGGAAATTGGAGTCTCTTGGTCCTAAACCCTAGCTATGGGTGTATTTTGCCTAGATCTCACTCTCTACACGTAAAGTTTGCAACTTTACGTGGGAAATAGGCTTGGGGAGGGTAGATCTATAGTTTGGAGCTCATGCATGACTCGGAAGTCCTCTGCATGTAAGTGGATCTTAGTGGACTCGACAAGTCCTTCGAGTGGACTCGGCGAGTAGCTTGAAGATGAGGAGGAACTCGACGAGTGGGATGAACAGCTCGTCGAGTCGGATGAAGATGGGCATGAACTCGGCGAGTTGGATGAACAACTCGTCGAGTTGGATGAAGTTTGTCGTGTGCTCGGCGAGTCTGTTCTTAGACTCGGCGAGTCAGGTCGAGTGGTCCCAAACCCTTCGAGTTAAGACTCGAGTCAGCGAGTCGAGCCAGGACTCAGTGAGTTGGTCAGGACAGGAATCGGGAATCAGTAAACTCGGCGAGTCAGGGGCTGACTCGGCGAGTAGAGTCGCGAGTGGAAGGACTCTGGATTTTTGAACTCGGCGAGTCAGTGGGGTGACTCGGCGAGTAGGGTTGACCTGGAAGGTTGACTTTGACCAGAGTTGACTTGGTTAACCTTTGGAGGTCAGTTAGACTAAGTGTTGGGTTGTTGTTGATAGCTCGGGGAGCTAGCGGAGCAGCAGTTCGGAGTTAGCGGTCAAAGGGGTTAGCAGCGGCAGTTCGGCAATATCAGGTGAGTTTCCCTTAGTATGAATGGGTCTACGGCCACAATGCCGGCCCATGTAGTTATGAGTAGAAGACCCGGGGGTTAGCCCTAGGCATAGTATGCTAGTATGATATTCGGACGAGGTCCAATGATAGAGGGCGGGTGCCCAAGGAGTAGTTATGTGATAGTTTATACTTGTCATCTGTGTGATACTTGTATGTGCCTGGTAGGGAGGTGAGTGTGGGCGAGGTCCCGTATCTCACCAATAGCAGAGTGTGGATGGTGTTCCACATCTCAGTGGCGGCAGAGCAGGGGCGAGGCCCAAGTTAGAAAAGGAGTGAGGGTGGGCTGGGCCCGTACCTCACTATCAGCAGGAGTATGGACGAGGTTCCATGACTCATCAGTAGCAGGACACGGGCGGGGCCCAGAGATAGGCGAGGCCTTAGAGCAAGGGTTGTTAGTATATGTTTAGCTTATGTAATGTTATGTGATACGTTTATGTGCTATTACTTGTTAATGGGCGAGGCCCTGTGACAGGCGAGGCCTAAGTGAAACAGATCTGTATCCGAGCGGGGCTCGAAGCCAGGCGGGGCCTGGAGCGGCGGGGCCGTTGTAGAGGGCGAGGCCCGAAGTAGAGGGCGAGGCCCAGGATAGCGGGCGTGGCCCAGTATGTGCAGTATGTGGTTTTGCATGGTATGTGGTAAGGTGGGGAACTCACTAAGCTTCGTGCTTACGGTTTTCAGTTTTGTTTTCAGGTACTTCCGGTAGCGGAGGGAGGAGCTCGGGGTGATCGCATGGCACACACCATAGATTAGTCAACCTGGGAATGTTTACTCTGATAATAAACATGTGTTTTGAAAACCTATACTCAGTTTATGTTTTGGAATGATGTCTTTGGTTAAAGTAATGTTTTATTAAAAAGAAATTTTTGGTCTTAAATTTTGGGATGTTACAATATTATACGAGTTGATTAAAACAAAATGTTAAATATGAACAATTAAATGGAAAGTTTATTTGAATTTGAAAATTATGAAAAAAAAACATGCAAAAAATAAATTAGTTAAAATTATGTGTTTAGTTATCAGACTCGTGTATTAAACATGTTCCTTATAACAAAATGTTAAACACAAATGTTTAAATTGTAAATTTATTTGAAATTGAAATTTAAAATTAATAGTCATTATGGTAGGTTTAATTTATGGAAACTAAATTAATGATATATTAAAAATGAAAATTGAAGTAAATGACAAGTGGAATATATATATATATATATATATATATATATATATATATATATATATATATATATATATATACTAGGTGTGAGACCCATGTATTACATGAGTTTATTTAAAAAAAATTAAATATAAAATTTTAACAATTTGAGAAGTTTGAATTTATAAGAAAAATAAGAAAAAATTTAAATAATTAAATTAATGAGACTTTAATACATTGAATACATTACATATATAAATTATTTCTAATAAAGACCTTACATTACATATTAAATGTGAAATTTTAATTTAATAGAATGAAAATTATAATAAAATGACAAGTGGAAAATAGAAACTTCAAAAAATCTAGAAAATGACATGTGTCCAAATGAAGGAGAAGAGGACATGTGGCAAAAAAAACCTTCATTTATTAAGGAAGATATATATATATATATATATATATATATATATATATATATATATATATATATATATATATATATATACCCTAATAAATAACAATGGTTTTGTCATATGTTTTTCTCTCATTCAATTGGTCACATGTCAATTTATCATAATTTTAATATATATATATATATATATATATATATATATATATATATATATATATATATATATATATATATATATATATATATATATATATATATATATATATATATATATATATATCTTAGTCGATTTGACACATGACATTTTTTTTTTATAGTTTTGGGTTAATTAATATTCACATGTCATTATTGTATATTTTTACTTTTTATTAAAATGCTACATAATAATTATTAATGAGTTACATTTAATCTATCCCAATAAATTAATTTTTTTTTTTAATTTCAATTTCAGACATGATATTTTCTAGTAATTATGGATTAGTTAATATCTACATGATTATTGTGTGTTTTTAATTAGAATGCCAACTATAAAATGCCATCTATTAATTATGAATTAATTATATATATATTATTTAATAAATATATGACCTAATAAATTAAAATATTCTTTTTGTCAAACGTTAACTTTTCATTTAATTTGACAAATGAATTTTTCTAATAATTTTTTATTAGTTAATATACGTGTGTCATTATTATGTGTTTTTCTTTATAATAAAATATCACTTATTATTTATCAATCAATTATATTTAATATTTAATAAATATATTAAATGAAAAGGAAACTTGGATACGTTCCTTATTTTTTTAAATAAATCAAAATCAATGTTAAATGTTTACCTCTTATTCAATTTAAATCAATTACATTTCTGATAATGTTTGATTAATTAGAATCAACATCTTATTATTGTGTTTTTCATTTTTATTAAAATGCCACCCGTTAATTATTACTCAATTATATTTAATCTACCCTATGAAATCAAAAGATTTTTTTTGTGAAATATCAACTTCTCATTAAATCTGAGTAATTGTGGATTGATTAATATGCACATGTTATTATTGTTGTTAGTAGGTATAAGACCCGTGTAATACACATGTTGATTAAAAAAAATTAAATATCAAAGTGTAAAACTGTAAATATTAAATATGTTTAAAGTAAAAATTGAGAGACAAATACAAACAAAATGATGAATAAGTATGTAATTTAATATATACTAATAACAAAAACTAATGATGTATTTTAATAATTTGTGTTGAATTGTAAATTTCCAAAGATTTCTTGAATACGGCATTAGATGTCCTATTGGTAAGTTAATTGTCATTGTCTAAAATTAATATTTTTAATCTGTATTTGCTTTTAACTCTTGATAATGCAATATGCAGGTGCCCATGAGTGAACGTTGATAATGCAATATACAACACTAGATGTTTTGTTCGTAAATTTATGATCGTTATTTTTCATTAGTATCTAAAATGTTTTGAAAACAATATTATTTTTCTTTAACTCGAAATTAATGATAAATTAAAATTAGTCACCGGTGGGATCAAACGCCGGTGATTTCATACATTCATCTCAATGGGGGATAATTCTTGGACGACTGTTAGTCATAGAAACAGGAACATGCATGGGAACCACATGATTTATCGTACCAGCTATGATCCAAGAAAAAGTCATGTAAGTTCTGATATAATCTCTCTATTTATCACTAATTTTCCGGATTCTATTCAAATTGGAGACATTCAGAGGGTCTGTGGTCGAGCGTGTAATCGACTAGGTAACATAGTTTGTGTGTTTATTGCTAAAAAGCTATCAAAATCGGGGAAAAGATTTGGTTTTATTAGGTTTTCAGGAGTTATTAATCGTGACTCCCTGATTATTCAACTTCGTGAAGTTTGGTTTGGCTCATATAAATTGTTTGCATCCCTCCCTCGTTCCTTAGAAAATAATGGTCATACTTCTCAACCCACTAACTTCTCCACAACAGTGCATCATGATGTCAGGGTAAAATCTTATGCTAATGTCGTCTGAGGTTCACTCAATGATATGAAAAACACTAAGAGCATGGAAGAGATTATCGAACTTACTTTTGGGGACTTCATAGTTGAGAAAAAACAAAGAGCATGCCTTGTTAAGGCGAGAGACTTCTCCACACTTCCCAATCTCCGGGTGCTAGGTTTGGTGAGGGATTTGATTCTTTTGAAATAAGATGCGTTGGAGGTTTGTAGGTGATGATTGAGTTTACCTCCAAAAATGCATGTAAATTTTTTTTAAAAAGTAGTACAATAATAGATCATTGGATTTCAGAAAAAAGAGCATGGGATCAAAACTTCGTTCCCTCATAACGTTTAGTATGGGTTGATGTCGAAGGACTTCCTCTTTCCACTTGGAGCAAAGATTCATTCAGAAAAATTCTCTCTAGGTGGGGAATAATTGCCCAGCTTGATGATGATCTTGGAGAAGACATTTACAAAAACAGGATATGCATTCTTACTTTTATTAAAACTATAATTTCAGAGGTTATCAAAGTTTGTGTTGATAAGACTACATATTGGATTAGAGTAAAAGAAGCTCCGAGGTGGACTCCCACCTTTGTTCATGATTTTCCTGCTCCAAAACTAGATAACAGTGAAATACAACGCAGTGAACAAAATGATGAACATCTTCTTTATGCTAAGAGGAATGAAGAAGTCTCATCAGACCCGTTTGGTATTTATAATGCTATTGAAAAGATGAAAGTAGATGAAGTCAATAATGACATTCAAAAAGGTTTTAATAGTTGGGGTAATATGAAAAAGAATAAAAGTAATAGAGAAGGGCTGCAGGGGCAATATGGGAATTCCACAACAGAAAATGTTCATTACCATTATACTGCTGACTGTCATGCTTCCAGCTAACCTGTTACATCGCAAGCAAATTCTTCTGTTGCCCCTGGAATAGATGCCACTTGCCCAGCTGTCGCTACTACTGTTCAAGTCTCGCCTGAAGTCCTTATCACTGCTCCTGTTGACAAACCGTAAACAACCCATGCTGTTTCTCCCAACATCACAGCAGCTCCTGCTGTGAATTCCGAGATCCCTTCAGTTCACTTCGGGTCACAAAAAAATGGAACAAGACTTTAAATAAGAAAACTCCTGTTGGCTTTTCAGGAGGATATATTCGCATGTCGGGCATTCCATCTACGGATGAATCCTTATCCCACCCTCCTAGTTTTTCAAACATGATCCATGGTAAAAATGATGTGTTCTCAGAAGGCTCTTTTAATACCGACTCAGTTGTGGTTGAATCTAAAAAACGATTACAGTGGGAGAAAATATTGGTCTTAATATGAATAGTTGTTTGGAACATTTTAAAAACACTATTCAAGAGAAGCGATTTAGAAAAAACATTTAGATATGAATTGTCTTTCTATTAACACTCAAGGAGCAGGTTCTGTTGAAAAACGGGTGTGGATTAAATCTCTATGTGTCAAGTTTAAAGTCATTGTTTTGGCTATTCAAGAAACGAAAAAAGAGTTAATTGACCTCTCTCTTGCTCGATCTTTCTGGGGTAACCTTGTGTTTTTGCACTTTTTCTCCCCTTCTCGTGGTGCCTCGGTGGTATTTTGGTTATCTGGGACTCAAATATCTTTATTCATAATAAAGCTATTATCTCCGATTAGTATGTGGCGGTGGAGGGAATTTGAGCTGTTTCTAGAATGGATGTGTTACTAATTTCCATTTATGCTCCCCAAAGTGTTGATTGTACAAGAAAACTTTGGGACGAAATCTCTACCTTGATCTCTTCATTCTCAGGAGAATGTGTGGTTATAGGAGATTTTAATGAAGTCAGATATGAGTCTGAGAGGTTTGGTTCTCAATTCCACCATATCCCAGCAAGAATTTTTAATCAGTTTATCGAGCAAAATGATTTAGTTGATATTCCTATGGGTGGGCCTCGCTATACATGGAGCAATAAATGGGGATCTAAGTTCCCTAAACTTTATCGTTTTTTGGTCTTTGAAGGTATTATGCTGTATTTTCCTAACATTATGGGATTGGTTATGGATAAAAATATCCCTGATCATCGTCTTATTGTTTTACTAGAGCATCGGGTGGATTATGGTCCATCTCCTTTTTGTATTTTTCATTCTTGGTTTGAGAAGGACGATTTTGATGATGTGGTCCATAATTCTTGGACCTCCAATGTTGTTGGGAATTTGAATGATAATCCTTGGGTTAATTTTAAGAAGAAGCTCCAATTTCTTAAATTTAATCTAAGATTATGGAATTCTAGTGCTCGTGACCGTTTGATTAGTAAAAGGAAAACTCCTCAAGATAAAGTTGAAGAGATTGATGCTTCTCTTATGCTTGATGGGGGTAGTGTTGATCTTCGTGAACAAAGAGTTTTGGCTATTAAAGAATTGTTTGACTTGGATCATCTTTCTAGAGTTGAGTTGGCACAGAAAGCGAAGATTCAGTAGGCCATTGAAGGGGAGGAGAACTCTAGTTTTTTTTTCATGGCATTATTAATCAGAAGAGGCAACACCTTGCTATTAGAGGTATCATGATTGATGGTCTTTGGGAGGATGATCCTGATAAAGTTAAAACGGAATTCCATAACTATTATAAAATTCTTTTCTCGAGGAAAAAAGGAAAATGCCCTTCTACTGATCCTAATTTGTTTCATACTCTCACGGAAGATCAAGTTCTTTTTCTTCAAGCTCCTTTCTCTCGTGATGACATTAAAAGGGCTGTTTGGGATTGTGGCTCAGATCGAGCACCTGGGCCGGATGGTTTCTCTTTTGGATTCTTCAAAAGATTTTGGGATCTTACCTCTGATGATTTGGTGGCTTTTATTCAGCATTTTCATAGTCATTGTTTGGTTCCTAAAGGATGTATGTCACACCCCCAAACCGGAACGGCGGAAACGTTCAGGGGCGAAGGACGTCATGTTTAGTATCACAACACATGTATCATAGCAATCATAGTAACAACAACCATTGTATTAATATTAAAGTGTTTACGAGTAGTGATTCATAAAAGATTGAATCCAAAGTACATAACAAAATAAGACATGAAGCTACTATACTTCATCTTCTGAATCCCAGTGCGCGTACCTGTCTGCTAGCTTCCTGAGAATACAAGTTATTTTAGAAGGGTAGATCAGCATTTAAGCTAGTGAGTTCATAAGTATTTTAGTGATGTAAAGTAAGTTGAAAGTTCTTTTAGAAAAGTTCGCCTGTTCCTCCAGAAGATCCTATATCTTCTGATATGATGAAAGTTAAGTAAAAATGGCTCTATAATCCTTTCTATGAGTGCTAAATGGATACAAGTTATATAAAACCCAGTGTAAACAATTAATCGGTTGTGTGAATCTGCCCTAAGCCCACAACCAAACAAGGAAGAGGAAATGAGGCGGAAGTCACACATCCCATTATTTGTTAGATCTTCGTTGTATATAACCATGGCGTATTCATTTGGTACTCACGGAGTTAACTGTAATAGTTCCTTTATATTTGAAGAAAACATTCTTTTAAGAATAACCCTTATTTCCTTTAGTAAAAATGGTAACCACAATGGTTCCTTCTATAAACTCTTAGTTTACACTAGCTACATATAATCTAATATCGAATGGATAGTTAATTGTGTGAATCTGCCCTAAGCCTACAACCAAACAAGGAACAGGGAGTAAGACATAAATCACGCCTCCAACTATCTATCGGATATTAATGATATATAAACCTCATGTATAAACTACGCTATTGTAGAACTAACCACTTAAGGTCCTTTAAGTTATACTGGTTTAATATAATGGATTAAACCCTTTACTGATAAGTTTCTAGTTTAGTTTACTCAATGTTCTATTGTTTGGACGGCTAATAGAAGTAATGAAATTTTGTACTCTTAACGCCTCGGTCGATACTGTTGTGAGTTTTTGTATATAGTTGTGTGTTTTATTTATTATTGTCCGACACTTTGCAGATGTAGCCTTTATAAATAGTTTTGGTTTGATATATTGTTATCACCTCGTGTTTGCTAACCCTGGTACGTTATATTTGTACGTTATTATGTGATATCACCTCGTGCTTGCTACCCCTGGTATGTTGTATTTGTACCTTTGTTAGTGCAAACCCGGTAAGATATATTATTATGTGTTATCACCTCGTGCTTGCTAACCCTGGTACATTGTATTTGTACCTTTGTTAGTGCAAACTCGGTAAGATATATTAACACCTTAACTTGTTACAAATAATGAATTAAGTATACGATGTCTTCCTAGAATACTAGGAATATCGTATAAATGTGTAATTCATGATTTGTTCTTCTGCTATAGTTATTGTATGTTCCTCCCTGTACTAGCTGCAGTATGTTCCTCCCTGTACTAGTTATAGTATGTTCCTCCCTGTATTAGTTATAGTATGTTCCTCCTTATACTAGTTATAATATGTTCCTCCCTATACTAGTTATAGTATGTTCCTCCCTGTACTAGTTATAGTATGTTCCTCCCTGTACTAGTTGTAGTATCCTCCTCCGTGTACTAGTTATAGTATGATCCTCCCTGTACTAGTTATAGTATGAACTGAACTCCTAAACTATACCTATTATAGTTTACTAGTATGCTTACTTGAACGGTTACTGACTTAAAGAAAAGACTCAATTATCTACTGAGTTATGATTGTATTTCAAAAATAGAGTTTTATATACAACAAGATAACATGACTTTAAAAGAGTTTTTAAAATGATTTGATAACTTATAAAAACATAAGAAATATTTTAACGTGATGGTTATTACAAATAATATTTACAGAATTAACATTGTGTTCAACTTGTATCCCCCCCTTAAAAGCATTTAAAACAGTTAAAAGATTGATTATATGGGTATGAACTCACCTTATGTGGGTGGTTCAACTGCAGATTCGTGTCAGGATGAGAAGTTCCACGAACGTTTTCCCGAGACACAAATGACTCCTAAATGACATATAATGGCATATATAGGCATGTAATTAGTGTTTTAAACAACTAACATGCAAGGAAACCACCTAAGGAACTAAGGAACACTTGAAATGAAGTGTAGAATCACATGTGATTGATCGAAGGGTAGTTCATGGCCACACTAAGGTGTGTACGGCCAAGGTTCACGGCCCACCAAGTGTGTATAGCTGTATACACTCCAAGATGGTGAAATTTTGGGTCTTGATTCATGGGGATTCTAGGGTTCAAGAGTTCTAATGGATAGCAAGTAGCTAGAAGTGTTTAAGGCTCAAGATTATGAACCAAACATGGGTTTACGACCATACATAGAGTGTACGGCCGTACACTCTTGATGATCAAGAGTTTGATGATGTTTAAAGGAAATGAATCAAGTGCTTAACATGTCTAACTAGGTGATAGGGGAAAAAATCTCACATTTGAGGTCTTTTAGGGTGTGTATGACCAATGGTCCTATGAAGGTTCACGGCCGTACACCCTTCAAGATCATAAAGTTCATGTTGAAACATGAAGAATCAGGGCTTGGATCAAGTGGTCTTTTAAGTATAACAAGTTTATGGATGAAACACTTTCGTTTTTTAGGCTTTAGAAGGTTCACAACTGAAGCAAGTTGAGAGAGAATGGAGTTGTGTGCGGCCCAAAAAATAAATAAATGAAGAAAATGAGGTGATCTTATATATATAGGAGATGGTGTTCGGCCACCTTGAGTGCACGTCCGTACACCCATGTGTGCGGCCGTACACACCTCTTGATGGTGTGTTTGGCTCGAATGCAACGTGATGTACTCAAGTTTACCCATCCCCAAACTCAAACCTTGAATGCACTAGGCTTAGAACTCATAAAACGATCCTTAACAATGCTAAACGATAGCATAACGAGTCTTACTCTTGATTGATTGGCTGGACTTTATAAGACGAAAATTTTGGGGTTGTCACAATGTAACGCCTCTTTCTTTACAATTATTCCAAAAGTTCGTGATCCTAAGAATATTAGAGACTTTAGACCTATTAGTCTAATAGGGTGCCAATACAAAATTATTGGTAAACTTTTAGCTAATAGGTTGGCGGAGGTTATTGGTTTTGTTATTAGTCTAGAGCAGTCTGCTTTTGTTAAAGGCAAACAAATTTTAGATGACCCTTTTCTTCTCAATGAGGTGGTTGCTTGGAGCAAGTCTACGAATAATCATCTTATGATTTTTAAAGTTTATTTTGAGAAGGCTTTTAACTCGGTCTCGTGGGATTACCTTTTGGAGATAATGCAGATTATGGGCTTTGGTAAGTTGTGGTGTTCCTGGATCATGAAGCTTCTTTGGTCTGCTAGGGCTTCTGTTCTCGTTAACAGGTCCCCTACTGATGAATTTCAAATCCAAAGAGGTCTACGACAAGGAAACCCCCTGTCACCTTTTTTATTTATCCTGGTTATGGAAGGCCTTCATGTTGTTTTATGGAAAACTCATAATGCTAGCATGTTTCGAGGTATTTCTATCAGTGGGATCGATATCTCACACTTGTTTTATGCTGATGATGTTGTCCTAATTTCTACTTGGGAGCTAGATAATGTTTCTCGTATCATTCGTATCTTGAGATGCTTTTATTTAACTTCGGGTCTTAAAATCAATTTACAAAAAAGTAAATTGATTCGAGTGGGAGTTCCTTTTTCTCAGGTTGAGGTGGCGGCTCGTAAGGTCGGGTGTGCCCCTGATACTTGTCCTTTTATTCACCTTGGAGTCCCTGTTGGTCAGAATATGTCTCAGATTTCTGCTTGGTCCCCAATTGTTGACCGTTTTCACTCAAAACTCTCGGGTTGGAAAGCGAAATGTTTATCGTCTGGAGGTCATCTCTCTTTGATCAAATTGGTTCTTGGAAGCCTCGGTATATGATGTCTATCTCCAATCTCTGTTGTTAATACCTTGGAGTCTCTTCGAGCCAGGTTTTTCTGGGGTGCTAATCTTGATGAGAGATGCATGCATTGGGTTCGTTGGAATAGGATTTTAGCTCAAAAAAAAGGAAGGGTGTCTTGGTGTTGGCAGTCTTTTCTCGTTCAATAGGGCCTTGCTTTATAAATGGCGTTGGAGATTTTTTCATAATCCGAATCTGATATGGGTTAAAATTGTCAAAGCTCTTTATGGTCCGGATGGTGGTTGCAGTTCTCTTTCTTAGAGAAGATGCTCGATTGGTCCTTAGAATGGTGTTATTCAGATGATGGTGCAACTTAATAATCGTGCTCTTGATCTTAGGTCTTTTAGCCCAATTAGGATTGGTGATGGAAATATGACTTTCTTATGGCATGATGTGTGGAAGGGGGGTTCCCACCTTGCTGATTCTTTTCATAGGATTTATGCTCTTGATCCTAATAAAACTATATCGGTTAGAGATATAGTGCTTCTTGGATGGGACTTTGATTGTCTTAGGCGGACTCCTAGAGGGGGTATTGAGGAGACTCAATGGACCGATTTCACTACCTTAATGCAGGGGGTTCTTCTTCATTCTGTTCCAGATTGTTTGGGGTGGAACATTGATGGCTCCGATTCCTACACTGTTTCTTCATTCTCTCAGAATTTTACATACCGGGGGTCCTGAAACTCGATGGAATAATTAGGTGCCTATCAAGGTGAATATCTTTATTTGGAGATTGTAGTTACGAAGAATTCCGACTAGAGAGAACCTTTCTCTCCGTGGGATTACTATGGATTCGATTCCTTGTCTCGTCTGCTCCAAAACCGTTGAATCCATTGATCACCTTTTCCTCCATTATAATCAGTTGATTGAGATATGGACTCGTGTTGCTATCTGGTGGGGCGTCCAAACTCCTCACTTTTTCTCTATTGACCAACTCCTCTCGTGGTCTGATTCTCTTTCTTTAAGACGAGGGCAACGACAAGCCTTTGATACTGTCATCTTGACTACTTTGTGGTGTTTATGGAATTTTCGTAACTCCACAATTTTTGGAAAGACTCATCCCAGGAAATCCCTTATTCTTGATGAAGTCATTGACATATATTTTTTTGGATTCCAATAGGTGTAGAAAAGCCAAAATTAATTGGACATCTTGGCTCCATAATCCTCTCTTAGATTGTAATTTGTTGTGATGTCTTTTTCTTTCTAGCTCCTTGCTAGTTTTTTTAATAAATTCTGTCATTATAAAAAAAATGATAAATTAATATGTTGTATAATGAAATATACAATTTAATAGACCGACACATTCATACATGTTATAACCATATTTTTACTTAAAATCACAAAGTAAGTAATGTACGTACATGTACACAAAATAAATAAATAAGTCACAACTCAAAAAAAGAGTATGTATTTTCAGTAATAATTATATAAATAAATAAATGTGGACAAAAACTAATGTTGATTACCCTTTTATGTCATTAACCCTTTAATTAATCTATTTTAGTTGTAAAATCACATGCTTTTATTAATCATATAATTAGTTAGCTTTTTAAATTCAGTAATTTCAAAATCAATTTTCGTGTTTGGTGATTTAAAAATACATGCCATATTTAGGCCCATAATATACAACTGATTGAATGTATGATCCAGATGATATGCTTGACTTAACTTATAAGAAATGAATAACAAAATCATCTCAGAAGCTTCAAAAACTTTGTCAAGATTTCTGCACCAGTTCTTGTCATCAAAATAGTGTGCTCAAATTGAGCTGCAGGGCTGCCATCCTTTGTTAAGGTAGTCGAATTATATTCCGATGTAACACACTTTTTTGTTCAAAGTGTAAGAATTGGTTATGCACAAATAAGTAACAACATACATTTCTTAATTTTAATTATTTTTTATTGATCTTTTTTCTAATGAGAAGCAATCAGTTAAAGGTTCTAAACTGGCACTTTTTTCGTTTGTATATTTTGTAATTAAAGAAACACATACATAAAACCATTGACTTTTGAAGAGAACATCAATTCAAAAAAGCTAAATTTCATTTGGTTATGCAGTTTACCATCACAAGCTAAATTCCCCATACACGCATACACAAAACCTGTCCGGAATTAAAAAAAAAAAAAAAACGAAAATTCCAAAGACTGTACCTTCATCAACTGGTCAAAGGAAATGCAGGAGCTTGTTTGGAGTCTTAAAGAAAAAACAACGCATTTACTAAAATTCAAAAAACCATGTGAAGTTTAATTTTCGGTTCATCAAAAAATAGGATGGGAAAGACAAAGAAAATAGAAAAATTTAGGTTGCGTTTAGTTATGGAAAAATAAGCCGTTTTTTGGAAAATAAATTCAAGAAAAATGAGAATTTTGAAAACGCTTTTAGTTCGATTATTTTTCTAAATTTTTCACGTAAAATGAAGATTTTCTATTTTATAAAATTACAAAGAAGTTGGAAATTTTGGAAAACCTTAGGGTGCATTTGGTTGTGGAAAATTATTTTCATTTTCTAAGAAAATGTTTTCAGAAAATAGAGTTGAGTTTTCGCTTTCAATTTTCAATAAAAATTTCAAAAAACGCGTTTGATTGAAACCGGGAGAGGTTTCATTTTCCATCTTAGAAATTTGGAAAACTTTGGAAAAATGTAAAAATCACTTTTCTAATTTACATACAAGTTGGAAAACTGAAAATTTTCATTTTCTTGGAAAATTTTGGAAAACTAAACGAACCAAACACGCTTTCAAAATTTCTATTTTTCTTGGAAAATTTTCCTAGAAAACTGGAAAACTTTCCACAACCAAACGCACCCTTAGGGTTGAGTTTTCTGTGAAAACTTTGGAAAATTATTTTCATTTTCTGTGAAAATGTTTTCAGAAAATAGGGTTGAGTTTTTATTTTTAATTTTCAATGAAAACGCATTTGATTGGAACGGATGCAGTTTTCATTTTGCATTTTAGAAATTTGGAAAACTTTGGAAAACTGTAAAAACCACTTTTCTAATTTACATACAATTTGGAAAACTGAAAATTTTCATTTTCTTAGAAAACTTTGGAAAACTGAACGAACCAAACGCGTTTTCAAAATTTCCGTTTTTCTTGGAAAATTTTCCACAACCAAACGCACCCTTAGGGTTCGTTTGACTGTGGAAAACTCTTTTCATTTTCTAAGAAAATGTTTTCAGAAAATAGATTTGAGTTTTCATTTTTAATTTTCAATGAAAATTTTAGAAAATGTGTTTGGTTGGAAGCGGTGGAGTTCTCATTTTCCATCTTAAAACTTTGGAAAACTGTAAAAATCACTTTTCTAATTTACAAGCAATTTGGAAAACTGAAAATTTTCATTTTCTTAGAAAACTCTGGAAAACTAAACGAACCAAATGCGTCTTCAAAATTTTCATTTTTCTTGGAAAATTTTCCTAGAAAACTGGAAAATTTTCCACAACCAAATGCACCCTTAACACTCCAACCCACTACACCCTTACCTACCCACACCCACACCCACCCACTCCCAACCCCACCCCACACCTATCCTCACAAACACACACACACACACACACATACACACACACACACACACACACCCACAAACACACACACACACAAACACACACCTACCCTTACCCATACCCACACCCCCTACAAATACACACACACACCCACCCACCTACAAACACACCCCTCCCTCCCCCTACACACAAACACATCTCCGCACCCACCCTTACCACCAACCCCCCCCCCCCCCCCCCCACACACACACATACCCACCCACCCTCACCCACAAACATACACACAAACACACATGCATACCTACACCTACACCCACAAACACACACATACACACACCCCCATACCCACACCCACCCCACCCCCCATAAACACACACACACACACCCATACATCCACACACAAACATGCAACACCACAACCACAATCACCGACCTACCATCACCATTGTAACATCCCAAAATTTATGACAAAAAATATCATTTTTAATTTAATAATTATAAAACCATTTGTCTGAAAACATCATAGTACCATCTCATATCAAAACCAATGTAACCATAGTCAAAACATGTCATGAAAAAAATAATATCAGAGTAAAAATCCCATAGATCTCATATGTGGAAATCCTGGTGTGATGCGCTGCAGTCATGCCAACTCCTTTCCATTCGAAGAGGAAGTACTTGAAACCAAAATTGAAAAGCGTAAGCACAAACCTTAGTGAGTTCCCCCATCATACCACATACCATATGGTACACAAACTGCCAGGCACATTTGGGTGCCAGACTTACCCTGCTGAGCATATATGGGTGCTCAACCTACCCTTGTCAGGCATACCGGGGTGCCCGACTACCCCTGTCAAGCATATTTTGGTGCTCGACCTACCCTGCCAGGTATATATGGGTGCCCGACCTACCCTACGGTTTATTTCAACCGGTTACGAGGACTATTTCACCCTTACCACTACCACATAATAACATAGCAAAACATATTGTCAGACATCTCTAGGTGTCCGACCTACCCTCCGGTTTATCTCAACCGGCTACGGGGTCTAACCTACCCCTCCTACTACTATCACATAATATCATATCATACTATCACATAAAGCATAACAAATAATGGCATACCAGACGATTATCACAAAGACAGTCATCATAACTATAATCAACTACTAGAGGGTCGACATTGGTGCCTTTGACCCACTTCTACTGGAAGGTAACTCACCTCAAATGCTGTAAAGTAGCTGAACTGTCATCGGCTCTGAAATCTGCCCCTCTCAAACTTATACACATAAAGATATCTCTTAGTTACCCCATTTCATGCTTATAACCCCTTAAGGTTCAACTGTGGTCAAAGTCAAAGTCAGGGTCAACACCTTGGTCAAAGTCAACATCTAGTCAAACTCAACGTTTCGAGTTGACCCATCAAATCATTGAGTTCCTCTTATCCATGGTATTGGGACTTTCCCATTCTACTCATCGAGTCATCCTTGAACTCGTCGAGTTTTCCTTTTTACAGAATCTGGACATTTCAACCCAACTCGTCGAGCTTCTCTATTGACTCGACGAGTTCTTTAGTTTGTTAAGCCATCTTAATAGATTAAGCTCCTATCCTTTAGATCTGGACTCCACACTTCTTCTACACACTGAAAATGTCCTTTTAAGGGTAAAGTTTCCAACTTTACCCATTAATAGCTTCCTTTAATGGGTTTAGCTCAAACCCTAATTTTCAAGATCTAGATCTTGATCCAAAAGCCGTATATATTTCGAACTAAGGCATACCAGCTGAGATCTAGACCCTAGACATCATTTGAACACGTAAAGTTTCTGCCTTTATCTCCATGCATGGCCTTTTGGGGCTTAAAAGGACAAAATGACATCTTAGAGCTTGCATGGGGGCTCCAATGGCCATAAAGTTTGCACCTTTATGCCATAACAACCCTTCAAGGTCCTACATATGGAAGTACACATACTTGGGACATCCATTTCCCAAAAGCTAACATTCTTGGACCAAAAACCCCCATAAAATTGAAATGAAGAGATCTAAGAAATCATTGAGCAAGTTTGAGACTTGCTGACCCGAAAATGCTGCAAATGGAGTGAAGTTTTCGGATCTACTCTCTTCTTCTTGAGTCCTCTAGCTTCCTCTTCTTCCACAAGCTTCAAAATCACAAGTTTTCTCTCAAAAAGGTCTCACAAGCTCACACAAGGCTCTAGGGTTTTGTGGCTAGGGTTTTGGGACTTGGAGGATGTAAAGGAGGCCAACCTTTAAGGATTAATGTGTTTAAATAGGGTGAAAAACTCAGAAATTAGGGTTTCACTCTGCCAGCCCTACTGATCGAGTTAGGGCTCCCAACTCGTCGAGTAGGTTTTTTAACCTGAGTCCCAAAATTAATTCCTACTCGACGAGTTTGGGGCCTCCAACTTGTCGATTTATCATATAAAAGTGAATAACTTTCATTTAAAATACATACCAGCAATAGGCCGTTACAAATCTCCCCCACTTATTTTAGAATTCGTCCTTGAAGTCTACTGTGTTTGGAAACAGCTCAGGGTAGTGCTCCCTCATCTCGTCCTCTGGCTCCCACGTCTATTCTGAGCCCTTGCGGTGTTGCTAATGCACCTACACCAACTCTACCCTCTTGTTCCTTAGATCCTTCGTCTTCCTATCGAGGATGGCTACTGGTCGCTCGATGTAGTTCATGTTGTCATCCACACGAATATCCTCTAGAGGCACTACTGCAAAGTCATCTACCAAGCACTTCCGCAGATAAGAGACATGAAAGGTGTTGTGGATTTGATTAAGCTCTGCTGGCAGATCCAACCTATATGTCACCTTGCTCACCCGACTATAATCCTGAAAGGTCCGATATACTTGGTTCCCATCTTGCATCGTTTTCTGAAGCAGATGACACCTTTCCAAGGTGACACATTCATAAGGACCATATCCTCGACCTGAAACTCCAGGTCTGATCGGCATCTGTCGGCGTAGCTTTTCTGCTGACTCTGGGCCATCTAGAGTCTGCTCCGAACCTATTGGATCCTCTCTGTCATCCTGAGTACCACTTTGGTACTACCTATGACTCTCTGCCCAACCTCACCCCAACATATCGGGGTCCATCACTTCCTCCCATAAAGCATCTCTAAGGGAGGATGGTCGATGTTCCCATGGTAGCTATTATTATAGGAAAACTCTGCCAAAGGAAGGTAGGTATCCCAACTACCACAGAAGTCTAGAACACATGCCCACAACATATCCTCCAAGGTATGGATGGTCCACTCACTCTGACCATCCGTCTGTGGGTGAAAAGTTGTGCTAAAGTGCAGGTGAGTACCCAATTCATCATGAAATTTCTTCCAGAATCTAGAAGTGAACCGTACATTTCGGTCTAAAATCTATGAAACTGGCACCCCGTGTCGAGCTACTACCTCCATGATGTAGATGTCATCGAACTTCTCAGTTGATATGCTCTCCTAGATCGAAAAGAAATGGTCACTCTTGGTCAAACCATCCACGATGACCCAAATCGAATCCACTCCCCGTGCGGTCCTGGGAAGGTTCGTGATGAAATCCATAGTAATATCCTCCCATTTCCACACAGGGATATCCAATGGTTGTGTATTGCCGTGAGGTCTCTGGTGCTCGGCCTTGACCTTTCTGTAGGTTAAGAACTGCTCCACGTACCAAGCTATGTCCCGCTTCATGCAGGGCCACCAATAATCAGCGCGAAGATCATGATACATCTTCTTTGGCTCGGGGTGGATGGAGAACCTCGACTTGTGGGCCTCATCCATCAGTACATGGCGTACCCCGCCCCAGTAAGGAACCCAGACCCTCTGATGCAGGGTCAGCATCCCACAGTTGTCATAGTCAAACAAGGCCACCTGTCCTATGATCCGCTCACACTTCCAGCACTCCTCTTTCATACCCTCGACCTGCCCCTTTCGGATCCGCTCCAAAAGTGGAGTCACCATTATCATCCTCAAGCAAATGTATTTGATCAAAACTGCCTTGCGGATAAGTGCATCAGCCACAACATTGGCCTTCCCCGGGTGGTAGAGGATCTCACAGTCGTAATCCTTCACCACATCTAACTACCGGCGCTGCCTCATGTTAAGATTCGGCTGATCCATGAGGTAAATCAATCTCTTGTGGTCCGTGTAAATGGTACAACGGACCCCATAGAGGTAGTGTCGCCAAATCTTGAGGGGGAAAAGTGTTGGATTTGGTGTCTAAGCCCATAACTATAACTGGGATGTACTTGACCCGATTGTAGCATGATCCTTTTGGGTTGCCTTCACCAATGCAATTTGATAGGATGGAATTTTGAGAATAAGGCTATTTGTGATTTATTAATATATTATAAGTGTAATATATTAATGGATAACTCATATTATTTAATTAGTATTGATCAAAAATTAATTTGGAATTAATTTAGTGATCAAAAGAGACTAATTCTTATAGTGTGGTCCAATGATCCATGGTTAATTAGGATGGGCTAAACCAATGTGGTAGTCCACGGAGGTTTAACCCATGGAGCCTAAGTAATATGAAAGGTCATGGTGCATTAGGGTTTGCAAAGGTGTAACCCTAGCATTTGTTAAACTATAAAAGGAACCCCCTAGAGCCAAAATCAGTTACCCCTATCATTCTAAGAGTTTGATATTGATTTTGTTCTAACTAGCTTATTCTCTCAAGTATTCTCTTGAATTTGATGTTTGTGACACATTAGAGGCATCACACTTGAGGTGCTAAAGCTTTCAAAGGCCAAGAACTACAACTACATCAAAAGGTATTCATTTAACTATAAGTTTTGTGCTGTATATCCTCCATTGTATGCTAGTTAGGATGTATACTTTGGAAAATTGAAAATGCATGTATAATTAGAGTAAACATAGATCCAAGGCATCTAGGGTTGCATGTGCACCATAAGAGTGTTATAGTGCTTAAAATCCAACAATGGTATCAGAGCTTAAGATTGTTTTCTGTTATATTTGATACTTGCTATTTTTCAAAGTTGAAAAAATCGATTTTCTGGCCTATGACTGATGAACTCGCTGAGTCCACTGGCTGACTCGATGAGTCCACTCAGTAAAAGTGCAACTCGACGAGTCCAGTTCATGCACTCGTCGAGTTGGTGCTGCTAGTTGCAGAATTTCGAGTTTTTTTTGGCCAGAATTGGTTTAGGATCATTACCACAAACTGTTTTGTAATCATAAAAAATGTATTTTCTGATTTGATAATGATGATCCTCATCCAATTAAAGGACAATTGTCAAATTTTAAGATAATAAAGATATTATTTGTATTATTTAATATGAATTGTCTTGCTATGAGTTAGATTAGACCAATAGTTGAATTATATGATAATGTTCTTAGTTAAAATTGATCTAAAGTTGTTCTTGATATGAGTTTTTGTAACTTGTCCTCAAGTTATGTGAAGAGTCTCATTAATGAACATTAAAACGCATAATTTTTCATAAGTTATGGAAACCAAAAGTTTTGAAAGTTACAAAACTTGCCCTCAAGTTTTGGAATTTGTAAGGTCTCACTAATGAAACATTTAGTTCCAAACCTTAGAATTTTAAAAGTTTAAAATTCAACCCTTATACTAATATAGTATTGAGTTTAATATATATATATATATATATATATATATATATATATATATATATATATATATATATATGTATGTATGTATAAGACAAGTCAGTCTTACCGTTAGTAGGCATGATTCACGAAGCCGGTCTATAAGGGGGGTATAAGGTTACTGATTATAAAATGGTGGTTTAATGGGTGTTCACTCTCACCCACCGCTTCCTTGACTGGTGGATGGTCGTTAGCCAAACGGGTAGGATAGGACATTAATTCTCATTAAAAGTTTAATTAGGGTTAGCCGAAAATGTGATGCCTAGGGTCCCTTTATATAGGTGTGGAATTTGGGTTTCAGTCAAAACCTAATCTGGTTGCTTAGCCACTTAGCAACCCATTAGATCCTTCCAAAAATAAGCCTTGGACGATTTCAATGTGGGCTTGCACATTGATTTCGTCCCTCCCTTCTTAAGGGATCCACAACCCATATTCCAATTATCTCATAATTGTAATTCCAGTCCCCTAAGTTCAATTAATATAGTTTGACCACAAGATTAATTCTTAATCAATTCTTGACTAATATTAATTAAACAATATGATTTCTCTTTTAATATATCCTCTTTCTCTATAATTCATCCAGTCAAGTTGTTTTGGTGAAGGCAACCCAAAAGGACCATGTTACAATCGGGTCAAGTACATACCAAATATAGTTATGGACTTAGACACTAGTCCAACAGTCTCCCACTTGGATAAGTCTAATAAATATAGATGCAAGTATGATTTCAAAATCTGATTAGCAATCGTAGCTCTCAAAATCCGATGTCGAACTCTGACATGTCCTTTAGATAAGGGATCGTATAGTCCTCCATTCTCAAGATATCGTGCGGAATATCACATGGAAAAGAGTCATACTTAGTGTCCAGCAGTTTGTTTCTCGATCTCTGATTCGTCTAACATAGAACTCAAATGAACACATCAATTCAGTCCTGACCGGGCCCAACACGCAAGTCAAACCAAATCATCGAGGGGCCCAAGATATCACTTTTACCCTCGTAGAATAAAAGGAACAGATAAACTTCGAATTATACGCATTTACTATTTACTCATCAAATCATACACAACAATGCATTTTATAACATCATGTTACTGATGCGTTTACACATTATCAATGCGCAACCAACTTGCAAACAATAAACTATATATCTAGGTTTAAAGACTATATGATATTATCGTCTAACAATCACTCGTGATAAATTCCATGAAGTTATTCAGGTGAGCGTGGTTTTAACCCAATACCCAAATCACATTTCAAGAGCACTCATGAACGTTGCAACAAACCTTTGCTATGTCTAAACACTTACACAATCTACAAACCAATTCATGACAGTCTTCTTTCATACCTACTTCCAAAGTATGATTGACTGTGGATAGTTCAAATAATCTTATTATTTAGGAAGTCAAAACATGCAAAGTGAAACAATAGTAAATAATTGACATAAGATAGTAACATTACTTATAAATAATACTCCTTTATTTAATCATCAAAATGTCAATTACAATTTATCTATTACAAGTTTTTATGACTATGTAATCACTAAAACCAATATTGTCATTTAGCCCAATGCTCCTAGCGTGCTGCAAGTGCTTAACCATACTCAGTCCCTTCGTAAGGGGATCTAATGGGTTATCCTCTGACGATACACTCTTCACTACAAGGAGTCCCTCTTCTACCCGACGTCTAATTAAATGATATTTTCTGTCGATATGCCTGGATCTGCCATGATCCTTTGGTTCCTTGTTTAAGGCAACCGCACCTTCATTATCGCAGAACATCTCCATAGGCTCCTTTATGGCAGGCACAACTCCAAGGTCTCCGATGAAGTTTTTCAACCATATTGCCTCATTTGACGCTTCGTTCGCCTCTATGTATTCCGATTCGCAAGTTGAATCATGTCACACCCCCAAACTGAGATGACGGAAACATTCAGGGGTGGAGGACGTCATGTACAGTGTCATAACAATGCACAATAGTAAAACAAGAAACAACATCCATTGCATTAATAATATAGCTAATAAATGTGTGTTCTTTGTATTGTTGTATGACACCAAATTGTATAGCAAAAATAAAAGATGAGTCTTGAACATGCTCCGTCTTCTCAAAACGTATGCTAGTGTACATGTGTATTGGTTCCCTGAGAATACAAGTTATTTGAAAAGAGAGTATCAACATTTAAGTTGGTGAGTTCATTAGTATTTAGTGTCTAATGTTTGTATTTGTTTCATGAAAATGTTAGTATACTTCCCAGAAAATCCTATATTTTCCACTTAAAATGAAAAGTAGTCTTTTACCCAAGACCCAATTGTTTGTATGTTTTGTTCTCTTGAAATAGTGTAAAATGTATGTTTGTACTTGAAATAGTGTAAATGTATGTTTTCCATATTTGTAAACTATCTTTACTAGAAAAATAGTATGCCTTGTTCATGTGTGATCATCACTGTATGTATGTGATAGAAGATAATATCTTTTAGTAGTTTTGTTTAAAATAAAACCACTGAAGAAATGTTTGTCTTGTAAACCAAATTTTTTAGTTAATGTTTAATATGAATGAGGTTATAACCATACTTAATTGACTAGTATAAAACACGATGTTCTTCAGGCGTCGAAAAAGATATGACATTTGTCACCTGTAGACCTGCCAGTCCCAACTCTAGCTAACAGCCAAGGTGCACGATTGTCAGTCCCATATAGATCTATACACATACTCATGCTCTCCCTCCAAGAGACTCTGGTTATAAAACATGACTTAGCAAGAGTGTTGCTAAGTACCATGAAGTAGTATTTCAAATTCTAGATAACTTTTTTACGTATAGTCTATATGTTTCTTGTTCTTGTAAATGATTAGTGTACTTTGTAATGAAGAGTAATAGTATGCATGTACTGATTCATGTAATGTTTCTCTGATCTAGAAAATAGTACGAATTGTTTCTCTAAACTATACCTATTATAGTTTACTAGTATGTTTGTTTGAACTATAAATGATTTTGGAGATAATAGCCATTTGCCCAGCATATACAAATGAGTTAAGTATGTCTTTGAAATGAGTTTTAATACTCATGTATATATTTAGACTGTATATGTAGCACCTGGTTCTTGGTACATATTCTTGTATTTAATTCTTTTAATGATTTGCAATTTTGGCCTTGGACTCGGCGAGTCGAAAGACTGACTCGTCGAGTAGAAGTAGGATGAGGCGTAGAGTTTAAGTTGTGGACTCGGAGACTCGGGTTCCGGACTCGGCGAGTAGCCGCTGTCTGGACAAAAACCCTAATCCAAGGGTTTGCACCCTATTTAAATGACCTTATGCAGCCTCCATCACTCCTTTATGCTCCCAAACACCCGCTCACTGAAACCGTAGACGTTTTTGAAGCAATCTAAGCCTTGTTGGTGGATTTTGGTGTTTGTGATCTTAAGAAGGAAGGAGAGAAGCTTGAGGAAGCAAGTAGAGATCAAGGGAACCTGAGTTTGTGCACCTTCTTCAGCTCATTGAAGGTAAAAAGCTGTGACCTTGCTCATTCATTTGTTAGATCCCTCTTTGGGGAGGTTTAGGGCTTTTATGAGCCATTTTTGGTGGCCAACCAAGTTTGCAAACATGGTTGGGGGTTTAAGCTTCTGAATCACATCATGAAAGGAGCCACTAGGCAGATTTGGGTTGCTTTTGCACCCATGAAAGGTCCCATGTGCCATATGAGCTTGTTTTATGTCCTTTTGAGCTCAAAGTCCCATGCAAGCACGTAAACTTTGTAACTTTACGTGCTAGATCGATTGTAGAAGCTTGAATCTATCTTTTGATCAAAGGATGTACATCAGAAAGCAAAGATTTAGGGTATGGACGTGACCAACTCAGCGAGTCCATTCTTGGACTCGGCGAGTCTAGGGGGTTCTGTCCCATTCTGTTGAGGGTCGAAAGGATCCAGTTGAGCGCAGAAAGGTTTTAAGGGGGTCTTCGGGGAGTGACCCAACGTTCTGGACTAAGCCATTGATCTGAAAGTTCATGGGACTCGGCGACTGCATGAAGGTGCTCAGCGAGTCCAGGGCAATCTTCATAGAACTCGACGAGTTGTTCATTAACTCGGCGAGTCGAGGACAGAACGTGTTCATCGGATGAAAATTAACTCGACTAGTTGTTCATACAACTTGGCGAGTCGGATGAAGAACCATTGAGTATCAGTTAGGAAGTGAACTCGTCGAGTCAATGCCTAACTCGACGAGTAGAGACGGGAGTAAGGACAATCGACTGGATATGGACTCGGCGAGTTGGTAAGCCAACTCGGCGAGCCGGGTCAATGATGCGGGCCCTAGTGTGGAGGATCGGGCCCTTGCGTTCCTAGAGGCCCACGATCGTGTGACTAAAGGGGCTTCACGAAAACGGCCATAACTTTGGCTACGAATCTCCGTTTCGGGCCTACGACCAGTCAAATCGAAGCTTGGATCAAGGAGGACGTCTAGATAAGTGCCTGAAGGGGACTTACCCATTTTTGAGTCCAGAAATCGCTTTCTAAATGGAGTTATGAGCAATTTTGTTATTTTTCCTTAATTTTGGGTTTTGTTTTTGGGTTTGTATTTAGCCCATGGACTTTTAGGGTTTCATTTTAATTTCTGCTTCTTATTTAACTTTTTTTGATGTAATTTGGATGGTCAATCATCAATTTTATGAACTTTCAATTTTCTCCCAAATTATGTGTGTTAACCCAGATGTTGAAGCCAATCCCACGGTATTCGTAGAATCAACGTGGTTTTGAAGAGATTGTCCTGGCTATTCTTTTAGAATCAACAGGTTCATTCTTGGTTATCTTTGTGTTGTCTTTTTGCGCTGCATCAGTTGGTATCAGAGCCGAATTCCTAGTTCAAAATGCCTCCGAGGAGAAACAGGACGCCCGCTAATGTTCACGAGCAAGAACTAGAAGAACGTATTATGGCACGAATGGAGGAGAGGATGGATCAAATGGTTGACCAACTGACTGATAGGATGGTCGAACTGATGAATCGAGGAGGGCAAAGGTCTCGAACACATTCTCAAGTGGAAGATGGTGAATTTGGGAACCCGTTCGGCGGCAGTGACGGTTCATATTCTGAAGATGATCTAGAAAGGCGGCTAAGGCGTGATCATAGAGGTGACAATAGGCGTTGGGAGGCCGGAATGAGAATTGATATCCCAGAATTCGACGAGGTCAGTTTGAATCCAGAGGGGTTCATCGACTGGTTGGCTACTGTTGAGGAAGTTTTTGAGTTCAAAGAAGTCCCTGAAAACAAAAGAGTGTCATTGATTGCTACCAGGCTACGTGGTAGGGCATCTGCATGGTGGCAACAACTGAAACTGACACGAGACAGGCTCGGAAAGTCAAAGGTCGTGACTTGGAGGAAGATGAAGAAGTGTTTACGATCCAACTTCCTACCCCATAATTTTCAAAGGTTACCAACGGTTGCAAAATCTGAAGCAGGGTGCCAAATCAGTTGACGATTACACAACTGAGTTCTACCAATTGATTGCCCGAAACGATATCCAGGAGACAGCGGAACAACTCGTTGCTCGATATATTGGGGGTCTACGGGTCCAAATCATGGACTCTGTAAATATGTATGACCCGGTATCTATTTCTGAAGCGCACCAACGGGCGTTGGCTTTTGAGAAACAAAGTCGTCGGGTGGGCGGTTCGTCTTCAATTGCCAATATTGGAGGAAGTCCCAGGACGGGTGGTATGGTACCCTGTGTTGTGCCTAATCAACAAAGACCGACATCTAATAGTGTTGGACCAAATCCTAGGACAACTGTTAGTAGCAGCTTGAAGTGTTTTAGTTGTGGGGAGACAGGTCACCGACAATCAGAGTGCAAGAAGGTCGGAAAACGTCATTTGTTTGCTGAGCAAGATGATTGGCAAAATGATGATGCCGGTGAAAATTACGAAGATCCCCCTGTGTATGAAGAAGAGCATCAATGCGAAGAGGAAGTTGTAACTGGAGATGTGGGGGTAAATTTGGTGGTAAGGCGGTCTTGTTTTACACCAAAAGTTGTTGGTGATGATTGGCTCAAACACAACATCTTTCAGTCGACATGTACTATTTTGGGAAAGGTTTGTACTTTTATTATTGATTCAGGAAGTTGTGATAACCTTATATCTGAAGAAGCAGTTCAAAAGTTGGCTTTGAAAACAGAAAATCGCCCTAAGCCTTACAAGCTACAGTGTCTTAAGAAGGGTGGCGAGGTCACTGTATCTAAACGAGCCCTTGTTCAATTTTCTGTTGGTACCACGTATAAAGATGATGTGTGGTGTGATGTGGTTGCTATGGATGCATGTCATTTGTTGTTGGGCAGACCTTGGGAGTATGATCGTAACATAGATCATAACGGGCGGACTAACACTTACAGTTTCTTGTTTGGTGGTGTGAAGATAACATTGGTTCCCAGTAAGCCAAATGAGCCAGTTCCGAGACCTTCGGGTACTCTACTAACCCTTAATCAGTTTGAAGACGAGTTGGAGGCGGAAGGTGAAATTTTTGTATTGCTCGGGAAGGAAGTCGCTAAGGAGGTTGAAATTCCTGAGGCTATGGTTCCTCTGCTCAAGGAATTCGCTGATGTTTTCCCTAATGAATTACCTGATGGTTTGCCACCTTTATGTGACATTCAACATCATATTGATTTACAACCAGGAGCTCAGTTGCCTAATAGGCCACATTACAGAATGAGTCCCGGAGAGCATGAGGAGTTGCGACGACAGGTGGAGGATTTGATTTCAAAAGGTCATGTTCGGGAGAGCATGAGCCCGTGTGCTGTTCCTGCTTTGTTGACTCCTAAAAAGGATGGTACTTGGCGTATGTGTGTTGACAATCGCGCCATCAATAAGATCACGGTGAGGTATAGATTTCCAATTCCTCGACTTGATGACCTACTTGACCAGATTAGCGGTGCCTCTATCTTTACGAAACTGGACTTGAAGAGCGGGTACTATCAGATTCGACTTAGGCCTGGGGATGAGTGGAAGACTGCCTTCAAGACTCGTGAAGGATTGTATGAGTGGTTGGTGATGCCTTTCGGTTTATCAAACGCTCCTAGTACATTTATGCGTGTGATGAACCAGTTGTTCAGGCCCTTTATTGGTAAATTTGTAGTCATTTATTTTGATGACATACTTATTTACAGTGCTACTTTTGGTGAGCATGTCAACCATGTGAGGCAGGTTTTGACTGTACTTCGACGGGATAGTTTATACGCAGCTATTAAGAAATGTGTGTTTATGGTTCCTAAAGTCTTGTTCTTGGGGTACATTGTTTCTGGGGAAGGAATACAGGTGGACGAGTCTAAAGTAGCAGCTGTCAGACAATGGCCAAGTCCAACTACCATCACTGAAGTTCGAAGCTTTCATGGCCTTGCTTCATTCTATAGGAGGTATATTCCAAACTTTAGTTCTATTATGGCACCGGTGACTGATTGTATGAAAGGGAAGACCTTTACTTGGACCGAAGCAGCAGAATCAGCTTTCCAATTAGTAAAAGAGAAGCTTACTACATCACCGATTCTTGTATTGCCAGACTTTTCTCAAGTGTTTGAATTACACACGGATGCTTCCAAGGTTGGGATTGGAGCAGTTCTAAGTCAAGGAGGACGACCGGTTGCCTATTTTAGTGAGAAGTTGACGGGGCCAAAGCTGCGTTATAGCACTTATGATGTTGAGTTCTATGCAGTGGTCCAAGCTGTAAAGCATTGGCGCCATTATCTATTTCATAAGGAATTTGTTTTGTTCATAGATCATGATTCATTAAGACATATTCGCAGTCAAGATAAGGTGTCACACAAACATGGGAGGTGGATGTCGTTCTTGGAAAAATTCACTTTCGTGGTTAAACACAAGTCTGGGATGTCAAATCGGGTGGCTGATGCATTGAGTCGGAGGAGTAATTTGCTAGTTTCCATGAGGGTTGGTGTGCCGGGGATGGATGTCCTCATGGAGCAGCTAACCGTTGATCCTTATTTTTCTGTTGTTCTGCAGGGTATACAATCTAGACAAATGTCTGATTTTCTACTGCATGAAGGTTTTCTTTTCAAAGGCAATCAATTGTGCATCCCTGATTCAAGTCTCCGCCTTCAAATCATTAGGGAGCTGCATGGTGAAGGGCATGTCGGCCGAGATCGCACTTTACAGTTGGTACAATCATCTTATTTTTGGCCTACAATGCACAAGGAGGTGGATAGATATGTTAAACGGTGTCGAATCTATCAGGTGTCAAAGGGCACATCTACCAATGCAGGACTCTATATGCCTTTGCCTGTTCCATCACAACCTTGGGTAGACATCAGTATGGATTTTGTGTTGGGTTTACCACGTACTCAACGGGGAAATGATTCAATATTTGTGGTTGTTGATCGTTTTTCTAAGATGGTGCACTTTATTCCATGCAAAAAGACGACGGATGCAGTTAATGTGGCCCAGTTATTCTTTCGAGACGTCTACCGTTTGCATGGATTACCGTCTTTTATTGTATCAGATCGAGACACTAGGTTTTTGAGTCATTTTTGGCGCAGCCTATGGAAAATGGTCAACACTCAGCTCAATTTTAGTAGTGCATATCATCCTCAAACGGATGGCCAAATAGAGGTTGTCAATCGATCCCTTGGTAATATTTTGCGGTGTTTAGTGGGTGATCATGTGAAGACCTGGGATCAGAAGCTTTGTCAAGCTGAGTTTGCTCATAATCATGCTATCAACCGAAGTACTGGATATAGTCCATTCCAGGTGGTCTATTCTGTTCAGCCACGGGGACCACTTGATTTGATGTCACTGCCTGTTTCTAGGGTTGTTCCAAAGAAAGTGCAGGATTTTGTTGGAGGACTATATGATGTTCATAGGGCTGTTCATGACAACTTGGTCCGAGCTAACTCCAAGTACAAGCAAGATGCAAATAAAAAACGCAGACAAGTTGATTTTGAAGTAGGTGATTTTGTTTGGGCTGTTTTGACTAAAGATCGTTTTTCGGTTGGTGAGTACAACAAGCTATCAGCTAAGAAGATTGGACCAGTGGAGATTGTGGAGAAGATTAATTCCAATGCTTACCGTCTACAATTGCCAAGCCACATTCGTTGTTCCGATGTATTCAATGTAAATCATTTGCTTCCTTATTATGGGGATTCTTCTGATGATGACCATGGTGCACATTCGAGGTCGAATTTTGTCTACCCGGGAGGGGATGATGCGGGCCCTAGTGTGGAGGATCGGGCCCTTGCGTTCCTAGAGGCCCACGATCGTGTGACTAAAGGGGCTTCACGAAAACGGTCATAACTTTGGCTACGAATCTCCGTTTCGGGCCTACGACCAGTCAAATCGAAGCTTGGATCAAGGAGGACGTCTAGATAAGTACCCGAAGGGGACTTACCCATTTTTGAGTCCATAAATCACTTTCTAAATGGAGTTATGAGCAATTTTTTTATTTTTCCTTAATTTTTGGGTTTTGTTTTTGGGTTTGTTATTGGCCCATGGACTTTTAGGGTTTCATTTTAATTTCTGCTTCTTATTTAACTTTTTTTGATGTAATTTGGATGGTCAATCATCAATTTTATGAACTTTCAATTTTCTCCCAAATTCTGTGTGTTAACCCAGATGTTGAAGCCAATCCCACGGTATTCGTAGAATCAACGTGGTTTTGAAGAGATTGTCATGGCTATTCTTTTAGAATCAAAAGGTTCATTCTTGGTTATCTTTGTGTTGTCTTTTTGCGCTGCATCAGTCAACTGGAAGTTGACTTTGACTTTGACTTGACTTTGGTTTGGACTCGGTCAGGGGTAAAATAGTCATTATACCATGGGAATAGTATCAATGTCTCATTAAGTATTTTATGGAAATATAGCCGGGGGATCACCGGAGCAGCTATCAGACATTTGCGGATCAGCTTTTCAGCAGCCAACCTTTTGAGGTGAGTTACCTTCCAGTAGGGGTGGGTCTAAGGCCACAATGTCGGCCCACCAAGTAGGAGTATTTAGAAGATGATTGTCTTTGTGATAATTATCTTGGTATGGATACATGTTTGGTTATGAGATATATCTGTATGATATGTTACGTGTATGATAGGGATAGTTTTCCCCTGACAATGGTCCTTAGGACCGAAGGGTAGGTCAGTACTCGAATATGTCTGATTGTATGCTTATACCTTGTTGTTGTATGCTAGTAATAGGGGTGGGATAGACCCCAGTTACCGGTTGAAAGATACCGATGATGATTGCCGGTTGTAAGATACCGATGATGACTACCGGTTGAAAGATACCGATGATGACTACCGGTTGAAAGATACCGATGATATTGTATGGTATGTGGTATGATGGGGGAACTCACTAAGCTTTGTGCTTACGGTTTCAGTTTTTGGTTTCAGGTACCTTTTCGTCTAAGGGGAAGGAGCCGGCGGCGTAGCATGACATCACACACACATATGATTTTCCGCACGAAGTTTTCTGGGATTGTACTCTGATATGATATTTGTTTATGATGTGGGTTTCGAACATGATACATTGTTTTCTGAAATGACGTGTTGGCACAATATTTTCTAATGAATGCTTTTATGAAATAAATAATTAAAATGAAATTTTTGGGCTTGAATTTTGGGATGTTACAGTATAATTATGATTTAGCCAACTGTCAAACTAGTGATCCTACCCTAAGCCCACAACCAAACAAGGAACATGAGTTAAGGTATTAGCAATAGTCCGAAGTCCGCTAAAGCCTAACTATACATTAATATACAAATATATATGATTTTGATATAAATAGAAATCTAAAATAGTTAAAAAGAGTTTGAAAATGTGTTAGGATATAATCCTTAATGATCAATAAGATTCTAAACAGGAAGTAAACAAGAACACGAAAATGATTCAAAATAAGTTGAATGATTAAAGCTTCACAACCTCAGAAGAGCTCGACAAAGAACATCTACTGTAGAGGCGTGATTAGGGTTTACAAGGATTTCAAAGATAAAAGCGTTAACATCCTACGGTGCATGCATGGACTATAAATAACTAAAACCTAATAAATGAGACGGTTGGACAGGGCCAATACCATGTACACAAAGGACTAAATACACTAAGCCCAATGACACAACATCTAATACCCAACAATCTCCCCCTTTGCGTCAATTGAGGCGAGAGATGGTTCACTGCTGAGTCTTCTTAATTGTCTTGAAGAGCTTGGGTTTCACAACGAGAAGAGTACTGCAAAAGACTATATACCACCGAATCATATAATTGTAGTTCTTCTTCGCAACAACATCATTCAGGCTACACTTGTTAATGATCTCCAAAATATGTTCCAAGCAGGTCGTGGAGAACAAGTGTTTGTTGGGCAAAGCAAAGAGGCACTTTTGGAAGGCTCCAAGAACATCAGCCCCATGCTGAAACATTACCGTCCAGTGGTCTGTATCAATCTTACCCATACACATTTCGCTCATGTCACTAGCTTTTCCAATCGGATTGACAGTGGGATTTCGTTTCAGAACTTTAGCTATTCTGATGTCAAGCTTTGCCACTTCATATATATACACGAAACCAACATTCGAAGTGAGCCAGAATGGGTTTGTATTTTTTCTCTTCAATCAGCAGGAGGTTGAGTAAGAGAATCCAATCATGAGGATTGAGATTGGGCAGATCAGTAGGTGTGAATTCATGCACAACATTTCTGAGCCTCTTGTTGCCTTGAACTTCACATTCACAAAGCGTCCTGTAGCGATTGACCCTGTGACCTTGACTGTTGTTAGCTTCTGAGCACTCTAGGTCATATACTAAGGTTTGCCATGAATGAGATACAAGTCAATTAAGTCCTTATCCACTTTCGCATCAGGAGAGGGAACTTTTGCAATTAAATCGAAGCAGTGAAAAATGAAGGCTCTTCGTGTTATCGACATGTCGAACTGGGAATCCTTCGTGTTTTCCATATCAAAAGAGATTACTGGCTCCAACTAGTCAACACTTGGGAAGTCGACAGCCTCATGCAACAATCGCTCCAATGTCCACAATGGAAAGAGCGTTTTTCTGCTCTCCAAAGTGTCGTAAGCTTCTTTATCTTTTCTTTCTTTCTCTTCAGCTTCTCTCACAAAGCGATCACTTTTGTTTTGCTCATTAGCTATTATTATTCATTTTCTTCTTCTTCATCACATATTGGTTCTTTTCCTTTCGAACCCAAAGCTACATTACCCTTCGGTTCATTTTTGTTTTTAGGTGCTTCCCCCGTCTTAGTAGATGTATCTTCTCCCCCTTGTTTCGGATGGACAGAGGCCTCAGAAACACCTTCAAGTCTGTTCAGAAGAGTGAAAGCAGGACAGAGCTTATCAGCCAAGTGTCTACGAATGGTGATGGTCAAAATGGGATCATGGGCTTCATTAAGATTGGAAAGTCAGGAATCGACAACGCCGGCACATGATTTCAGAATTGATCAATCAGACTTGAGCTCTTCAATTTCTTTGTTGACATGCTTGAGCTTGACGGTTTGAGTGTGGAGTTGAGTGGTGCGAAGAGCAAGTCCGTCTATTATTTTACTTTCAAGATCCAGATCGTCTTGAAACTTGGTGAGCCTCGAAGAAATGGAAGATTGAAATGTTGTGTTACCAGTGGAGATACTTGTACGAAGCTGTTTCAGTTTCTCCCTTTCAGTGCGAAGCGAAGTGCTAAGCTTCGTGATCACATCATTCACATTGGTAGCATTCTCTTCAGCAGCAGTATGAAGCTCTGTCATAAACGTCTTTTTTTTTCGAGATTAGTTTATTGACTTTTTCGGTCGCTTGTTGATGTGAAAGAGTGGAATCTTCAACCGCTTGGTTTTCCTTTGCGAGATTGACTACATGCACTTTTACAAGAGTATCAAGCATACTCTTAACCGGTGTGTCAGAAAAGGCTTGGCTTGAGGAGGCAGACGAAGATGCAATAAGAGTATCCAACTTCATGTTCAGATCTTTGAGATGCTTCTGAGTGAGAGGGGCATCATCATCACTCTCGCCTTGGATCGAGAATGGACTATAGTGAAAAGTATCAAAGGCAAGTCCTTTAGCACCGAGAAAGTCACCAGAACCATGTTGAGGTTGAGGGGAAATAGGAGATGTGGTAGAAGTAGTTGCAAAACCTGAAGTCTTTCCCCCCCCCCCCCCCCCCCCCGCATCAAATGCATTGGCATTGACCGTAGGTTCGCCTGTGGTGTTAGTTGTAGTGGTTTCAGTGAAAATAGGTGACTGTTGAGGAATAGAAGTTGGTGGTTGAGTGGTAACAGGAGGTGGGAAAGGAGCAATTGTGGTAGGAACATATGAGGAAACAGGTGATGGTGGAGGGGATGGAATAACAAAATTTACCTCCTGGTCAGTTCGGTTGACATCCTCCTTAGATTTGCCTCAATTTTCATCATCAGATTTGCTTTCAGATGAAGTTGAGGAAGGGATACAAATTTTACGAACTTGTCTCTTGACTTTCTTTCGTTCTGGAGAAGAGGGAGTTGGCTTGGCAGAATCACCTTTTGTCTTTCGTTTTTTAGAAATATGAGCAAGGGTAGACGGACCCTCTTTCGGTTGTTTTGGTTTTCCCCCCTTTCTTGACCTTATCAGCTTCATCAAGAGTATAATGGATCTTAGGAGTGAGGACTCTGGGTCCTGAAAATTTAAGTTTCTTGTATTCCCCAATAATTTTGCTTGCCCCAGACACGCACCTGTACATGGATTCAAGAATGGAACCCACGGAAGAGAACTTGGAGTTGTCAGCAACGATGATCTTGGTAATGTGAAAGGTAGTAATCAAAGACATTAAATAATCTGCAATGACAGGTATGTTGAGCTTTGCGATTGCACGCTATAACACTATGGTCCAAAATCGACCACAAGAGATCTCGTTGTGTCGAGTGGTGGAGTTTATGATTTGCACCAGTTGAGCCCACAAAACTGAACCATAGTCTAGGTTGATCCCATGGTAGAGGCCATAGAGGATCATCATGAAGGACTTATGTGCGCAATCTGAGCCAGTTACCCTTTTAGAAAATGCCTTGAAGAAAAGGGTAAAGAGAAGGGGATGAGATCTGTGTACCCCATCTGATAGAACATGTCGATGATTTGAGCACTGGAGATAAAATCTGGGTTGACCATGGAGTCATCATGAGCAAGACCTAGAAGAGAGCAAAATCTAGCCTTCGTGAGGGAAGTCTTCTTCTCAAATATCTCAAAGGAAATCCTTTCCTCCTCTTTGACATAGGCTGTTGTAGAATAAGCTTTGGATAGTAGTGACATCAACACATTCGACCTTGAGGTGAGTACTTCAGGCATTCGACGACGGGAAACATGAATGCATCGTATTTGAACGAAGCCAAATCAAAAATCAAGTTTTGATTCAGTTTGATAGTGAAGAGAGATGACTGAGCATACTGTTCTTGAACCGAGGAAGAGTCGGCCATTGTTGCATGTCGGAGAAGACGATGAACAATTGAGAGAGAAATCGTTGTTTAGGGTTTGTAAAATCTTTGAGAGTGGTAACAGTTGAATTGTTGATGGAAAACTCTATATATAGTGAAAGTGAGAAACCAAGCGACCATTGCGTGACAATCACTGATTGGACGCCTAGAAAAATGGGATTGGACAACTGTAGCGATGACAAGGTGTCAGGTGACATCAGACGGTGTGAGAATTGGAATTGTTTTGAATTCCACGCGCCTTTATTTCAAAAATCGTATCCTCAATTGCTGCGTCAGCAATGGTTATCCCCAATCGCTGAGAAAATAATGACCTTTCGATTTTGAGAAACAAACTTCATAAGTGCATATAAAAGTGAATCTGCGAAACTGACAAATGTCATAAGAGTCATGAACTATACTTTTGGAAAATCATAAAGATCTTCGTGCAAGAGTGCGCCAAAGATAAGGAAATAAAGCAAATTATAACAGTGGGATTAAAGTGTTGTCAATAAAGACACGAAACTATGGATCCCGGGCACAAATCGCTTCATTCTAAGTCAAGAGAGACGAAGAAGTGTCAGTGTGGTTTCCCGTTAAAGTACGATCATTTGTTTGTTAAGAAACAATGAAAGGGTCTTTTAAAAATAGGCTAAAAGGTGGCTAAATCTCCAATCAAACAATGAACTTCATATAATTGCGAATGTTGGATGAAGTTCTCGTGTGACCATTGTAGTCAGTGAAACGACTAGGCTTGGAATTATTTCAGTGACTGGGTGATTTTAGAAATCTCAAAAAAAAATGGATCTTAAGGGTAGAAAAGTCTTGGTTTTAGAACAATTCATAAAGATCACACAAAAAGAAAAAGAGATTTCATGGTACAATCCACAACGGCGGACTTACGACATTGTCATGGTGAAAAACTAGAACTTTCAATGGTTCACCGTCAATTCATATGTGTGTGTTGAATGTTGGGTTTCACCCAGTTCGTGGTGAACGAATCTAAGATCATTAACTTAGATGTTTCGTAACCATAAACCTCAGTGGTATAGCTGAGAGTCTGAAGGGTTACATGTATGAGTATGAAGGCAAATGGAGAAAAGAGAAGGCGGCACCGCAAAAGTAGATGTACCTCTGCTATGCGAATGTGACCAAGTAGATAACTCTTGAATCAAGATGAGTAAAGTAAGGTAGCTCGTAACTAATGTGGATTTAACAACCTAGTTTGGAAGAAACGGATGGTAGATTCGATTAATTAAGGCTTCACATTAAGTCTATTAAGGCATTGGATAGCATGCAATAACATGCTTCTAGGGACACTTAGCTAGTACAAAGATATGAAAATTATACAGGTCTCATTGTTCATTTTTGCAATGTAACCTGCAATGGTACTCAAAGAAAAATATTAAATAAGAAAAGAAAATATTTTTTATTTTGATAATTTATGAAAAAGAAAGAAACAAAACATAAATAAAATATTTTTATATTTTAGATTTGAAAGAGGAAAACATAAACAAAGCAAATATTTTTGTATTTTTGAAAGCTTTAATGAAAAATAAAATGAAACGAGCGTAACATATCAAATATACAAAAAGATCAGACAACGAGCGTTCGATTTAAAAGAATTTTGAGGCGCGAAATGGGGCTAACGTTCATTTCAATTCGTGTCCCAAAAAAATCGGAAACGAAATAGAGCGAGCGTTCGTTCTATTTCGCTTGTCAAAAAATAAAAACGAAAGCGAACAGGTAACCTAAAAGTTAACTGGCTACTTCAAAAGCGAAAGTGGTTTTGGAACTGATTCAGTTTCCATCATTCCTAGGCCTTGGAGTATTCTATTAAATGATGCTTCCGGCAAGGCTTTCGTGAATATGTCAGCCAAATGGTCTGTGGATCGAAAGAAATGAATCTCAACGTTGTCGTCTTCTACATGATCCTTGATGATATGATACCTCAGTGCTATGTGTTTCGTTTTTGAGTGTTGCATTGGGTTGTGACAGATGCGAATTGCGCTTTCGGAATCACTGTAGAGTGGGATTCACTTCATGTTCAGGCCATAGTCCCACAATTAACTCTGAATCCATATGACCTGAGAAGTACAAGATGCGGCAGCAATGTACCCAGCTTCGGCTGTCGACAACGAGATGCATGTTTGCTTTTTGGACTGCTAGTTGACAAGTTTGCCATCAAGGAATTGGCATCCTACAGTCGTGCTTTTTCGATCCAACCTGCATCCTCCAAGATCAACATTTGAAAATGCTTGTACGATGAAACTAGATTTCGCAGGATACCATATACCAAGTGAAGAGGTTCATTTCAGATATCTAAAGATATTCCTAATTGCCACCATATGAGGTTCACGTGGAATAGCTTGAAACCTAGCACAATAACAAATGGAAAACATAATATCTGGTCTACTAGTTGTTAGATACATTAAGGATCCTATCATTTGGTGATAGAGAGTCATATCAGCCGCTGGTTTTTCTAGTGATGGAGTTAGTTTCGTTCCGAATGCCATTGGAACCTTCACTTTGGAGTCTCCCATCATGCCCAACTTAGTCAGTAATGTCTTTGTGTACGCTTTCTGATTTATAAAAATGCCTTCTGGTCCCTGTCTTACATTCAATCCAAGGAAAAAGTTTCCATCAACTTTCTTAATTCAGTCGTTAAGCTAGGATTCATAGAGCCAAAGATGATGTCATCAACATAAATTTGGACGATCATTAAGTGGTCACCCTCTTTCTTGCAAAAGAAGGTTGGGTCAACCAAACCTTGTTTAAATTTGGACATTTTAAGGAAGCGAGTGAGAGTTTCATAGAAGGCTCTTGGAGCTTGCTTCACACCATAGACTGCCTTGTCCAGTATATATAGTAGTGATCAGGATACTTCTCATTCACAAAACCTGGTGGTTGTTCCACATATACGGCCTCTTCTAATTCTCCATTTAAGAAAGCACACTTAACATCCATTTGAAATACTTCGAAGTTGTTGTGCGCTGCATATTCCAAGAAGATGCGAACAGATTCCAACCTTGCAATAGGTGCGAAGGTTTCTTCGTAGTCGATGCCTTCTTCCTAACAATATCCCTTAACCACGAGTCTCGCTTTGTTCCTTATAACATTTCCTTCTTTGTCTATTTTGTTGCGAAACACCCATTTTAAACCAACAACCGATGCATCTGGTGGAGTAGGAATTAACCTCCAAACCTTGTTTCTCTCGAACTCGTTAAGTTCATCTTGCATCGCTTGCACCCAATCATAATGATCAAGAGCTTTATTGACGGTTTTGGGTTCAACTTTGGAAACGAACGAATTAAACATGCAAATTTCCACTTTAGAGAATAATGCAATTCGTTTCGCTTTTAACTGAGATCTTGTAAGAACACCTGCTGAAGATTCACCAATGACTTGAGTTTTGGGGTGATCCATGGTTTATTTGGCTAGTGGAGGATAATTTGGATCATAAGATGGATCCAGTTCAACATCCACATCTTCGAATTCTGATTGAATATCCGTATCATCATTCGTATCTGTATTCTACCCCTCGAATGATGAGTGAGTCTCAAAGACTGGATTCGTGTCTTCCTTCTCGACTTGAGTTTCGTATGCTACTGTTGAGGGCGGATCCTCCCCCTAGAAAGGTAAGCTAGATGATGATGAAGCCTCCCCCTGGAATGTATCACTCATTTTCTCCTGAGGACTTGCATTGGAGTTAGAATTTTCCTCCTGGAATGTAGTGCTCATGTTTTGAGATTGATTCGTAGCTGATGGCTGAATTTGCTTATCTTTTGCAGTTTCATTAATTATCTTCTCCACTTCGTCTACCTTATTGTCAGCTGCATTCGCTTCAGATGTAATGTCCTTCTCAGGTTCGTCAAAGAGTAGCATGAATTCTTCATAGAGATTGGCCGATGGAATGGTCACTTGGTTCGATTGAGGAAAGATCTCTTGAATTTGATTGCCATTCGCTTGTGTCTTTTTTATGTAATTATCATCGAATGTGACATAATAAGTTTATTAAATCTTTTTGGATTGTTTGTTTAGAACCCTATATGCTTTCGCCGATAGCAAATATCCCAAAAAAATGCCTTCATTAGCCTTCGTATCAAATTTATTCCGTTGTTCCTTTGAATTGAAAATGAAACACCTGGAACCGAAAACATGGAAGAACTTGATGTTAGGTTTTCGTTTATTGTTAATTTCGTAGGGAGTGACATAAAATCTTTTATTAAGAAGTGATCTGTTTTGAGCGAAGCAGGCGGTGGCAACAACATCAGCCTAGAAGTAAAGAGGCAGTGATGCGAACGAAAGCATGGTCTTGACTGCTTCACACAACGAGCGATTTTGTCTTTCAACGAACCTGTTTTGCTTTGGAGTATAAGGAGTAGAAAAATTGTATGATACTACTTTATCAGTGAGAAATGCATGGAATGCTTGGTTCTTAAATACCAGACCATTGTCACTTCGAACATTACGAACCACCTTTCGTTGTTGTAACTCAATCTACTTGATAAAATCTTTGAGCTTAGGAGTTGCTTCAGATTTCTGCTTAAGAAAGAACACCCAAGTGAAATGAGAAAAATCATCTACAATAACGAGAATATATTTGTTACCACCAATACTTTCGATTGCAAATGGGCCACAAAGATCAAGTGGAGTAGTTTGAGTGGCTCAAGAACCTTCTTGTTCACTATAGTTGGATGACTTTTCCTGCTTTGCTTTCCCATTTCGCAGGCGGAATAGAGATGATCCTTGTCATATTTCAAGAGAGGAAGACCTCGCACATGATCACCAAGAACTAGCTTGTTGATGTCTTTGAAGTTTAGGTGCGAAAGTCTCCTATGCCATAGCCAACTATCGTCTATTGCAGCCTTAGTGAGCAGACATATAGAAGGCTTCCCTCGTATCGTATTGATGTCCAATGGATACATCTCGCCTTGACGTTTTTATTTAAGCAGTAGCGATTTTGTCTTCTTTTCGATAATTTCAAATCCTTCATCGTTAAACGAGACCTTTAGTCCTGTAACCACTACCAACTGCGAAACACTTATTAAGTTGTGTTGCAGTCCCTCAACATATGTCACTTTGCGAATTGAGAATTCACCATTCATTATCATGCCATATCCTTTGATTTCCTTAAGTACATTGTTACTAAAATTCACGAGACCACCGTTCTTCAGTTCTCTATATTCTCTCAGCTCCTCCTTTCTTCCTGTCATGTGACGCGAACATCCATTGTCGATATACCATTTAGTATCAAACTGTTCATCACGAATAATATGCAAAAATTAAAAAAATTTAGGAACCCAAAGGTGTTCGGGTCCTCGTGAGCCTTTTACAAAAATTGGATAAGCCATAGAGAGATCAATCATATAGGTTCGTTTTATTAAGGTTGTTTGATCTTTCTTCTTTATTGTAAAAACCTTGATATGATTATCTTTCGGATTTGATTCTTTCAAGTTAGTCTGTTTTTGTTTTTGTTTGTTTCTAATTTGATTTTTAACAAACTTTCGCTCTTCCTCCTTAGATCTAGAAGGAGTGTGTGACTCCAAATTAATCTTCGCCTTTCCTTTATCTTGTGGTGAGGAGGTGGAAGAGTGCGAAACTCCTAGTTTAGAAACGAAGGTGTTCTTGGGAGTTGACTTATAATTTGAAGGATATGTAGGTTTGTAGATAGTGGATCTGAGATAACTTGTGTGTCTTTGATCCTGAGGGCTATGAGACTTATGAGATGAGAAGCCATTTGGATTCGCGTTTGAAGAGACTTTTTGGCCTTTGGCATTTGATCCCACGTTCATCTTTGGATTGCAATGATTTTCATGGTGAACAAATTTAGGGTTCCTTGACTTCTAAAATCGTTTTTCTTCCTATAGATTTTTGTTGCACCTGGTGTTTCGTTGACGTTTTTGGGCTGCGAACTGTTCAGCAGATTTGTGAACATTCGCTTTTGCTCTTGTCTTTTGCATAAGAGTGTTTTCTTGAACTGAAGAGTTATCAGTTAGATTATCCTTGGTTCCACTGGAACTTCCCTTTTCGTAGGTAGTATTAACCTTATTTAAAGGTTTAACTACATACCTTCCTTTAACTCTCGAAGAGGTATTCTCAGATAGACCTACTGTTTCGTCTACATTGTCAATCGGGGTGGACCAGAAGTGCTCATCACACAGATCAGCATTATCAGCTTCGACTAAGGACGTTACTTCGACATTTTGACATTTAGATACACCATTAACTGTAAAGACTTGGTTAGGTGATGTTTGGACGTTGGAAAGACAGTCGCAACTTCCTTTAGAACCTTTGGATTGTTTTGATAAAGATGTGCAAATTCAACTGAATTTTCTGAAATCAGAGCTTTCGCTTTTTCAGGTTCGTTTTTAAGAAATTGTGAACAGTCAACCTCATCTTCTATAGATATTTCACTCATCTCATTTTCCTCATTGAACTTAGAAGTATTATCAACATTTAATTTATTGTCTAAACTCAATTTCGAACTCAATGAATCAAATTCCTATATAGTTTCGGTTTTGATGTTTAACCTGTCATTTTCATCGAGTAACTATATCAGCATGTCCTTGTGGTCTTTGGACTGAATGCATGAGTCAATTTTGTCAAGTCCAATTTTATAAGCCTCTGAGGTTTCTTCTAACAAGACGATAGATTCACATTGAAAACAATCAACATCAATTTTGACTTCCTTTAATTCCAAAAACGGCAAGATCATTTTATGAATTTTCTTACCAATTTCACAATCCAAATGCAATTGAGTGATATTAAAATAAAGCCTCTTAGCAATCAAACAAAAAATGTTATGTTGTTTTAAAAGCTTTAAATTGTCTTGTTGTAAATAAATAGACTCATCCCTATACCTAGATAGCTCAGAATCTATGTTCTCTATCCATATCCTTCGCTCCTCACTCTTGGACAACACCCTACTGATTTGATCGGTTATGTTAGCGTTTGACAGGCGAGTTTGTTTCAAACTTTCACTTACATTCGAAAAGGTGAATTTTAAATCGTTTAATTCAGTTTCATAATTAGATACATGAATATTAAGAGATTTAAGAATGGAATGTACCTTATTAATTAGCCGATCACATTCGCTAATTTGTGCAAGAATTGGCTTCGAAGTGAAGCAGCTGTCATCCTTTCTTCCATTTGCCTCTCCTTGTCCTCCATTTGTTGCATACCCTCGCATTTTTGACACATTATTTGTCACCATAAAACACTTTCCACCCATATGCGAATCCCCTTCATTCTCTACAAAACTCTTTCCGTGAGTGGGCCTTCTAGCCTTTTCATCCTCTGAATCAGTGGACCATACCTCCACTCCACCGAATTCATCTTCATCATTATTACCATGCACAATCAAAGAAGACATCGATTTATCAGCTTTCTTTTTCTCCTTGATTTCTTCAAGATTGCGAAGATAGTAGGCCTCATCTTCTTCTCCCTCTTTCTTCTCATTCAATCGCCTCAGCATGCACTCTTTAGCCAAATGCTTCTTGCCATGACAATAGTTGCAATCATAGCCTTAATCACCTGCAAGCTGTTTCTTTCTTTTCTTCTTCCTTTTGGAAGCTATTCACTTTCTCCTCCTTTGTTTTTTCTAAACAGTAGCTTCCCTACCAATTTCGGCTTTTGTTGGAGGGAAACTTCTTCTTTGCGAATCTCCTGAGATTTGACACCATCAAAGCGAACTCTTCACTTGTGAGCTCACAGTCAGAAAGATTTGACTCATCTTCATCCTCAGGGACTTGCTTCCCCTTTGCAACTAGTGCCAATGTTCCCATGCTAGACACAACTTTCGTTTCTTTAGTCACTTCGTTTTCATGTGACTTCAAAATGCCAACCAGCTTTGCTAAGGTGTAATTTTGAAACTGCCCGTGAGCTTTCACTGTTGATACCACCGCCATCCATTCAGACCTTAATCCATTCATGAATGTTACCTTCTGCTCTATGATTTCACGTCCAATGCCATGTTTCGTCATCCTGCTCAAAAGATGATTGTAGCGATTGAACGACTGACTAAGATTTTCATCACTCTTTTGTGCAAAAGCACCAAACTCAGACAACAGGAGCGTTTGAGTAGAATGCTCCATATTTGCATCTGTTGAATATAGCTCTTTAATTCTGTCCCATATAGCTTTGTCTATATCACAAGAACTGACAAGGAGAAAGGTATCAGCTTGCAATGCGAATCTAATGATTCTCATCGCTTTGATGTTGCTTTCAACTTTTCTTTCTCATCTTGAGGAACTTCTTTGACATCAAGAATAAGTTGATTGAGTTCGGCCTGAGTTTTAGTCGTCTTTCTTGTTCCAGAGTGAATGAAAGCTCAAACAGTAATAGCTTGCCAAATCAAGTAACCATTATCTTCTAAACCTAGAACATAATCTTCAAAATGAAGTGCCCAAAGTTCATAATCGCTGGGAAAGAGAATGGGAATCCTTGTTGTTGACCTAATACTTCTGATGGAATTGATTTGAGAATCATTATGCAGCATTTTAACAAGATCTTTGTAACATGTTTAAGAATCAGATGTGTAAAAATATAGGGTAATATTGAGATCAAAGTGTCAAGAACACATAGAAGATGACTGAACAAGATCCAATATTAACGGAAACCCTAGTAGCTTCTTTTAACAGAAGAGATGCATATAGATTACAGTCTCCTGCTCTAATACCAATTGTTAGGATATAATCCTTAATGATCGATAGGATTCTAAATAGGAAGGAAACAAGAACACGACAATGATTCAAAATAAGCTGAATGATTAAAGTTTCGTAACCTCAGAAGAGCTCGACAAAGAACTTCTACTGTAGAAGTGTGATTAGGGTTTATAAGGATTTCAAAGATAAAAGCGTTAACCTCCTACTGTGCATGCATGCACTATATATAACTAAACCTAATAAATGAGATGGATGGGCAGGCCCAATACCATTTACACAAAGGTCTAAATACACTAAGCCTAATGACGCAACATCTAATACCCAACAAAATGATTTTTACAATATTTATAAGCGTAAGAAATCTTTTGTTTGTTTTGTTTTCACGTGAAAGTATTAACACAATTCTATTGTGTTTTCCTTGCATTCCCCTCCCAAAAAATATTGAAAAAGGTAAATTGTAGGGGTATGAACTTACCTTAAGTGAGTGATTCGATTGAGGGTTCGATATAGGATGTGCTTCCACAAGTTAGATCCTGTGACAAAACCGAGTCCTAAAAGCATTTCACGTAATATATATGTATACAATTAGTGAATATATAGCAAGTATATTAAGGAAATAGCCTAATTTGTAAGTTTCACTTACAAATAAGAGTGTTTGAAGTGATTTCTTGAGGCTGCAAGGTGTTTTTAGTTAACCTTGAGTTTTCGGCCACATGAAGATCTTGGTGTTCTTGGTGAAACAAAGGAGACTCAAGTGTTTTCGGTCCAAAGTATGATGATTGAAAGGTGATTTCATTGAAGAAATGAATAACACTTGGTGTGCCTAGCAAGATCCTAAGGAGATTCAAAGGATATTGGGTGAAACTTGAGAGAGAAAAGGGGTTTTCGGTTAATGATCTTGAGAGAAAAGCTTGAGTTTTCGGTTAGAAGTGTTGGATTAGTGTCGAAGTCCATAACTATAATTGGTAAGACTTGATCCGACCCGGCATGGTCCATTTGGGTTGCATGGCATCATGCATTTGGATAGACTATAATGAGAGAAATAACACTTAAGGTTTATTAATATATTATAAGTTCTAATATATTAATAAGGTTATTTAATTAGTATTGATCAAGAATTAATTTGGAATTAATTAAGTGATCAAAAGGAGACTAATTAAATATATGGGTTGATTGTGTAAACCATTCATTCTTATATATATGTGGGCTTGTGATCCAAAATTCTTTATATTGGACTAAGTCGATGGGGTGACCCATGGATGCTCCATGGAGGTTAAAATCCATGGAGCTTAAGGAATGGGTAAAGTTATGAGTTACATGGTGTAACCCTATTAGCCACCATATAAAAGAATCCCATGGCTCAAGAAATCGTGCACTAGTGTGTGAATATGAGGGCTAGACGATTTCAAGGAGTGTTCCATTTCTATCAAGTCATTCCATGTGCACTTGATGTTGTGTGAACCATTTGAGGTGTCACACTTGGGGCACTAGGCACTCAAGCTTCATGAAGACAAGCTACATCAAACAAAGGTATGTATTATATCCATTGTATCAAGTATTGTATGCTAGATATGGTAATACCTTGGAAAGTTCATATTTGCATGTATAATAGAGAAAACATAAATCCAAGGTATTTAGGGTTGCATGCACACTTAGGAGTGTTAGAATGCTCAAAACCCATCAGTGGTATCAAAGCCTAGGCTTGTTTTCTTGTTATACTTGCAAAATTGGCTGAAAATCGAGTTTTTATGCTTTCTGCTCAGCAGAATCGCCGAGTCCACTGATGGACTCGCCGAGTCCAAGACAAAAAGCATCCAACTCGCCGAGTTGGTTCGTGCACTCGACGAGTTGGACCCCCAGACAACATATATTCGATTGTTTTGGTTGGAATTGGACTAGGAACATTACCCTAAGATGTTTTTGGACTTATAAACTTGTTTTTGATGTGGTAATGTTCATGCTAATCCAATTTCAAAGATAATTGTCAATAGATTCATGTTTTGTATTAGTTTCAGGTTTAGACTAATTACATGAAAAAGTTTGATTTGAATTATCTTGTTCTGATGAGTTGCTTAGATTAATAGGAAGTTATGTGAAATTGTTGTTTTCAATCCAAATTAATCTAACTGTTGATTCTAAAATGTGTTTTTGTAACTTGTCCTCAAGTTATATGTAAAGTCACATTTAAGTTTCATAAAACTCATAAAAGTTGGCAATGGTTACAAAAAATGAAGAGTCTTGTCCTCAAGTTATGGAGGTTCAAGAGTCACTTCATTAAGTAATAAAATGTGTAACCTTAATTAATTCCATAAGTTACAAAATAAAGAAAAGTTGCATTCTTTTATTAGTTTAAAGTCTTCCATAACTTGTACTCAAGTTATGGAACTTGGAGAGTCTTTTAATTAAAACTACTTTAACCCCATAAGTTATGGAATTAATTAGTTTTGAATAGTTTCAAAACTTTCCCACAAGTTTTGGAATTTGGAAAAGTTTTCTCTTATGAATACTTTAATTCTAAGTTTAGCCCTTAGAATTTTAAAATTTAAAATTCAACCTTTATACTTTATAATATTGTAAGTTAATAATATTTATATATATATATATATATATATATATATATATATATATATATATATATATATATATATATATATATATATATATGTATAAGAGTAAAGTCAGTCTTACCGTTAGTAGGACTCATTCACGAAGCTGGTCTATAAGGGAGGTATAAGGTTACTGCCTATAAAATGACAGTTTAATGGATGTCCACTCTCACTCACCGCTTCCTTGACCGGTGGAGGGTCGTTAGCCGAACGGGTAGGACAAGGATTAGAATTCCCCCTTCATTAAAAGTATTAATGATAAATACTAAGTAACTAAACTCTTATTAATACCCAATCTTAGTTACTTAGGAAAATGTGAATTTGGTGCTAACCCATGAAATTACATTTTGCACTTTGCTTAAGTCGTTAGTGGAGCGTGTGTGGTTAACCGACACACTAACCTGGACTTAACAAGGTTGGCAAAGAGTAACTTAATATTTATCATAGTATCGATGGAGCGTGTGTGGTTAACCGACACATTGATTAAGGGGTAAATAATTAAGGGTACCAAGTATATTTGCATGGTTACTTCACACCTTGTTTTGTGATCCTTAGCATCCCAGTCACAAAACCTGAAGGGCACACTCGAGATTGAAACATGCCATTGAACAGTTCAATGAATCTCAAAAGAATCTAGGAGTTTCAAAAAAACCAATTAAAACCTAATAATACATTTCGTTTATCTTGGTGGAAATTGGTGAATCGCCATTCACCTACCTTCAAATATTTTATAGCTTGGATTATGGCATCCCTCTTCCGAGTTATAAAATAGTTTGTAGGGTCCTAGCCTTAATATCTCATATTGGGTGTTATATTAAAGACTTTTAATCAACTGATATTTGCCTAATTAGTCATATGTTTAGCATGCATTTTTATTCATTTTTAGCTAATTATGTGCATAATGTGGACAAAAGGTACTTAATAATGCTTAAATTTTGCTTTCAGTCCAAAAGACATGCTTGGAAGTAAAAAGGAACAAGGAGAAGCAATTAGAGACCAGAGAATGAAGAATGAGGAACAAAAACACACTAACTCGGCGAGTCCGTGAGGCTACTCGACGAGTACCCAAGAATATTCCCGAAGATAAGTCAAGACTCCTGGCAATAGACGGATTTCACGCATCTACTCGGCGAGTTGGGTGATCTACTCGCCGAGTAGCCCCTATTTTGTGATAATTATAAATATCGAACCTTTATCCGAATTGGGGGATACTTCTGGAATTTTGGGAGCTGCACCTGCGATTGAAGAACCCTTTGGAGTGCTGAGAAACCCTAACCTTTGATCCTTTGAAGAATCAAGGCAATTTAGGTTAGAAATTCCACTTAATCTTAGAATTTAAGCATGTCTAGCTTAGTTGAACTTGTTTTTGAGTTTTTTTTACTGTGACTATGACCTAAATTCGTTTTGTTTCTGTTTGGGAAGACCAAGTTACTCCTATGGTTTAATTATTACTTTTTGATTGATTGTTTATTGGTGATCTTATTAAATTAAGTTTGTTAAAGAACCTTATGCATTAACCACAACTATTTTCTGTTAATTGGAAGACAATTAAGCTGCATGAACATCTTTTAGTTGTTAACCTCATATGTTTATGTGAACACTTTTTCATATGCCTAGGAATAATGAATATGAAACTAGGATTAATAAGAGAATGGGCAAATTAATGTGTGAGCTTGTTTGAGAAACCAACAAACAAGAGGTTAATTGAAACACCAATTTGATTAACCAATTACAAATCTTATTTAATCCAAATAATTGAACTAGAAAATTAATTAGTTTAAACAATTGGCCACTGCTTGAATTGATTAATTGTCTAAGGGTTAGTAGTAATGAACATGAATCTAACCACTATAATTGGTAACCAATAACAATTGATCTATCATATAAATAACCATAGGAGTGAATTGGTTGGACCTAAACAAAAACCCTTTATCAAATTTGGTGAATTTATTACTTGTCTTAGTTGTTTAGTTAATTAATTGCTTAAGTGGTGTGTTTAAGTTTATAATCTTGTAAAACTAGAGAAAAACCCTTTTACTTTTATAACTTGCTTAGTTAAAATTAGTTATTAGTTTAATTTCCGTTCCCTGAGTTCGACACCCTACTTATCCAACTATACCACTAAAAGACAGGTTCACTGCCTTTGTGTGCTTAATTTATCAACTAAAAGTAGGAATAAAACCAGTGCATTTTACACACATCAAGTTTTTGGCGCCGTTGCCGGGGAAAATTAAGTCTAATTCCTAATTTTATCGATCCTTTATGTGAGTTTCTCTTGCACAAAGTTATCTATCAGTAATACAGTAAGTAGGTTAGGTTTTAGAAATTATTAGTTTCTTTTTAGAAGTCTATTTATTAGTTTTAATTTTTTAGTTTTAAACAGGCTACTCGCTGAGTGCACTCGCACCTACTCGGCGAGTACCCTGCTATTTGCCAAACTATTTTTCTTTTTCGTCCTATTTCATTTTTGTTCTTTTACGTGTTTTTTCTTGTTTGTTTGCAGTGTTTCATGACCCGAGGATCTGATACACCTCTGGTTCCTCCTCTCGAAGACCCGGAATCCGCACTAAGGAGGAACAAAGGAAAATCTGTTGGAGAATCCGCTTCTTCAAAGAATTCTCTACTAAAGAACCTCAAGTCCATTTTCATCAAGAAGAAGAGCAGCAAATCAGGAGCATCCAGTGCCTCTTTAACAATCGAAGACCCAATTAAAGAAGACACCGAGTACGAGACCGAGGAAGAAGAAGAACCTACATACGAGCACGAATCCGATTTTGAGGACGATTTAGTTATCACTATGGCTAATATCAATGAAGTCCCCATGGGGGAATGGAAGAAGAGGATGCGCGATGACACTGGACCGGGACTTGTGCAGCCCGCAATTCCCGCAACTGCTACTTTTGAGCTTAAGGGTCATATCCTAGCTTTACTTATAGAGATCCCTTTCACTGGCAAAGATCACGAAGACGCCTACAAGCACTTGGATGAAGTTAACGATGTAGTTGATTATTTCAATGTTCCTAACGTGCCTCGGGAAACTCAGCTACTTCGCATGCTTCCGGTTAATTTGAAGGGTGCTACAAAAGATTGGCTCAAGTCACTACCCCCCGGAACCATCACTACATGGGCTCAGCTGAAAGAAGAGTTCATTGATCAATTCTGCCCACCATCGAAGATATCTAAACTCAAGAAAGCCATAGCCAACTTTGAACAACAAGCTGGAGAGTGACTATATGAAGCTTGGGAGAGGTACAAGAGCTTGTTAAGGAATTGCCCACATCACGACCTCAATAGTCAGCAAGAAGTCTCCATCTTTTATGACGGAGTAAATGTTACAACAAGGCAATTACTTGACTCGCAAGGTCCACTTACGAAGAAGGCACCTCCAGTGATAAAGCAGCTAATTGAAGAATTCTCTAAGCCTTCTAGAGAATACCATAATCCAAGAAATGATGTAATAAGGGGGTCCGCCTATGCAGCTTCAGAAGACTAATCAGCAGTGATGGCCATGTTGAAAAACATGGATAGGAGGATGGACAAAATGGACCAAACGAAACATGCTATACGGGTGGGGTGTGAAAACTGCAATGGGCCTCATTGTGACATCCCCAATTTCACGGCCAGAAAAGACCGATTTTGTTTATGCTTTATAAAAATCAGAGTACTTCATTTCATAAAAATGTTGCGGAATTTGTTCCCAGAAAAACACGATAAATACGTTATCAAAACATTTTCAAAGAAACGTATTTTATTCATTTTAAAATGCTTGGGATGTCATCATCATTACAGAAACATAAGCATAAACGGAACTTACATTTATTTACACTAGTGATCTACATCTCTTTAATCTCTCAGTGTAATGTGACTTCGTATCAACACCTATGATATAAATAAACTGAGTGGGCCAGGTTGGGAAACCTGGTGAGTACATAGGGTTTTCAACCCACAATATTATAATTATTATGTTTAAACAATCAAACAATCAACCCAATTACCCATCCCCATTATCTTCTTTACTCTTAAGGATTTAACCTAAGAGTCATCTATCCTGCATTCGTTTATTCCGAAGTCCCTTACTTCCAGGGTTATAGGACTTGTACTAAGTCCATAGCTGCCAATGTTCGTTCGTAAAGCACTAATTCCATAGCTGCTATAGTCTATTCACCGGGTACTAAATCCATAGCTACTAGTGTTTATCTAATAAGTACTAAGTCCATAGCTAGCAATTCCCAACAGGTACTAAATACATAGCTACCGGTGTTTGTCCAATAGGCACTAAGTCTATAGCTGCCGATGCTTATTAGGCACTAAGTCCATAGCTACCAATGTTTACTCACATCATCTTTTATCTCTCATCGTTCATCTACCCATGTCATACCCAACATATTCGTATATATAAAATACGTATACAATTTAAATCCTTTAAAACATGCATAAAACGTTCATCCAGCATAGACAGCAAGTACTTCAAATAATATGCACACTTAGCATGTAATTTATATAAAATACTTCATATCTATGTGTAAGATGAAAGTAACTATGCACTCACCTGAAAGATGGTGAGTTGGCACTCGGACAACACTTCGTTACTCTTAAAACAATTATCCCTTGACGAAACCTAGTATCATTACCACTAGAGTTTAGTCTAACGCTTGACGAGACTAATTTAATAGTCTAACTATTATTACTATTATATAAGCGTTAAATAACACTCAATATAACTCATAATAATAGCCCAAATAATTATTTTAAGGTCCTAATAATGTTACTATAATTAAATAAAATCTATATTAAATATAGTATACGCGTAGCTCACTTACAGCGGGTTTTTATTAAAAACAGGGCTTCGCTGGAGCAGCGTTTCCGAGCCGAAAGCTTTTCTTCTCGGAGCCGTCGGGCGCTCCGAGGATTTCTTCTCGTGATAGGGAGGTTCCCTAGACTTGGGAGGGCTTAGGGAGGTTAGAGAGAGAAAGAAAGGTTTGAAGGTGTGAGGAAATTACGAAGAGTTCATCTCTTATTTATAGGAATTGTATAGTAAAGTAGTCTCCAAGCTTCGTCCGTAACTTTTGCATATGAGCTCCGTTTTTGTATGTCTTTTTACCATTGAGTTCCTATTAATGAGATCTTCAACTTTCATTTAGACCTCGTTGGCTAATTCTCATTCTATCTCGGATTTACAAAACCGTATCGAATTCGCCGCGCTCGAAAAGTAGAGACTAAGCTTCGTCCATAACTTTCGCATACGAGCTCCGTTTTTGTCTATCTTTTTACCATTGAGTTACTATTAATGAGATCTTCAACTCTCATTTAGACCTCGTTGGCTAATTCTCATTCTATCTCGGATATACAAAACTGTATCGAATTCGCAACGCTCGAAGAGTAGGGACTAAGCTTCGTCCATATCTTTCTCATACGAGCTCTGTTTTCGACTGTCTTTTTATCGTTTAACTCCTATTAACGATATATTCATTTACCGTTTAGATTATTTTGGCTAAAAATCGACCGATCTAAAATTCAGATTTCGGGCTGTGCACTGTTATGCTAAATCTTAGAAAAATCACAACTTCCTCATACGAAGTCAGATTTGGATGTTCTTTTTATGCACACTATCGGTTTAAAATAAACTACGACTTTCGTTTAGATCGCTAAGGCTAAATCTCGCTCTATCGTAAATTCACTATTTATGCCTCCCGGTATCGTGTCGGTTCCGTTGCGAAACTTCGACGGGTCATAACTTCTTTGTTATAACTCGGATTTCGACGCACTTTATATGTACGGAAACCTTGTAACATATACTAAAACTTGGTTGAGATTATTTATTCTTATTAATCTTTTGTCGAAAAGTCGTTTTCAACCCCTATAGCCTGTAAATTGACTAGCCCGGATCTACGGGCGTTACACTCATCTTACTAGAGACTGCGACTTGGATGAAAATGGCAACAAAGAAAGAGTGGCTCCCTTATGAAGAGTACAAGAAGGCTAAGGAGGAGAAGTAAAGGCAGAAAGGAAGAGGTTTTTACCAAAAGGAGGAGCCGACACAAGAAAGAAAACCAAGTTTGGAAGAAATGCTTACCAAATTTGTAGCTGCTTCAGAAAAGAGACATAGTGATCATCATGTAGCAATTCAAGAAACAAGAACCATGCTTAGAAACCAGCAAGCATCTATCCACAACATAGAAATGCAGCTGGGGAAACTTGCTCAACAACTCAACCAAAGATCACCGGGCGAACTTCCGAGTAAAACCGAAAATAACCCACGAGGCGCGCACATAAACATAGTCACAACAAGAAGTGGGAAGATAATCACTCCTCTGGCCCCTATTCAAAATGAAGCACCCAAGGAATTGCAGAAGGAGGATGTAGAGAATCAAGACCAAAATCAAAATCTTCATGGAACAGAGCCTACTCGCCGAGTCCAGAATATGGACTCGACGAGTCCACTGCCAAACCCGAAAGAGCAGATCCCTGAAAATTCCTTTCAGCCTCCATTGCCATATCCAGCCCAAGATAAGAGAGAGAAGCAGGAAGAGGAGTACTAGAAGTTTCTTGATCATATCAAAGCTCTTCAAATCAACATACCATTCATCGAAGCTGTCGCACAAATGCCAAAATATGCAAAATTCCTTAAGGAACTTCTCACGAATAGAAGGAAGATGGAGGAAGTGAAAAAGGTAGTTCTTAATGAGAACTGCTCAGCTGCCATGCTAAATAAGCTACCAAAGAAGAAGGGTGACCCGGGGAGCTTGACTTTACCTTGCCAATTTGGTAACTTGGCTACCATTCATGCTTTGGACGATTCGGGAGAAAGTGTGAACCTCATGCCATATTCATTCTTCGAGAAGCTGGATCCCCTGGAACCAAGGCCAATTCATATGGCGATTCACTTACCAAACAAGACAGTCACTTTTCCAAGAGGCATATGTGAAGACTTATTGGTCAAGGTGGACAACTTTGTATTTAGATTTCATAATTCTAGATATGGAGGCGGATCCTCAAGTCACGATCATCCTTGGAAGACCTTTCCTCAACACTGCAAGTCCTATAGTAGACATAAGGGACTCGAAGCTTACTTTACGGGTAGTAGATGATTCAGTCCCTTTTGGGGTTGATCAAGCTATGACATATGCATGGAATAGTGATGACATGGCGTTCTCAATTGACATGCTTGATGAATTAATGGAGGAATGCGAAAGTGAAGATCCCAATAAGTCCACAATTTTTGATGAAGCATTTGATGCTAAAAAGACTTAATGGAGATCGAGAGGCTGCTGGAAGAAGCTGAGTTTGAAGAATTGATGAAACAATCTGACAGATCAACTCGTCGAGTAGGGCCGATCTACTCGCCGAGTCCATGCGAAGAGAAAATAGAATTCGTGAATTCAGCTGCCAACTCGCCGAGTCTCTTACCTGCACTCGACGAGTACAACCAACAGAACCCAAAAACCGAGCTCAAAACGTTACCAGAACATTTGGAGTATGCTATCCTTGAAGATGGCCATCAAAAGCCAGTTATCATAGCCTCTGACCTTTCCGAATCTGAAAAGGAAGAACTAGTTCATGTTTTGAAGAAGCGAAAGCGGGCCATAGCATGGAGCATTACCGACATCAAGGGAATTAGCTCTGCTTATTGTTCTTACAAGATTAACCTGGAAGAAGGAGCAAAGCCGGTTGTGCAGCACCAAAGAAGATTAAACCCAAATATGTAGGAAGTGGTCAAGAAGGAAGTGGTCAAGCTTTTAGATGCGGGGATTATATATTCCATTTCCAACAGTTTGTGGGTGAGTCCGGTCCAAGTGGTGCCCAAGAAAGGAGGGATGACGGTCATAACCAACAAAAAGAATGAGCTTATTCCGACACGAACGGTAACCAGTTGGAGAGTGTGCATTGATTATCGAAAGCTAAATGATGCCACTCGTAAAGTCCATTTCCCCTTACCTTTTATTGATCAAATGTTAGAAACATTATCGGGCCATAGTTATTATTGCTTTCTAGATGGATTTTCGGGTTATTTCCAAACACCCATAGACCCAATGGACCAAGAAAAGACCACATTTACTTGCCCAAGTGGGACTTTTGCTTATCGACGTATGCCCTTTGGGCTATGCAATGCACCCGCGACATTTCAAAGGTGCATGACAGCCATATTCCATGATATGGTGGAAAAATTCATGGAAGTCTTTATGGACGATTTTTCTGTTTTTGGATCTTCCTTCCATGATTGTCTCGCAAATCTTGACTTAATGTTTGCTAGATGCGAAAAAAACCGACTTAGTCCATAATTGGGAGAAATGTCACTTTATGTTCAAGGAGGGTATAGTTTTAGGCCACAAGGTTTCCAAATTGGGAATTGATGTGGATCGGGCAAAGATTGACACCATTGCCAAATTACCCCCACCAACTAATGTGAAGGGCATTAGAAGTTTTCTAGGACACGCGGGTTTTTACCAGCGTTTTATAAAAGATTTTTCTAAAATAACTATACCTCTAACACAATTGCTTTTAAAGGATGCACCATTTAATTTTAATAAAGAGTGTTTAGAGGCATTTGAATTCTTAAAGGAAAAATTGACTAATGCCCCGATCATTATTGCTCCAAATTGGGATTTACCATTTGAAATAATGTGTGATGCTAGTGACTTTGCATTAGGAGCTATCCTTGGTAAAAGGGTTGATAAGCACTTTCGACCCATTTATTATGCTAGTAAAACTTTAAATCCGGCCCAACAGAATTACACCACCACTGAAAAAGAATTATTAGCTGTGGTGTATGCTTTTGATAAATTCCGCCCTTATTTACTTTTATCTAAAACAACTGTTTTTACTGACCACTCCTCTATCAAGTATTTGTTTGCCAAGCAGGATGCGAAGCCAAGATTGATACGATGGGTTCCGCTTCTCTAAGAGTTTGACATAGAGATACGCGACAAAAAGGGAATGGAGAATGTAGCAGCCGACCACTTGTCAAGGCTTGAAAACCCGCAACTGCAAGAAGATAGAGTTGGAGATGACTTCCTGGACGAGTACATTATGGTAACCGTGGGAGAAGAGCCATGGTTTGCAGACATACCTAATTACTTAGCTAGAAAATACATCCCAAAAGATCTTACGCGGATGGAATCATACGAAGATGCGTGTTCGGGAATGAAAGCCGAAAATTTTTGGAGCATTGTCATAGCGGGCCCACAGGTGGACATCATGGAGCACATTACACTGCTAAGAAGATCTTTGACATTGGGTTTTATTGGCCCACTTTTTAAAGATGCAGCCCAATTTGTCAAAGAATGTGATGCATGTCAAAGAGCGAGAAACATTTCATCCCGAAATGAAATGCCACAACATAGTATTCAAGTGTGCGAAGTATTTGATGTGTGGGGGATCGATTTCATGGGACCATTTCCCATGTCCAAAGGCAACAAATAAATATTGGTGGCGGTGGATTATGTATCCAAGTGGGCGGAGGCACAAGCTTTGCCAACTAATGATGGTCGGGTGGTGGTGCGCTTTTTGAAGAAGCTATTTTCAAGATTTGGAGTCCCGAAAGCTCTTATAAGTGACCGAGGCACTCATTTTGCCAATGATCAACTAGAGAAGGTGCTAAGGAAATATGGGGTAACCCATAAATTCTCTACATCCTACCATCCACAAACTAGTGGACAAACCGAAGTGACAAATAGAGCCTTAAAGAGAATCTTGGAGAGATCGGTCGGGAGCAATCGGAAAGAATGGTCGGATAAGCTAGATGATGCACTTTGGGCCTTCCGAATAGCTTTCAAAACACCTATTGGTACTACACCATATGGCTAGTTTATGGAAAGCAATGTCATTTACCGGTGGAGATCGAGTATAAAGCTTTTTGGGCTTTAAAAATGTGCAACTTCAACATGGTGGAGCTCAAGAACAACCAGTTAATGCAAATGAATGCTCTTGAGGAACTTAGAAATGATGCTTACACTAGTTCTCTAATTTATAAAGAGAAAACCAAGAGTTGGCATGACAAGAGGATCAAGGGAAATAAAGAGTTTCATGAGGGAAAAAGGTGTTGCTCTTTAATTCAAGGCTAAAACTCTTCTCGGGCAAACTCAAGTCAAGATGGGATGGTCCTTTTCTAGTGAAGAAGGTGTTTCGACATGGTGCTATAAAGTTATTATCAAAGGATGGTTCCCCTTTCAAGGTCAATGGACATAGGGTCAAAAGATATGAAGAAGGAGTCCCAAGACATGGAAGAAGGGCTGTTGCTGGAAGGAATTGCAGCAACGTAGAATGGGAGGAGTCCAGCTAATGACTCCTTAAAAAGAAGCACTTCCGGGAGGCAACCCGAGTTCAGAGTTTGCATTTCTTTTTTCCTTTATTTTCTTTTTAATTTCTTAGGATCTGTTTTATTTTCATTCTTCTTCTGAAAATGTGTTCAAAATGATTGCTTGAGGGCAAGCAATGCTTAGAGTGTGGGGTGGTGGTTTAAAAATAAGAAAAAATTCAATTGTTGTTCAAACTGCAAGCTTTACTCGCTGAGTAGGGCCGATCTACTCGGGGAGTACTTGTCCGAATCCCCAGAAAATCGGGAATATGCGGATCTACTCGGCGAGTTGCACTTTTCTACTCGGCGAGTAGACAACTTACACAGACGGTTTATTATTTGTAAATAAGGGTTTTCATTCATTTTACCCACACACTCGCCGTGCACAGCTACTCTCAATCCATTTCTTCAATTTTTGCTGAATCTTCAACTTTCAAGAGTAAAGGTATGATTTCTACACCCAATACTTGTCAAAGGTTAAAGATTTATCACTTCTTAGCCCTTATTTTGTCTAAAATTCGGATTTGGGGGTTTCCTCAATTTCTAGGGTTTTGATTTTACTATGAATTAGGAGGTTTTAGGCAAAATTTCTTTTGGATTATTGTTTATTGGACTTAGTACAGCAAACCCCTATGCAAAATTGGGTGTTTTGGATGACCCATATATGTGCGGCATCAATCTGGTCCCGATGTTCATCCTACTCGCCGAGTAGTTCATGAACTCGACGAGTAGGATGCTATACATATCTGTTTTGTTCGATTTTAATTAATTGGTGTTGTTTGTTTGTGCTTTCTTAATGTTATTTTGCAGGTACCATGTCCAGAAGAGGTCAAAATTCAAGAGGGGGAAGCCAAGGAGACATCCCGTGGCTCTCTTTTCGCCAAATCACCTCTAAATCATCTCAAGCCCGCGCCAAAAACAAATTAGAAGCTTTGAAGCAGAAAGAGATCCACTTACCTAATGCAGTGGACTGGGATTGGCTGGGGAAGGTTGGGCTGGAGGAGGAATTGACACCATATTTGGTGAAGGAATGCAATATAGGGGATTCTACCATCATATGTGATGGTTGGTTACAATTGTTCAAAATTCAAGAACCGGTCTTCGCTGGATTATGCTGGGAATTCTTCGCTACCATCTCATTCCGGGGTGGTAGTGAGTATTATAATCCCAATGTAATTTCCTTTTCTCTTGGTGGGGAGCTGCGACAATGCAGCATGGCTGAGTTTTCATGGAGGATTGGCATCTATGACTAAAGTACCATGTTAAATGAAGACTTTGAAGCTTTCTTGGAGAATTGCCACAAAGATCTCCCCGAAGCAGTGGTCGCTTCCACCTGGTGGAATACTATTGCTAACCGGGTGTATATTCCATCTTCCGCACAGGAGGGCCACATTCATTCACCGATCCACCGTCTCATTCATCGTTTCATCACCATCATGGTTAATATGCGGGAGGATGATGACAAGGTCCCGACCGTTGACATCTTCTATCTTTGGAGCATTATTACTCCTGATTTTTTTTTTTGCAACCTCCCCTACTGCATAGCCAAATATCTTGCGGAAGGGGCGTTAAAGAGAAGGTGACCTCCAAAATCAATTGAGGAATGTTTGTGACAAGGCTTGCAAGATCATTTGGGATCTTGGATTTGCAAAAAGCAAGGGCGCTGACGGTCATTTCTCCCCCTCCGTTCAACACTATACTATATAGGAGGGCAAGGATTGTGGAGAAGTTTGGAGATTCTTATTCTATTCCACATGCGGATGAGCCGGTTATCCCCGAGGAGCCGGGACGGCGGGTGAGGCAACGGAGTGAGCGGGTACGAGAAGAACCACCGGTTATTCCGGCGGAGGAAGAGAATGTCACACCCCAAAACCAAGAACGGCGGAAACGTTCTGGGGCGGAGGACATCATGTACAGTATCACAACAATGAAAAGTAGTAAACAAGCAACAACATCATCCATTGCATTAATAATAGAATTATTATACAAGTGTGTTCTGTCAAATTTTGATAAACGCTAAAGCATAAATCAAAATGAAAGATGAGTCTTGAACAAGCTCCATCTTCCTTTCTCCTTGCATCGGTACCTGTCTATGATGACCTAAGGATACAAGTAATTTTGAAAGCGAGTATCAGCTTTAAAGCTGGTGAGATCATAAGTATTTAGTGTCTTAATTTGTATGTATGAATTTGTAAGTAAATGAATTGTAATTATTGAAAATATATATGAACTGTAAGTATGAAAATGTTTGTAAAACAACTGTAAACGTTTGAAAAGTCCTAGAAATCCCTATGATTCCTACTGTTATATAAGGGTGTCTTCTACCAAGACCTAACTGTTCTCAATGCAATCTTCTACCAAGACTTAACTGTTCTAAATGTCCGTGTCATGTAAAAGTGTGTAATTTTCCCAAGTGTAACTATTATTAACAAAATATAGTTTTTACATTTATAGTTTAAGTGAAAAGATCACTAAATATGTGTACAGGGAAAATAAATGTAGTACTAAAACGTAGCGCAAAAAGAACTACTGCTGTACTATTTACCTTAAACCGGATTTATATTAAGGTATCATGTGATAAATTGCACCATACTATAGACTGGTAACAACGACAACGTATAGTCAAAAATAAGGTATGATGTTTGGCACCCGCAGACCTGCCGGTCCGACTGTAGCTAGCAGCCAGGTGTAGAATAGTCAATCCAGTATAGATCTATACGCAAAATCACGCTCTCCCTTCAAGAGACTCTGGCTTCAACTCGGGTCATGACAATTAAGGCATGCTCCCATACAGTGGATCACAATTTTATTAGCATATTAATGTAAGTGTAATGTAACGAACTATTCTAGCTCTAATGTACGTGCTCTCTACCTAGCAAGTATAGTAATGTAATCATTCTAGTATAGTTGTATATGTTCGTCTAGTAGTAAGTATTGACTCATGAATGAACTGACTCATAGTATGATATCGCGTTCTAGTAATAGTTCTAGTATCTTCCTAAACTACCCATATGGTAGTTTACTAGTAATCTAACTGGTACGTATGAACATGGATGTATACCCTTGCTACCCAAGGTCATGGGATGAACTGGAAGGACCTTTTATGACTATATATGTACACATGATATATAACTAATATTTAAACGACTTTCGGACGAGTACCCGATATCCCACCAGACCACATCTCAAGCGCGAAAAGGAAATAGGGTGGATAGCCTTCCCAAGTCTTTTAAACATTTCTTATATAACTATACATATAGAGGCATGCAATTTATAATATAAAAGCATAAATAAGTTTTGTAAAACATTTCGACATAATTATTATCTTCAGAAAAGATCGACTTGATGTCAATCTATAAAACAGTTTGAAGGCATAGGTTTGATAAAACAGTTTAAGTATAAGGAAACATTTGTTTGAAACACAATTGTAAATAAGTTTTAAATGTGATATACAGAGTAAAATGTACAATGTAATAAGGAGTTTAAAACATATAAAATGTTTATAAAAATCATTTGAAGGAAACTGTTTGGTAAAACGGCTAATGTGTAGTAAATCATTTGAATGCTACATATTAATCACATGTGATTGATATAATAACTAGCAAGATTCTAATTGTATCCCCCCCCATAAAACATTTAAAAATAGTTTAAAACATTATTTAAGGGGTATGAACTCACCTACAGTAAGTGACTGGAATTGAACAGACTGTTATCGTAAGGAAGGATCGGGCAAGTGCTTGGTGTCAAGTGAAGACTTTAGACACACACAATGATCCTAATTACATATGAAGACATATGTATATAAATAATTAGTGATTAAAACACTAATTATACAAGTATAAACATTTAAACGTGAGGAAAACACTTTTGGTCAAGTGCTAGGAGGCTAATGGGTTGCAACAAAGGTGTGCAAGGCCTCTAATAGGAGTTTAAGGTCCAAATGACCATATGTTTTGGAGTTTACGGCCCAGGGGAGTAAACTCCTAGCCGTAAACTCTCAACCAAGTTTCTAAATGAAGTCTAACAATTATACAACTCATGTGGTGAATTGCTTCAAGGCTTAAACAAGTGTTTGGGCTTCCTATTAACTCCTTTGAGGAGTTTACGGCCCTAGGACCATATCCCATGGAGTTTACGGCCGTAAACTCCCTTGGGAGGGTGATTATGGTGTTTTCAAGTCTCTAAATTAACTAGGAACTAAACTAGGCTTTTGTACTTGGCTTTAGAAGAGTTTATGGCACCATTTGGCACCATTTTATGGAGTTCATGGCCCTAGAACCTTTTGGGCTGTGAACACCTTACTCTTGGTGTTCTAAGTGTGTTAGCTAGTCCAAAAATCATTTAGGTACATGCCCAAATTAGTCTCTTGGCTTAAGGAAGGTTTTAAGGGCATTTTGGCACTTAAACATGGAGTTCACGGCCCAAGAACACCCTTGGCCATGAACTCACTTTTCATCCTTGATTCTAATTGATTTTGGTGTCCTAAACATGCAATGGTGGGTTCTAGTTCGAGTTCTAAAGCTTTGAGGGTCATTGGGACACTTCTAGCCCTTAAAATGGAGTTTACTCACCAAGTGTTCTTGGGCGGTAAACTGCCAAATCTTGGTGTCTTGTTCCGATTTTGATGTTTTCTAGTCATATACACACTAGCATACAAGTCTAAGGTAGTTACAATTCACGGGGAAAGGACTAGGTAGCAGTTAAGCCACATATTGGAGTTTACTCTCCAAGAACGTTCTTGGGCGGTAAACTCCCGAATCTAGTCGTTTTGTTATAAAATTGATGTTTCTAAACACAATCTAAGCTATATAACATAACTAGATCGAAGTACTCACAATTTGGGATAAAAACCCGAAGATCCGTGAGAGAGAATTTTGGCTTTTCTCTAATTGGAAATGTAACTAATGAACTATTTGGTTCAGTTTTCTATATATAGTCCTAAGATATTTTTGGCAGAAAATATTTTTATTCCTGGAACGAACTCTAATGTCCTAGAGTATTGGAATAACAGTGTTGCACAAAACCCTAGTGCATCCACTCTCCTAATATCTCCTTAAGTGTAATATCCTAAAAACTGCCAAACTTATACTCGAAATCTGAGTTTTCACTGTAACTGTTCTACATCTATTGGCTTGATATGGTTCGTTCAAAATAGAAATTTCGGGTTGTCACAGAGAACGATGGGTGGAACCAAGTTGAGTATCGGAGATACTTGGATGATATTGGGAGAGCTATCAATTATAATAATCAATCATTTGAGTATCTTTTCCAACAAATGAATATCGCCCCGAGACCCGGACCCGGTTATCCCTACATTATGAATTGGGAGGAAAGGATGAGGAGAGGCAATGAAGAAGGAGGAAGTGGAGTTGGAGGAACTAACATGAATGAGGAAGAACGAAGAAGTGTTTGTTTTGTGTTTTTATTTTTCTTTTTATGGTTTTTGATTTGGACAAATGTTGAACTTGGATGATTTTGTTTCTTTTAGGACTTTTATTGCTTTCACTTTTGGTTGCATATTTTTTAGGATTGGAAGGTTAGGATGCATATAGAAGTTTTAAGGGTCAAGGTTCAAGTGAGGAAGTGAGGAATGTTCACATAAGAGTGCGAAGTTTTTTCATTAAGGTTGAGTCCGTTAGAGTTGGGAGTGATAGAGAGTGTTGCTACTGAAGTAATTAGAGGAAGATTCACTGAATTATCCCAATTCAGAACCTTAATCAAGAAGAAAACGAGCTGGACAATTTTTTCTCAACACAGCGCCTACTCGCCGAGTGCACAAATCCTACTCGGTGAGTACATCGGTAATTACGCGATATGACTGCAAGTTGGCAACAAACTCGCCGAGTACACGATACTACTCACCGAGCAGATCAACATTTTTCAAATTCCGGAGCTGTTTTGGGCACTTTCATTGCAGTACTTGTCCATTTCTCATGAAGAGTCATTACTGGAGGTTTCTAGGAGCTTTGTCCTACAATTTTGAGTTATTTGCATATCTACCACACGAGATTTTTACACCCAAGACATGGATGAGTTGTTCCCATGTCTAAAGTCAATCGAAGATGGAGCTGAAGAGAAGAGATATCAACCTCGCCACTACTATCCCAGGGGAGTTTGTTCCAGTTCTCTCCTTATTTTTATTGTTCTTTATCATGCATGATATGCAATGGGTACATTGCATAACTTAAGTGTGGGGTAGGGGGTTGGTTGGTTACACTAGTTAATTTTTAAAATTTTGCATAAAATTTGCTAGGATTAATTTAGAAAATTTTGGTAAAGTAATTAGGATTCCATGTTAGAATTGTGTTGTAGATTGCAAGAAAACTCAAATGTTTAGTTGAGCCTATATACGTTATAGTGTATTTGTGGCCCCCTTATTCTAGTGAAATCATGGGACAAAAACACGACCTCGCTCGGCCCGAAGGATGCAATATGTTTAGCATCGTGTACCAGAAATATATCTAGTAAAATTATTATCGTTAGCCAATAAAAGTTGAAGTTGAGCGCCCCTGCTTAAGCATGTAGGATGTTGAGTGGAAAAAGTGAGGTACATGTTAAAAAGAGAGAGAGAAAGAGAGAGAGAGAGAGAGAGAGAGAGAGAGAGAGAGAGAATTGCAAGAAAAGTTTGAAGAATTTTGGAGCAACTAAAGTGAAGATCAAAAGATCAAAATTCCAAGAAGTGCAAAAACTTGAAGATACCAAAAATCAAACAACAAGGTGGTGAATTCAAAGAAATAAATGGTCAAATTATCAAAGAAATGAAGAATTCCAAAGAGCTCCAATGTGGTATCATAAATTGTAATTCTAGATTACGTATGCTTGGGTTGCTCAACCAAAAATACCTTGAGGATAGGAGGTTTTCTGCGGATGGATTCGGGGAGATGCATAAAATGTGCATTGTTCGGGATGAGTGGGCGAATGTTTATGAGGATTGTGAGTATTTAGAGTATGGGGGTATTTAGGAAAATTTTAGACACAAATGCATGCGTTGCGGTCTTGGCATAATGGTTGGGTTAGATTGGAGTTGTCATATGTGGTTCTAATGTATTAAAATTCAGTTTTGCTTGGGGGCAATCAAAAGTCAGGTGTGGGGTATTTTGATATTTGCATAATTAGTCATACGTTTAGCATACATATTTATTCATTTTTAGCTAATTATGTGCATAATAAGGACAAAAGGTACTTAATAATGCTTAAATTTTGTTTTCAGTCCAAAAGACATGCTTGGAAGTAAAAAGGAACAAGGAGAAGCAATTAGAGACCAAAGAATGTAGAATGAGGAACAAAAACACACTAACTCGGCGAGTCCGTGAGGCTACTCGACGAGTACCCAAGAATATTCCCAAAGATAAGTCAAGACTCCTGGAAATAGACGGATTTCACGCATCTACTCGGCGAATTGGGTGATCTACTCGCCAAGTAGCCCCTGTTTTGTGATAATTATAAATATCGAACCTTTATCTGAATTGGGGGATACTTCTGGTGTTTTGGGAGATGCACCTGCGATTGAAGAACCCTTTGGAGAGTTGAGAAACCCTAACCTTCGATCCTTTGAAGAATCAAGGCAATTTAGGTTATACATTCCACTTAATCTTAGAATTTAAGCATGTCTAGCCTAGTTGAACTTGTTTTTGAGTTTGTTTTTACTGTGACTATGACCTAAATTCGTTTTGTTTCTATTTGGGAAGACCAAGTTACTCCTATGGTTTAATTATTACTTTTTGATTGATTGTTTAGTGGTGATCTTATTAAATTAAGTTTGTTAAAGACCCTTATGCATTAACCACAACTATTTTCTGTTAATTGGAAGACAATTAAGCTGCATGAACATCTCTTAGTTGTTAACCTCATATGTTTATGTGAACACTTTTTCATATGCCTAGGAATAATGAATATGAAACTAGGATTAATAAGAGAATGGGCAAATTAATGTGTGAGCTTGTTTGAGAAACCAACAAACAAGAGGTTAATTGAAACACCAATTTGATTAACCAATTACAAATCTTATTTAATCCAAATAACTGAACTAGAAAATTAATTAGTTTAAACAATTGACCACTGCTTGAATGGATTAATTGTCTAAGGGTTAGTAGTAATGAACATGAATCTAACCACTATAATTGGATGTTCAATCACTTTCTAAGTCACATAGTGAGTTCGTATAGGACACTTATGAAACAGACTATGACAAGACCCTTAATGATTTTATCTATTTGCTAAGATTAACTTCCTAAATCTTTATGTACATTGACAATGAAGACACTGGAAATCCAGAAAAAGCATTCTCTTCCCAATGGAAAGGAATCGGCCATAGTCAACTCGGTTGACCAAATGGTAAAGAGAAAAGCTAAGTCTGTGATAGTCTCGCGTACCATTAACAAAGGGTTCATATGTTTATATTGCCAAAGGAAGGGGCATTAGTTGTAAAGCTGCCAAATTTTACCTAAGGATGTTAAAGTCAATAAGTTCGAGTCTACTTCAGGTAAAGTCCACTATCTAACTCTACTAAGTTTCTATTCTGAGATTCTTGATACATGATGTGACTGGGTCACATGTTGATGTTTCTAAGAATCAAAGAAAAGTGAAGAAACTTAAAGAAAGAATGTGCTGAATCTGATCGCGTAGATGGATTTCAATCGCATAGTTTGAAGATCGGATTCTTGAGCTACTTCTTAGGAGTTATGATATATTGCTTAGGAATAGATAACAACAAAGTTTTCATGCTCTTTTGCATTGTATGGATAGTTTTTCCGCAAATTTTTTAAAATAAAAGGAAAATGATGATTTTATTTATTTTAAAATATCCTTACAATGACATTTGAGGAAAAAGATTGTTGCTTATATGATTCCATTAATAGCAAGAGTGGAAATATGAAATTGATTCTTTCATTTGTGGTAATGTCTAAATTTACCAAATAAGGAAAGATCCTCATCGCCCAAGTTTCAATTGGACCAAAACTTGGAATCATGCAAGTTGTATAGCATGATGAATGAGAATTTTTTAGCTTTGGAAAATTAAGACTAGTTCCTTGTTCACATGTATATGTGAGTCAAGTGAAGGACTAAGGGATCGAGTACACATTCTTGTGCACTAGTCAAGTCCACCACAAAAGATCGATAATATTATTCGTCATAATTTACTAAAGCTCAGTAAATATGGTTATACTTACAAGCTTAAGTGTAATTCTGAGACATTGGAAAAGGTTCCAATGTATGGCAGAGCGAATAAGAAGAATCAAATTTGGCAGAAGGATAAAAAGTTTCTCAAATCTGAAAAGATGGAAGAGTACTTTGGTATCATGTCATATGATCATCTTAATGATTAAGAGACCTTATCACAATTCATCCTCTAAGTGCATTCTGATAGCTAAGAAGAGGAGTTATGAATTGTTGAAGTGGTCAAATCAAGAAGATGAGTCATACTTCGTTCCAAAACAAGTCTTAGAGTCATACTCCAAGACTGTAAGTTGAGTGAAATATCTTAAAGAAAGATTTAAAACACTAATCAAATGTAAGAGTAAAAGTTTTCTACTCTTGTACATTTGAAATTGGTAAGTTGTGATGTTTTGGACAAAACAAAGACCAACTAAGGCCAATTGTGTAAAGTGTTTGTCTTGATAAAGATTCCAAACTATCTCTTGAATATTTGGCAAGTGAGTCTTATATGTCAAGAGGACAGTGGGAGTTTTAATGGTCTTGAAAGTCTCAAGAACTAATCAAGAATAAAACCTGAAGTTCTTCACTAGCACACAACTTGAGGTTTACAACCTATCTTGTTGACATATTCTGTGCTCATTCTAGTTAAAGTTGACTTTTCATATGAGTTCTTAGAGTTCTCAATTGGTTGCATAACAACTTGGAAGCAATGGTACGCCCTTATGCTTCCAGGTGGCAAGAAGTTAAGATTGCACAAGTTCAATCCATAAGAGTTCGTATTTGTCACTAACCTTGTCTTGTGATTATGGTTTTGACAATTCACATGGATAAGAACACATACACCATTAAATCTAAGTGTCATAAGGTTTCTCTCCGATTCATGAAAATGATGGTGAGGAAACACTTTCACTAAGTAGATTTTAACTAGATAGCAATTGTGATATTTGCATTCTTAAAGTCGTTAGTGGAGCGTGTGTGGTTAACCGTCACACTAACCTGGACTTGTGAAAAGTGGCAAAGGTCTAAACAATTGAGACTATGATTACGACATCCCTTTTCATAGTTCTTGAAATTGTTTAGACACACCTGTGAGCTATCTAAGATAAGGTGTATGATATTGGTAAAGTTTTATCAAAGCAATCTAGTATCAGAAATCTGAACTTTGGTAAGAAAGTCAATAAAGTATTGATTTCTAGAAGTCCAGCTGATTTCTGATACATGTCAGAGCTAGTGGGAGCATAAGTGTTATGCTAATAATCATCATGTTAGTGGGAGCATGATTATTATGTTAAGTGTTGCAAGTTAGCAATGTTAATTATAGAAAATAAAAGTTTCAATTCGTGAGGCTGCAGGGGTTGAAAAAGTTGTTTTGCTATAATTAAGGGAGAGGAAATTATACTTCATTTCAATTCTAAAAGCTTAGATTGAGATTTTAATCAAATTTAGTCAAGGATATATATATATATATATATATATATATATATATATATATATATATATATATATATATATATATATATATATATATATATATATATAAATGAATTTCATATTGGAATGGCTCGACATAAGGAAATTTTGTATATGAGTTCATTATTTGCGTTCTAAAATTCGATTTTGATTACGGCATACCTTTTCATAATCTGAATAATGAGAAATTGGCAAATAGAAATGAAAATATTATAGCAAAAGACTGGTTTAGTCTTTATGTGAGACATCATGAATCGTGTCCCATATGCTTCGGATATAGGATCGATTACATGTGCTATATTCATCCTTTCTAAAATTTTCCAAATGCCTGGGGCATTAAGAAGGGAAAAAAGGTCTAGAACTGGATATGACTAAAATGAATAAGCAATTGTCGATGACAATCTAAGGTTTACCAAAGATTGGTTGCTCAGGGACAGTTGAGAGTATAGTGTTAATTGTTGGAAGGACCATATTGACATATTCTGAAAAGAAGCAACTCTTGTTCAGAAGTGATATTCAAAAAGGGAATGTGGAAATGATCCCATTGGTGGAAGTTGTTCAATAAATCTGGGTAAGATTAGGAAACTTAATGCAAGAAGGATGTTTCCAAGGAGTTGATCTCCTTTGGAATGCTCTGTAATGTTTGTTGTCAAGTCTTTGTGACTTTGTGCATAATCATTACAAGAGAATCATTGCATATAAGTTTAGAATCTAACAGATTTCGGTAAAATGGCATGAATTTGGAATTCCTGCGTTTGCCATAAGAATTCGGGAGTGTGAAATTAGAATCATTGAAAGTTTGGTATTTCACAAAGTAAGGATCATAGACAAACATAGAGTGCATACTTGGTGTATGGAAAAGCTATTGTTTAGAAAAACATAGTGTACATGCTTGGGCAATGGGACAACTATTGTTTTAATTCAAGAATAAAGTTGATAGCTGAAACAGTATGCAATGAATAACGTGTAATCATATGGTGATAAATAAAAGGTGTTTTATTTATGTTCATAGGTTTTGATATCATATTAGATTCAATTATTCTTGTGTTTCGTTTTGCATGTTTTAACTTCCAGAATAAACTAGGTTATTCTTTCGGAATGACTAAGTTATTTAAACCATCCATATTCGGTCATATGCTAGAAGTAGATATGAATCAAGACTGTCATGGGTTGGCTTGTAGAGGTCCAAGTTGGTGGACAAAGTTGTGCTACAACACTCATGAGTGCTCATAAGTTCTGAGTATTGGATTCAACCCGCGCTCATTGGAATCTCTTCATGGATTTTATCACGAGTGATCATGAGACGATAATATCTTATATTCTTCAAACCTAGAGATATGAGTTGTTACTATGAGTTGGTTGTACATTGATTGCACGAAAACGCATTCAGTAACTCGATGTTATAAAACATGCCTTTGTGTATGATTCAACAAGTAGTAGAACAAGCCATATGAGTCGAAGTTTATCCATTCCTTTTACCTTTGGGATAAAAGCGATATTTGTGGGCCCCTCGATGATTTAATGATGATACATGTGAGTGCTTGGCCAAGCCAGGACTGATTTGATCAGTTCAATCAATCAGTCATCATGAATCGGAAATCGAGAAACAACAAATGGATAGAGAGAATGATTTTAATCCATGTCTTAGTCCATATGATATCTAGAATGGAGGAATATATGATCCCTTATCTAATGGACAAGTCATTGACAAAGGTCAGAGTTCGACAGAAGCTTTTGAGAGCTACGATTGCTGATCGGTTCCTGAAGTCATACGTAATAATAGTTTTAGACTTATCCAAGTGGGAGACTGTTGGATTAATGTCTTTGTCCATAACTATAATTGGTAAGACTTGACCCGACCCAACATGGTCCATTTGGGTTGCATGGCATCATGCATTTGGATAAACTATAATGAGAGAAATAACACTTAAGGTTTATTAATATATTATAAGTTCTAATATATTAATAAGGTTATTTTAATTAGTATTGATCAAAAATTAATTTGTAATTAATTAGTGATCAAAAGGAGACTAATTAAATATATGGGTTGATTGTGTAAACCATTCATTCTTATATATGTGGGCTTGTGATCCAAGATTCCTTATGTTGGACTAAGTCGACGGGGTGACCCATGGATACTCCATGGAGGTTAAAATCCATGGAGCTTAAGGAATGGGTAAGTTATGAGTTACATGGTGTAACCCTAATAGCCACCATATAAAAGAATCCCATGGCTCAAGAAATCATGCACTAGTGTGTGAATATGAGGGCTAGACGATTTCAAGGAGTGTTCCATTTCTCTCAAGTCATTCCATGTGCACTTGATGTTGTGTGAACCATTTGAGGTGTCACACTTGGGGCACTAGGCACTCAAGCTTCATGAAGACAAGCTACATCAAACAAAGGTATGTATTATATCCATTTAATTACCCAAGTATCAAGTATTGTATGATAGATAGGGTAATACCTTGGAAAGTTCATATTTGCATGTATAATAGAGAAAACATAGATCCAAGGTATTTTGGGTTGCATGTACACTTAGGAGTGTTAGAATGCTCAATACCCATCAAGAAGGTGTAGAATTGAGGTGCTGATTTCGGTCCCTCCATATGTATAGGGCCAAAATTGTGATGGGACACATGCACGGGTTTGTTCGCCGACCGGATAAGTCCAAGGGTTCTCGGCTGGAAACCGAGGGTTTGCGGTCAGAAGTGGGTTAACGGTCCGAGGTTAGTTTGCGGCTTGGGCGAAAATTCTCAGATTCTCGTGTTTTCACTTTTTATTCACACAACACCTTTAATACAAGGTTTATACCCATATAAGTTATTAATCCAACCTTAATAAGTTAATCAAAAAAACAATTTGACTTTTATTTGGCATGTTTGACTTTGGTTGACTTCTACAATATCGAAAATAGCGGGTTGTCACATCATCCTCCCCGTTAGAGGGAATTTCGTCCCGAAATTAAGTCTATAGAGATACATCCGGACTAGGGAAAGAGATGTGGATACTTATGTTTCATTTGATCCTCTCGTTCCCAAGTGAATTCAGGTCCCCTTTTTGCAATCCAGCAAACCTTCACTATTGGGATACGTCTTTGTTTGGTTTGCTTGACTTCCCTAGCTATGATATCTACTGGTTCTTCCACGAAGATGAGGCTCTCATTGATCTCGATTTCATCGAGTGGGATAACAAGAGTCCCATCAAATAGACACTTCTTTAGGTTGGATACGTGGAAGGTAGGTGTACGTTGTTACGTAATTGAGGTAGTCAGAGTTTGTAAGCTACTGGGACGATTCTAGCAAGAATCTCGAAAGGCCCAATGTACCTTGGATTTAGTTTACCACACTTTCCGAAGTGTATCATGCCCTTCCAGGGTGATACCTTCAATAGAACAAGGTCACCAACCTGAAATTCCAAGGGTTTTCGTCTTCTGTCTACGTAGCTCTACTGTCTGTGTAGCGCTTCTGTCTGTCCTTAGAGGCTTTACTCGCTCATGGATTTGTACAAACTTTTCTGTCGTTTCCCGGATGATCTCCAGACTAGTGAGAGTGTTGTCAAGAACTCGTCCTTTAGCTAGCTGTGTATCACCCACTTCAGCCCATCACAGAGGTGACCTGCACTTCCGGTCATAAAGAGCTTCGAAAGGGGCAACCTTGATACTAGTATGGTAGCTGTTGTTGTATGAAAACTTGACCATTGGTATATGGATGTCCCAAGCTTTACCAAAGTCGATCACACAGGCTCTTAGCATGTCTTCTAATGTTTGAATGGTTCTCTCACTCTGTCCATCAGTTTGTGGGTGGTAGGCTGTACTCATGTCCAACCTAGTTCCCAGGGATTTTTGTAGTGACTGATAGAATCTTGAGGTGAATCTATTGTCTACATTAAAGATAACCGATATGGGCACACCATGAAGTCGTACGATCTCTCTAATGTATATTCTGGTCATTTTCTCCATCTTGTCAGTTTCTTTAATTGGTAGGAAGTGCGCAGACTTGGTTAACCTGTCACGATCACCCAAATGGTATCGAGAGCACCCGTTGCCTTGGGCAACTTGCTTAGGAAGTACATTGTAATTCGCTCTCACTTCCACTCAGGTAACTTTGGTTGTTGTAGTAAACTTGAGGGCTTTTGGTATTCTACCTTAACCTTGGCACAAGTCAGACACTTGGCCACAAAGGTAGCAATCTCTTCTTTCATGTTAGGCCACCAATATAACTTTTTGAGGTCCAGATACATCTTTTATGAACCTGGATGAACGGAGTATCGAGTCTTGTGTGCTTCGTTCATGGTAACGTCTCTTAAACCACCGAACTTGGGAGTCCAAATCCGATCCATGAGGTAAAAGACTCCGTCACCCTTGACTTCTAAGTCCTTATCCATTCCTCTTAAGGTTTCACTTGCCACATTTTTAGGTTTCAAGGCTTCCTGCTGAGTCTCCTTAATTTGTGTGGACAAATGTGAATAGATGGTCATAGTCAATGCCTTGACTCTACGACCTGAGTACTCTTTCTGACTATGGGCGTCAGTTACTATATTGGCTTGATCGAGATGATAATGAATTTCGCATTTTAGTCATTTAGTAGCTCGACCCACCGTTGTTGTCTCATGTTGAGCTCCTTCTGGTCGAATATATGTTGAAGACTTTTGTTGACTATAAAGATAGTGCTTTTCGTACCATACAGGTAGTGTCTCCAGATATTTAGAGCAAATACCACTGCTCCTAACTCAAGATCATGAGTAGTGTAGTTGACTTCGTGTGTCTTAAGTTGTCTTGAGGCATAGGCGATGACCTTTCCTCGTTGCATAAGAACACATCCAAACCCTTGGTTGGATGCATCACAGTACACCACGAAATCTTCTATCCCTTTTGGAAGGAACAATATCGGTGCGTTGCATAAGGCTTGCTTCAACGTTTAGAACGACTTTTCTTGTTTCTATTCCTAGTCAAAGGTCACAACCTTATGGGTAAAGGTGGTAAGTGGTTTCGCGATCCTTGAGAAGTTCAGAATGAATCTGTGATAGTAGCCAGCGAGGCCCATGAATTGACGGATTTCGGTAGGCGTCCTTGGTGACGAGCAGTTCTCGATGGATTTGATTTTGGAAGGGTCCACATGAATTCCCTTTTTGGTGACCACGTGACCCAGGAATTCAACTCTCCGAATCCAAAATTCACACTTCGAGAACTTTTCATAAAGTTTTTCTGCTCGTAGAGTTTCCAAGATCAGTCGTAAGTGTTGACTATGTTCCTCCTTACTGTGCGAGCAGATAAATATGTCATCAGTGAATACTATCATGAACTTATCTAAGTAAGGACGACACACCCGCTTCATTAATTCCATGAACACTGCGGGTGCACTGGTTAATCTGAAAGGCATCACTATAAACTCGTTGTGACCATAACGAGTTCATAAGGCTGTTTTGGGAGCATCTTCCTCTATAACACGTAACTGGTGATACCCGGATCTTAAGTTAATCTTTGAAAAGTAGCTCGCTCCCTGAAGTTGGTCGAAGTAGTCGTCTATCCGTGGTAGAGGGTATCGGTTCTTAATGGTCAGTTTGTTTAGCTCGCGATAATAGATGCATATACGGAACGATCCATCCTTCTTCTTCATGAACAAGACCAGTGCTCCCCAGGGTGAGAAGCTTGGTCTAATGAGTCCATTGGTGCATAGTTCGTTCAGTTGACTGGATAGTTCCTGCATCTCAGCTAGTGCTAGTCGGTAAAGCGATTTGGCTACAGGGGTAGCTCTGCAAATTAAATCAATTCTAAACTCGACTTGGCGTTCTAGTGGCACTCCAGGAAGATGTTCGGGAAAGTCATGGACTTTTGGGATGTTCTTTATGTCTTTCATCTTTTGGATCGCATCAACTACGTGACCAAGGGATTCATGATATTCCTTTCGTAAGTACTTCTTGGGTTGAATACTTGAGATGATTCGAAGCTTCGTTCCTGGTTTGTTGCCATAGATAACTAGGATTTCACTATTAAGTATATTAAGACGAACGAATTTCTCAAAACACAGGATGTCAGCATGATGAAGACTCAACCAATCCATGCCGATGATGACGTCGAAACTTGTAATTGAGACAGGCATGAGGTTGATTTGAAATGAATAGCTATCTAGAGTAAGGGTGCATCCTATGTATATTTCATTAGTGCTCTCAGTCTTCCCGTTATCCATTTCTACGATGAACGTTTCTTTAGTGCTTGTGGTGGTTGTTTAAGTAAGTGTTTAAATTTTTGATTCACGAAAATCCTCTCCGCTCCACTATCAAATAATATGCATGCATATGAGTTATTGAGGAGAAATGTACCCGTGACCACCATAGGGTCTGCCACGGCTTCTTCATGACCAATCGCCAAAACTCTCCTTACTCCACCAATATTCCCTACTTTTGGAAAGTTCCTTTTGTAGTGTCCAACTTCTCCAGACCCTTAGCAGGCATGGCCTACACTAATACCAGGGACCTAGGTGATTGGTCTTGCTGGTGCCTTACAGAAACAGGCAATGTGCCCCTTCCTGCTGCAGTTAGCACATTACATCTCTCGGCAAGGTCCACTGTGATGGAAGTTGCACTTGTTGCATTTCGGCAGACTTCCAGCATACTGTTTTGCAGGTGCAAGGACAACATGGGTTGTTGCGGCATGAACAGCCACAATCTGCTGTTTCTTGGCGGAGTTCTGTGCTAATTAGTTCTTCTTTCTGTCCCAAAATTTTCTCTTGTTGTCATTCTCTTTGGCTTGTTCTGAGACAGGGGTTGTTACCTGTGAACGGACTCCAGGTCAATGAGTCTCTGTGCCAAGTGTTTGGCACTATTGAATGTAAAGGGGTACAAAGATAATACATTCCCCTGGAATGGAGGCAACAGTCCCCAGATGTACCTCTTGATCTTCTTACTCTCCGTGGAGACCATCACTGGACATAGAGTCGCTAGGTTACTAAACCTAGTAGTGTAAGTTACTATGTCAGAGCTTTTCATAGTAAGGCCTCAAAGTTCCTGTTCTAGCTTCTATACTTCGCCCCTCGGGTAGTATTCCCCCATCATTAGATCTTTCAGTGTCTCCCAGCCCATTGAGTTAGCCACTGTGAGTCTAAGTGACTTGACATGGCCATTCCACCATGTGAGGGCCCTGTCAGTGAAGGTGCAGGCAACAAATTTTACTTTGCTTCCTATAAGGAAGGAGCAGATCTCGAAGATAGACTTCGTTTTCTCAAACCATTGTGACATAGCAATGATTCCACCGTTTCCGTTAAAGGTTTTGGGTTTTTAGTTAGTGAAGTCCTTATACAAACACTCCATAGGGTGTCCATGACTATCTCCATGGGTAGATTTAATACTCGTTCCACCCCTACTAGTACCGCTAGTGTTGATCTGAGTTAAGGCTGTCGTCACAGCCGTAGTCACTGCAGCTTGAAAAACTACAGGATCGAATTGTGTTGGACGTGGTGGTGGGTGAGTTGAAGTTATTGGTGGATTGCATCTGTTTGATTTACGAGGAGGCATCTTTTAACTATAAGTTTATAAAAATGAAGGTAATGGTAAGATGTCAATATTGATTATAATGTGAGTGTTCCTTGAACTCATTTACCCTAGTTCAACATGTATCAGTTTAAATGTTTGCAATAGTGGTCTATAATTAGAAAGTGAATGGATTTGGATAGAAACCTTCAAAGAGAATTAGATGCCTGTCGATTCCATTGGTAATATAGATGTATAGAGTTCGGAAAATTTGACCTTGTAAGAGGTCTACAACATACCAACATAGAGAAAACTTAGACAACATAAAGACCTAATGAAAATGAAATTTCAAGGTCTAATCATAAATAAGAGAATAATAATAGAGTCTATAAGTAGGCTTAATCTATATCCAAAAGAATGAGTAGAGTATGATCCACTCACGAGGAGTGTTGTTATGATTAGTACTAAATCCTGCCCTAGATTCAGCCAACTGGTGTTCTGTTTCCCACACACGTCTTTCCAAGGCCACTTGGCTCTTCGAAGTTCTCTAACTTTGGATCGGCTGGCATTCAGTTCCCTCTGTAGTGCATCAGTGCGAGTCCTTATTAACTCATGGTCTTTGTTCAGATGGTGGAGGCAAACTGTGTTGACTCATGAGTTAGCCCTAATCTCCATGACTTGGTTGATGATCGCTCTTCCTTGTTTAACATTGCGAGCAACACGAAGAACTAAGATAGGCAGGATTTTGTCACCTAATCCTCCCTCGCTCAAGTTGTAGAAGCTTTGGTCCCCATTATAAGGAAGTGGTTGTCCCTGTTCATGAGTCCACCTTCCCAAGTTTACTGCCCGGAGAGGCGTCGGGCTTTGAAAATCCTGTCGAGGGTTAGGATTTTGGGTAACTTGAGGTGGATTATATACCTCTGGTTCTGAGTCGGAGTCTTATTGAACTTTCTCTTCGTTCTCTTCCTCATAACTCTCCTCGGGGTCTTCTTCTACTGGGACCACATGGTTATCTTCTTCTGGTTCAGCTTTGAGCCATCCACCGTCCCCTTGGTTAGGAAAGTATGGCTCTCCTGGCAGATGAAATCCAGCCCTGTTATCTAAGCGAGAATACGGGTGTAAGAGACATATAATAGGTGTATTCTTAAAGATATTTATAGGGTGATCCTTACAAGTTACTTCTATAATTACGTAGTGCATACCAGCTATCTATAACAAAGATATAATAGACCTTCGAATAAGTGACCCAACATTAAGACCCCAACCAAACAAGAACTAAGAAGTAAAGTGAAGATCACATAATCTAAGTCTATAGCATCTTAGTCACATATAACCTTAGTGTATCCACTTAACAACTATAGACCTACTAGTAAGGGTCTTTTTAGTTTTCACATAAGTACCATAAAATACTCCTATAGTATTTTAAGTTTATGTTAAGTTCTAGCGTTTCTTTGTAATAGAGTTGGTAAGTTTGTAGACTTGTTGCAGCACCACCTCCATTCCTAGGCATATGCTACTTCTCGGATAGATATAGTTGATCAGGCTATATCAATCTCAGACCTGATTATATATTCCTAAGCGTACCCGTGCTGTTCAACAATCATAATACTTTTGTTCTGTTCTAGTATGACATTGTTCTGGTATGTATGCATGTATGTATACTTTAGTAAAATACTTGTTATATTTAAAAAGTATAACTCTTGGTTAGAGTTTTTTAATCCCATTGTATTTATAGTTGTATATCTTTTATGGGTTGATATACTCAGTTAACTATAAACAATGCTCTGATACCAATCTGTCACACCCCCAAACCGAGATGGCAGAAACATTCGTGGGTGGAGGACGTCATGTACAATATCATAAGAATGGACAATAGTAAAAACAAGCAACAACATCCATTGCATTAATAATATAGTTAATACATGTGTGTTCATTGTATAGTTGTATGACACCAAAATGCATAGAAAAAATAAAAACGAGTCTTGAACATGCTCCATTTTCACAAGGTTAATTTTTAGGGTCCTAATCGTGTTCATGAGAAGGTGAGAAAAGGGTTTTTATTCCATGAATGGAAAGCGTGGTTGGGAGTAAATTCAAAAAGTTCTTCAAGTTGTTTGAAGAAGAATGTGTGTATGTGGAGAAAAGGCATATCGGTGAAGAAAAGAATCCCACATTGTCCTAGTTCGTTACAAGGAGTAAAATCGCTGCGATCTGAAGGAAGTCATCATCGTTGTGATGGGTTGCATCGTTTTGAATGGTTATGTAGTTGCAAACAAAATAGTAACATTACGAATAGAAATGTGACGTTGTTGCAATCGGAAGGGAGGCACTGTCATTGCGATCGGTTTAGCTGTATTGATGCGATTGAAATATTTGTGTCATTGCGAATGGAAGGAAATCATTTTTGTTATGATCGATATGTTACGATGTTGTTAGGAATGAATGCGAAACATATGGTTGTTGTTCCGAGAGTTCAGCAACACAAAACCACCAGAGTTCGATGGGACCCAGGACCCGATGGCGGCTATGAGATGGATTTCTGACATGGAGGGGTGTTTCTTCACTTGCTCAACTCCTAAGCATTTGAAGGTTCGGTTCGCGCTGAACCAGCTTCGCTTGGGAGCGAAGGACTGGTGGAAGTTTGTGACGGCGCACTTTACGCCTGCTGAGCTTGCGGCAGTGACCTGGGAGAGGTTCACTGCCATGTTCCGAGATGAGTACGTTCCCCAGGTGGAGAGGGAGCGTTTGGCCCAGGAGTTTCTGACCCTCAAGCAGGGTACTGAGTCTGTTACGGCGATTACCAGGATGTTCCACGAGAGGGCGATGTTCTGCCCTGAGCACGTGTCCACTGAGCAGGCACGGATGATTCGATATTTGAGTATCTTGAGGCGAGACATTTGGGAGTTCGCGGCGAACTCCTCGTACCGGACATTTGTCGAGCTTTAGGAAAATGCCCGAAAGAGGGAGATTGGGCTAGAGACTCAGGCCAGGGAGGAGGCGGAGTCTCAAGGGAGGGATCGGCGACCGACATAGTCTCAGCCGGCAGCCAAGCCAGCCAAGCCCGCTGATCCCAAACCAGGGAGCCAGAAGGGCCGCACTTGTGGGAAGTGTGGCAAGGGTCATGATGGAGTCTGTAGAGCGGGATCTTGCTACAAGTGTGGCAAGGAGGGGCACATGGACAAGGACTGCCCCAAGGGGTTTGCGGTGTGTTTTCACTGCAATCAGACCGGACACCGGAAGGCAGAGTGTCCGCAGTTGGGAGGATCATCTCAGGGAGCACCTCAGGGATCTGCCCCTGCCCCCATCAGAGCTACCGAGAGTCGGCCAGTGAAGGCCGAGGCGCCGAGGGCACGAGGGAGAGCTTTTCAGCTGACTGCGGAGGAGGTCCGCGCAGCACCCGATGTCGTGGCTGGTATGTATTCTTTCGTGTATTTATTTTGATGTTGAGATATTATGCTTATATTATGGTGTGCGTAGGTACTTTTCTTGTGAATTATGTACCTGCCTTGGTGTTATTTGACTCGGGTGCGAGTCGATCTTTTGTATCTTTGGCTTTTAGTCAGCATATCAGTGTTAGTCGTGAGGCGTTGAGTCGGCCTCTGAGAGTTTCCATAGCTGATGAGAGGGTGATATATGCCACGGAGTTTCTCTGAGGGTGCGTAGTCGAGATTTTTGGTGTTGAGTTCCTGATTGGTCTGGTTCCTATTGCGATGGGTGATGTTTGTGTCATTGTGGGCATGGAATGGTTGAGCAGATTCGGTGTGGTTATCGACTGCGAGCGACAGCTGGTGACCATACGAGACCCTTGTGGGGGAGTTCTTTCGGTGTACGGCGAGGGTACACGTTCAGGATCAGCGTTTTGTTCGGCCGCTAGGGCGAGGCAGTGTCTACAGCAGGGCTGTAAGGGTTTTGTGGCGTATGTGATGGATACGCGAGTGGATTCCGAGAGACTGAGGTCAGTTGAGGAGGTTCCGGTAGTGCGTGAGTTCCCGAATGTATTTCCCGAGGAGTTGTCGGGTGTGCCTCCTGTGAGGCAAGTGGAGTTCAGTATCGATTTGGTTCCGGGGGCCGCGCCTATCGCTAAGGTGCCTTATTGCCTTGCACCTCCAGAGATGCAAGAGTTATCCTCGCAGCTTCAGGAGCTGCTGGGGAAGGGGTTTATTCAGCCGAGCAGCTCGCCGTGGGGAGCGCCTATCCTGTTTGTCAAGAAGAAGGATGGTTCACACCGGATGTGCATTGATTACCAGGAGTTGAACAAGCTGACGGTCAAGAACCGTTACCCGTTGCCAAGGATCGACGATTTATTCGATCAGTTGCAGGGAGCATCTTGGTTCTCCAAGATCAATTTGAGGTCTGGATATCATCAGGTGAGGGTGCGGGATGAGGACGTCCAGAAGATAGCGTTCAGGACGAGGTATGGGCATTATGAGTTTGTAGTGATGCCTTTCGGGCTCACCAATGCCCCGACAGTGTTCATGGATCTCATGAACCGAGTGTGCAGGCCGATGCTGGATCGGTCGGTGATTGTATTTATTGACGACATTCTGGTATATTTGAGATCTAGAGAGCAGCATGAGGAGCATTTGAGAGAGGTTCTCGGAGTTCTGAGATCGGAGAGGCTTTATGCCAAATTCTCCAAGTGTGATTTCTGGTTGCGGGAGGTCCAGTTCTTAGGACATCTCGTTAACCAGGAAGGGATATTGGTCGATCCGGGCAAGGTTGAGGCGGTGATGAGTTGGGAGGTGCCGAGGTCACCCTCCGAGATCAGAAGTTTCCTAGGGTTGGCGGGGTATTATCGGAGATTTATCAAGGATTTCTCTAAAATCGTAGTGCCACTCACCAGGTTGACCCGGAAGGGTGTTGCTTTTTCATAGGGCCCCGAGCAGCAGACCTCCTTTGAGACACTTCGCCAAAGGTTGTGCGAAGCCCCGGTGTTAGCCCTCCCGGAAGGGATGGAGGACTTTGTGGTATACTGTAATAAATCGATTTTGGGGTTGGGAGCGGTGCTGATGCAGAGAGGGCATCTGATAGCATATGCATCGAGGCAACTGAAGCCTCATGAGACGAGATATCCCACCCATGATCTAGAATTGGGGGCAGTGGTGTTCGCCCTCAAGATTTGGCGTCACTACTTGTATGGGGTTCGGTGTACGATATACACAGACCATAAGAGTTTGAAGTATTTGATGGATCAACCCAACCTAAATATGCGTCAGAGAAGGTGGTTGGATGTGGTCAAGGATTATGATTGTGAGATCCTGTACCACCCAGGTAAGGCTAATGTGGTAGCCGATGCATTAAGCCGCAGGGCGGAGAGCACCCCGTTGCGGGATGTATGTTTGAGATTGACCGTGATAGCTCCAGTGTTGGATGCCATTCGTGGGGCACAGGCCGAGGCTGTGCAACCTGAGATGCAGAAGAGGGAACGGGTGGTTGGTTTGGTTTCAGAGTTCGTTACCGATGGTCGGGGGCTTATGACATTTCAGGGGCGTATCTGGGTACCGTTTGTGGGAGGAACGCGTACCATTTTGATGGAGGAGGCTCATCAGTTGAAATTTTCGATCCATTCGGGGGCCACTAAGATGTATTTGGACCTGAGGAAGGAGTATTGGTGGCCCTGTATGAAGAGGGATGTTGCGTGGTTTGTCGAGAGGTGCTTGACCTGTCGTAGGGTTAAGGCCGAGCACCAGAGGCCGCATGGTAAGTTGCAGCCGTTGGAGGTTCCTGAATGGAAGTGGGAACAGATCACCATGGATTTTATCACCAAATTGCCAAGGACTGCCAGGGGAGTTGATGCAATTTGGGTGATTGTGGACAGGTTGACGAAGAGCGCTCACTTCCTTGCTATCAGCGAGAGTTCTTCAGCAGAGAAATTGGCGGTGGTGTATGTGAGGGAAGTGGTATCTCGGCATGGGGTGCCGATCTCGATTGTTTCAGACCGTGATGTGCGCTTCACTTCCAGATTCTGGAAGAAGTTTCATGAGGAGTTGGGTACTAGACTGCATTTTAGTACCGCATATCATCCCCAGACAGACGGTCAGAGTGAGCGGACGATTCAGACGCTCGAGGACATGCTTCGGGCATGTGTGTTGGATTTCGGGGGTAGCTGGGATGCGTACTTGCCCTTGGCAAAGTTTTCCTACAACAACAACCATCATTCGAGCATTGGTATGCCGCCCTTTGAGCTGTTGTATGGGAGGAGGTGTCGGACCCCCATTTGTTGGGGAGAGGTTGGTCAGCGTGTGATGGGCAGTATAGAGATCGTGCTTCATACGTTAGAGCAGATCCAGCAGGTCAGACAGAGGTTGTTGACCGCTCAGAGCCGACAGAAGAGTTATGCAGACAGACGCCGGTCCGAGCTTGAGTTTCAGGTCGGCGACCTTGTACTCCTGAAGGTCTCTCCTTGGAAAGGAGTGATTCGATTCAGGAAGATGGGCAAGTTGGGACCCCGATATATTGGTCCTTTTCGAGTTATCGCAAGGGTAGGTCGGGTAGCCTATTGGTTGGATTTGCCAGCAGAGTTAGGGCAGATTCACGACACTTTTCATGTGTCGCAGCTGAGGAAGTGTATAGCTGATGAGTCGGCAGTGGTTCCATTAGAGGATATTCAGGTGGATGCGAGCCTGAATTATGCTGAGAGACCAGTGGCCATCAGAGATCGAAAAATCAAGGTTCTGAGGAACAAGGAGGTACCCCTGGTTTTGGTTCAGTGGCAACATCGGAAGGGGTCCGAGATGACCTGGGAGCCGGAGCGTGAGATGCGTGAGCAGCATCCGGAGCTATTTGTAGAGCAAGACTTCGAGGGCAAAGTCTAGTTCTAGTGGGGGAGAATTGTAACAGCCCGAATTCCCAAGTATTATTTATTCATATATTTTTGGTATTTTGTGAGGGGACTTGGCGAGTTGGAGCTCAAACTCACCGAGTAGGATCGCGGTTTTGGACAAGGGTTCGCTCCTGGACTCAGCGAGTCCAAGGGAGGGACTCGGCGAGTCCGTGCTGTTTAATGAAACCTTAATTTCCCGGTCCTAAGCCCTATTTAAAGGACCTTATGTCCCTTCATTGCGGCTACCTTCGACCTTGAGAGCACCAGATCAGCTGAGAGTTCTTGTGAGTGAGATAAGAGGCCATTATTCATCATTTTTGTGTGTATTTGCAAGAAAGGAAGAGGAAGGCCAAATTAGGAGAGTTGGGGAGCTTGGATCTACTCCCATTTCGGCAGAAGAAGCTATTTAAGGTAACATTCAGAGCTTATTCTCGTGTTTTTCTTGATATGGTCAAATCTAGGGTTTCTTCATGCCTTGTTTGCCTTGTAATTGGAGTGTGAGAGGTCCCATGGGGATATGGTACCTAGATCTGGACCTTAGTAGGTCCAGAGAGTCCCAAATGCCATGTTTTATGCCTTTCCTTTTGAGTTGGAGACTTAGGTTACCATTTTAGAGGTCATTTCTTCAAAAGAAGCCTTGTAGGCGTTGCATGGTAGCCAAGATTGTGACTTTACGTGATGAATGTGCTTGGGAGGGCCAGATCTATGAGTTGTTGGAGCGGATCGGACCTCAGAAGCGAGATTGAGTTGATGCATGGCATGGACTCGCCGAGTCTGAAGAGCAGACTCGGCGAGTAGCATGAAGATTGTCCTTAACCACTTAGCGAGTGGTCTTGCCGAGTTAAGAGGTTGACTAAGTGAGTCAGGGAGAGTTAGAGAGGGTTGACAGCTGGAACTCGCCGAGTTGTTCTTGAGACTTGGCGAGTTGAGTCGTGGTGGCCCCGCGATTCATGCCAGATGGAACTCGTTGAGTCAGGGAAGTACTCGACGTGTCAAAAGAGGATCCTAGGGAGTCAGTGAACACGTATAGACTCGCTGAGTCGCTCTAGTGCACTCGCCGAGTCCGGTCAAAGTTCACCGTTGACCGTTGACCAGAGTTGACCAGTGTTGACTTGATAGGGATAGTCAACCTTAGTTGAGAAAGTGTTAATTAGAGATATACTGTGTTATAGGAGGATTATAGCTCGGAGGATCGAGCGCGAGTGATTTCCGAGATTTGCGAGTTATCGAGATACGCGAGGTGAGTCTTCTCACTATACTTTACCTTGAGTAGGTAATCAGAGTTATGTGACAGAGTATTTGTATGCTATATGTATGTTATGTGTTGTACTGCATTAATTCTATGTGATTTATGTTGTGCATGTTTATAGAGTTGGAACCGGAAGGTTCCCAGAGTTAGAACCAGTGGGTTCACAAAGTAGGGTCTACGGACCCACAGAGTTATAGCCTCGAGTGGCTAATATGTGTTATGTGTGGTATTTTGGGGAACTCACTAAGCTTTGTGCTTACAGTGTTGGTGTTTATTGTTTCAAGTACTAGTGATGACCGTGGGAAGGCGCCGGCTTGATCAGTACACACACATGGGATTTTTATGATATGTGATCTTGGGATTTATTGTATGACATTGATTGGAGTTTCAAATACTGATGTTTTATGAGAATTAAATGAATATGTTTTTTTTAAATTATGCGAAAAATTGTTTTGAAATTCACGGTGTTACACACTAAGCTTCGTGCTTACAGTTTTCAGTTTTGGTTTTAGGTACCTCTTCTTCGAAGGGGAAGGAGTTGGCGCGGTAGCGGTACATCACACACATGATTTGTATTCCGCATTATGATATCTTCCTGGGGAATTGTACTCTGACACTTTTATGTTTATGACCATGTTTTCCGACATGCAACATCTTTTGTGAAATGATATGATTGTCGAATGATTTATTCCAAAATGTTTTGCTAATTACCTGTTTTAAAAATGAAATTTTTGGCTCGTATTTTTGGGACGTTACATAATATTTTCATATCTGAATATTACATAGTATTACATGATATATCACATGTGAATATTACATAGTATATTCACTTGTGAATATTAGATGATGTATTCACTTATGAATATTACATAGTTTATTCACATATGAATATTACAAGATATTTTCACAAATATATATATATAATTTTATATGTTATTCACATATGAATAACATATAGACTTGCATATTTGTTTTTTTGTTTTAATAATCATATACTGATTCAGGTGAGAAAACATATTCATATATGAATATAACATGGTAATTTAGTTTATGCATTTCATCAAACAATTTGAGTGCATACAATTTAACTTTTTTAAAAATGTTAAAAACATGATACTTTGACTATTTAAATCTTACAAAATAGTAGACTGATAGAGAACTATATATTTTTGTAATCTCAATTTTGAAGTTTTATTTGATAATCGATGTTGAATGAATGATATGAAGTGAATTTTTTGTTATTTATCGATGATCTTGATCTAATGATACTGGGAATATAATTAATCGTAGATGTTGAAGATTTGATCGTATTCAAGCACAATTAAAGGTTGGATTAAAAGAACCAAAAACGAATTTTTGTTGTTAATTGTTGAATCGTGTTGATAAACATGTTATTGACGAAGATCGATGATTGATTAACATTGGATGATGGTTTAATTGAAGAAATATGGATGACTGTTGAAGGTTGGAGGTGAAATTAAGATGATGAACGATCGATTAGAAATGGGTTTGAACTGTTATCTATTTCTATACAGTTACGTATTTGAGATTGAAGGTTATTATCATATTTACAAGTTTGCCACCGTGTCTTTTTATGCTTAGATTAAATGAGTGGCTGAGAATGATTCCCCCATTCTCAACCTTTTTTATTTTTCTCTATTGAACTCACCTATATATATATATATATATATATATATATATATATATATATATATATATATATATATATATATGGTTAGGTTATAATGTGGATTGTATATATTGTGTGGATGTAGGGATGAATATGAATCAATAATTTAAACTATATTTAAGGAAGTCGTTTGTATTTTTAATTAAAATAAAAAATAGAAAAAATACAATCTCTATATTAATAAAAGAGTAGTTTTTTGTCATGTGTCACTATATTAGACATCTTAATTAATATGATGTCACTTGTCAATGTATTAGTCCTCCCTTTTAAATTTATTAGACCTCCTAATTAATGTGATGTTATTAGTAAACGTATTTATTCTCCATTTTAAATTTTATATTATTGTTTTCATTAATTCACAAATAAAAAATGTCTAATATATATTAAAAATTAATTTTATATATTTATTTAAATCAACAATTATAATTTCACATAACTAATAAAAATATATCGTAATTAATAATTTATTTAAAATAATTAATTAATAATTTTGAGGTTTTACTATAAAAATTTAATTAATTTTATACCCGTGGTTTCCACGGGTTATAAACTAGTATATATATATATATATATATATATATATATATATATATATATATATATATATATATATATATATATATCTTGTTCTAATAAAAGAATAGTTTTAATCTCCTTTTGACATGTGTCATCCTATTAGGTCTCTTAATTAATTCATATTTTATTCTTTTTTTTGACATGTGTCACCCTATTAGGCCTCCTAATTAATACATGCCACTTGTCAACCTATTAATTCTCCATTTTAAATTTTAAATTTTAAATTTTAAATTTACCACTCTAATTAAATTAAATCTTTCTATCTAATAAAAAAATAGTTTTATTCTCCTCTTGACATGTGTCATATTATTAAGCATCCTAATTAACGCATATTTTAATTTCTTTTGTCATGTGTCATCATATTATATCTCATAATTAATACATGACATTTGTAAACCTATTGATTCTCTATTTCAAATTTCAAATTATAAATTTATCACTCTAATTATATTAAATTAATAACATTAAAATAAAAATTAAAATAAACTTAATACAAATTATAAAGTGATATAACTTTACATATTTATTTAAATCAATGATTAAAATTTATATAACTAAAAAATCACTTAATCAATAATTTATTTAAAATAATTGATTAATAATTTTTTATTTTTCTTTTAAAAGTTTAATTAATTATATAACCGTGGTTTCCACGGGTTATAAACTAGTTAATAACATTAGAATAAAATTAAAATAAAATTAATAAAATTATAAGATGATATAATTTCACGTATTTATTTAAATTAACGATTATAATTTTATATAATAAAAAAATATCTGTTAATTAATAATATATTTAAAATAATTGATTAATAACTTTGAGTTCTCACTATAAAAGTTTAATTAATTTTTTAACCATGAATACCACGGGTTATAAACTAGTTCTATATAAACAAATATGGTTAGTACCGGTAGGAATGTAAAATACTATTCTAATTAAATGCTTTCTAAAAACAAAAAAGGAAACTACAATCTTAATTAGTTGTACGTAAGTAAAAGCACATATTTCATTCATATCCATACAAGGAATATGGCTTATTCTTGGCAAAACAATGAGATTGCCCCTAATTATCACATACGACCAAGTCTTCCAGATCGGAATTTTAAACTGATTATCTTCAACAATTAAAGATAATACAACAAACACAAGAAGGCTTTAATATACTTAAAACAATAGAATAAGGGTATTCAAGTTCATAGGATGTTCATATTTTTTATTATTCTTAAAGAATGTAGTTAAGGTGAAACGTGGATTTAGAATTATGTAAGAATTGAATTTCTGGTTGAAGGAAAATCTTAAAGAATGTTGATTCATGCCACTATATTCTGAAAGAATGGAATTTTAATTAATTTTTCTTATTTAGGTTTTATTTGTATGAATTTGTGATTTTTTATTGAGTAAGTGAATGAACAGCAGTTTTTTTTTAAAGAACCATGATTATAGGATGAAGATGAATTTTAATTATGAAGATGAAGATGAATGTTGATCATTTCTAGTGGTTGGCAGATGAAGATAGATTAGGTGTGAATTAAAAATGATTTTCTATTTAAAGGTCATTAATTAATTTAACAATTTACGATAAATGAAAAAAAGAATTACTAATATACTCTTATGAATGTTTTTGAATTGTTTGGTTTAGAATGATCCCTACATCCATATAACATATGTGTATTCACATTTGAACCTACCTCTCTCTTTATATATATATATATATATATATATATATATATATATATATATATATATATATATATATATATATATATATATATATATATATATAACAAAGACTATAAAAAAACTAAAACAAATTGTTTATTTACTAATTAAAATATTTAACCAACTATTAAGAAAAACATATTATAATTTAATATTTCCTAGACAAAGAGAAATTTAAGTAGAAGTAAATAATAATGTATTTTATCCAATGAAACTTTTTAATCTTTAAAAAAGCAATTTAGTAGTTTTTTAAATAATTAAAAATATATAATAAAAATAAATAATAATCTGTTATTCGGTTTTTTTGGACTATTTGGTTTTCATTTTATAAACTAAAACCAATTTAGACAAAGAGAAATTTAAGTAGAAGTAAATAATAATGTATTTTATCTAATGAAACTTTTTAATCTTTAAAGAAACAATATAGTAGTTTTTTAAATAATTAAAGATATATAATAAAATAAATAATAATCTGTTATTCGGTTTTTTTTGGACTATTTGATTTTTATTTTATAAATTAAAATCAATCTGAAATTCAATATAATAATTTGTTTTTGTTGAAAATCAATCAAACAATCCAAATATTTGAACCAAATATTCTGATATAAATTATCCAATTGGATAATTCAGTTTTATCAAAATCGGATCAAATTAAATTACAATTCGTTTGGATCAGTTTTTATAATTCGGTTTTCAAGGTGGAAGATATTTAAAAATATATATAACTTGGATATAACAAAGACTATAAAAAAACTAAAAAAAATTGTTTCTTTATGAATTAAAATATTTAACCAACTACTAAGAAAAATACAGTATAATTTAATATTTCCAAGATAAAGAGAAATTTAAGTAGAGGTAAATAATAATGTATTTTATTTGATGAAACTTTTTAATCTCTAAAAAACAATTTAGTAAATTTTAAATAATTAAAGATAAAAATCAATCCGAAGTTCATTATAATAATTTGTTTTTGTTGAAAATTAATCAAACAATCCAAATATTGAACCAAATAGTCTGATATCAAAATAATAGGAAGTGATTCGTATACAACAGTGTTTTGATATACGTAACAGTTGATGAATTATATAGTTGTACAATACAGCATTTTAAAGCACCAATTGTTGTGTATGAAAAAAATTTGTTGTGTACGGATCATCTCCCATCCTATAAATTTATTCGTTGGATGTGGTGATACTACTATATAGTAATGGTTGTACAATACAACATTTTAAAGTACCAATTGTTGTGTATGAAAAAAAATTTGTTGTGTACGGATCATCTCCCATCCTATAAATTTATTTGTTGGATGTGGTGATACTACTATATAGTAATGGTTAGTAATAAATACAATTGATGCCCTAAGTTTTCGACAACAATATCTTCGTCCATGTGATGTTCGGAACCTAAATGTTTTTTCCTCATGACAATTTATTAATCGTTATTACATGATAATAATGATAATGTCTCGTTTTTGGTTAATAATTTAATTTCAATTTTCAAAGATTTATACAGGTATGTAGATATGTACCAACACCTGTCACATTATTCCCCCTGCCTTATTTAATTTCCGCCCCTTTTGTTAAATATCTATCCTTTTAATACTTTCCTTCTTTTCTATTTTCTATCTTTTTTTTTTTTTTTTTTTTTCTAGAACAAGCCATCAATAAATACTCTAGTTGATGATAATTTTTTTACTAAAAATGAAACAAAAAAATGTACTATTATTTTAGATATATACCAATTTAATAAAACTATAAAAGAATATATTTTCTTTGCTTTTTCTTTTTCTCGCATATATACATATTTACAGTTAAAGTGAATTTCTGAAACTACCTTTATACTAATATAAATTTGGAAAAAATAATGCTAATTATCTAAATCTTTAACAAATCTTTACCAGCATATATTTAACCAACTGAAATTTACCATTATATATCGCTGGTGAATATCAAAAATCGCCGAATCATTGAAAGCTAGAACTACAACTACAACTAAATTCAATTCTCTTAAATTTATTATTTTTTCTAATAATAATTAGGTGATAATTAAGTTTTTTTTAATATAGATTTTTTTTATTATGTTATTCATTATTGTTTTCAATTTTTTTTAATTGGTTGGTAATTTGTCTGAATCTACTGTATAATGATTTTTGTGATGTTTTGTTCGATTAAAATTTTAATGTTTTTTTACATTTTATTAGATTATATATTTTTTTGTCGTTATGTTCGAATAATTTTTTTATTTTTATCATTTTGTTCGAATAATTTTTAAAGTTCTTTTTTTTTTGGTTTTTTTTGGTTTTTTTTGGTTTTTTTTTTTTTTTTTTTTTTTTTTTTTTGTATTTGTATTTGTTTGTCTATCCATAACCGTTGTGATCGTAACTCTCTAATTTTCTGATATGAAATTTATTTGTTTTCATTGTAATCTATTCTATTTGTGTAAATTTAATTTTCTGATATGAACTTAATTTGCTTTCATTGTAATCTATTATTCTATTTGTGTATGTCAAAATATAGATTAAAAATGAATACGATAATTAATTTACTTTTTCAATAAATTTAAGATGATTAAATAAATTCCAATTTAATCGATTCTAAGCGTGTCTCTTGTAAATGGAAAATCAATGGGGAAATATATAATTTTGGAAAGAATAATTTTATAATAAAAAAGAGATTTGTTCAGACCAAATAAATAGCGATAGAAAACTTAAAAAACTTAGATAATGATTTTTGAAAACATTCAAAGTATTGTTTAATCCGATAAATATCTTGATTTTTTTAAATTGTTTATGTTTGTGCAAATATATAAAATGAAAATGAATAAAATATTAAAAAAACAAAGATCGACATCGGTGAATTTAGTTTCGGTGGTTTCGTAACTTGATGATTAGTGGCGGCACGACAATGGTTTCCGGCGAAGATGGTGATTTTCGACAATGACGGTGGTTTCTGGTTAAACAACACACACACACACACACACACACACACACACACATATATATATATATATATATATATATATATATATATATATATATATATATATATATATATATATATATATATATATAGAGAGAGAGAGAGAGAGAGAGAGAGCATTAGGGAATAATTATTGTCGATTAAGCATAAATCATTCTATTACATAAGGGTTAAATCCAGGATTATTAGGTCTTATATTTCACATTATGAAGGAGGCAACACATGATACACAATTCTCATTTTGTATGCAAGTCGATACACATCACACCTCCAGTAAATATGAAACATATGGTAAAATCTACAACACAAGTATTCCTAAAATATGCTTCTAAATAATTATCGGACAACGCTCAGATAACATCTTTCTTGCCTTCCACCAGACAGACTTGTGCACTTTGAAGCATCACCTCTGCATACGGGGTGAGTACACATGCGAACCCCCCTGCAAAAGAAAATTTTTGAGTTTGGTCATTTTACAACTGCATAATATTTATTATTTGTATAGTAGTTTACCTAATAAGTCACTACATTCAATATAAATTCATTGATAGTCAAAGATTACCTCCATTAAAATTGTTATCGGTAAATTGCATTCACGAACCATTAAAATGTAGATGACCTTTCGAATGTCAAGGTGGATTAAATTCCAATGGATGTTGGGGAAATATGTGTTTGATTTTATTCATAAATAGTCTAATTATAGTGTCAAAAATAACGTGATTAGCAATAGAAGCAATTTTAGATTTGAATAAACTAAAACCATTTTATCCACCAATGATCATTTTGCAAAGCTTAGGAAGATTAAAACAACCATAGAAAAAGAAGAGATTACAACCTTTGAAGATTTTGATTCTCATGGGAGATGTAAGTTGATCACTACAAGAAATAATGGTATCAAAGACTGACAAAATCAGTCTCTGTTGATTAATAATCAATCTCTAATAGGCATCAATGACTAATTTCACTAGTCCCCAACCAGTCATGAGAGCTAGCACTAGATAGTCAATCTTTTATGTGTCTAGGACTAAAACTAAATCCCCGATACTTGTTAGTATCAAAGACTGAATATTTGTCTTTGATACTATCCTACCTAATCTCCAATATAACTCTTTGGGTCGCTGGATTTATGTCATATCAGTCCTTGATGCTATCTTTCAGGGACTGACATCGGTCTCTTATACAATCTCATTCAGCCTCCGATATGTTTCTTTTGGGTCATCATTTATTGCATATCAGTCTTTAAAACTATCTTTCATGGACTAAATATTAGTCATTGATACTAGCCCATTTGTTTCAGACATGTTTCCCTCATGTCATGTTAGTCTCTAGTACTATTCTTTAGGGACAAAATATCATTCCTTGATGAGATATCATTTAGTCTACATTAAAATTCATCTAGATCCCTATTACATGTCATATTATTCTCTGATATGAGTTATCAAGGACAGAATGTCAGTCTCATATACATTGTACTTTAGTCATTGATATGTGTTTTTGGGACTAAAAATAATTACAATGATTGATTCATTCGGTCTCTGATATGTAATTTTTAGGATTAATATTTAATATCTAAGACTCGTCTTCAACAATAATAACAATTGAAAATGGAACAAATTTAAGTTCATATATATATATATATATATATATATATATATATATATATATATATATATATATATATATATATATATATATATATATATATATATATATATATATATATATATATATATATATATATATATATCTTGAAACTCATGTAAAGGCACAAAATAAAAAACTATTAATAAATAAATGAATAATATTCGAAAATCGTCAAGTCTAAATGTTAAAATGATTAACTATAATAGACTAACAATCAAATCAGTAATAAGTAAAGTTGATGTGAAAATAATACCAAAAATTAATGAAAGATAATGACTAAGGCTTTATTTATATTTGATAGATGCGTTGTATCCTCGTGTATAGGATCTTCATCTTCATCAGAAGGGCATAATACATTTTGAAAGTCTAGGATCTTCGAGCTCATAAACTTTGTGATTTTTGCCTATTTTGTTAGTTTTTTTTTTAAACTTCTCCTTAATAACTTCGAGTTATTCATAGTGAAAGATCTAGTATGCTCAAGAATCATATTAAAGTTATACTGATAACTAACATATGATACTAAAGTGTCACACTAACAACAACTTGATATAATTGATTATTTATTTGAAATTGATTTTATTAAATAATCAAGAAACTCTTATAATTAAATTGGGAATTATTTATTTCTAGGAAATAATAATTTTCATTAGCAAGTAACATTATGTAATTCATATGGTATGAATTAATGAAAGACCCTCACTTTCGTATTTCTGAAAGACCCAAACTTTCATACTTGACAATATAATTACTCCAAAACATGCTACTTGCATATTCATAAAAACAATATTTTACATTGATAAAGAGGTTACAAACTACTGGATACAAACCGACTATTTCAAAGTGTTATATATTACATAACTTTCCAGGATTTAATAGTTTTATACATATGGGCATGCAAAATATAATAGTTTCAAACTATTCATAATCTTCTATCAATACAATAGTTTCAAACTATTCAAAAATCTTCTATCAGTAAATAACTATACTGGATGCTTATCTCCTGCAAATTGTTAAACATTGAGAGGGTAAGCGATGACGCTTAGTGAGTTCAATAATAAATACAATATAACGTTATGCCATATATATACTTCAATATGGTAGAAGCAAAGAGGAACAAGGAACAACAAGGGCATATGCGAATCATGTGTCAAACTTTTCATATCAATCATTGATTTGATTCAAAAGTATACAATCAATGAGACATAACAACTTCTATACTTGATATACATCAATAAAGCTTTGGCCCAAATGGCACAGAAGACATACAACTTCAGATGGACATTTTGGTAGATTTCGGGCTTATACCCTTGTCTAACCTTCTGCCAATACCATAGAATAGAAATCATTCTCTTACGGAGACATGTTCTACATGGCCAGAGGCTACATACCAGTACCAACGTGAATCTAAGTCCTTTCGGTGATCATATTGTCAAAGGTATTTCTTTGCTATTAAAAATAGCGAATAAAATAACACGGGAAAATAACCCGGAATAATAACACTGATAAGCACATAGCACATATAACACATAACATACAATTATTCCTATATATTAAACTCACCGTGAAATAACCGGGGGCTAAAATATTAATTTGGGCAGCACTTTGGCTCTAAATATGACTTTCTTTGTTGAAAACCGGGAGTTTTCTTGATAACCGGACCTTGCGAGGGTTGGGATTCAAAACTGAAAAGATAAATTTTTTGGGCTTCTCGGGAACTTCGGGACGTGTTTTGGGTGCTAAAGTTATATCGGGGGCTTCGGGGGATGTCAAAGTAGTAGAAATATGAAATTAGGGGTGAAAAGTGGCAAAAATTCCAACAAGAACCGGGAGGTCTCGCACCCTTTATATAGGTGCGAGCCTCGGATCCGAAGCAAGAAGAAAAGGGCAAGTGGCTGCGAAGCTGCGAGGCTCGGTATACGTGGCAGAAGGGCGAGGTTCGGATGCGAGGGTCGGAACAGGTGTGCACTTCGGATTGGTCCAACACTTCGGACACAGGGCGAAGTTTAAAGCGAGGCGCGTCGGAAGGCCATTGGACCGCATCCTCGGTCAAATCAGCAAGTGACACGCATCAGACTCAGCGGGCGACTCACCGAGATTAGCCTTATCCATGCGAGGTTTCTTGGAAATTGTGCCCAAATCTTCTAAAATCCATAACATTCACATATGGGCTCCGTTTTTGACGTTCTTTATATGCTCGCGTAGGTAAAATTATGCTCTAAAACCTTTGTTTAGACTTCGTCGACTAATTTTTAATTTGTTTTTAACAAACCGATACTGGAAAATCCGTTAAAATTTCATAACTTCTTCATCCGACATCCGTTTTCGTCAGAATTTTTACCGTTGTACTACTATTGACGAGATCTTCAATTCTCGTTTAGGTAGTGTCGGCTAAAAATCACTTGATCTAAATTTCGAGTTTTTAGTTGTCTACTGCTAAGCTAAAGCTTAGAAAAATCATAACTTCCTCATACGAAGTCAGATTTTGGCGTTCTTTTTATCGAACTTCTCGGTTTAACGAATACTACAACTTTCATTTAGATTACTAAGGTTAAAAAGTAGTTTATTAAAAACTCACTTTTTACGTCACTCGGCGCCGTGCCGGTTTTGTTGCGGATCTTCGATTGGTCATAACTTCTTCGTTATAACTCAGATTTCGATGAGGTTTTTGCCTAAATGTTTCTAACAAGATTATCTACAACTTTCAATAATAAAATTTTACTTATTTCAAATTTTATATTTCCGATAAATTTCACTATTTGACATTTGATTGGAATCTCATAAGACTTCCAATACTTTATGAATGATTCTAAGCATACTTTTACTTCATTTCTAGTAAAATCCATTTCTTAGAGCTCAACATTCAAATTCACATAATATTTTGTAATATTATTCTCTTTTATAATTTACAATACATGATAACTGAATGCGTATGTTACAAATACCTCCTCCTTTTGAGAATTTCGTCCCTGAAATTTCATCGATTAAAATAGGGCAAATATCATATTAACCCAACGAACTTTTCCCATTTGTTTTAAATGGTCACTAAAGGTTTTTTTCACTTTTAGGGAATAAACTCGTTTTTTACCTGTTCATTTGGTCCTTAGACCGGCTATAAGAATTTAGAATGCTACGTGTGATAGAAGATGCTAGTGTGGAAAAACACCTCACCAACTTCGTTTTTACTTGTTCACTACTTCACTTCGTCACCATTGATAGTCTCCCGTTTCTTCATTTCTATTTCTTGGAGAGTGGATATCATATTTGACCGATTCCAACACGGAACACCTACGGAACATTCTCTCAACACTACTTCATCGATTTGGATGATTTTGATTCCAGTTTTCTTTCTTGAGACCCTGGACTTTATTCTTAATCATCATCGTAATCTTGTCTCATCCATATTACATCTAGAAATAAACTGATCAATATTCAAATTCCAATCCTATTTAAACAAATTTTCATATGTTTTTGGAATGAAAAGATGAAAATCGGGTTACCTAGGCTGATCATTACGAACGAAGGACCAATTAAGGATGGAGACAAGACCAATTTTCATCTGATTTTCTATTCATTATTGAATCCATGAAAATGGTAAAAGAAACACTGTTGTGTTGCCCTGGAATTTCAAAGAATTGATGCACAATCAAGAAAATGCAAAAGGAGCGATTTCAACAGCCAAGAATCAAGCTTATTGCTACTAAATAATATATCTACATAGAAACTTAAATTTCAAATGTTCAACACCCACATAAAGGAATTTCGAATAATTCAAGCAAATCGAGAAATTGACCTAAAATTTTATATTACTCCACTAATTGTTCAAAAGCCACTAAAGGAATGTACATATAAGTGGAGTAGATGAACGACTATACCTAACCTATTTATTGTTTTTGTTTGGAATTGTATTGCTGATCTTAAGCTCTTTTTCTATGCCCTTTTGCTTCTCTTCTCTCTCGGTACAAAGGTGATGTCGTCACTTTTTCCGTCATTGGTTTCTCTTCCAAATCCCTCCGACATCGACTATGGCCGAGGCGGACACTAGCAACGGGCTATGTCGGAATCGAAGAAGAAGATGTGAAGTTGAGAGGAAGGGAACGCATGCGATATCTAGATGGTGGGGGGATTTTTTGTTTTACCAAAATTTAACCTAAATGATACATGTCATTTATTTAAGCTATGGGGCCCACAAACAATCGGCTTATCGGGTTGTTTATTCCAAAATGATGTTTTAAACACTTGAAATTGGACTTTATTCCCTAAAAGTGATAAAAAAAAACTTTAGTTACCTTTTAAAACAAATGGGAAAAGTTTTTTGGGTTAATATGACATTTGCCCATTAAAATAAATGGGGATATTTTGCTCTTATCTCATTCTTATTCTCCTAAGTATAGTTTGGGCATTGATGGTGTTTCCATTTGACAAGCACCAAATCTACTTCTTTATTACGTAGATTAGTTGTTCTTTCATTCACGATCTCTTTAGGCTCTTCTACATATCTTAACTTATTATCCAATTTCACCTCGGATAATGGAACTGTCTCATCATAGATGCTCAAGCATTTACGTAGATAGCTCACATGAAACACATCATGAATACCTGCAAAATCTTCCGGCAATTCCAAGCGGTATGCTTGTTTACCAACTCTCTGGATGATTTTGAAAGGACCAACAAATCTAGGGCTTAGTTTTCTTTTCTTCCCAAATCGCATAATGCCTTTCCACGGGGATACTTTTTGCATTACGAAATCGCCCACCTGGAATTCTATGGGTCATCTCCTCGTTTCTATATAGGACTTCTGTCGATCCTGGGCCGCTTTCATTCTTTCTCATACAATTTGAATCTTGTCGGTGGTGTCTTGAATCATTTCAGGGCCTCCAAGGATCTTCTGTCCTATGTCTCGCCAACACAATGGCGTACGAAATTTGCGACCATATAATGCTTCATATGGTGGCATTTTGATTGAAGCGTGGTAACTGTTATTATACGAAAATTCGACAAGAGGTAAGTATTTATCCCAGTTACCACCGAACTCCACGACACTTGCACGAAGCATATCTTCTCCTGTTTGGATTGTTCTCTCCGTCTGAGCTTATGTCTGGGGATGATAAGTTGTGCTGAGAGCAACACGAGATCCCAATTCACGTTGCATACTCGCCCAAAAGTGAGAAGTGAAGCGAGTATCACGATCAAAAATGATCTTTAGTGGCACACCGTGTCTTGCAACAATTTCATCCAAGTATACTTGTGCGCACTTCTCCATTGGAACCATTTCACGCATGGCAAGAAAATGAGCGCTTTTAGTCAGGAGGTCGACGATTACCCAAATGCTATCATGCTGTCTAGAAGTCTTTGGCAATTTGGTAATAAAATCCATGGATAGATCTTCCCATTTCCATACAGGAACACTAAGACTTTCTGGGGTTCCATAAGGCTTTTGGTGCTCTACTTTGACTTGTAAGCATACTAAGCATTCCTGTACATATCTTCCAATGTCTCTCTTTAATCCAGGCCACCAATAATCAGCTCTTACATCGTAGTACATTTTACTTGTACAAGGATGTATTGATAGTTTAGATTTATGGGCTTCATCTAAAATCTTCTGACTTAATCCACCAATCTTTGGAATCCATAGCTGATTCTTGAATACTTTAAATCATCGCGGATCATCAAGTAACGCATCATTATAATGTATCATCCCTTCTTTATTCACATTTTCTGGCTTTAGGGCCTCTTCTTGCCATTTCTCTAGTTCATCTAGAATAGTGAATTTTACTGTGGATGAGTGATAGCATAACACATACTATTATGATAAACTTTTCTGCTAAGTGCATCGGCAACTATGTTGGCTTTTCCAGGATGATATAGAATTTCACAGCCATAATCTTTGATCAGCTCCATCGTTGTTGTCTCATATTCAAAGTTTGCTGACTGAATATGTACTTGAGACTTTTGTGGTCGGTAAATAATTGGCATTTTGTACCAAAAAGATAATGCCTCCAAAGTTTCAGGGCAAATACCACTGCAGCGAGTTCGAGATCATGAGTGGGATAATTCTTTTCATAATCTTTCAGTTGTGTTGAGGCATAGGCTATCACTTTACCACGTTGCATCAACACACAATCGAGTGCCAATTTTGAAGCATCGCTATATACGGAGAAATCATCATCACCTTTTGGGAGTGATAAGATTGGAGCATGAGTCAAAAGATCTTTTAGAGTTGAGAAAGCTTTTTCTTGGGCTTCACCTCATTCGAACTTTACTTCCTTCTGTGTAAGACTCATGAGACACACGGATATACGAGAAAAGTCTTTAATGAATCTCCGGTAATATCCTGCGAGACCCAAGAAACTGCGAATTTCGGAAGCATTACGGGGCACTTCCCAATTTTGAATAGCTTCAATTTTGATAGGATCTGCTGATACAACGTCACTAGAAATAACATGGCCGAGAAATTGAACCTGACAAAGCCAAAATTCACATTTCGAGAATTTAGCATATAGTTTCTCCTTTCGAAGAAGTTCTAATACCGCACGAATATGAAGGGCATGATCAGCTTCAGACTTGGAGTAGATTAGAATATCGTCAATGAATACGATGACAGATTTATCGAGCATTGGGCGGCATACCGGATTCATCATATCCATGAATACAACAGGAGCATTTGTAAGACTGAACGACATGACAAGGAATTCATAATGCCCATATCGAGTATGAAAAGCAGTCTTCGGTACATCCTGCTCGTGAACTTTCAACTGATGATAGCCAGATCTTAAATCAATATTGGAGAAATAGCTAACACCCTGAAGTTGATCAAATAAATCATCAATGCGAGGTAGTGGGTACTTGTTCTTGATAGTCACCTTATTCAACTCACGATAATCAATGCACATCCGCATCGATCCATCCTTCTTCTTGACAAACAATATCAGAGCACCCTAGGGAGAGGTACTCGGTCGGTTAAAGCCTTTGTCAAGTAATTCCTGCAGTTGGATCATCATTTCTTTCATCTTTACTAGCACGAGACGATAAGGAGTCTTTGCAATCGGAGCAGCACCAGGCACAAGGTCAATTCAAAATTCTACTTGCCTGTCTGGAGGAAGTCCAGGCAAGTCATCAAGGATAAACATCAAGATATTCGTTAACAAAGGGAACATCATTTACCGTTTTCTTCTCCTCTTTTGAGACGTCAACTGAGTAGGCCAGATAGATAGAACACCCTTTCGATATGAATTTACGAGCTTTGAGGAAAGAGATTATTTTTAAGATTCTTTGTTCACCGTAGACATAGATAGGATTCTCCCATTCAATAGGAATGCGTACTATCTTTTCATAGCACAAGAGTTCTGCATGGTTCTTTGATAACCAATCCATACCGAGAATAATATCAAAATTGGGCAAGGAGATAAGGATCATGTTAGCAAGAAAATTATAGCCTTCAATTTCTATAACACAATCCCTATAGACTTTATCAGCAAGTAATGATATACTTCCTGCAATATCAACGTGAAATGGTTGCGCGAGTACATAGAAAGCAATTTGAAAGGAATGCGCAAATTCATAAGACACAAAAGAATCTGAGGCACCATAATCAAATAAGATGTGAGCAGGTCTAGAGTTGACAAGAAATGTACCCGTCACAACATTCGGGTCCTCGCGTGCTTCCTATGATGTAATCTGGAATGCACGACCCTTAGCTTTTGGCACCTCCTCCTTTTTAGTTGGAGTACCCTTTGATTGTTGAGCAGGGACTTGACTTCTCGCCGTTTGTTGAATAGAAGCTTGACTTCCCGTCATCTGAATAGTAAGAGTAGGGCAAAAACGCTTCTTGTGGCCAGCAATACCACATGCATAGCAAGTAGCATCCTTTCTTGGGCAAGCTGGCTTTATATGTACCCTTTCTCCACATCCATAACAAACAATGGATTCCTTGTCTATTTTGCATTGGCCCGGATGATTCCTTCCACAAACACGACATGAAGGTGATTGAATAGAAAAAGATTGCGATCTACCGCGTCCACGAGAGGCATTTTGAGTTTGCACTTGATTACCAGGTTCAGTCCGAACGGATTGAGCTGGTAGAAAAGAAGGAACAGGAATAGTTCTTTCAGTATGTGGATGCTTCGGAACAGTAAAAGTGGCACCACGTATTTCTAAGTCATGCTCGCGTCTTCGAGCATACTCAATGGATTTATCGAATGACAGAACTTCTTGATTGGCAACAAAATCGTGGATTTCGTGTCATAATCCCTCCATGAATAACTGAATTTTCTTGTCTTCAGTTGGAATATACTTTGTAGCAAACCTTGCTCTTTGATTAAACTGAGTTGCATACTCATTCACAGTCATTCCTCCCTATTTAAGCTCGAGGAATTCCTTCTCCAATCTCCTCCTCATGTCTAGAGGACAATACTTCTCTAGCAAACGAGTTTTAAACATTTCCTAGGCTAAATTCTCCTGGTCAAACCCGTTAAGAGCTTCATATGTTGCTTCCCACCAGACCAAGGCTTCTCCGATGAGCATTGTGGATGCATAGTTAGCCTTGTCTTCATTATCCACATGAGAAATACGAAACACTTTCTTTGTGTTCTGGATCCAGGTAAGAACAATAACGGGATTAAGAACACCGAAAAACTCTGTAGCACAACTACTCTTGAAATCTTTGAACGAGGGATGCTTCACCTCTCCTTTTGAAGATTCTCCAGTGGCTTTCTTTTTTCCTTTATCACCATTCTTTTTGTATTCATTGAGAGTCTGCCAAATAAAACTGGTAAGTTTACCCAAGAGTCGCTCCTCATGAGGAGATACTGGAGTATTCACTTCCTCGAGTTGAGGACCTCCACCAACCTCAGGGGTATGGCTACTAACCTGTTCAGCCATTTCTCTGCACTATGGAGTAACATTGTATTTTAAAACATTAGGGTTTATCATTACCTAATATTGTTACTTAAATATTTCCTATAGTTTGTATCCATATACTTAAAATGAATCTGTTCATATATTGAAATTCCAATAGTTTAAGTCTAAATACCAATCCATGGAATTTAGTTCACTCAAACCACTGCTCCGATACCATGATTGAAAGACCCTCACCTTCGTATTTCTGAAAGACCCAAACTTTCATACTTGACAATATAGTTACTCCAAAGCATGCTACTTGCATATTCATAAAAACAATATTTTACATTGATAAAGAGGTTACATACTACTGGATACAAACCGACTATTTCAAAGTGTTATATATTACATAACTTCCTAGGATTCTATAGTTTTATACATATGAGAGTGCAAAATACAATAATTTCAAACTATTCATAATCTTCTATCAATACAATAGTTTCAAACTATTCAAAAATATTCTATTAGTATATAACTATACTGGATGCTTATCTCCTGCAATTTGTTAAACATTGAAAGGGTAAGCGGTGACGCTTAGTGAGTTCAATAATGGATACAATATAACGTTATGCAATATATATACTTCAATATGGAAGAAGCAAGGAGGAACAAGGAACAACAAGGGCATATGTGAATCATGTGTCAAACTTTTCATATCAATCATTGATTTGATTCAAAGATATACAATCAATGAGACATAACAATTTCCATACTTGATATACATTAATAAAGCTTTGGCCCAAATGACACAGAAGACATACAACTTCAGATTAACATTTTGGTAGATTTCGGGCTTATAGCCTTGTTTAACCTTCTGCCAATACCATAGAATAGAAATCATTCTCTTACGGAGACATGTTCTAAATAGCAAAAGGCTACGTACCAGTACCAACGTGAATCTAAGTCCTTTCACTGATCATATGGTCAAAGATATTTCTTTGCTATTAAAAATAGCGAATAAAATAACACGGGAAAATAACCTGAAATAATAACACTAATAAGCACATAGCACATATAACACATAACATACAATTATTCCTATACATTAAACTCACCGTAAAATAACCGGGGGCTAAAATATTAATTTGGGCAGCACTTTGGCTCTAAATATGACTTTGTTTGTTGAAAACCGGGAGTTTTGTTGATAACCGGGCCTTGCGAGGGTTAGGATTCAAAACCGAAAAGATAAATTTTTCGGGCTTCTTGGGAACTTCGGGACATGTTTCGGGTGCTAAAATTAATATCAGGGCTTCGGGGGATGTCAAAGTAGTAGAAATATGAAATTAGGGGTGAAAAGTGGCAAAAATTCCAACAAGAACCGGGAGGTCTTGAACCCTTTATATAGGTGCGAGCCACGGATCCGAAGCAAGAAGAAGAGGGCATGTGGCTGCGAAGCTGCGAGGCTCGGTATACGCGGCAGAAGGGTGAGGTTCGGATGCGAGGGTTGGAACAGGTGTGCGCTTCGGACTGGTCCAGCACTTCGGACACGGGGCGAAGTCAGAAGAGAGGCGCGTCAGAAGGCCATTGGACCGCATCCTCGGTCAAATCAGCAAGTGACACTCGTCGGACTCAGTCGGCGACTCACCGAGATTAGCCTTATCCATGTGAGGTTTCTCGGAAATTTTGCCCAAATCTTCTAAAATCCATAACTTTCACATACGGGCTCTGTTTTTGACGTTCTTTATATGCGCGCGTAGGTAAAATTATTCTCTACAACTTTTGTTTAGACTTCCCCGGCTAATTTTGACTTTATTTTTTATATTATTATCTTTAACAGACCGGGACTATAAAATCCGTTAAAAATTCATTACTTCTTCATCTGAGATCCGTTTTCGTCAGAATTTTTACCGTTGTATTACCATTGACGAGATATTCAATTCTCGTTTAGGTTGTGTCGGCTAAAAAATTACTCGTTCTAAAATTCGAGTTTTTAGTTGTATACTGCTAAGCTGAAACTTAGAAAAATCATAACTTCCTCATACGAAGTCAGATTTTGTCGTTCTTTTTATGGAACTTCTCGGTTTAACGAATACTACGACTTTTATCTAGATTACTAAGGCTAAAAAGTAGTTTATCAAAAACTCACTTTTTACCTCACTCGGCATCGTGCCGGTTTTGTCGCCGATCTTCGATTGGTCGTAATTTCTTCGTTATAACTCGGATTTCGATGAGGTTTTTGCCTAAATGTTTCTAACAAGATTATCTACAACTTTCAATAATAAAATTTTACTTATTTAAAATTTTATATTTTTGCTAAATTTCACTATTTGACATTTGATTGGAATCTCATAAGACTTCCAATACTTTCTGAATGATTCTAAGCATAGTTTTACTTCATTTCTAGTAAAATCCATCTGTTAGAACTCAACATTCAAATTCACATAATATTTCGTAATATTATTCACTTTTATAATTTACAATACACGATAACTGAACGTGTATGTTACAATTTATAAGTAATGCACACCATTTTGGACTAGATAAATTCTTTTGTCTTTTACCAAAAAGTTAAAGTTTATATTTTATAAACTTGGTTTAAAAAATATAAAAACTTTTGTCTTCTTTTGCCTTTCTTATTTTTGAAAATTAAGAGACAAAAGATGGAGTTGTCTTTTGACCAGTTTATTCAAAAGAAGAGCAATGTATCTAGTAGGTGTATGGGTGCTTAATAAAGACCCATGAGTATTGTGTATGCTATATGCATGAGAGTGAGGCTTTCATTCTCCTAGCTTAACACACATACAAAACCGTAACATGCTAGGATGCATGTTCTCTCTCTCTCTCTCTCTCTCTCTCTCTCTCTCTTCTCTCTCTCTCTCTCTCTCTCTCTCCCTCTCTCTCTCTCTCATTTTCTTCTCAAGCCTTGAAGAACACTTGCTTTTATACTCTCTTGAGGTAACATTCCAAAAACTTTAATAAATTTAAACCTTTCAAAAGAAACCCCTTTACTAATAAAAGTGTTTATGAACTATTATTTCTAAAACATTATTTAAAATCAGAGTCTCCCATGATCCAATTAGTTGTAAAACAAAGGATGTGTACGTTCATGCATTCGCCTTGCCACAGTCCACTGAAGTACCAGAAACAATAAACCAAAATTGTAAGCATGAAGCTTAGCAAGTGCCCCCAAAGTACCAATACACAATCAAATAGCACACATAATATAACAATATGTACTGGGTTCACATCTAAAAGATTAGATTACCCTTGAGCCCATAGTATGAGTCTGGCTTGCCTATCGAGACCACAGCTCATATATGGCTTGCTCTTGAGCCCACAACATTGGTTTGGGTTGCCCCAGGGCCCATAACTTATGTTTGGCTTGCTCCCTATCCCAATTAGTAATTAGACTGGCATACAATGTTCAGCCCTCAGTACGAATCTGGCATACGAACCGGTCCTCAGCTCGCATCTGGAATGCTACTGAGCCCTCAGTATGAGTCTGGCATGCCCTACTCGACCCTCAACTCATATCTGGATTGCTCTAATACCCTCAAGCCCTCGGTACGAGTATGACATACCATCGGGTCCACAACTCGTATTTGGAATGCTATTGATCCCTCAGTATGAGTCTGGCATCCCGTACCCGACCCTCAACACATATCTGGAATGCTCCAGGGTTTGTTGGCTACAACACGAAGCAGTACAATCTCAACCCAACACAATATACCGATAGATAACAAAAATATACAGATAATTGTGAAGATAGAATCATAGGTAGTCCTGCAGATCAATCAGACTAGCATATCAAAACTAGCATGCATATCTATCCCATACTCAACATATCAACAATACCAGGTTATCAAACCAGTGGGCCGACCTTGGTGCCTTCGACCTGAAAATATAGCGAGGAAAACTGACCTCTCGTTCTAATCCATAGTTGATGAGATCCCGACTCCGAATATCAGCTCCAACCAATACCTACCATCCAAATGAAAAAAACCATCAAAATCCCAAAATATAAAAATACCCAAAATACCCCTCAAGGTTAAACTTGGTCAAATTCAATAGTCCATGTTGACTTCAATGCGTTGTGTTGCCTTGCATACACACCGTGTTCCTCCTGCAACCAAACAGTCAGGAAAACCCTAGAGGTCTAAAGCTTAGATCTGGACCAAAATCATATGAAGAAGGATAAAGTTTCCGACTTTATCCTTTGGAATAACTCCAAAGGGTCCAAAACCCATCTATAAGGCTAGAAGATGCAATGACTTAACCAATAAGCACTCAATCCTTAAAGCTGATGCCCAATACTCTTTAGAAGAGGTTCTAGCACTAAAACCATCCCAAAGGTCAGTGCTTTATAAACATGCATGTCCAATGCATGTCTTGAGCTCATATTAGGTCAATAATGAGGATTATGAATTAATCTCAATAAATGATATCAAAACTCAACTATAAGCCAAATCCAATACTCTACAATGTCACCTTGACCTGGGGATTCATAAAGTTTCAAACTTTATGAGATCTAACCCTTCCAACTCTCAAGAATAAGAAACTAAAGGGACAAAAACCAAGATCTAGTAACATGGAATGATTATCTTGGACGCTTACAAAGGTCCGGAAAAGTGCCAAGCTGAAAGATGAGGGACTTGCTTGTCGGATCCTTACTTCTTTCTTCCAACTTCTTCCTTCTTTGGCTCCAAAAACACCACACTAGCTCACAATAAGAGGGGGAGATGATTATGGTTCTCAAGGGTCGATATGGGGAGTTGGAGGCTGATAAAAGACCACCATTGGGACTTAAGGAGATTATATATGGTGCAAAATCCTGGAAATTAGGGTTTTCTCAACCAACTGCCAATACGCCATGTTGGTCGATAAACACACCGTGTTGACCTTAAAGAAAGTCGCGTTTCTTCAATCTAGACATGCCGTGTTGTGTAACATCCTGATTCTCAGGTATGAAATTTAAGGATTTTGTATATTTCACAAGATCTACTCGACGAGTTGGAGGCCCCAATTGGTCGTGTAGTAGCTAAGTATGTTGCATGGATTTTGGAACCTACTCGACAAGATGGAGGACCCCAACTCGACGAGTTGGAGATTAATGGGAAAACCCTAACTTTTAGAGTTTGCACCCCATGTAAAGGAGTTAACCCACATTCTTTGGCCTCCTGTATCACCTCATTGCCCAGAGAAGAAAACCCTAGCTGTGCTTTACTACTTCCTTGTGTGTGTGAGCTTAGGAAGTTATTTTGTGCTCTTTTGAAAGGGTTTTGAAGTTTGAAGAGGTTGGAGTAAAGGGATAAGTAGTAGATCCGACATTTACTTGGTTTTGGCATCCATTTGGAGGTAAAAAGTCTTTACCTTGACCTCTTATTGCTTAGATCTTCCCTTATGCTAGAATATGGTCATTTTTAGTGCAGAATGGAGTCACTCTCGGTTCTGAACTTGTCATAAGGACATGGTATCATATTTGGACTCCTCTAGGCCCCATGGACATGGATTTGTCGAATTTATCTATGACAACCGTCAATTTATGGTCAAGTCAAAGTCAAATAAAGTCAACAAGTCAAACCGGTCAACTCAATTTGTCACACCCCAAAACCGGAACGACGGAAACGTTCTGGGTGGATGACGTCATGTCAAGTATCACAACACATGCATTATAGTAATCAAAGTACAACAAAACATTGCATTAATAGTAATAGTTCTACATGGTTACATTACAAAACACCAATGTAATACAAGAAATACAGACAGATATATGTAAGTACAGCGAGGCACTATGCCATCTTCATCAACTGCTCCGGGGATGTACCTGTCTAATGCTAACCTGAGAATACAAGTTATTTGAAAAGCGAGTATCAGCATTTTTACAATGCTGGTGAGTTCATAAGTATTTAGTGACATTTTATTCAAATAACCTTATAATGAAGCAGTTTAAAAGATTTCAGTGTATTAGAGTTCTTTCCAGAAAATCCTAAATTTTCTTTAAATAAAGCAGCCTTCTACCAAGACTGGTCAGTGTTATGTGATAAAAAGTAGTTTTCTCTAAATTGCTATCATTATCACGATATTGAATTTGATTATTAAAGAAAACAACGACATCAGGGAATAACATACGCTTCAGCAGTGAGGACTGCTGACTAGGGTAAGGAATCATAGACCCTAGGAGGGTATCGAACGAACGACACGCCTGGTTCAGTCTAACTAAAGAAGACACAGACCCCAGGAGGTACCAAATGAAAGGTACAACTGGTAAGGTCTAAAACAGTGATTACAGACCGCAGACAGTATCAAATGAAAGATACATCATGCAAGGTCAAAACAGAGAATACAGACCGCAGACAGTATCAAATGAAAGATACATCTATACACACAATGTCCGCTCTCCCTACAGGAGACTCTGGTTACCAACTAGACGATGGAGAAGGCCGTGTCCCGAAGATGCATCCCAAATAGTGGGTAATGACTTCCAAACAGTGGGTAGTGGGTTTCTAATGTATGTGTTGACCTAGAGGTAGAGACTCTTAACTAAATTGACTGAAGAAAACCCGTATGTCTATGCTTGTGTACATAATATATAACTAATGAATCAAACGACCTTTGGATGGACATCCGATCCCACCAGACCACATCTCAACGAAGAAAAGGAAATAGGGCTGACAAGCCTTCCTAAGTCCTTCAATCATTATTTATATGCATCTATACAAGCACAGACATACATCTAACTACGCTTGAGTATGTATCAAGTGGAATCATATCGTGAAGTAAAAGTGTACAGTGTGGAATAACCGACTTGTGAAGTATAAGTGTATAGTGAAATATCCGAGTCGTGAAGTATAAGCGTACAGTAGAACATCCGAGTCGTGAAGTATAAGCGTATAGTGGAACATCCGAGTCGTGAAGTATAAGCGTACAGTGGAACATCCGAGTCGTGAAGTATAAGCGTACAGAGTGGGATAATCGAATCGTGAAGTATAAGTGTACCAAGTGTAAGTGTATCACGAAGTGGAGACGACGATAAGTGAAGTAAGAGCGTCTATCAAGTATAAGAGGCTACAAGTATAAGCGATATAGAGACAAAAATCCGGTATAAGCGTATCACGAAGGAAATGCGTTATCAAGTAGGAGTTTTAAATAAGTAAAAGCGAAGCAGCAGTAACAAACAAGTAAAAGTATACGTTGTGAAAGAGAACCTTGATTAAAATCTTGTAAAACCTTTATAAACCAGTTTAAAGTGAGTTTTAAATCAAGCAGTATAAATAACAGTTTTGAAACAAACGAAAAATCTTTTTGAAAATCATTATAGTGTCCTACTCGGTAAAACAGTGTACAGTGTGGTAAAATCTTGAGCATGCGGGTTATCAATCACATGTGATTGATATGATAACTGGCATATTTAACTTGTATTCCCCCCTATAAAACATGTAAAAACATTTAAAAGGTTCATTCAGGGGTATGAACTCACGTGGTGTAAGTAGGTCCGACGAAGGTGTCGTTTGGACATTCGGTGTCACGCAAGGACTTGAACACACACAATGACCTATTTAACATATGATAACATATTTTCACATACAATTAGTATATTTAATACTAATTAAACAAATATACGCGCTCACAAGAGCGGAAAACACTTTGGATAAGTGTTTGGGTGTCCCCAGGTAGCGTCTAAAGGTGTGTATGGCTAAGGAATGGAGTTTACTCTCCAAGAGTAAACCCCTAACACCATGTTTACAGCCCAGGGACTACTCACCATGAGTTTACGGCCGTAAACTCATGGTGATGGGTTCTAGGGTGTTTTAAGGCTTCTACTTGCTCATGGAATTATTCTAAGTGCAAAACCATAAAGTGTGAATGAGTTTAATGCATGCAATGGCCCCTTTGAGGAGTTTATGGCCATAAGCAAGGGAGCTTACGACCATAAGCTCCTATATCCTCTTTCTTTTGGTGTTTTAAGGGCTTAAGTGGTAGTGGGTAAATTCCTAAGCATTTTTCCAAGTTAAATGGGGAGTTTAGGGCACCAAATAAACCCTTTGTGGGAGTTTACGGCCCAGGTACCCTTCCATGAGGGGTTTACGGCCGTAAACTCCTTATGGAGTTGTTTTAATTGCATTTAAGGTCCCTAGCTTGTTGTTGGTCAATTCTAGAATTTAATCTAAGGCCATTGGTGTGTTTAAGGGCATTTTTAACACACAAAAATCAGTTTGCTCCCCATGAAGAGGAGTTTACGGCCCAATCATGTTCTTGGGTAGTAAAATCTTGTTTACTCTTCCAAATGCTAGTTCAAGGTGTTCTAAACCCGATTCCATAATCCTACAAGTCATATCTAAGCCTTAGGGACAATTTGGAGGGGTGTTGGGGCTTAAAAACCCCATTAATTGGTGTTCACGGCCCAAGAGTGTTCTTGGGCTGTAAACTCATGATTATGTCCCTATCGTATGTTTTAAACTCAAATTTGTACGCTAGATAAGTTATACAACGAGTTAGGATAGTTTACCTACTCGTTTGGGGCTCGAAACGGACGATTTTTTGCTCGAATTTAAGTTGTAGAGAGAGAGAGAGGGGAGAGTGTAAAAAGTCTCCAATGGACTCCACTCACCCTTATATAGGGGTTGGAGTTGGGGCTCAGTGGGATTCTACCCGATACTGTCGTTATACGGGGCTTTTGGTCGCACCCGATTTAGTGGTCGTAATAATAAAAACTAACTTTTTCTAAATTACTTTGGAAATGTAATTTAAGTGTTTTCATTTACCTTATTACGACTATAACGACATAAAAACATAAACAAATAAAACATTTATTTATTTAACGACCTCTTATTAACGGAACCTTTATACAGTGGAATATTCCGTTAACGGTAACGGGGTAATGTAACGGAATAAACTTTGGGTTGTCACATCATCCCCCCGTTAGAGGGAATTTTGTCCCAAAATTCAGGTCTAGGCAAGGAAGTAGGTATGAATGGCCAAGTAGAGGTAAGAGAGTACTTCCTATACGGTTGTCCTCGCATTCTCAAGTGAACTCTAGTCTATGTTTGTCATTTCGACAAACCTTCACGTACGGGATGCGGATTCCGTCTCGTGTAGCTAGTGGGTTCCAACTGGTGTATCTACAGGGTTAGAGTTCTCAATGGATTCTATCAAGATGAGTGAGGCACGAAGAGTGTTGTCGGGAAATCACATATGAAGTCTAAGAAGTGGATCGACCGGGTGTGAATCTTGTGGTATATCCGAAGGTAGTAGCGGCCTGAATAGGGTTGGACCAAATCTCCATGAGAATTCTCATATGGTCCTAAGCTCTCGGAATGGTAGAGCTTTTCAGTACTCAGAACATAGTGTACTTCTATGGCAAGATCATCACTGGCGTGATCGCCATTCCGAAGTTCCCAACGTTCTCACTCGTACTGTGTGTGCAGTCCTTCAGGTTGGTTCTTAAGAATCTTGAGTGGTCTTTGGTTTCGTGTTTTCTGTCAACTGGCTGATAGAGACTTTCTAGATCGTCGAGTGGGTTGCGTGACTATGGTTATCAGTTTGCTGTAGAGTGTCTATCTCAAGCTTGTGCAAAAGGAATCTGCACTAACGAAGCTTGAGATGCGGAAACCCTGGAGGTCGGGAATATAAGGTTTCACCAGACGAGTGTTGGACTATCTCGGGAGGTGGTTCTACTATCTCTGCGTGAGATAGTATTCGTGGAACACCTAATAGTCCAATGAATCTCTAAGACTGTGGTTTATTCTAGCGTGGAAAGTGTATGCTCCTGCATAACCCTTCGACTAACACCAGGACTGGTGTCAAGTCTATAACCTCTTCAGGATCAGGGTCATGAGGCTTAACGCAACTACTTTCGTTCTTTGATCAAGTATTCCTGGCTGCGAAGGTTATCCTGTGGTTCTCGGTATTCTAGTGTTTACTTCGGAAAGTGTGATTCTTCGTTTACCGGGCGACGACGATTTCCTCCTTGCGAGAGGGTGGAGGATGATGTTAGGTATAGCACCACTTGTCTATAACTGGGTGGACGAGGTGCCTGAGTAGTGCGAACATCTACTGCAACTACTCTTCCGAAGGTTCTGAGTTTTCTCGGTCTAGGTCAAATCTAGTGGGTATAGGGTCTCATCACTCGGAACTTTACTAGCTCAACCCGCAGTGATTCTCTTGATTCCGGCTCCTATGTTATGGAATAGGGTGAAGGGCTTTTCTAAGAGGTTCGTGGTAGAGCTCATGCTTAGCCTAACTACAAATACCGGGTGTATGCAAGCAATATATAATTGAGGTCGGCAGGATGTTCAGCTGTGCGACTCCACCCCAAACCCACAACCCAACGAGGAACAGGGAATAGGGAGGAAACACACACCTTAAACTTTTTGATCTCAATTGTATACCACCTTTACCCATATACCTTGTTATGGTGGTCATTCCTTATGAGTTCTAATCTCTATGCTTACGAACCTGACGTGCGAGGTGCGAAGGGTCTTTTTGGGGAAACTATGAAGTACGCTTTGGATGGTTGTTGTCTTCTGGAGTATCTGCAATGTCGTTCACTTCGGTGTTCATCTGACTACGAGGGGTCGGTCGACGGCGCGTGGTACCCTCTCTTGGTTACTTCGGAAGGTTTGAGATAAGAGGGACGATTGACGGATCGCATTAGGTTAGATTATTTGTGTTAGGTTTTAGGTTCGGGAGAATCTGTATTTGCCGACATGGCTATGGAGAAAGTTCTTTTTACACAACACTAAGGATGAACACATGGTTGCACGAAGTCAAACCATGATCAATAGAGTCGTCGAAGTTGGCACACTCCGACATGATATAAAGTGAAGATCGATAGAGTCATGTGCCGAACAGGCACACCAGTTCTAGGTGTCTCGGGTTTCGTCCTATGTATCACTACCGTGGATACTTGGACCGATAGAGTCGACGCGGAACTATAGAGAGTTCTAAGTGTTTCTGAGTAGAGTATCTTTTCATGAATGGATTCTCAAGAGGCATTTCTATAATCGTCTCACATATACTAGTCATGTATATTTAAGGTGGGGAGGACTGTTGACTGAGCGACCCCGCCCTAAATCCACAACCAAACGAGGAACAGGAAATGAGGCGGCATTCGCTCACTCTAGGTCTGTCCATCTTAAATATACATGGTCGTAACGTATATGTTTAGCCATTATAGTTTTACCTGATGAATTTTTAAATCTTATAACAGTGCTGCAACTTTCGCCTTACTGGGGAGAATTTACATTTTGAATTAATCTTTTAATGTATTTAGTTTAGTTATCTGAGATCGAGAGACGTACCAAAATCTAACGAGTGTCTTGATGCTTCTCCCTAAGCAGTAGAGTTAGGCTCCTCCTGTGTCTTTGTCTTTTCTTCGGTTGGGCAGTCCTTCTTGAAGTGTCCCATTTCACCACATATGTGGCAAACTGTGCGGGTCGCCATATTGGTGGTTGATGTAATGAACTCAACCGGGGTTCTGCAGACGCGAGCGGTATGCCCCAGCATGTGGCACCTAGCACAATAGTGTTCCCGGCAGGCACCATGATGATGGTAGCTGCACTTGCGGCAGTGGGGAAGGTCTCCTAGGTACGGTCTTCTTGGAGTCGGGAGGGAAGGATTGACAGGGGTATAGACTGCCTCAGCTCGTTGCCCATCGGAAGGTCCTTGAGCCGAGGTACTTCCCTCCTCTATCTTGAGTTTTCTCTTTAGTGGGTTCAGTGGAGGTTCTTGGGTGGCTGAGTATGGAAGTGTTGGTTGCTGCTGTCCATTGTCAGGATTGGAAATCCCGACAGGGCCCTTGCTAACATTGACGGTGTTAGCATTCAGGTGAGCCATGACAGCTGCTACGGCTGCTGAGACTGCAGCTTGGAACGTAGCTTCATCGAATAAGAGAGTAGGTTTCTTGCTTGTGGATTGGTTACGCTTCTTCGGTGGCATGATTTTCCTACACGGAAAGGAATACAAGGTAATGAGAGAAGATGGTTAACCCTGGACATTTCTGTCCTGAACGTATTAGGCATAAATTTTCCCGTGCCTCGGGTACTGGTCGTCTGAGTGTCGACCTACATCCCTATGATGTAGTCCTGGTAATCGAAGTGGGTGTATGAGTATCGGAAAAAGGCCATACGATGCGAGTCGTTCCTACTAAGTTACCTTTATACTGGGAAAGGTTTCACTCTCCGGCTTGGAGAGATTTGAGAATGGTTCGGAACAAAACTGCGGAAAGAGAGGCTCACAAGGGCAAATAGCTAAAATTCTCTCAAATAGAGATGCAGGGATCTGCCCTAATCGTGTATCTGGCAACAGGAAACGACGATTTACCTAACACATAGCGTGAGTAGTGTAACCACTAACTCACTAAATTGTGTTATTTTATGGGTGTATTAGCGTGACGAATCACGAGGGGAAGACAATTCCCGGGTTCCATGTACTGGCTCCCTCGGTCTGCCTCGTATCTTTGACTGGAATCGGCGTTGGTTTCCTTCGGGTGGCTTCCTAGGGTTCCATTCTCGTATGGACATATTGAATTTCCACTCCACCTTCCTTCTGATTTCCAACTCTGGGTGTCACCACTTCATGATGGATGACTGGGAATCTCTGAAGTTTAGGCGGATTTCCTCACCGATGTCCCTAAAAGAATATAGGCACCTGGTGAATTCAATAGTCTCGACCCAGTTCATTTATTTCCAAACAGGAAATCTTCTCAATGAACCTTCTCTGGGTCTGTATCAACTCATCTGCCGAGCACTGAAGTGGATAGGGTTGTCTACAGGGTTCGTGCGAGAATGGAAATGTCTAAAGAATCCTAAGAGATTATTAACATTTCACTGGATGATCCATATCGAGTCCTGCTACGATTACACAGGGTATACAAATCATATATAGCTTAGATCCGATAGGCCTTCGAATATGTGATACTACTCTAGAACCACATCCCAACGAGGAAAAGGAAATAGAGCGAAACCACACATTCTTAGCCTATGGGATCCTTATTATATATAACCTTGGGAGTACACCCTCTGTAGTTGTAGGTATATCAGTAAGGATCTTTTTAGTTATTCACGCAAGGTTGTTTATGGATTCTAAAATACCCCTATGGTATTTTAATTCTTGTTTGTTTCTTATCTTCTGAGTTTCATTCTAGGATTAGTGTGGATCTTTTAGTGTTCTAAAATACTCCTATAGTATTTTAACTTTATGTTTGGCTCTAGCATTCCTAGTTGGTAAGTTTCAGACCTGTTGTACACTACTATCACTCCCAAGCACACGTTCATTGCATCTCGGATAAATGTAGTTGATCAGGTTACATTTATCCCAGCTTACGATTACATAACTGCCCAGGTTTGACGGTAATGCTCAACATCCGAAGACTTTTATTATTGTTCTTCTTGTGATACTTGTGTTCGAGTGTTTAGATTCTGGATGTTGTTATACTTTGGTAAAATATGGTTATATTTTAAAGTATAATTATTGGTCAGAGTGTTTTATCCCTTTGTGTTTATAGGTTGTATATCTTTTATGAATTGATATACTTAGCTCACTATAAACAATGCTCTGATACCAATCTGTCACACCCCAAAACCGGAACGGCGGAAACGTTCTGGGTGGATGACGTCATGTTAAGTATCACAACACATGCATTATAGTAATCAAAGTAAAACAAAACATTGCATTAATAGTAATAGTTCTACATGGTTACATTACAAAACACCAAAGTAATACAAGAAATATAGACATATATATGTAAGTACAGCGAGGCATTAAGCCATCTTCATCAACTGCTCTAGGGATGTACCTGTCTAATGCTAACCTGAGAATACAAGTTATTTGAAAAGTGAGTATCAGCATTTTTACAATGCTGGTGAGTTCATAAGTATTTAGTGACATTTTATTCAAATAACCTTATAATGAAGTAGTTTAAAAGATTTCAGTGTATTAGAGTTCTTTCCAGAAAATCCTATATTTTCTTTAAATAAAGCAGCCTTCTACCAAGACTGGTCAGTGTTATGTGATAAAAAGTAGTTTTCCCCAAATTGCTATCATTATCAAGATATTGAATTTGATTATTAAAGAAAACGACGACATCAGGGAATAACATACGCCTCAGCAGTGAGGACTGCTGACTAAGGCAAGGAATCATAGACCCTAGGAGGGTATCGAACGAACGACATGCCTGGTTCAGTCTAACTAAAGAAGACACAGGCCCCAGGAGGTACCAAATGAAAGGTACAACTGGTAAGGTCTAAAACAGTGATTACAGACCGCAGATATTATCAAATGAAAGATACATCTTGCAAGGTCAAAACAGAGAATACAGACCGCAGACAGTATCAAATGAAAGATACATCTTGCAAGGTCAAAACAGAGAATACAGACCGCATACAGTATGAAATGAAAGATACATCTTGCAAGGTCAAAACAGTGTGACTCTGAAAATGAGTTACCAGCATACAATGTAGATTGCCGGTGAATACTGTTACCTTAAGGCCATGAATTATAAGGTAACCCGGGATACTCGTAACCATACTAACCGACACTAGAGTACTAGACGCCCTTCAAGCGTCTATATAATGTGACATTTGTCACCCCTTGGCTTGGTGAGCCATGGACTGTAGCTAGCAGTCAGGGTGCGGGGGTGTCAATCCCGTATAGATCTATACACACAATGTCCGCTCTCCCTACAGGAGACTCTGGTTACCAACTAGACGACGGAGAAGGCCGTGTCCCGAAGATGCATCCCAAATAGTGGGTAATGACTTCCAAACAGTGGGTAGTGAGTTTCTAATGTATGTGTTGACCTAGAGGTAGAGACTCTTAACTAAATTGACTGAAGAAAACCCGTATGTCTATGCTTGTGTACATAATATATAACTAATGAATCAAACGACCTTCGGATGGACATCCGATCCCACCAGACCACATCTCAACGAAGAAAAGGAAATAGGGCTGACAAGCCTTCCTAAGTCCTTCAATCATTATTTATATGCATCTATACAAGCACAGACATACATCTAACTACGCTTGAGTATGTATCAAGTGGAATCATATCGTGAAGTAAAAGTGTACAGTGTGGAATAACCGACTTGTGAAGTATAAGTGTATAGTGAAATATCCGAGTCGTGAAGTATAAGCGTACAGTAGAACATCCGAGTCGTGAAGTATAAGCGTATAGTGGAACATCCGAGTCGTGAAGTATAAGCGTACAGTGTAACATCCGAGTCGTGAAGTATAAGCGTACAGAGTGGGATAATCGAATCGTGAAGTATAAGTGTACCAAGTGTAAGTGTATCACGAAGTGGAGACGACGATAAGTGAAGTAAGAGCGTCTATCAAGTATAAGAGGCTACAAGTATAAGCGATATAGAGACAAAAATCCGGTATAAGCGTATCATGAAGGAAATGCATTATCAAGTAGGAGTTTTAAATAAGTAAAAGCGAAGCAACAGTAACAAACAAGTAAAAGTAAACGTTGTAAAAGTGAACCTTGATTAAAATCTTGTAAAACCTTTATAAACCAGTTTAAAGTGAGTTTTAAATCAAGCAGTATAAATAACAGTTTTGAAACAAACGAAAAACCTTTTTGAAAACCATTATAGTGTCCTACTCGGTAAAACAGTGTACAGTGTGGTAAAATCTTGAGCATGCGGGTTATCAATCACATGTGATTGATATGATAACTGGCATGTTTAACTTGTATTCCCTCCCCCCTATAAAACATGTAAGAACATTTAAAAGGTTCATTCAGGGGTATGAACTCACCTGGTGTAAGTAGGTCCGACGAAGGTGCCGTTTGGGCGTTCGGTGTCACGCAAGGACTTGAACACAGACAATGACCTATTTAACATATGTTCACATACAATTAGTATATTTAATACTAATTAAACAAATATACGCGCTCACAGGTGCGGAAAACACTTTGGATAAGTGTTTGGGTGTCCCCGGGTAGCGTCTAAAGGTGTGTATGTCTAAGGAATGGAGTTTACTCTCCAAGAGTAAACCCCTAACACCATGTTTACGGCCCAGGGACTACTCACCATGAGTTTACGGCCGTAAACTCATGGTGATGGGTTCTAGGGTGTTTTAAGGCTTCTACTTGCTCATGGAATTATTCTAAGTCCAAAACCATAAAGTGTGAATGAGTTTAAAGCAAGAAATGGCCCCTTTGAGGAGTTTACGGCCATAAGCAAGGGAGATTACGACCATAAGCTCCTATACCCTCTTTCTTTTGGTGCTTTAAGGGCTTAAGTGGTAGTGGGTAAATTCTTAAGCATTTTTCCAAGTCAAATGGGGAGTTTAGGGCACCAAATAACCCCTTTGTGGGAGTTTACGGCCCAGGTACCCTTCCATGAGGGGTTTACGGCCGTAAAATCCTTATGGAGTTGTTTTAATTGCATTTAAGGTCCCTAGCTTGTTGTTGGTCAATTCTAGAATTTAATCTAAGGCCATTGGTGTGTTTAAGGGCATTTTTAACACACAAAAATGAGTTTACTCCCCATGAAGAGGAGTTTACGGCCCAAGCATGTTTTTGGGCAGTAAACTCTTGTTTAATCTTCCAAATGCTAGTTCAAGGTGTTCTAAACCCGATTCCATAAGCCTACAAGTCATATCTAAGCCTTAGGGACAATTTGGAGGGGGTTTGGGGCTTAAAAACCCCATTAATTGGTGTTCACGGCCCAAGAGTGTTCTTGGGCCGTACACTCATGATTATGTCCCTATCTTATGTTTTAAACTCGAATTTGTACGCTAGATAAGTTATACAACGAGTTAGGATAGTTTACCTACTCGTTTGGGGCTCGAAACGGACGATTTTTGGCTCGAATTTAAGTTGTAGAGAGAGAGAGAGAGGGGAGAGTGTAAAAAGTCTCCAATAGACTCCACTCACCCTTATATAGGGGTTGGAGTTGGGGCTCAGTGGGATTCTACCCGATACTGTCGTTATACGGGGCTTTTGGTCACACCCGATTTAGTGGTCGTAATAATAAAAACTAACTTTTTCTAAATTACTTTGGAAATGTAATTTAAGTGTTTTCATTTACCTTATTACGACTATAACGACATAAAAACATAAACAAATAAAACATTTATTTATTTAACGACCTCTTATTAACGGAACCTTTATACAGTGGAATATTCTGTTAACGGTAACGGGGTAATGTAACAGAATAAACTTTGGGTTGTCACACAATTAACCCTTGCATATTAGGGTTTACCTTATGTTTACTATTGTACAATGTACCATATTAATACAAAGCATCGCTTAGAAGTTTCACGTGTTCAGAAAATCTACACCCAAGTTAGGGTAAGAGATGGAACTACTCGATGAAAACATTAATACATACCCTTCGAGGGCGTATAACGCTCATAAAACGACAAAACGGGGTTTACAAACCTTGCACTTCGAAGTTAAATACTCGCAAAGGACACAAACAAATTTCCTCTCGATCTCTCTCGCTTTATCTCTCTCTATCCGAAATCTCTCCCACATCTCTCCAAGTATGTGAAATCTCTCCCAAATCTCTCCAAGTATGTGAAATCTCTCCCAAATCTCTCCATGTATGTGAAATCTCTCCCAAATCTCTCCAAGTATGTGAAATCTCTCCCAAATCTCCCTTATAACCTCCCTTAACTTTTTAAAATCAATTGGGGCATCCAGACCCATAACTTAGTCAGAAACCGCACAAAACGAGAAGTTTATTTGAAAAACAGCCAATTAGGGGCGAACCCTCTTAGAGCCGAACCTCTTAGAGGCGAAACCCTAAGAAGTGAAACCCTAAGAAGCCTCCTGGACCGAATAACCTTAAGAACCGAACTAGGAGGACCGAGCCTCACATAGACCAAACCCGAACTCACCCTTCGGTCCGAGATGCTACCTTCGGGTCCGAGACCTACCTTCGCTCCATTTCGCTTCCCCCCCAGGTTCGCATGCGAAGCTGCTTAAGACCGAACCCTCCTCTCGGTTCCCATCTACTTTCGGTTCTAATGGCTAGGACCAAACCTCCGACCCTGAACTTCGGATATTCACAAGTTTTACTCGATTCTCAATCTATATCTTAGAGATTTTCTAAGATAAAATATCTACTATTCCTAAGGATAAGATCTTGACTCATTAAAGCATTCTTGACTTTTCTCACCAACTTGTGAAACCCCATGTCATTCTTTAAGTCACCAATCACATCACCCCTAGTCTATTCCTTGTCCCCTCTCACCCTTCTCTAGCAAGCCAACTTGATTAAGGGATGGGAATTCCTTATCTCACCTCTAAGAGGTCCATTCTTTCACAATAAGCTAAACACCTTTCTCTCTCCATTTCTCTCCAAGAATTTCGAGATTCTCCAGGGGTTTTGAGCTTTTCATCTACTTTTGGTAAGTAAATTTGATCTTCCACTTGATTATCTTACACCCCTTCACTCAAATCATGGGTTCCTTACACAAATATCATCATACTTGTTGCTAGATCTTCAAATCTTCAAGCATCTCCCAAGTGTTCTTGACTTGGAAACTTCTTTTCTTCATCGTCCATCTCCTGAAATCAGTCATGGTGAGTTCATACCCCTATCTTTTCATGTTTTTCTTAAGTTTTAAAGAGGGGGGGGGGGGGGGTAATACAAGTTAAAACACCTAGAACACAAGTAAACTCATCCATCAGCTTTCATAAGAAAAGTTTAACTCCATTCACAGACTGTTTTGAACATCTTAAACTTTTTATTTTTCAAAACTGTTTTAGGTGAAAATATTTCAGGTTCATACC